>NC_067286.1:54443502-55050168 GCF_020740795.1 Apus apus | reverse complement strand
TGCTCATGGTGCCACAAAGCCTTGTACTCTGGAGGAGAGAGCACCTCTTCTGCCATCACAGCCTCACTGCTGTTTATTGACAGCAGAAGAGGGAGGCTGAGCAGCCTGAATGCCTTTCCATGCACTGATGGGGGTTATCACACAGATTTATGGGCATTCCCCTAAAATGGACCTGTCTGCATAGAATCATAAAATGTTTTGGGTTGGAAGACACCTTAAAGATCATCTAGTTCCAACCCCCCTGCATGGGCAGGGACACCTCCCACTAGATCACGTTGCTCAGAGCCCCATCCAACCTGGCCTTGAACACTTCCAAGGATGGGGCATCCACAACTTCCCTGGACAATCTGTTCCAGTGTCTCACCACCCTCACACTGAAGTATTTCTTCCTAATGTCTAACCTAAATCTCCCCTCTTCCAGTTTTAATCTATTACCCCTTGTCCTTTCACTACAATCCCTTGTAAAAAGTCCCTCCCCAGCTTTTCTGTAGGCCCCCTTCATTTCTGTTTCTCAGGCTTTTCCCATTTTAACTTCACTCTCCATTGCTCAGGGTTCTCATCACATTCTCTCTGATGGCCTCAATGTAACCTCTATGTCTGGATTTTCCATCTAACTACTGTTCTCTTTCTACACTGTCAATGCCTTCACACCAAGGACAAGCCATCTTTTAATCACGTTAATTTCTGTTTCTCCTCTCTACTGCTTGTACAATTCCCCTTTCCCTTTCTCTCCCTCTCACCTCTAGCCCTGTGCCCCACACCAGGGTACCACTGTGAAACCTTGGACAGAAGAACCCCAAAGGCAGGTTATTGAAGACTGCCATGGTATGATCTTAGCTCTTGATGGTGCTTGAACACCACAGGGGCCATATAACACGAAATCTTGAAATGCCATAAAAATACATGCAGAAATAAGAGTCATTATGTTGGTCTGTGATTCTGGTTCACAATTTCAGGAGTCCACCACACAGTGCACTTCACAGAATGTGCATACTTATAAGTACATACAGGAGGGCCCAGGAAACCTGAAAATTGCCTAGAACTGCAGGGTCCAAGAGTTAATAACTTCAATGTGTGCTCCAGTCTGCTTAAGAATCACAGAATCACAGAATTGCTAGAGTTGGAAGGGACCTCTAGAGATCATCTAGTCCAGCTCTCCCACTGAAGTAGGATAACCTATGGTATGTTACTCAGGACTGCATCCAGGTGGGTTTTGAATATCTCCAGAGATGGAGGCTCCGCAACCTCCCTGGGCAGCCTGTTCCAGTGCTCTGTCACCCCCACCGTGAAGTTTTTCCTCATATTTAAATATGTTCCAACTTCTACCCATTGCCTCTCATTCTGACACTGGGAACCACTGAGAAAAGCCTGTCTTCATCTTCCTTGCACCCACCCTTAAGTGATCAAAGGAAGCAGGATAGTTAGGCTTGACACTCTCTTTCCTGCAAGACAAGACTTGGTTTTACAATCCAAATGAAATGGAAGGAGCAATCTGGTGAGGATATTTATTGAATGTGAAGTAAATCCAGAGACTCAGTCCACTTTACACCCTTAAAACATTAGGCAAAAGTCACAAAATCCCTAAACTTCTCATGTCATGGTCAAAGGCCTTTCCTCATCAAAGAAGGTCAAGGAAAATAGGTTTCAAAATACCAAATTCACCTACTTTCTGAGGAAAGAAAACATCCCACAGATTATTTTTCCACAAAGCATGAAGAAACACACTTGCAAATAAAAGGGTCTGAGTAAATACAGCAAATCCTGAAGCCTGCAAAGTGATAGCAATATCACAATATACCAGTGTTGAATTTTTATGTCCTTGGTGTATTCCAGTAATAACTGGACTAGGACTGATTTTTATCTCTTAAGCTCATAGGTCTCTTTTCCCACAATTCAAAGAAACCCAGCTGTCTGGAATAAAGTTTTGAGGGAACAAAGACACAACAAGACTAGGCATGACTAGCTTAATTATTAGGGATGGCCTGGGATGCTGAGACTCAGAGATACGTGCTAAAATATCTGGAACAGAGTTATCCTTCTCATTTCTCCTTCCTCAAGAATCTCTAATTATTTAATGCATCAGAGAAAAGCTTCAAAAGGTCTGCAGGGTCTTCTCTTCCAGCATAGTTCCAGCTATGCCTGGATGCTCTGCTGATAGGCAGGAGGTGAACAGATCTCTTTGTCAAGTGCTCCAGCCCCTGCCTCTTGTGTCATCTCCAGCAGCTGACTCAGAAACAAACAACAACAAACACTAACACAATAAGACAAAGCTTCAGACATCTAGCACCAATTTGAATGTTGAAAGGAGAAAGGCACTGCCTGGTGGTGTGCAGTAAGACGTCTATGCCACGGGAAGGGGTGGACATAAAGCCTTGGTCAAATGGCCTCTTGCATATGTAAATGTGTCAGTGTAAGGAATTAGCTCCTTGTCCTCCAGCTGCAACTCCTGGGATGAAAACTGTTCATTAGTGATCTGCTTCAGTGCAAGAACTAAACTGGTCAGGTGAACTGCTGTGGCAATGGTAACCTCGGGCAGAGACGTGATGAACTCAAGCAGCTGCAGGAACAATCACATCTTAAGTTGCTGCAGCCCCTTCTAAAGTGATAATGTATATGCAAGGATGTCTCCTCTTTTCAGTGCCTCCTTTGGACTGTTTTCAATAACTGGCATTTCAGCATCGTGGGTTTTGTGGTTCACATTGTCATTCTACTGTCCTCATTGTAGTTTGGGACCAAGTGGTCTTCCACAGTTCTGCAGATCCTGCTGTGGCTGATGTGTATCTGTGTTCTGATTACCCCATCAGTAGGGCAATCCTCCCTTCACAGCGAACAAATGCACTAACAATTAAAAGGCACTAGTGAAAGACAGGAAGGAGGCCAGAGGGAATTTTTTTCCATATCAATCTTCCCACAAAGTTAGTCAAGCTTAGCCGAGAGTCACTTGTATCAAAACAGAACATCCTTTAGCTAGAACGGTGCTGTCACTGTTATGTGATAGTCCAATAATAACTTTAAATATACCTTTAGCAAACTAAAACCAATAGCAGCAGAAAGGCATGGAGAAGGCAGCTGATGCCTGCCCCGTTTTCAGGACCCCCCAGACATGCACAAAGCCAGCAGGCTGTCTTTTGAACCTTGAATGTTTTTACTATTGACTGACTTTGTTTTTGCCCTGTCCCCTGCCTCCCTCCCTCATCATCACTATGGTGACTACTGTATCACAGCCTGTCTCCCAGCCTTTGAAACTGTCTCTCTCTCTCCCTTATTCATCCTTTCTCCCTTAGCATCCCTTTTCTTTTCAACCCAGTCCTGCCCTTTAAGTGATAGGATCAGCTCTTGACTGTGGCTGAAGTCATCCCAGCTGTCCAGCCTGTCCCTGCTGCGTGCTTCTCTCATTGCTCATCCATCATCTCCTGAACTACCTCGGTTTGCCAAGCAACATTTTAAGGCAAACTGAAATAAGCAACAGTTCACCTTGAAACACACGCTTTCAACTGTGGCAGCCAAAGAGCTGACTGACAAGCAGCTGTACCACAAAAGGGAGGGGAACAAATGTCCTAAGGTAAACTTTCCCTTCTCTTAAAACAGTCTCCTCAATAAATATAGGTAATGAATGCTCATCCATCTTCCTCTTATTGATTTGATCTTATGTCAAATCTACCTTTTCACATATTCTGGAAGAGATCCTGTTTTCGTCCACGTGTCACTTAGCATCACCTAGCACAACGACTGACAGGAGCAGAGTTCAAGGATGATAACAAGCTGTGTTGTTTCTGATGCAAGAGACAACTCCAGAGGCTCAGAGGTGCTAACTCAACTTCAACTTGGTAAAAGAAGTCCAAGGCTTCAGACAGAGCATCTCAGCCCTGTGTATCATCCTTGATGTATTGGAAAAGAGAGGATATATTAAAAGCATTGGATATGCAAAGGACCAAGTAACGGTGTTATTTTTAACACTCCTTATTCCCTTTCCCATTATCTTTTATCCCAATTTTCTATAGAAATAAGGCTTATGAGATCAGCTCTGGGCAATGCTGATTCCTCCCCCCAACTTCTCTCCCAGCCAGTCTCAACAGAATTTAATACAGAAACTAAAGTTCTTCAGACTTCATTCAATTCTTACACGATTTATAAAAAACAGTGGCCAGGAAGCAGAGAATGTGGTTTGGACCTTCCCAAGTTGATCTCAAACCTCGTGTAGCTGTGTAACTGCAGCCACACCAGTGGGACTGACAAGCTTCTCCTGAGCAGCATGGTTTATGGTCTGGGCGAGGACCAACCAAATCCTAGTCTAAAGGTCTGAAGTCTGACTTAACATGAGCTGTAAAAGGATATTGGACATTAGGGGTATGTCATCTGGGAAATGTCTAAATATAGCTTTGCATGAAATGAGCACGGGGTGCTGACAATTACTGCCATGAACGTGCAACCTTAGGATAAGGATGAAAAATTAATCAATTAAAAATGTATAATGGGAGATAGCAGCCACTGAGGAAGTGCACTGCACAGTGCAAAGGGCTGATTGAGTGCCAGGGAGGAGTAGCTGTAACTTAGTTCTTCCACCTGTGATTGCTGTGCCACACAGGCCCTAGTACCGACATTACAGCTACTGTGCCATCCCCAGACCAAGAGCTGGGATGAACCCTGTGCTGTCTAGAGCTGTGTGAAAGAGCTGTAGTCCCTGTAGTGCAACAGCAGGCAGCAGGAAAAAGATTCCCTTCCTGGACTATGGACAGTGGATAAATGGTCAATAGTGGAGGACCAATGATGGCCCCATCTCTGGAGCATGGCTCATTCTGGAGGTCCTGTGGTGGTTAATGGGGATGGGAGAGACCTTGATTGAGCACTGGTTGTGGAGGAGTGGGGTCAGGCATTGCCCTGCTTCCCCTGGTGCTCCTCAGGGTACTGGGAGTTGTTACTGCTTGGCCACAGCCCTTCCCTTATTTACAGGTACAAGGCAGCTCATATGGTCCTGCGAAGAGAAGAACAGTCACATCAGGGAAAGTGATGGGTTAAAAAGGAGGAGAAAATGACAAGACGATCTCAAGAGGAACCTGCAGCAGCAGAAGGACATGGCAGCTGCAGTGTACAAGCAAGATGGAAAGGAGGAGGAAAGCCAGCCAGCTAAATGCAGCAGAGCAGCTGAGGAGAGGCAGAGAGGCTGAAGAACATGGAAGGTGCAAAGCATGATATTATTTATGCTTTATGCAGAGATAACAGCACATCTGAGTACAGTTAACTTAAAAGTCAATACTGTCCTTTATGTGACAAGAACATGGATTTGCAGAAAACAGGCTTCATTATTTTTCCTGCTTACAGAATGACCTGCTATCAGGGAAAGCCACTCCTTGGCTGGCACTTGTATGTTACTAGAGGTGACAACAACTGTCCATTTTTTGCAAAAAAAAAGTGAAAAGGTTATTTTAAATGGGCCAGAGCAGATGTTATTTTCTTTTTTTCCACCAGAGGAAAAAAAAATCAAGAGCACACAAAGGGAGAATGAGAGGGAAGAGACGTGGAGAGAGAAAACAGAGCAGCTGTTGTGGTGCTGATACTTCTCCATCTCTCATGAAAGAAAGGGCACAGCACACGCTCATATAATTTCCTCTGGGATTATTTGCACCAGCATTCAGCAGTTCAGGGCACTGCTCAGCCTTCCTGGGCACCCTCCCAGTACTCTAATAAATAGACAATCTTAGCTGCCTAATCCAGACTTTGAAATCAGGGCACAAGCAGACAGAGGAGAGAAGAGGAAACAAGGAGAGGGAAGAAAGAAAATAAGATGTAGAAGCCCAGCCGGGTGGAAATGAAGATTTCAACCTGATCCTTTATTTCACTTTCCCTGGCTACACAATTTTTCTGAGATTAAATAGAAGACACCTATCTTGGTAATTTAGTGATTTCTGGAATTTGAGAACAGCCTGGACAAGGCAGCATTAATAGTAACAGTATCCCCAGAGATCTGTTCTCCTCACCTAGTGCCCACTGCAGACCTCAAATTAGCAGAAACCCCAGTCACTCATCATTTTATCCTTTAATAATGACCTTCTAATTTGCCACACGAATTTAACAAAACCCTGAGCCTGTGACAATAGGTCTTTTGCTCCAATCAATTCCATGTATTTTTAATACTTTCATTACTTGTATTTTTCAAAAAACTCTTGTGTGAGGGACTGAGTTCACGCCTGTGTAACCCCAAATACCTTAAAGGTGTTGATTTCCACATTTTCACCCTGCTTTATTAAACTGAAATCAGTCCTGCTTTAATGTCATGTAACGGATTGTCACAACTGCTGCAGTTCAGGAGCTCCTCTGTGTCCTCAGCTCCTGTCCCCGGTGTAGGGAAGCCAGGGAGGGTGGGCACAGCCCTGCTGGGAAGCTGATTCAGCCGTCACACTCTAATCCACTGCAGCATGCAAGCTCCCAGAGAGTGGTCACCTCCTGTAGGACAAGCTCTCCTTGTGCCAGGCTGGGCTGCAGCAGAGCCCCCATGGCCAGTGCTGGGAGAGGAGTAAACACCACATTTATCCTGCTTCCATTCTTTCACAGGGGCTTGGGCAGGGAGCCTGTGGAGTTATTGCTCTGAGGCCATCCCCAGCCCTCATTCTTCCCCATGAGTGGAGGGATGAGCACTGAGTGCAGTGCATTGGCAAACGTCTATCCCAGAAATGCCAGGGGAGGGTTTCCAGGGCCCTGGGGAAGTAAACAGGCTGCTGCTGGCAGCTGCCATGGCCAGAGAGTGGGCAGGCAGACCCTCCCTCTGCCAGCATGGCAGCAGCAGCCCCTCTGCAGTGCTGCTCCCAGCACAGGGCTCCAGGCAGTAATTCAGGACAGAAACCAGCCCCATCTCTCCCAGCCCCTGGAGAGGGACTGAGCCATGGGGCTGCTGCTGTTGTGGCTGCACTGCTGCAGAGCCTTGGCCCAGCATAAGGGGGATGGGAGAGACATTCCAGAGCGACAGGGTTTACTTACCTTGATTTGCAAGAGCTCGAGGCTTCCGATGCCTTGGAGGTGGGTTGGATCCTGTCACCTGCTGTCCCTCTGGGGACATCCAGGGGCACAGTCTTAGCATCACACTGTTGGCTTTAGGGCTGGAGTGCCTCCACACACACACAAATTTCAGGTATCCAGTGAATTTTAATTTCAAAAGCCAAGGTACTTCTTTGGGTTATGTTTTAGCTATAGAGAGATATTCAATATTGTGGTTTTCCCCTTCCTCATGTACAGACCTGCCCTTTGCTGCCCTTGTGCTCTCTCTGCACGGTGGGTGCAGCAGCACCACCTGAGGAAACTCCCACCACCTGTGCCTCATGTGTATATTTGTGGCATTTTGTTCATTCTGCCTCACTGTGACAGGCTGAAGGTCCCAGCTGTCAATTCCTCTCCCTGCATTTGAATGGGACCAGTCCCACCTTGGCCATACCAGCAGAAATACTTACTGTGAAAGTAAAAATGTGAGGAAAAAATAAGTTGTTAAAATAGTGACCTTGAAGTACAGAGTGAAATAAAGAGAGTCACCTGAGAAAGCCTCCTCAGCTGCATTTTATTAAACAAAAATTGTTTGGAGACACCAGAGAGTCAACTATTTGCCCAGGCCCTAATGAAAAGATTTGGTTTTCATTGTTCTCTTGCTGCTGCTCTCTTTACTTCCCTGTGAAGGAAGGAGGATAAAAACACCTCCCTGGGTTGGCAGGAGGATCCTTTTCAGACCTGAGCCCAGGACGCAGGTGAAGGAGCTGACAGCTGAGGGTGCTGCTGGGTGTGGTGGGGCAGAAGGAACAGGAGAAAAGAAAGGACAGGCTTTCTGCACCACACAGGGACCCACCTGCATGAAGTCACCTGAAGGACTGACATTTTAAACTCCAAGACAGCTTAGACATCTGAACTTCATGCCAACAAAACTGAAACAGAGCTAAACAGATATTTGCCCCCACTTCCTCTAAACTTTCAGAAGCTGAATAAGTCTGGTCTTCACTTTTACTTTTGGACAGCCAGTTTTTTTTAATGACCCAGGGGTTGCTTCAATAGAAACTTCAGGAGATAAAAGGCTCTTACAGCTGAGGAACATAGGTAGCCAGTGCTTTTTGCACACTGGCCCAAGAATAAAAGCAGTAGTCCTTGAGAAAACGAAATCATTACTGAACTAGAACCTAATCTTAATAGGTTTTTTTAATGTATAGAGCCCAAGAATTAAATATTAATTAATGAAAATTAATGTATGTAGATTAAATCTAGAGGCTGAATTGTACTAGTCTCTCTAGATTCTCCCCAAGCCCAGAGAGATGACAAGTGGGAGTTTAACTACAAACACGGAAGAACACCAGTCTATTTTAGTCCTCAGGGTCATTTCTTGTCCTTCCTTGGAAATACCCATTTCAAGTCTCTGCTTCTAACCCCTCATGCAGCCCTTAGTCCCATTACCAGGATCTCTTTGAGGAGTGTGATGACAGAAGAAAGGGATTGAAGGTGCCTTGAGAGGTCATCTAATCCATCTGGTTTTCTAGTCCACTCAGGAGGATCAGCTCTATCTTGCAGACCTCGGGACCCTCCCAGACTACAAGACATTTAATTGCTAAGCCAGGGTGAGAGGACTGTAAAGCTTTCCTGGAGGATGACTCCAGCAGAGAAAATCTGTACCCCAAAGAAAGCTGCTAGACACAGATGTAGAAAGAATAAGGAGCAACAAGAAATACAGTGAGGCATCCTGTAAATTCTCTGCTGTTGAAACACCCACTGGGGTACAGCACCCATGCAAATGAAGGCAGCTTTCCAGAGTTACTGCATCCATGCTGTATGCCAAATGAACCCTGAGGATCTCATCTGCGAGATTCTCACCCGGCACCAGCATTTCTACCAGCACACCAACAAATGGGGACAGACAGCCCCATGGTAGCTCTTCAAGGCCCAGTAGATAAGCATGAAATGTGAGCAACAGGGCAATCAGCACGAAAGCCTCCAAGACTGCTCAGAAATGAGTGCCAACTCAAAGCGAACAACAATCGGGCAACTCTCTGAGAACTTCAGGTATTTTAGGACACTGACATAAAGGACTCATCTGCAGCTTGATGTTGGAAGGTTACTTTGGAAAAATGATTTAATACTGTGCTGTATTTGAGATGTTCAGGATGTTGAGGTGAGGTTTGATCCATTCCTTTATTAACTAAGAGGTCATGAGTATGTTTTCAAACTACTCAAACAACAACACAGCCTGAGACCTGAAGTGGAGGCTGGTCTTCCTTCCTCACACATCAGCCAGGCAAACCCAGGCCTTAGCTGCAGCTGTTGAAGCAGAAAGCATGGAAGCTACTGACTTCTTGGTCATCAGCTTAAAGTAACAGATTTTAAGACAAAGCACAGGCAAGATTTTTGCCACTGCTTTTCAAAAGGAACAGCTGCTTCTAAGTCAGTAAAAGCACTTCTTTTTCTATACCCAAATGTCTTATTTCCCATGTTCTAACCAAATCTTTTTAGCCCTCGTATGCAAGAATTCCAGGAGTGGTTTTTATTTGTGTGGCAGATAAAACAAACATCCTGGGAGAGCTGGGGAGCCCATGCTGCTGCAAATGTTGGCACATTGGTTTCCACGGGCCATAGTTACACACATAACAGAATAATTCTGGTTGGAACAGACCTTTAAGATCATTGAGCCCAACTACAGCCTAACTCTTCCAACCATTAACCTAACTCTACCAAATCACCTGAGACTTTGAAAACAATGTCTGGAGAAGCTGAGACACATTGCAAGAAAGGAGCAGCTTTCCTCCTGGACGTGTAGTGTTTCCAAGAAAAGGACGTTCCGTTCTCTGCCATCTCTAAAAACAAAACTGATTCTGTCATCTCCATGTTTGTTTTGCTACATCTGATATTTTTAAGTTGTTTATTAAATACAGTGGTGATTTAATTGCGTGTTTGCAATAGCATAAGATCTGTGCCGTTGGCTGGAGCCAAGAGCCAGAAGGGATGAGGACAAACTGGCTCTGCTGCTGCCAGGCCTCCATAGCTTGTGGAAAATCCTCTTCCAATCATCCAGTATTAAACCTGCTTAATGTAATTCCCCCCAACACCAACAACTGGGATAAAACTGCTGCAAGAAGGTGTCTCAGGGTCTGAACTCATGCACAAAGGCTTCCCATGTAATTTCACTCTAATTGCCAAAAATTGTGTCCCAAATCTTATAGCAACTACATCATAGAAAGAGTTCATGTGAAAATCTACTCTCCTCACTGCATGTACCAAAATCACAGGACTCATGCTGCAGTACTATTGCACTGGAAACTATTACAAGGAAAGCTCATTAAATTTCATTGCAGAAGTGACCCAACACAAAATATATACAGCAAAACTATTTCAAGGAAAAATCTTCAAAGATCCCATTTCAGGGAAATGAAAACGTAGGGGTTTCTGTCTGGAAACCGAAGGGAAGACTGCCCCAGTGTAATTACCATGCTAAAACAAATACCAAGAAATACAGAGATCAGCTTTGTAATAATGAAATAAAGCCATTGCAAATGAAGTGAATGCTTATACAAAGTACACTATTAAAAAAAAAAAAAAGTTAAAATAACAATATTAAGACATAAATCCACAAAAGGGGAATTCTAAATTAAGTCAACTCTTTGCTTAATGCAATTCTTACAAAAATGACACTTTTCCAGAAGGATACCTTGTTCCCAGAATATTTTTTTTCCAGTGTATCGGGCCTTAGAGTAAGAATGGGCAAATGATTATTTACACAGTTTTAGTAATGCTCCTTATCTCACATTCACAGGTAAACGTGTGGGACTCAAGGCATCCAGCAATACAAGCAAATCACCAGGATTGCATTTCACCATGGCTGTCTCCTTGTCACCCTCCATGGCCCAAAGTCACTTCTGCAGGGGAATCAGTGACCTTTATGTCCCCCTACCCCACACTTTCCCCAAAACCAAAAGCAAATAACAAGCAATGGAAACTGTGTCACCTTCATCTCCACTGTTGCCCTTCCACGGGTAGAAGACAGGTGGGTGTCATACCCAGGGCCAGTGGCGGTTTGTCTCTCAGCCCCCCTCCCAGATGCCCCTCATTGCCCACCTACAGCAAAGGTTCCTGGCTGAGCTGGAGAGCCACATGGTTGCTGGTCCCTCCTTGAGGCTTGAGGCCACCCATGGGAGACACACCATGACAACACCAGGGAAGACCCAAAGAGATAAACAAAGTAGGGTGAGCCAAGGCCCCCAGCACCAAGCTTTCACTGAAATGGAGGAGAAGAGCCATGATGGGTGACATTTCTCCCCTGCTGAAGGCTGGGCACTGGCCTGAGCTGCCAGCATAAGAAGACCTCAGCCACCACTGTGAAGCTGTGCCTGGCCCTTGATGGAGCAATGCCTGGCCAGGAGGAGGGGGAGCCCGACCTGAGCCCGAAGGGGAGCCCAAAGCACTGCGGGTGAAGGAGTCAGTCTGGGTGTCAAAACAATGGCAGGGAGGAAAGGGAACAAAATGGGGATGGAAGTGACAGAGAATGCATGTGCCACATGCCAAAGGAAACAAAACGAGACAGTGGGAGAAACATGTGGAAGGGGAAAGGATGAAGAAGGCAAAACTTGAGGAAAGGAAGATGAAATTAGGGAAAGTCCTTACTCCATTTGAGGAGGAGGCATTGGCCCCTGGAAGACTCCCAGTTAGGCAAAGACCTCCTTATGTTTCCAAATTTCCCATATAGAAACGTGGACAAGGAAAGTTTTCCTCCTTCTCCTGACAAAACAAATTGGAACATGCCCTGTACCAAAAGCTAATGAAGCAAAATAAGCACTGGTGCAAGAACAAGTGGGCCTGAGTTGGCCACGAATGTGTTTAAGGTGGCAGCGAGAAGTGTGGCTCTGGGGTGGCAAAGGGCAACAGTTTAATTCAGTATGAAATGGAGCTAAATCTTTTAATTAAAGGGATTATATAGTGTGATCACCTGTGAAGACAGGAAACTTGTTTCAACAGTCCCAAAGAGCCTCACCTCTGTTCCAAAAGCCCACTGCACTTTCTGCGCCTGGATTTGCCAATCTCTCATGCTTTTGTGGACCCAGCAGCACACATTTCAAGAGTAAAGGACAAAGGCAAAAAACAAATTTTGAAGTTATTAATGTAGCACCATACTTATTTATATTCTTGTGAACAGAAGACCAACTTTTTCACTTAGGAATATAGGGCCAACCAAGGGCTGCAAGAGCACATACAGATCTATCCCAAAATAATGCTTTCTGTATATTTCAGGAATGAGCCTTAACTATACTTAGGATAAGGAATTTGTCTTCATGTGATGAGCCTGACCTCATCATCTACAAAGGGAGAGGTTGTGAGCAAGCAGACACTTCTCTCATCTGCAAGGTCCAAATCACCAGTATATTTCATATATTTAAAGTACTGATCTGGAACCCATTGCCGTAACGTCTGGGTGCCTCGTAGTCTGCCTAAAAATAAACAAATATCAGTTACCCAAGTGGGTGACTCATAATCATCCACAAGCCCCTTCCAATGTGAGCGGGTTGACTGGTTAATTAACTGGAAGTCTGACTGACAAATGATCCTAATACTATCCTCAAACTACCATCAAACAACTTTAATTACTACATGTAAAAGGGCCAAAGTTCACAAAGCTAATAAACTAACCTTCTCTTCCCTACTACATCATGTGCTAGAAAAAATTCCCTGTGCTCAGACCAGAATTCATCCCTATTGACAAGAAACACTGATAAAGCTTTTTCAGGCCCACATGGAAAATATGGGCAGTGAGGCAGGTTTTCATCACAGCACCAGTGAAAACCCTCCAGCAAACCATGAACCGAGCATAAAATTCAATCCATTCTCTAGCTGCTTGCTGCAATGCCTGTTGTTGATACTTCTAATAACTTCACCTCCCCTCCAGCCCATCCATCCTCCTAACAAATTAACAGGCTACTTCTGAATCTTGACCTCACAGAAAACATTTTTTAAATCATATTGATATTTTAAAATCAAGAATATTTGTAATGAGCCCTTTGATATCTGATAGGTGGCTTATTTTCTTGACTTTAGTTTTACATTTTTAAAAACTTCTGTCTACATGTAAGTATATATACACACCTGATAATACATATATACTCATACATACACACACAGAGGAGTACATGGGACCATTTGGAACTCTTCTTACCAAGCCAGACTGAGCCCAGGGGAGTTTTGCTGGCAAGCACAGGAACCTTTGCTGTCCTCTGACTCAGTAGCAGCCCTCTTGCTGCCAGCAACACTAGTTTAGTTATCATTCAAAAATGCAGAAAAAAATTCTGGGCTTAATTTCCTTAAAAAGCTGCCACACTCAGCTGTTCCAAGGAAAATAAAGTTCACCTTTTAAAAAAAATATTAAAAGCCCCACATCTTGTGGCACCTCTTTATGAAGTGTTACAACTGGCCACCTTGAAAAGATACTGGAAGTTGAAGCTCGTGTCCCACTCCATGTGCTGGTTGCTTTCCAGTCCCAGCAACTCCTCTGAGCTGGAGAGGGAAAGAAGGGGGATCCCTACAGACACTCATCTATAATCAGCAGCTAAAATTGCACTTTCCTTTTAGCTGGCTCTAGCATTTTCCAGGCTAAACTGCACGGTTCTCATGCAGGGAAAGCTCTTTGGAAGTCAATACAGAACTGCTGCTCCAAAGTCAATGAGAACTGACTTTTTCAGCCTGTCTGCAGGTGCCGGCCACAGTCGCTTTTTGACATCCCCGCACTACGCTGGCTTTGTGTGTACAATGACTGAAGTTGCTTCCCAGCGACTGACTTGAAGAGACTTATTACTACCGACAGCTGCAGGAACTCTCTTATTGCTCAAGAGATAAAAAAGGTGTGTTTTGGGGCCAAAGAACCAGACAGTCAGAGTGAAACACACTGAAGTGGATGAGAAAACTCCTCCCGACTTCAGTGGGACCAGGAATTCAGCCTTCTCCTGGTGGCTAACAGCTATGTGCTGTTGTGCCCGTTGGCTTTGTGACATTTTTTCAGCTCACACCCTGAGGGTTTGCTCTGCAGCCCTGCAGTGCACATGAACAACAACATCAGGTGTAAGGTCAGAGTCCCGACCACAAAGTACTCTCATATCTACATCAATCCCGACATTTTTCTGCATGGAGATTCATGCCAGCTGGTGCCATCTAATGAATGAGAAAAACATCTGTCTCATAACCGCTTCTAGGGGCTCCGTGGAGCTGGGCAGAGATGACTCTTTAGGGTAAAATTCACATATACAATACTTGGCGTTGCTACTTGAGTTTTCTATCAGCATTCCAAAATGTGTGAAAACAAAGATAAATTAGGTTTTCACCTTATTTTATTGACTGTTTCAAAGCGATGTTCACCAGTGCCTACGGAATTATCTATGTGAGATAATACAACAAACACCTTTCAAGCCACAGGACAGCATCAGTAGATGAGCTGTGCATATTACTTGCAATATGAAAAATACTGTTAAATTAAGTAGGGCTTTGTTCTAAGTTATCCTTCAAAAGTTTTTATTTTGAAGGAGTTATGAAAGTACATGAAAACAAATGGAAAAATGTGCTGCAGAGGCAAACACAATGCTCACCACAAAAGGCCAGAGACGAAAAAACTGCCAACATTGTTCTGTGTGGGTTTTGTGTCAGGGAAAATTATTAGCATGAGTGGTGCAAACACTCAGTTCTGTGACCAGAGTCTGAACAAAGACAATAAAATCTTCGAGTTGTGGGGTATTTTTCCTTTTAAGATGTTAGTGAATTTCATATGACATTTTCAGCCTGATGTTGGAAAAGTGGTAGAAAATACAGACAATTTCACATACTACATCTCACCTTTTTTTTTTTTCTCTACTGAATGCTTTTCTGGGTAAATCATTGCAGTTTCTTCTTGAACTTCCTTCTAACTCTACAGAAGAGCCACCCAGAACTAGAAGGGAAACAAAAAAGCTAATTTTACATGAGAGTAAAAAAACTGATTATACAGAGCATTTCCTCAGATTTACCTGGGGAACATACTAGAAAAATTGAGACATTTTAATTACTTGGCGTAAAAGTAGTGTGCTGCTGAAGTTGGTAGCATCCTTTCAGCATTAGCAAAGTCTGATAGTTTGCTCTGGGAGAATGTCCTTTATCTCTATGTAATGGGCTTTTCTAATTTAGTGAAGGTACATACACCTCCCTCTACCATCTAGCTGAGGTTTTTTTCTACTTCTGTTAAGGAAAGCATTATACATATATACACACACACATATGTATACATACATAATATATTTTTTATATATGAGAAAACCCCTGGCATGAAAACAAAGGATGAATTTAAAATATATTCAAACTACAAGTTATATTTCCACCTAAATACGTCATTTGTGCCAATGTACTGTGTGCTGTGATGTTACACTGCAGCAAAGTGAATTCTGCCAGGCAGGTTGCTAAAGGAAAATAGTTGCTACTGTAACTCCCACTCTGGGGCTTGTGTCTGGATTTGTCTTTTTGAACGGAGGATTTTTCCCGTACTTTAAAGTTCCTGTATTAAAAAAAAAGACCTTTCGTTTTTAGGGGTTTTGTTTTTTAATTTCAGCATCTAAAAAGGAATAAGGCCTTTTTGCCCGGATGAAGCCCTGGGGCAGGGTACAAGCCCATGCCCAGGGGACTGCCCACACCAGCATACTCAGGGAGAGTCCTTGTGTTTGGTTCCCTGAGACCACAGGGGAAGAGCTCCCCACTTCTCCCTCCCCTTCGCTCTGTTGCCCAGAGCTCAGAGATGGTACTTCCATATGAGTGCCTCCTCCACTGCTCATCTGCCAAGAAGTTTCTCCACGATCCAGAGGGTGTGGACTTGGCCCCTCTCTCCTTTGTCTGTATCCTGTAGCAAGGAGAAAAATGAGTTGGATCTTCCGAGCCTGCAGAAGCGTGCTCAGGTACATATGGTTACACTCCACCCATGTAGCACACACATGCTCTGGACCATTCCAGCTCATGGTGATCAGGCTTTGCTCCAAGCAGAAGCACTTCCTTGGTGCTACACATTGATGACTGAACGAGATCAGAAATAGTATCTGAAGTCTGTAGAGAGCTCAGTCCAGAGAGTTAACAACATTAACAATTGACATCTTTATCAGTGATCTAGATGAGGGGATTGAGTGCACCCTGAGTAAATTTGCAGATGACACTAAGCTGGGTGGAAGTGTTGATCTGCCTGAGGCTAGGGAGGCTCTACAGAGGTATCTAGACAGGCTTGATCAATGGGCCACAGCCAATGGCATGAGTTTCAATAAGGCCAGATGTCACATCCTGCACTTCATGCACAACAAGCCCCAGCAGCACTACAGGCTTGGGGAGGAGCAGCTGGAGAGCTGCCCAGCAGAGAGAGACCTGGGGGTTTTGACTGACAGCTGGCTGAACATGAGCCAGCAGTATGATCAGGTGGCCAAGGGGGCCAATGACATCCTGGCCTGTATAAGGAATAGTGTGACCAGCAGGACCAGGGAGGTGGTCTTACCCCAGTACTTGGCACTGGTGAGGCTGCACCTCGAGTACTGTGTGCAGTTTTGGGCCCCCCACTACAGAAAGGTCACTGAGCTACTAGAGAGTGTCCAAAGAAGAGCAACAAATCTGATAAAGGGTTTGGAGCACGTTTTAGGAGGAGTGGCTGAGGGAGCTCAGGTTGTTTAGCCTAGAGAAAAGGAGGCTGAGGGGAAATCTTACCCCTTTCTGCAACTACCTTAAAGGATGTTGTAAAGAGGTGGGGATCAGTCTGTTCATTGAAGTTACAAGTCATAGGACAAGAGATAATTGCCTCAAGTTGCTCCAGGGAAGGTTGAGGTTGGATGTTAGGAAGAATTTCTTCACTGAAAGTGTTATCAGGCATTGGAACAGGCTGTCCAGGGCAGTGGTGGAGTCACCATCCCTGGAGGATTTAAGAGTTGGGATATGGTTTAGTTAAGAACTTGTCAGTATTAGGTTGATGGTTGGACATGATGATCTTGAAGGTCTTTTCCAACCATGGTGATGCTCTGGCTCTGTGTGATTCTGTGAGTTTGGCACAGGGTTTTTTTCATAAAACCGGTAACACAGGGCCTCAGAACATCCTGTGATCACTTGGCCATGAAGAAAGGATGATCCATCCTATTCTACTGCTGATAGAGCTGTTGGTATCACTGAGACAAATTTCAAAAGTCCCTTCCAATCCCGTCTCTGTGATTCAGCAACCAGATGATCCTGCAACACTGGTGCCAGCCCTGTAAGCCTCAGAGGCACGTCCACTGGGTGCCAGAAGTACACGTGTCTGCATGAGACTCTGCTCTGCTCTGCCTCGGTCCAGTATCACAGCCCTGAAATACCTGCTGAGCACCATCAGCACCAGCAAAACTGTGCCAGTGCAGATGCTGGTTTGTAGAGGCAGCATGTAAACTCAGGCTTTGAGAACAATCCTGAGGTATCAGTACCTTGGCATGAACCCATGTCTTAAGCTCCCACAATTACAGTCTGTCATCACCTCCTTCTCTATCAACCTGTTATCATCCAAATTCAACTTCATTTGGATCCTTCCCTAGATATATCCACAATGTTGTTACCTTTCTGTCCAACAGACTTACCTACCACAGAAGCTGGCACAAACAAGTCCAAGATCAGGCACGGGTCTCTCTGAAACTTTGGCATAGGCAACCAAACCGACCCTGATGAACGCCAGGGACATCTTGGTCTGTGCCACCTGAGTGTTCATGTTGCAGGTCATCAGCCCTGGTTAGCATCTTTGGAGTACTGCAAGGACTCTCTGGAAAGACTTGTCCAGAGGGGACATCTGAAGAGCAGCTGCTCTGCTATTCCCTCACCTCCCAATGTGCCGTGCAAGGACAAGAGCCAACATGGACGTCAGAGAGGCTGTCCTGGCTTCAGGCTTTAAACAAACCCTGAGTCTTGGCATCATGGAGCCTACTTAGGATCTTCATACAGTAAAACAGACAATTGCAATCCATCAAAGAAACAAGTAATACTGTGCACAGCAAAATAAAGTTTTGTTTTCTACAAACAAAGAGGTCTACAAACCTTAAAGGTGAGGCTGGATTCTTCCCAGATACCAAGGAAATATGAGTTGCTGCCCCTTTCCTGTCCTAGGCCTGGTAACAGGTCTATGCATTCATGGAACTGAAGGAGCTTGATACTTATGGGGTCCCTAAAATTTTGTCTAATTTGGTCAAACAAGTTCAAAATCAGAGGAGGACAGAGTGATAATAAGAGCACACAATCTCACTCATATAGTCATCATTTAGCTCAGATCACAGATCTGCTCCTGCAGCTCCCTGGCCCTCTGTGGGAACAGAAGGCAGGACAGCAGAAGGACATGTGCCACTGGAACTTTCTTATTGGGGAAACTTTTCCTGTGTACTGAACAAGAGCACAGCACAGCAAAACGTGTGTGTCACGTACCTCAAATGGGACACCTCGACATGGGCATGTAACCACCTCTGTTTTTTCCCTGCTGGCCCACTGCTGCCAGTGGGACAGTTCACAACCAAGACAGGGACTCCCATTCACTGTTACACAAGCAGTAATGTCCAGCAGAGGCTGGGGGGTCAGATAGAGGCAATCAAGCTTCAAACCACCACCACAGGACCTCCTGGAGCTCCTCCCTTGGTCACTGTGGCATAGGCATTCTCATGAAAATAAAATTACTCCTTCTTTCCTGCTCGCACTTGCCTGGCTCATGGTAACTGCAAGGGTTCAAAAAGCAGGCAGAGGAGTTCTGGTAACAGAAATACATATAAATTAGCACGTGGTGGATTCATGTTTTTTAAAGGATATGTTTTCCTTTCTGAGCATCTCCACCTTCCCCAGCTACAGGTCACTTCTCCCAGCAAACACCCTTAGAGAAATGCAGCTTAGTGCAACGTCCTTCAGCTGGAATACCTCAGACTGGCTCTTGAGAGAGAGCAACTGATGCCAGCAAAGTCCTTTTCAAGTGATACAACTGCATCAGCACTGGGAGATTTGCCAGTGCAGTTATTTTTTGGCAAGAGAAGGGTAAAAAGCCACTGCTCCAACCACCACAATGAAGCTGGCAAAACAGAAACATGGGCCGTTTTATCTCTAATAGCTTCTGTCTCGTCTGTCCCCTTTCTCCAGCCCCACTTTCTCCCACCACCACTTACACAGTTTTGGGTCTGCCCAGGAAGAGAAAGGATGTACTGCTATCTCCTCATGTGGATGAAGCCAAAATGGCTCATGTAAACAAGCCCAAAGGACCTGTGGGAGATGCAGACCATATGCTGCAAGTCAATCCACTCACCCAGTCACTCATCACCTCATTGAGCCCGTAACCTGACAGCATCTCCTCAGATTTCCTTGCTAACAACAAAGCTTCTGCTTCAAAGGCAAACGGTTGGAATGATCCTTGCGCAAAAAAGATAGTTGGTGTGGGTGATGAGAGCTGCAGTGCTGCTGCTTGCTCTGTGGGGCACTGCTGATTGTGTAGCTGCAGCCTGTTCGCCTTAACGAGCAGTGAACTTCATGGGTGAGTTGGGACTGTCTCATCAATAGAGCTATTAACCAAAGCTCATTTACCCTCCCACCTTCTGCCTATGAAAAAAAGGAGAGAAGTTCAATACCCATCTCTGTGCTAAGGCAACTGCAAAATTACAGTTTCAAAACGAGCTCAGAAAGGAGAAGCTGGGAGAGCTCTTAGCAGCTGTCGTAGCCCAGCCTTGCTGCAGTGACCCAGGTGGGCTTCCCTGGGCGAGGGGATGCTGACAGGTTACAGCTTTGATCGCGATGCTTTGGCACAGCAGAGCACAGGGAAACTTGGCACAGGCAGAACACAACTCTGCAGGCTCACACCTTGGCTTTCATTTCAGCAAACAGCGCATGGTGCAGTCTGACTGTGCCTGGAAGGAGGCTGTGCCGTCGCCACACACGCATGCAAGCAACAGATAGGAAAAACAAAGTATATGCAACAACATCTCTGCTGAGATGCAGGTAAATCCTGATGACAGACTCCAATCTTTCTTGTTAATATACCTAAATATCTTCCTATGGATTAACAAGTTGATGCTATTTTGGCAAAATACCATAATCAACATGTAAGTTGACAAGCACAGCAAAATGAAAAGGCTTTGAATAATGTTGATACAATTCCTAGCTTGAAAGCTTATAGCTTACAAACAATGTGTATTGATTTCATTAAAAAATAGCATTGGGTGGGGGGGAAATTGCTCCGAATTGCAGCTTTTAGGAAAATCACCTTATAGTCCACAGTATCTGATAAAACTGTAGTGCTGGCAGTCAAGACCAAGGGGAGAAAGAGCTGAATCAGAGGCCCCCGGGATGCAGTGCCAGTCTGTGCTGCAAGGGTGTGGGAATCCTGCAGCAAATTTTACTAATTCTCCTCCATCCCTGCAGTAGCAGCATGTGACTGCAATCCCCCAGCCCCGGGCTGCTGCCACAGCCCTGCTCTGCCCTGCGTCCCTGAGAACCGCCGCTAAATCCGTCACAGCAAGACACCGCCTCAGTCCCCCCAAGCAGCGCCTGTGCTCGGGCTGTGCTGCAGAATAAAACATTGCTGGGGCAGCCAGGAATGTTTTGGGAAGGGGCTGGATCTGTGCTGGTGGGGTTTTACCAGGATAATTAAACTGGGCTATACCCAGGCAAAGTGCTCTGGGTGCATGCACTAGTTACCTCTCAACGTGAATTTCTGCCAGATAAATGTCCCCATCATCTCCTCTGCTCCCCTTACCCCAAGTACAACTCTTAGGGGAAGGGCTGCTGGGGACATATCCAAGGGGCTTTTTCTGATATGATTCTCACAAGCACCTCTTGCATCTCATCATACCTGCAGCCAGTGCAGCTCTGCAGGGCAAGACCAGAGCCCAAACTCCAGTAAGGCGCAAGGGAAAATGTCAAACGAGCTCCCACTCGGGGCAGTGCAGACTGCATTAGGATCTGGTGGGGCAGCCATTTAACCTCGCCATTAAGTTTCCATCAGGCAATGCCCCTGCCCCTGCCAGGGTGGAGCCTGGTTAATTGGGCTGGTGACCTCCCTGTCCCCAGCTCCTCTCATTCAGAGAGGTCTCGTAAAAGCGCAAGCACTGCCAGCCAGAAGAGCGCTATTAGTAGTAATAGTGGTGGCTCTGTTATTATTAGTCAGTCTTTTATTTATTTTTTAGGAAGTTCTACTGCTGGACTGCAGACCTGCCTGTAATGCTTTTCTAAGGGGGGGCTGGGGAGGGCAGACTCCCCGGCACCAAACCCATCATTAATCTATTTTGAAAACAAGATTGTGTTTTCCAAATACCACTGCATGACTCGCTCCTCTTCTGCCAACACATTTTTATGGTGGTTTGGGATTTTTAGGGGGTTTCTTGGTGATGAGGGAGGAGGTTAATGACTGATAAGCTTACCAGGCTGCTTTGCAGTGAGCCAGAAGAGTCCATGCCCTCAACCCAGGTATGTATGCAGAGTGAGTAAAGCCCTTCTGCACTGGCTGGGGATTGGATCCCTGGGAAAACCTCTTCACGGATGCTGGCTGTAATCCATTCCAGCCAGAGCCTGTGCCCATTTCAGTACGCAGCGATATCTGGAGGAAACAGTGTCGCCTGCCTCCAGATACTCTGGGACTGTGGTTAACCCCTCTGCAAAGAGCTAGAGTGACTGCAGCCCCATACAACGCAGGGCTGGCTTCTCTGCCGATGCTCTGCAAAGCTTGAGCTGTGACTGCCCCATCCCTGCTGGAGCAGCTGCCTCTCCTGCAGCCCAGCGACCTTGGCTGCCCTGAGAGCCCGACCCCGCAGCCAGGGCAGGTCCCTGAAGGCCCCAGCCAGGCTTGCCAAGTGCAAAGGTCCCGTTGCTGCCATGGCTGTGATTAAAGATGAAGCTCAGCTACGGGCTCTGCATCAGGGCTGGTCTGAACGGTTTACAGCGCTCCAGAGCCAATGCTCCAAATCCAGACGGATTTGCCCTGCGCCTCAGCAAAGACCAGCTCAGGATCGAAAGCTGGTTCAGTCTCTAGCTGCTGTTGTCCTGCTACAAAGGGCAATGTGCACTGTCCTGACAGGAAGAGATGAGCTGGCTGCCTTTGGGGCCAGGAGCCGGCGAGGACCAGCAGCCTTGCTGGGCAGACAGCAAGGAAAGCGAAGGGCGAGGATTTTAGCTCATAGCTTTGGACCCCGTTTGGGGAATTCCCAGCATGCAAGATGCTATTTGCTTTTTCCCCTGTGGTCCCTCAGGAGCTTTTAAGCAATTACAAAGGCATGCGATGGAGCACAAAGCCTGGCTTCTTGAGAAGGCAGCCTGGTCCTGCCCCAAGGGCTTCCAGCAGCCTGGAGAAGCCATGCTCCCCAGGATACTCTGCACCTCTCCTGCCTCCAGCCAGCACTAACGGGGATAAAAGGCACCCAAGTGGCAAGTGACAGAGTGGCAAGTGACAGAGGTGCGAGCTCAGGAAACACAGTCTCTACTTCCAGCACCACCTTTTCCTCCAGGTGATCCCACACAAGATGCCTAGCCCTGTGCCTCCGTTTCCCCCTCTGTAAAACGGGATAGCAGCCACCCTTCTGGAAAGCTCCCTGGCAGGCAGGGAGGGGAAGCACTGTGGGTGTTGTCACACAGGCCATGCCCTGGGGAGAGGGCAGGGGGAAAGGGGCAGGTAGATGTTCCAGCTGCGTAGCAGGAACCTTAGCACCTGTTTTTTCTCAGTTAAAAACAAAACAAGACAAAACAACAACCAACCAACCACAAGAAAAAATCAATAATCCTGGGCAAAGAATAAGATATTAATAAAGTCAGGTGAGAAGCCAGGTAGCTGATGAAGTCCCACAGGTGGGGAAACTGAGGCAGAGACAGACTTCCATTGGGAATCAATTCACTGACACTGAAAAGGCTCTTCAGCAGAGGGTTTTGTCCACTCCTGAGACTGGGACAGTCCTGGCAGTGGTAAGTCCACATGCTACTTCTACACATCGCAGAAAGTTCCAGCTCCTGCAGGGAAAGAAGTCTTCCTCCAGAACAGAGCCAGGCCAGCTCAGGAGAATGTGACTGTGATGCAGAATAAATCTCACAGAGAGGCTACTGGGTGCTTTGCTCCTTTGAAATTGCGTTGTGCTTATTCATCTTTGTGCAATGTCCCCTGTGATTACACATGGCTGCATACAATACTGGAGAAGTTAGGAGAAATTCAATTATATTGATTTACAGAAGAAAGAGACAATAACAAATGTAGTGGGTAGTTGCTATTCCATATTTTATTGTGAGCCATTAAGACTTCTGTTTCTTATATCCTCTACCTTTACTGTGAGAATGAAATTAAAACAATCATTTTCAGGATGAGATGCTTCTCCACACAAAGCCTGGAGCTGCCAGCTAACCGAGTGTCAACAGGCATAAATCAAGACCTCCTCAAATCTGGGTGCATTCGGATACTTGCTGGAAATCAATTGAAGAAGGTTCCACTCAGAAAAGGTGCTTCTCGGTACAAAATGTGCCAAGCAGGCATCCTACTCATTGTGCAAATCTAGTTGTAGACTGGATAAACATACAGTAAGAAACAGAATCTGAGGAGGCTTCTGTTTAATGTCCATGCTTTGAAGATCCACCTTCTAATTACTAGGTAGGTGACCACAGCCTACAGCAGGGAAATAGAAATCTCAAGGTAGTAAGCTAAAGCAAGCAGAGAATTGTACTGGTCTGTAGCATGTTCCATGTACCAACGACCAAACTTGATTGATTTTAGGGGAGACTTGAAAAAAAGACAGGATTTTTGAGAGGGGTAACAAAATCAGTCATCCAGATTTGAGGTTACCAGCTGAGAAATCCCTGGCATCTCGCGCTGCTGGTTGCGCATATCGGCAGGGACAGCTTAATGTGCTGCTGCTCTGCCATGTGCACAGCTCCACTTACACAATGAACAAAGCCCTGAGCCTCTCTGAGCCTGGCTTTCCTCCTCTGGCTCACTTTTCATCAGGGGCCGAGTACCATGGTGGCCCAGATGGAAAACAAAGTGCAATCAATTGTTCAGGTCTCTTCCTTTCAGCTAGTAAGCTCTGAAACCACCTCCTCTGTAGGTATGCTGCTAGCAGAGGCAATTCCCTCCCCAGTACTCACATTCTGCTGGGCACAACACAACCAGGCAGCTGCTCTTTCTAACACAACCTGAAAACACCTGCTTTTATTATAGAAAATGTTAAAAAGCTGCTGAGACACATTCCTGCCTTGTAATATTGCTCTGAATAGAAAAACGATAGGATGCAACTCTGGCTTCTTGAGGTGGAGCATTTTCATGTTAATCGTGGCTTAGGAGCCCTGCTTGGTAGTTGAACAAATGACCGCTTGTTTGCAGCGTCTTAAGCTCTGACTGCTTGCAGTTTACAGCAATTTAACAGAGTATTTATAGCCGAGGTTAATAATTTCCCTGCAGTTTTTCTTAGCTCCTTGCTATCATTTGACACCTTGAATGGCTTCTCCCCTCTCACTGCCTGGACTGAGCAGTGATGTGCTGCCAAAGCAGCAGCAATGCCTCCTTCAGCCTGCTCCTGCCTTGGTCGAGCAATTGGAACAATATTTACCTCACCAAAGCATGGACCCCTGTTCCCAGAAACCAGTCTGGGAGTCACACATCTCCCTCCTTGACCCCATCAAGGCTGAAGGCTTCCCAAAAGCCCCCCCCATCAGAGACACAAGAGCAGCCTGCATCCCTGCTACACAGAGGCTGCTGGGAACCAGACACAGCTCCCATGGGAAGTGAGGAAGGCTGCCAGCCTGCCCAGCCTTCCTCCAGTGAGCAGACTGGGGAGCTGCTTTGACTCACAGCTGTCTGGCATTTGTCCAGGTGATGCTTGCTTGCTTTTTAAAAGCAAGCCACCCAGAGCCCTCTCCCTGTCGAGGTGTGATACGCAGCAGCACCTGCCAAGCCCTCACCAAAGGTGGTCTTCCAGCCCTTGCTTTCTGCACAAAGCCTGGAGTCACATCACGGTCCCAAAGCACCAGTGGGTGGAAAGCAGCTACTTCAGTCCAGAACATGGACTTCCCCAGTGTCCTCCCTGCAAAAGATCTCTAAAGGGCTTGTGGTTTCTCCCAGCAAACTCCTTTCCCCAGGGTGGGAAGAGTCCGGAGGGTCCTCCCTTCATCAGGTTCTTCCCTCTACCCCAGAGTATGGGGTTTTGGATGGAGGGATGCTTCAGTGCCTCCACTAACTCAAGGATGCACAGAGCCTGTGGGACAGGTCACTGAGGGCTGGCTCTGCCCCAGCCTGAAGCTCATCCCATGGGCCCTTCTAACACTTTCAGACTACCTTTGGGGAGACAGGGCCTGAGGTTTGGGTGGAGGCCAGGCAGCTGGGAGGGGGCTGTGGGGCATCCCCAGGGTGCAGGGCTGGGGTGTGAGGGGAAGTGGCAGCTGCACACCTTCTCCGGGGAGCAGAGACCGTGAGAGATGAGTTTCAGTGCCAGTTTCAAAGGCATAAGCTTCTCACAATTGTTAACCCTCTGACGGCCCAGCACACCCTGGGCCAGCCTGTTGTCACTCTCCTTGGTGTTTCAGGGGCTCAGGACACTCCCCTCAAGCTTTACTGCAGGGTTACAACACCCTAGTTGTGTCTCCAAGCAGGAGGAGGGAGAAAGAGGAACAAAGGGACTGGGTGATTTGTGAGATCAGGGTGGCTGGGGCTGGCAGGGACCTCTGGAGACCATCTGTCCACCCAGAACAGGGTTAGCTGAGTAGACTGGTCAGTCAGGCTTTGTATATCTCCAGGCATGGAGATGCTATATCCTCTCTGGGCAACCTGTTCCCATGTTTGACAGCTGCTAATATCCAGGCAGGCTGGGATTTAGTCTCAGTCCACATCTGAAAATGTCATCAAAGCTTGGGCAGAGCTGGTCACCTTCACCTTTTCTCCAGGTCTCCTTCTTTTCTGAGTAAAATTACCATCCTCTGCAGGGGCCCTGGTCCAGCTTTGCTCCTTGGTGCCCATGGGAGCCTTCACCACCTCAGAAGTGTGACCACATCAGCACAGGAAGGTCGGCCTCCCAGCTAGACCTGCTCCTCCCCTTTCACCATCCTTGTGCTTCATAATTCACAGATTCAAATATTCTACCTTTTGCCATTTAACCTTTGTCAGCAAAGTTAGTTTGCAGAGGCAGGTTGTGAGCTCTGTGGGATAGAAACCACATTTTTCTAGTGTGTTGTACATAGTAACAGTTTCCATGTAGTATTCCATAGAAATAAGAGTCTTTACAGGACAGGCTAAATATAACGGTTCTAATGAAGTTACTTCTGGTCTTAAATATAAGATGCTGCCTTCCAGCCTGCAAGGCTTCAGCACATGCTTTGTTCCCCTCCATCAAAAATAGGGGAGTAGGATGGCTGTTTTTCTGTCCTCAGGCAGCTCTACCTGCCTCCTCTTTGGCCTGGGAGCCAGGTACACCCTTTGCTTTCCAAATATCATGCAGTGACTCTTAGGTAATGTCACAGCCCTCCTTTACCACCTCCTCCCACTCAAGCCACTCTGTGACACCTTGAGCTTGCCCCTGCCATTGCAAGAGCCCTCTGCCCTTGACTTTCATGGCACCTCTGTCCTTCACCAATTCCAGCACTACCCAAATCTCAGAGGAATAAAAGGTCTGCCACCTTTTGCTACGATCATTTTTTATTTCCAGTTACTATTTCTCAAAATCAAGGAGATAAAGCTTGTATTAAAGAAAACAAAATCATCCCCCAGCCTCAGAATGAACAAAACCCAGCATTGCCTGGTTAGACAGGGAGAATTGAAACTTCCCTCTACAAGCTCACAGCACAGTAGCTTCAAAACCAAGGGAACTTTCACAGCCTCAGTTAACCATGCCTACGAATTAGGCTACTGGGATTGATTCCTCCTTGTGAGTTATCCGAGATCGCACACAGCGCAGCAACACAGCCGTCCCGGTTAAAATCCTGCACAATCACTTCCAGGGTTGCAGACAGTAATGGCAGGCAAGGGATTCCTGCCTGGCCTGAAGAATAGACCTCCTTGGATCACTGCACCCTAATGTGTGGAGTTATTAAATGCATTTATTGGGTCCATCTGCTCTGAGAGCTGCAGCGCGAGGGCAGAGGAAGCTGCCTGCAATAGCTTGCTGTCTCTAGCTGCATATCTGGAACCCAAGTCACAGTTGGCTGGTGGTCCAGAACTGAGAAGTGAAAGACACCCAAATGAAAGGTAGTCAGCTCAAGCACTGCTTTATCATTTCACTAACAGGCCATCTTGCTTAAAATCATTTAAGATTTGTGTTACACATGCAGAGGGAAAGGGAACTCCAGAAGTTACAAATACTCTACAGATGCATGAAAGGAAATGGTGGCTTAGATAAAATTGTGTATGGATACAAGGGGGTGGAGAGAAATCCAGTATCTCTCCTATGCATTTCAGGCTCCCAGATAAAAATAATCCAATTTTCCTTTCCTACCTACTGTCTTTATTCTCTTCCACTGCAGGCAATGTTTGCAGAACCCAAATAAGCAAAGAGTACCTGATGATGTGTCACTGCAGATGCAGCACTTGCTGTTTGCACAGAATTGTCTTACTGTGTAAAACTGATGTCATGTTCTTACAAAACAAGTCAGAGACCCTGTCCCCCACTCCTTCACTTCACCTGCTATAGGTGTACCTATAGAACTCTACCTATTCTATAGGTACATTCATTCTCTGTACCCAAAGGATGTGCTGGATGAACAAGGGGAGAATTTCCTTTAAAATACCCTTTTTGTATTCCCTGTGAAGGCCAACTCCAGCCAGCAGCACTCTGTACTGCGTGCATTGCAATGGGCTGTAGATCATGGTTTGGCAGGAGACTTACCTGCAGACTGCCAAGCTGTCCAGGAGCTGGTAACAGGAGACCTTGCTGCCTCTGGCTGTCCCTGGTGTGCTGGGGACCTGCAGACCACCATGCATCACTCTCCCCGTGCAGCACCACTCACAAAATCACAGAATCGCAGGGGCTGGAAGGGACCTTGAAAGATCGTCTAGACCAACCCCCCTGCCAGAGCAGGATCCTCTAGAGTAAGCCACACAGGAGCACATTCAGGTGGGTTTTGAATGTCTCCAGAGAAGGAGGCTCCATAACCTCTCTGGGCAGCCTGTTCCTATGTTCTGTCACCCTCACAATGAAAAAATGTTTCCTCACATTTACGTGGAACCTCCTATGCTCCAGCTTGCACCCATTGCCCCTGGTCCTGTCATTGGCCATCACTGAGAAAAGCCTGGCTCTGTCCTCCTGACACTCACCCCTTACATATTTATAAACATGAATGAGGTCATCCCTCAGTCTCCTCTTCTCCAAGTTAAAGACCCAGCTCCCTTGGCCTTTCCTCGTAAGAGAGATGTTTCAGTCCTTTAATGATCTTTGTGGCTCTTTGCTGGACTCTTCAGGCAGTTCCCTGTCCTTTTGGAACAATACTCCAGCTGCAGCTTCACTGGGGCAGAGCAGAGGGGGAGAAGTACCTCTCTCTTGCCCTACTAATCACACCCTTTCTGATGCACCCCAGGATGCCGTTGGACTTCTTGGCCACAAGGACACACTGCTGGCTCATGGTCATCCTCCTGTCCACCAGGACCCCCAGGTCCTTTTCCCCTGCACTGCTCTCCAGCAGGTCAGTCTCCAACCTGTACTGGTACAAGGGGTTTTTCTTTCCCAGATGCAAGATCCAGGTCATGGAGTCACTCTAGTTAGCAACAGTGGCTGATGCATCTGGCTGCATCTCAAGTCACAGCTGAAAGTCTCTTGGCTGGGGTTGTTTTGTACAGGTCCCCAGAGGCTCCCTTTGCAAGGAGATTAATGCCACTGGTCAGCTGGCTGGCTCCTGCCTGCCCTGGCTAGTGCTGCTGCTAGTAGCAGTGGAGGGTTATCTGCCCCAGGGGGTTGCAACTTGAGATGCTTAAATTCAGAGCAATGGGTCAATGTACTAAGCTAGACCTGGAGCTCTGTGCTTGCCAAGGCCTGAGATGCTCTTTGGAGCACCACGCTCTCACCGGGAGCCAGCCACCTGCCAGCCCCAAGGTCTCCAGGCTGGGCCTGCAACTTGACTCCAAAAAAACCCCCAGACCCATGTGGTGTTCTCATTTTCTGTTTTACCCCTCTGAAATGCTGTGTTTGCTCAAGCAGCCGAGTCACTGCCAAGAGAAGGCACCTTGGCAGCCCTGTCTACCCTGGCACCTGTGGCTGGAGAGCCCAGCTGGAGAGCATGGCCGTGCAGCCAGGGAAGAGCTGCACCAGAGGGACTGCAGGAGAGAGAATCTTCCTTCTGCCTTGCTCTCTGGTCTGTCTTTCCTCTTTTTATCCCTTTCATTCCTGCTTTACCTTTGTCTGTTGTTTTCTTCCTGCTCTCTCCTTAGTCACAAGCCCTCCCTTGGTTCCCACAAAGCCAGCTGAGTCCAGCCTCTGATGTTTACAGCCCCCAGCACTGGTCTAACCTGTGCTTTTTCTCAGGGAAGGAGCATCAGCTCCCTCACCAAGATTGATCCCCAATCTCTGCACCTCTGTTTCCCTCCACAACTGTTTTCCCCACCAGTCCCTGAGGGCACAAGCAGTTGGGGTGAGGTTAGATTTAGAAACTGGAAGCAGAGGACAACCTGGAAACAGTGGGTGCCTGAGCTTCAATGCAAAATCCATCCATGTGCCCCTCTGCACATCTGTGCCTGGACCTGCAGCTTTTCCCTCCCAAGCCAGCACCTCTACTCACAGAGTCACCACGTGCTCTTCCTCCAGTGCTTGCTAAAAACTACAGTGATCCTGTTGGATGTCCCTTCATTTCCAGTGTTTCACCATACAACAGTGAACAGATACTCTTCGTATTCCGTTTATCACAATAATTTCTTTCACTAAACCCTGGCCAGGAACCCCTCACATCACCCACACTGCTCATGCAGCACAAGACTCATCATTAATCCAACATGCAGCCAACAACAAATTCAGATTTGTTGCTGACAAATGTGAGGCCACTGATGCATTTGTGACCTTGTCTCCCTCACAAGGAATTATTGTTTTCCCCTTAACTGCCACCTTCTCTTCCATTTCCCAGGATGTGAAAAAATCAATCATGGAAGGGGGGGAGAGCTCCTCCTCACCCCCTGAGAGGGTAAGGAACTGCAGGACATTTCTAGCCCAAGTTAAAAGCATCAAGATAACAGTTTGGCAACAAGTCATCCCACAGAAAAATTAGCAATGGTCTCCACTGCAACACAGACTGGATTTGGCTGGATATTTGTCAGGGGCTTGGCATGTGTGGGTTGAGGTTGGTTGGATTTTTTTCTTTTATACAAATTAATTAAGAAATGGAATGCAGAGGTGCCTTTTTTATAGTGGCTCGGCTCAGAAAATGTTGATGTGCAGTTTTTGTGAGGGCTTAGGTGATAATGCTCCCCTTGCTTTCACTGTAGCAGCCCATTTCCAGACCGTGGACACGCCAGTTTGCTTCTCTTTGCCAGTTTGTGAGGTGTATATACATGTATATATATATATATATATATGTATATATATTGGGTTGTTTTCCATATTTGTATTTCAGACCTCTTGTTTTTTCCTCTCCAGGCATCCTTATTTACAGACTAATAAATACTACAGCATCTCTTTCCTGTGGATTAGGAGGGCTGCATCTATCTGTTCCAATGCTCAGAACAATCCGTTTTTTCACTGCACATAACAGGGGAGGGGAAGAAAAAGCATCATAACCCACGACGGGCAATCAGGCAGGGGAACAGCACGTACACAAAATGCTCCTTAGTGGCTCTGGAATTACACTGTACCTGTTTCTGAAAGCTTCATGTGTCATCTCAGGTTTCTGCATAGCAGAGGATCCCGTTGAAGGCTTGAATCATTGTAGTCCCATCAGGGCAGCTCACAGAAATCATCTATGAGGTAAACCATCCAGCAGCCTTGCAAGGTGTGTTGCTTCAGTAGTCCAGGTAAGAACGGGTTTGCTGAGAAGGGGGTGTTTCAAAACAAGAGTGCGCCTGTAGTTCTGAAAATGCAGAATCAGGTCTGAGGTTCTTGAGTCTAGACCAATCTTTCAGTCTTCTCATGAGGATGCCACAGGCTCATCTCCTTTCCCAAACAGCATTGCCTTAGTCCCATGGTGCAGCTTGGGACCAGACAGAGGAAAGTCAGACTGGATTTGCAGGCAGGATTTGCATCACTGATGTATTAGGGCTGCAAAGCTCGATGCTCTAGGCAAGATCAAGGCAATGGGACTTGCTTAAATCACTGCTTGTGCTCAAAAAAAGAGTAATCTCTTGTCTTTTTCATAGCAAAGTTACCCACTGACAACATGGAGCTTTGAGAGCACAGGACATCAAGTGGGTAAAACTGACAGGAGTATTAAATGGGGAAACAAGGTATGAAATTACATAATGGATTATAACACTCTTCTCTTGTCTGTGAGAATTTGGAAAATAAGAGACAGGAAGGTGCCTAGCACCAGAAATACCATCAAAAAAGGCTCATACAAGATTTTCTTTTTATGAAGACATGCTCAAAAGGAAGACAAGCAAAGCATAGCTCTAAAACAAATATAATTTTTCACAGTCAAAAAAGATTAGTCTTGCTCAATAGTCTGCAGCTAAGTAGGAAAAGCTGGTTATTAGGCAACACTAGAAGAGAAATAGAACAACACTGCAGTCTTACAAAAGAAAATGGAGGGATATCACTTTCATCTAAAGACAGAAGCTTTTGAGGTCTGAGATGGGAGCTTTACATCAAACCCACAGCCTAGTGAAATGCCTACTTTAAGGCTAGGTTGTCAGGGCTGTCAGAGACAAAGCTGGAAAAGAGCCTGCTAAGAGAGCCCAGTAAGGATTCACCATTGGTCTAGATCACAACTGCAAAACCTGGCTGGAAAACCACAGTGGACCAAGCAAGAGAATCCTAGCCCCAGGGACCAGGGATGCAGAGCCACAATTGCAAAACCCAATAAAAGATTTTCAAAGCCCAGTGTATTTGTAAAAAAGGTTTTCCATCCAGTATGGAAGTACTTGTAGGCTTCTGCAGCTCTGCTGCACTTACAAGAACATGGTAAGGACACACAGAAACATAACTTGAAAGAAACCCCGAAGGTCCATCCCTGCAGGGATCAGACGGCCTTGATACAAAGATGAGGAGGGAACAGCTCGTGGAGACTTCTCAAGGAGCCAAGGCATCCAGCAAGTGAAACGTCAGCATGAATGTGTATTACGTGTCTTATAAATCGAACATTTCTGTGAGTGGGAAGATAGAGTTTCAATAAAAGGGTTGAAAAGAAAATGCTAATTGCTGAACTTGGCTATCATAGTAGGAAAATAATTCCTGTCATAGATAGAGGCAAGCTAGATGTCACAGTAAAACAAAATATCAGTTTGTTTCAAGTCACAGGTTCCTATCCCAGGGCTGAAAACCTCTTAATCTTCAGGGTCTGGGTTCATCTCTCCCAGCTTTCAGGATGTCCAGTATGGAAACCTGCATCTGCACTGCCTGTCCAGAGTCCCTCATGGGTTAAGGGAAGAGAACGGGCACATCTGGGATGCAGTTCATCTCAGCTACTTTAGACATCTAGCTTGGAAGACATGAGTTGTATCCTAGAACTGGGTATTTTTCTCCATCAGATGAAAAGAGAGACTTTATAAAACACGTATTTACACATGAGCTAGTTGGTCAATGTCATCTGAAACCAGGGTGGGATTCTTCTTACTTTACTGAATGAAAATTCATACAGTAGGACAGGAGCTTGTGGAAAGAGAAAAATAAAGAGAAGCAGAACTAAAGAAGGGGGGAAAATCCCAAACAGAAGCCAAATTCCCAGTAGCACATGAAGCCAATGCAGAAAGTGATGCCTCTAAAGTAAAATGAAAAGGAGACAGAATAAAAATTTTAAAAAAACCCCAACAATCCTAAGCTAATGTTTCTGAAAGTACTGAGGGAAGCCAGATTCACAGGCCAAGGCTGGCATAGGCCTGCTTATGCTGGGAAAATATATATTGATTTTGGAACATTGTTCTTAGAGTCCAGAAATAGCATAATTAAAGATTACAAACCAGTAACCATGTGTTCTCCTGTCTAAAAGTCTATCTGCCAGTCCGAGCATAATAACTATGGAAACAACTGATAACAAACCACAGCTTGAGTGTTACGAGTTTAAGTGTTTCAGAAGGAAAAAATTATTGTGAAAAAACTCCTCTGAGCCCAAAGCAATTTGGCTCGGTCTGGGATCTCCAGCTTATCTACCTCATGGGAAGCAATGCCTACAGTCCCAGCCCAGCATACAGATGTACTGGGAGCTGGAGGGCAATTGCACCCTCCTCATGGCTCTGAAGGGATTAATAGAAGGGATCAGACTTGTAAGAGAAACAGGAAACCCTTCACCAGGTTCATCCAGAAAAAGGGGAGATGGCAGCTCTGGTTCTCCAAGCTGCAGAGCAGTTTTGGGAACAGTAAGAGTTTGCAGCCAGAAACAAGCAGATAATGCCTTTCTTCAGCTGGTAGGAATATTTTTTAATGTATAGTATCATCAATTCCCAGAATCATTAAACGGTTTGTGTTGGAAGGGCCCTTCAAAGGTTCTCTAGTCCAACCCCCCTGCAGTGAGCAGGAACAACTTCAACTAGATCAGGTTGCTCAGAGCCCTGTCCAGCCTGACCCTGAATATTTCCAGGGATGAGGCATCTACCATGTCTCTACATAACCTGTGCCAGGATTTCACCACCACAACCCCCAGGGTTTTCTACAAGCTGGACATTCGTGTTTGGAAACTGGGAATTTTTATGTCTTGGCAGAGGCACGAGAAGATGGAGGAGGGAGAGGGGGATGGAGAAAAATTCGATGCTGTTCTGAGCACAGGAAAAAATAGAGAAAGAAAAAATAACCCTGCTGAGGTAGACAAGCTGATTTACAGTTGAGCAGGTTTGTAGAGTGGCAGCCACCAACATCTGCTAATGGCAGTAAAAGTCCTCCCACTTTGACTACATATCAGCTCCTGTATAAATGCATCTGAAGGCTGACAGGCATCCTGGGTTGGCTGTTTCAGTACATTTTATTGCTTCAGCGCTTGTAAAAGGGTGGAATTTGTGTCCCAGGGGGCTAAGAGCCACACATAACCTGCAGCCTCACCTCTCACAGGGGTTTAAGATCTCCTGCATCCCTGGCTGACCCTCTGATGCTGCCCCAGTTGCCCAGCCCAGCACCATCTTCACAGCAGCTCCACCAAGCCCTGGCTTCCCCACAGAGGACAACACCATGGCAGCTGACCTACCTTTTACCTGACCAGGGGCTCCATCAGGAGGAAGGCTCCAGCCGGCCAAGCCCAGGGCAGGCACCACCTGGATCTCACAGTGTGGGGTGAGCCACCCAGGGCACTGCCAGCAGGGCAGGGCAATAGCTCCAACTTCTACTACATCTCCTCTGCAAAGTACTCGAGATGCTAATGGCTCTTAATTTTCCATGAATTTGCAAATGCAGTATCCTGTTTTTGCAGGATACAATTGCTGCAGATGATTGTTCATGCTTCCTCACCTACTTTAACATTTATCATATTTTTCAAAGAGATATTAGTATTAATTTAATTTTTATTATTTTCTTTTTCCTGAAACAGGCTATAATTAAACGTCCTTTCCTTGTGACATTTGCTGGGATACAGTGAGGCCAGGGCATTTTTAGACACATTCAATATAACTAGCATTTCAATTAGTGTAAGTGCATGAAGTAAACATTAAAAAAAACCAGCCCAGTCATTTGAACTCATACACATGGAACAGTTTGAAGGAAAAACAGTTTGAAAGAAAAAGGAAGAAAGGAGAGGAAGTCTGACTGGGTGGTGAAAGACCTAGCAAAGTGTGCATGTTAAAACATGGTAATTTATTTTCATTTTCTCCTCAGAGCTGTAATACATTTTCCTTTGCACAGCTGAAGCTTCATGTTGATACTTCATCTCTTGTGCTGCTGCCCTTACTAGAGATATTTTTGTGTAGGAAATTTCCTACTGAGCAACACTGTTTCACTGAACAAAGCTACTTTTCTTCTCCTCTACCACATGGACATGCCCAAGCATGGACTGGCAAAGGCAGGTGTGACACTTTCAACAGCTTACCCTTCCTTTTTTAAAGCGATCACAGAGACATAGGGTATTCCTCTCATGCCTATTTTTCAAGGAATGCCTCAGAAAAAAAGCAGCCTCCTTTGGGGGTTATCAAATCCCAGCACATCTACTGAGGACGGGGTCATGAAAACAAGAGTCACATCTTGCTGCATATTAGCCCAGCACCTCACACAACAGACCCCTGACCTTGCTCGGGGTGCTGGGCACGAGGAGGCAGCACTAATGCTGCAGCAACAGTCATTGAGCCTTTAATAAGTTGTCTCAAATTACCACAGGAGACATTAAGGGAAGAGACATTTAATTACAGTTCTCTGTTAGGGGAGGGAACATCAACAATTATTTTAATCTATCATCTCCCACAAGCATGGAAGAGGAAGAGCATCTTCCCTGTGCTGTTTAAATCTCCTGTGTCACTGGAGACCAAAGCCAAGGGGCAGAGGGAAATTACACCAGACCATGGGCTGACAGCAGCATCAGGAGAAGCAAAGGAGAAGGCTTGACTTCTCCAATTCAATCTAAAGGCACTTGTAATACAGCCCTGGGAGAGGTGGTCCTGCTTTGAGAAGCTCCCCAAGTCCCCACAAGTACCTGCTAGTTGCACAGTCCTCAGGGAGGTGTCTGTTAGAGGGCTCTGACACTTCTGGGCTTCTTTCAGGAACCACAAGGATAAAAAATGTGCTGAAGGTGAAGAGAGAAAAAAAGACAGTCTCACATGGTAAGAGGAGCATGTCCCCAAGGGGATGGCTCAAAAGTGTGCACAGGAGGCTCCCAACAGGGCTGCATGCAGAGACCTCGCCCAGGAGTGACCCAGCCAGGCTGTGGTACATGGGGCAGGACTTGGGGTCCTAACTACCACCAAGACCTGGAGAAACACGGGGACAGTGCTTCAGAAGAAACCCGGCATCCCTGCCACCATTTCTCTTCCCAATAATACTGTTGCAACACCAAAATGAAGCATGGTCACAAAAGCCAAGACTATTTCTAAAAATAAAGGAAATACCACTCAATGCCTACATAGGAAATGCAGCATTTTCCCTAACACTGCCAATTGAACTAAACGCCGCGCTGCTCACTCTGCCATTCCCAGAATAAGCACGATGCTTCTCCAATTGATTTACCCTTATTACTCATTTTGTACCAGGGTTTGCAAATTCCTCTCCCAGCGCAGAGCATAATTTTTCTCCATTGCTGATGGATGGCAGCAGGCTGACTCTGATAAATCCCACTTGGTCAGAATCGACTATCTACATCATCATTCCTCCTCAGCGACCAGCTGAAGCACTGCTGGCACTGCATTAGCAGGAGGCAGCAGCAGTAGCTGCATTTATCCTTCCTTTAGCCTCTTCCACAGATCCCAAAGCTTTCCCATTATTTCAGAAGCTGGAGATGCTTTCTTCAACTTCAGCGCAAAGCAGTCCCTCCTGGAGGAGAGGAGATTTGAAAGTCACCACCTCTGGGTAGAAAGTCACCTTCAGGAAGGCTCAACCCACAACCATCAGCTGCTCCCCATGGGAAGTGAGCATCCTACTGCTTTTTTCTTACTTCAGCTGATGGCACTTGGCTTGAGCTGGAACCCAACAGACACCATCATCGGGGTAAGATTTACAAGCAATTTAGCCACATGTTTATTCCTGTGCCGTCGGTTACCACCGGTACTACACAGTGGCACGGGGCTCTCCTCTGGGCCTGGCATTTCCTGGCCAGCCAGCCTGCCCAGGGGCTGCTCTTAATCCTCACACACAGTATTTGCTGACAGGACTCCCAACCAGGGGGTTCACACCCCCTTTTCCTGGGCAAGGAGAACCTCCTCATCTCCCCCCTGTTTTTTTCTTTTGATCAAACTGGCAGCAGGTGAGTACCAGAGATAAATGGGGGAGGAGGAGGAAGCTGACAAGTTAACCATGGAAGCCGACCTGCCCGGAATACTGATGAGGCTCCTCGGCACTTCCTGTGCTCACAGGTAGAAAGACATTTCCCCATTTCCCCACGGCAGTAGAGAGGTGGCACCAAGGAGCACAGCAGGGAAGGGAAACTCCTTAGGGGTGCCTTTTAGTGAAAGGAAACATCTAGAAAGGTCCTCATCACAGGAGGGAGGCAGCACACCTGACCCACTGTGCCCCTTGTTATGCTCAGGAGGGATTCAGGGACTGGAGCCTCCCCTGTGGCCTCCCCAGAGGAGCCAAGCCCAGGCCCCTGCCCCATGGATCAGCTTTGTCTCAAGATCTTGGTGCCCTCTGAGCCTACATAGGAAAGCACTTTCTGTTTGTTTTTTCCTCAGGGACTTCTTTTAACACCTAGGGCCTCTTGCCTGGGCTTGCCAATTACAGACAGAGTTGCAGAGGCTGCAGAATTGCTCTCATTTTGTATTTCATTTTTTCAGTTAGATTAGTTCAGGATCAAAAAATGAATGATCTTAGCTCAAGTCCCACAAGCCTGCTTTTCCTCCAGGCAGCCAAACACACTGTGCTGCTTGCTAGACAAACATTTAATCACTTTCTGCACTCAGCATCCTCTGCCATGCAGGGAAATGGGATCTTGCCAAGTTCCTTAAACAAGGCAAAACCACCACAGATGTGTATTTTTTTCCCATCTAAGTTGTGGCTGACCCACAAGACACAGAGAGAAGAAATTTCCTTTTTTAAAAGAGAAACCTTGGAAGCAGGACCAGGTTAAACAGGCTCACTGACTTCCAGAGCATCTTCAATGCAACTGTAAAACAGGAACTGATCAGGTAATGTGCCTCTCAGATAATTTTTTGCCAGGAAACAGAGGGGAAGGGAGATTCACTTCCATGTGTTACCAGTCCCAAACACCAGGATTTTGAGAAGAGTGAGACAAGAATTATTTAAATTCTGTACATTTTGCCTTTTCATGATGGCAGCAGATACCTCAGACTACTCAGTTTATCCAAAATGGGACTATGAGGTAAGTGGTTCCTCATCTGCAAGTACCAGGTTGGGAAGTGTCTGATCACAGTCCATAACCTAGCAGAAGGAGATGCAATGAAATATACCAAGCTGAAAAAAAAGATGCTGAGCAAATTAAGCCAGCAAAGATAACTTACTATTGAAGCAACTTGCCTAGGGACCTTGTGAATTCATTGTTGCTTGAAGTCAAACCTGGGCATCTTTCCAAGAGCTACGTTACAGCGCAAGAATAAATTACAGGTGTGACAGAGCTGATGTTCTGGAAGCACAGAGATATGATAAAGGCCATGGAAACAGCCACATCAAGCAGAAGTCATTATGAATAAATTGGTATTCCTTACCCAGTGGGAACTGCTGAAGTGTGTGGGAGAGGAAAGGGGAGAAATGGATAATTAGGGCAAGCTCCTGCAATTGCCTGCATGGAGGGCTTGTCCTCTTGAGGCATCACGTCCCAAAGAAAACAGCACCCCTTTGTTTAGGATGCTGGATGAGGCCCTTGAGCTAAATAACTATACTGTTGGACTCAGAGGAACGTCTCATTCCAATACAAAATGCTGAACATGTGCCCCACTTGTGCCATCTGCTCCCACCACAGCCCTGCTAACCTGAGCAAATGTGAACTTGCTTTGTGGGAGCCTCCACGATGCTCCTGACCCCAGCAGAGCTGGGGGGGTTGAGCTGACATCCAATGCATGGAAATTGCCAGGCAGCTGCAGGTTTGAAACCCATCCCTGGAGAGACATCAGAGTGGAACAGACACCAGAAGACCTAGAGGAGTCCTCGATGAGCCACAGAAGAGCTGCAAGTATGGCCAGCCTGGGGGTCTGGATGGGGTCTTGATGCAGAGGTCATCAGGCAGGTTCTGACATGCTTTAGGGCTATTGAAGTCTGAGTGGTGGGATAAGCCACACAAGACATGGCTGTGATCCTTTCTGGCCTTCAAAACCCACAGAAATTCATTCCACTTTATCATTCCTCACTAGATGTGTGGGTCCTTCGTGCCTTCCAGCACAGCTTGTGCCTCCCCCTCAAATTATACTCATCTAGACTTCTCTTCAGAGAAAACTCCCAAATAAATAATTTGTGATTCATAATTTATTCAAGCAGCTCCCAATCCTTTGGACTAGGTATTGCTTGGGTTGTCATCTGACAAGATTAATCATTTTGCAGAGCCACTGGGAACCCCTTCCCCACCCTCTCCTCCTCAGAGCTTTACCATCTCTGGCAAAGTACAGGCTGGAGGTGCCACCTGGCACTCCGCTGTCAAGAAACAGTTTGTGGAGAAAGACAACCAAGCTCAAAGTTTCACAGCAATAAACAACACAGCACATCTGTCACTCAGCTCTGCTAATCATTCATTCCCTTTGCCACCTTATTCCCCAGGTTTCCTCAACAGCTAATTTCTAGCCCTACCACACAGCCCAGGCTGAAGCATCCACCTGTCCACCATCATCTCCTGCAGAAACAAATCCTGTTGGATCAGGGGTCCAAGTGTAGCCTACACCCAGTGCCTCCTTTCCATCTGCTGAGGCCTTGCACCACTTCCCTCTGGTCCCTGGCCATTCCTGCCATCACTTTTCTGCAGCCTCAGCTTCACCACGGGACAAGAGGTAGATTTTTTTAACAGCAGATGTCAGTATCTTTGAATGGTTGGAGCATTCTGGACTTACAAGCTTCCCAGACAAAAGATCTGTTTTCTTACAAGGGGGGTAGGAGAGAGTGAAGAAGAAACATGAGGACCCATCCGTGCCCCTTCCTGCTGTAGGACCTCCAGTTCCTTCCCAAGCTCCTGCTGGAGGCAGTACTGAGGACAGCAGCAGGCACACACTGCCCAGCTTCCAGCCACAACCACATTGCTTCCAAAGGCTTCTGCAAGCAGTAATCAAACACTTCAGGACATACAGTTTTCACATCCTAATTTACTTCAATGACATGTTACTTTCTCTTCACAACCAAGACACCTAAACAGCTGAACAGAAATCACAAACTGAATCTCATAGGAATAATTAGTACACGAAAAATAAACCAAGCTGAGCTAGAGCCACCCAGGCAAGTGGCCCTTTGGGTCTGCCTAAAAACAACTAATTCAAAATCAAAATATTCACATGCTGAAGAAATTTGGACAGTGTTTTCCAAAGTTCCACCTATTCTAGGAAGACAAACTGTTGTAAAAAGCTGTTAAGAAAAATTAATCTTGTGACGCACAGTCAGACCCACCATGGAAAACAAACCAAACTGCTCACTTGTTACTCAGGAATGGTCTCAGAGTTGGGACCATGGCAGAGGTCCCAAGCCCCAATTCCCCCACAGACTGTGATGGTGCTTTCACTGCTCCCAGTGTGGGTTCAAGGTACCTTTTGTTAATTTCTAGATGTCCACACTAGTCTGTAGCTGGAACAGAGCCCAGAGATCTTGTTGATGTGTATAATAGCAGGACATTTGTCTTGTGCTCTCCAACTTTCCTCTGCACTTTGAATTATCCCTGGTTAGGAGCTTCCAAAAACCTGCTATAAATACCATCATTGCCAAGAAGCAAGCCAACACCAAGGGCATCAGAGGACTCTGGCCTTCAGCAAGGAAACCCACCCTGGCATCTCTTTCCAAAAGCTTCTTGTATCCAACGAAGGACCCATCCCTCCAGCCTGCTACTCAAACACACAACCTCAGCCTCTGCAGTGTTTCTCCAACAGGGCCATGCTTGCAACCACATGCAGCCCAAGTCAGTCCCTTCCCACCAGCATCAGCTTTTCACAGGATTTGTTTTATACAAGTCAAAAATAACCTTTTGCTGCTGGACAACATCCACCATAAATCTCTCACACAAACCCTTATTTGAGTGCACTGCCTAAAATGACATTCTGGGGCCTTTGGCAGCCATGTATCACAAGGATTAGGAAATGTCTTCTTTCTCAGGAACATAATTGCTCCCCTACAACTGTGCAACATTAACCTCCTAAACACCCACGGTCGGGCAATCCAAGCCCTATCTAGCCATTATTCTTGGACTTATTCATTGGAAGAATATATCCCAAGATTTCCCATCTGCAGACATCACTTTCACACTGACATTACTATTCTCTACCCTGACTTCATAGGTGAGTTAGCATTGTCTTAGTTCTAGCAGAAATTATAGTTTTGTTCCTCCTCCAGGAGCACTTTAATGACTCTTAGCAGTGCTGTGAGACCCCACAAGTGACCAGGAGTTGTTTGAAGCCTTCAGTAGGTTCTGAATTCTTAAACACAAATGTATTCTCCTGAGCATTCACAGGGCATTAAGTAAACATTAAACTTTCTAGTAAAATGAAAAAATATTGAAACCATCTCAATTACTCAGCTTTCATTTATACAGCACTGTGACCTCTCCATCCCAGGAGGCTGTAGAAACAAGACTGAGCTACTAAATGAAAAAATGCATCTTTACAAGAACAACAGAGATGGCTGCACTGCCTTTTAGCAAGCTTCAAATGCAAGAACAGCAAATGATGTAAACCCTCTTTGCTTCATTTTACAGATTACTTTTTCTTTTCATACCAGAGTAACAGCAATACATTACAGAAGGACAGAAAACTGGACCACATCCATCTCTGAAGGCACTGCCCTCTTGTTAACACAATTAGTGAAATTCCTCAGATTAACCAGGTTTATCCAGGAAATTACCATCTCCAGTGGACAAAGTAAAAAGCAGAGTTTCCTGAATGCAGTATAATTCCCTCCTCCAACTCCTCAAAATAGGTTCACAGACCAGTAAGGAAGCAATTCAGAGGTGCTAGATGCTCTCTTGAGTCAATAAAGTGCTGCTGAAACCTTGCTGTTCTCAGTGTTGGCACTGTCCTTCAGCTGCAAGGCACATCTTTCCTTGTCAAGCTTCTGCTTGGCCCCAGACACTAATGAGAAGCTGACGGGTAATCATTTAAAACCGCATTTGCTCTAACACTATAAAATTATTTACTTTCCTCCTGGTCCAACGCTAACAGCAGAAAGGAAAGAAGAAGAAAAAAAAGCACCTAACAAGGCTTGGATTGGGCTCCCTACTATTTATTTCACACTTGAGAAGGGGCATCCTCGTGTGTGGGAAATTCAGTTTAGAGCATTGATACAAAAATACCTTGGGAAATCCAGCAGAAGTTAGGGAGCTGTGAGTCATTCTTATTTATATATATGGGTTTATGAAATAAACCTTCTTTTCTTATTGTAAAATATTTTCTCTGCACCTTGAGAAACAGGCTGGCAGAAGAGGACCGAGTGTGCATCGCATTATGGAGGCCCTAGTCAGTCTGTATTTGAGTGCAGTGAAGATGCAATTCAATTCATAATTATTTATTATTAATCTTTTTTCTTGACACTGGATTCTGAACCGCAAATCTGGAGCCCTGGGCAGCTCCCAGTACTCACTGCTAACAGTGCATGAAAATAAAACCAGGAGGAACAGAAGTTATCCATCCTTGCCTAGGGCTAGAGGCACTGTTCGTAACAAATTGTTTGACTAGTTTATCTTCCTTGTGTGCATAGCACAATTATCTTAATTTATTTTTCTGCTGCTAATTCCCACTGTGATTCTGGGTCATCATTGAAAGTCAAGGCATGAGGCTGCTTGTGATGGAGCACAGACACAGGCTATTGTTTGCTTCCCAAGTCCAGCATGGTGCTGAACCCAGGGCCTCCCACGATTAACTGCAGAAACTAGAATCTTGATACACATACTTTTAAATGATAATTTAATTAAGCTTAAAAGTTATCTTCTCAGAATATTTGTATCCGTGAGACTTTATTGTGCAAGGAGGAGAGAACCAGAACATCCAATTAACTGCTTATGGTTTAGGTTTTTTAATAGTTGTCCTGATTTTTTTTTTTTTTTTTTAACGAGAACATTAACAGCACCAGCTAACTCATCAGAGGTGTAAAGCTACTTCTAGCATCAGAAAAGCTGTTCCTAAAGTTGTATTGGAGAAGGCCAAAAAGAATGGGAAATACATGAGAATAACATTTTTTGTTTTAGTGAGTGATGACAGTTCTACCCTGAGCTGTCCCTTCAAAAGAGGTGGGACACAGGGTGAAGGAATGGAAATTGGGTCCAGTGAAGTTCCTCCCCGCCAGTGCAGGTATATTTCTAGAGCACTAAAAAGGTACAAAGCCACTGGGGAGCTAGTTCTGTTACCAGAGGTATATTTAAACAAGCAACTAAATTTGGGACCTTCAGGAGGATATACTTGTTTAGAAACTCCAGGAGTTCACAAATCCATCCCAGATTTCCCATTATATCTCATTATATGAAGCAGATTTAATCCTTCTTCTTAAGAGTACAGGACAGGAAGAGGGGCTCTTCTTACAGCAAAGCAGGACAAGCAATTCAGTTATCAATCATGGAGATGGACAAGCCTACAGGACACACCATGCTGCAGTTTGAGGTAACATGCAGTAGCTACTGAAATTAAAATAAACAGAATCCTCTGAGCCAATTATTTCTATAAGGAACCCACTTCATCTTACACGAAGAAAAACCACATAAGTCAACCCAAAATCCCCAAGCCAGCAGGAATCTCTGGAAACACCCACAAGGTATGCTGGTGCTCCTGTGCATGTCCTTCCCAAGCCTCCCTGTGCCAGCAGTGATGTGCTGGGTCTGGCACTGGGAGAAGGAGCAGTTACTACATCCCAGCGGCAAGTGCCCTGGCTGCTGCAGGCTGTGGTCCAAGGCAGGCAAGGTGGCTGGAGTGAGCCAAGAATTCTTCAAATCAGCTTCTATACCCAGACCAGAGTGTCTTTTACTTGACCAAGGGCATGTCTCAGTCTCTCCCTATTCCAAAGCCATTTATCCCACCCCACAGGTAGCACACAGAGCATAGCCATGGATGTGACAGCCCAAGGAAGCCCTCCATCCCCAGCTGCCAAGCCAGCAGCTTCATCCTGGTACAAGCTCAAAACCCACAGCCAGCACTCTCTTACTTGCTCACAATACCTCTCTTTATCTTTCATACCAGACAGCTGCTTGGCCACGTCTGTAATGCACGCGCCAGCTGCCTGAAAGAGGGGAAGGCTACAGGTACAACCAGAGGTAGGCAGGCCTCCAGCAGCACCCTTCCACCAGAAATTGGCCCTGCCAACTGTACAAATCCCTGTGATTCAACACCACTACTCTTCTGGAGGAATAAAAACAGCTGGCAATAAAGATGGACTCAACTGGCAAATCAGAGCTTGCCAAGCACCCTTCTGTACTGAGAAACATGGAACAGGGAAGGATCTTCTGTCTATGGAGTTCAGCTCAGTAACCATGGCAGCTCTTTCACATGCTTGCAGAGCTTGGCACTAACGGACAGATTTGTTCACAAACCTGAAAGAATCACCTCACTAAGGTTATGGGCAGACTAAATGCCAGCCTAGCTTGTCTCCCATCGGCACTTCACGGAGAACATGGACAACCCCCAGCCCTTCTTCCACATGCCCAAGCAAGCCAAGCTCCCCAAGTGCCTTCCTTCAACTTTGTCTGCTCAGGCTGACCTATATTCTAGAGGATGAACCAGGGTTGTACACAATACCCTAGAGGACCTTTTAAAAGCACGGGTATGATGGAGTCAACGTTTCTATCTTGCCGGAAGGACACTGCCCAGTGCTGCAGTCTGTGTCCTTGCCCTGAGGCTGAGCCCAGGCAGCCACATCACTTGTGTGGTTGTTGCCCAACTTCCACATCTGAGGGAGAGCCTCGGGCACTGCCTGTAATCTACAATGAGAGAAATAAGCACTTCAGGATGTAATACATTAGATCAGTTTTCAACATCTGATTTAGGATTCAATTAATTATACCCTAAAAAGCTTATTTCTCTCTAAGGGATTCTGGACAGCGAGCTCAGGCAGCGATAACTACATCCACTGACTGAATCCCACTCCCTGGGATTGCCTGCTCAGGCACGAGTCTTTCTCTAGGAAACCCACTGAGCCCATTCTTGTTTTATTAATTCACTTAATTCTCCTTTCTATCACTACTTCTTCTAAATCTTGAGTACACAAGGCAGTATAAAAGAAGTCCACAACTGTCTAGATCTTAGTCCTTTTACTTTTTGAAATAGTTCTGTTCTGTCAGTGACATAGTATCATCTTCCAGCTTAAAAGCTTATTCAGGTCCTGCTAAGCCATACGGTGTCATGTGTCAGACAAATTACATCTGCTTCCCCCAAGCAGACAGGGGAAACATTCTCTGCGTTCACATGTGCACTTTTTATTTCTGTCATTCCACACACCCTCTCCTGTTCCAAACTATCTTAGTGAAAACTAAGTGTTCATCGAGAATCAGAACAAACATCTGGATCTCTCCTTCACCATTGTCTCCAGCTGAAGACAAACAGAAATGTCAGTTGTCTTCTTACTCCCATTTCCTGATCCCCCCACTGTAAACTCCTTGGCTGATCAAGGTTTTTCCCATCTTGCAAGTCCCTACCCTTTGCTGCTCTTTTTAGGCTGGACCTACAGCCTTCCCCCATGCAAACCTCACCCCTTTCAGCAGGGGAAACTTCTAGGTGATTTCTCTATCTTTGCTTAAAGTTCAGACCTCCCGTGTGCTACTCAGGATTTCCCTTCTTGATGACTTCAGAAACTAGTTCCCTTAATATTTTACAGCAATTCTCTCCCTAGCCCTTCTGCAGTAAAAGCAAACAATTCCCCTACCCCTTCCAGCAGGCCCTCTGCTAACATTTAGAGGGTTTGTGCTGGTTCCTTGTTGTTGGGGTTTGGTTTTATTTTTACATACACATTTTACTGTTTACTAGAAGACCAGAAATTACATTTGTTCTTACTAGTTCAAAGATCATTTGGGTGGATAAACCAGAGCATGGTTCAGAGGGGAATGAGATCATAGGTTTGATATCCAGTTCTCTCTGAAACATCAGGCTGTGTCTTTCAGACTGGAAGTTGGTTTATGAAATAAAATCCACGCTCATACTGTTTTATTTCATAAAGATGATACTTTGGGGATTAGATTAAGAACTCAGCACACAAACAGCTCCAATGCTGAACTCCTCCCCTTCAGCCTGAACTCCAGCTTGTATTGCAGCCTGCAAGGCAGCTCCTTTACTACAGGAGAAAGTGCTCAGTGCTGCCGTGTTATTTGTACTCCACAGCTTGCAGAGCTGGGAAGGACCTGGAGAACATGTATGTGCTTTGGAAGCTAAGGTTTCCCCATATGCACATATTCCCATATATGCATATTCCCTTTCTTAGTCAAGGTCCAAAACTAATTAAGGTCAGACCTTGAAGTCTTAAACCACAGTAGTTGCTGGAGTGCTGGTAACCTCCTGTGTTGAAGTCTTAAGGTATCAGATACCAATTTGCTTGTGCAGCAAACAGCTTACCAAGAATCATAAATACAGCATTGTAATTATTTTCAGCTTTAATTCAACACTGCCTTCCCACTTACAAATACGTACCATTACAAGTTAGAAATGTAGCACCCGTGTTTCTAAAACGAGTAGCACTACTACTCCCTTACCTTTGCTTCCTGGACTCCTCAGGAGACTCTTCAGGAATGTGTTTGGGCAGTCCCAGTTTCCTCACCTGCTCCAGACTGAAAGGGGAGGAAGTTCTTTTTTTATTTTTCTCTGTTTTGCTTTAGGGTTGGGGAGGCACATGGGCAGGAAGGGGTTTTGTGTTGAAGCTTAAGGGCTAGAAGTTCTTCTAGCCAAGTGACTCTGCTAAAAAAGCAGATCACTACCTTACAGTACAGGAACTGTGTTCTCTGCCAATGGGAAAATTACAAAGATGCTTTCCAGGAAGGAAACACCTTTGACTCTTCAAAATGCTGTCATGTGCTTCCAAAACCCCAAGCCCATCTCCCTTCCCACCCCCCTTGCCTTACAAGAAAGGCATGACTAGTTCCTGCCCTCTACACACTGCAGCATTGGAAACCACCATAGGATCTTGCAGTATTAGTTCAGCATCTTGTCTGTGTTTCTGCATTTCGTGCCAAGTTGCACCCAGCATATGAAGATAAAATATTACTTTACTGAAAATCCCAAGGTTCTACCCCTCTGCAAAACTTCCTGTCATTTTAGGCGTACGTGATAGCAACAGTTACACACTTTGAGGCTTGACAGGTAAGATTCCCCTTTTCCCATGTATTTCCAATGCATTGTTTGCATTGCAGGACAAAGATGATGACCTTGTTAAGTTGTACAGCCAAGTGCCAGCCCTTGCACACAGCAGCCAGCAGTTCTGTTCTTTGGATCCTCAACACAATAGTGGTGACACTGTCAGCTTGTCTCCATCCCTGCCCTACAAGCTAGACTCCAGTTCTACCCCCTCAAGCCCAGCCAGCATCCCAGTCCCACCACCTCTCAAACTGGAGTGGTCTTGCCCAGCACTGCCCATGCCAGCGGGACCACAGAGCCTGTGGCTGCAGGGCCAGGGAAAGGAACATGCCACAGCACCAAAAAAAAAGGGGCATCAGTCTCTCCAGAGCCACTGGCACAAAGTGCACCAGGCAGCTCCAGCTGGGAGCACCATACTAAAGACTGGGACTCAGCCCACTGACGCCAGCAGCACATACTTTTGCTCCAGTGACACCTACACGCAGATGATGAAATACAGGAAGGGGCAAGTCCCAGTCGGTTCTCTTGACCAAAAGCTGAAAGGTAGAGGATCAATTACATATCAGAAGCACATTTTACACCAGTAAAATTTTACTACGTATCTTATTACATCAATGGCTTGAAAAAATTTTATTTTATGTCAGCAAACATTGGAAATCATAGAAAAATGAATTATGTAGAATTTCACAAAGGAATTTACCTCACTATAATTCCTCATACAGTAAAATAATCCAAAACCAAATGTTACTTTTCAGTGGCTAAGCAATTTTATAATGCTATGAACATTCATCACAGTAAGTGTGCTGAATAATAGAAAACAGGCAAAAAAGACATTTCAAATATTACTTACAACAGCATTATTACAACATACTTTCTTTAAAATCCCAACGAGTATTTTATCACTTCAAAAGCTATACAGCATTTCCATTATATTTGCAAACTTAACCTTATACATCTTTTAAAATCTTGAAAAAACTTCTTTTAAGCAATCTATAAGCAGTTAACAAAATTGATAAAATCTACATAATGGAATACTATACACTCCAGTATAAATTTTATTTTAGGAGAATATGAATGTAAACACTCATTATTATACAACATGCATAGACTATACTGACCTTCCATCTTCTGAACTGTAACTTTTACTGCAATTGTGCTTTACTATCAACAGGAAAAGCTGCATTAATCCAGGGAGTGGCAGAGAAGTATTTGCTCTAGGGGCATTGCACAAGATCACTAGATTTTGACTTGCTGAAGACAAGCTGGAGCTATTAAAAATTATTCCCCCCCACCTTTTTTTTTTTGTAAAGAGTAAGTATCAGGCCACTCATTGCTGAATGGGTTATGCATAATTTAATACAGATTTGAAAAAGACGTATTGTCAGAAAAATCTCCGACGATATTTTTGCGCTTCATTGACTTGGAGATTTATGTTCACAAGTCCAGTGATCAAGTTAGTGTAATGCACTGTTTGGCTCATATTTGGTGTGCAAGAATACCAACAGCATCTTAGAGATGGAGAGAATAAAAACTGAAATTTAAAGTGACAATGAGCATATTTTAATACATAATGTTTCAGATGTAATTGTACAGGAAAGAAAAATGTTTGTCAGGAGACTGCTTTAAGAGAGTAAGAGTTTCACTCTTACATTAACTATTAAAAAAGTGTTCTAGTGGATATTAATGGGGTTTTCCTGGTTGCAAACTTGTAAAAATATATTAAGAATTCATTATCCCCCTTGGTATTAAATATATCAAGACAACCATTGTGGTTGCACTACCGGTTATGGCTACTATGGTCTTAAGCATCTGATTGTACATTGTTGCTATATTGTTAAGCACAACTGAGGCATGTTTGTTTTTTTCCCTTGGTCGTAAGATCGTATTACAAAAATTGATCACTGTTTCAAACCAGTTAAACACGAATATTCAAGTAACAAGGTTGTTTTAATGGATACACGAAAGAAGTTACCTAGCACTTTACACAACTACATAAAATTAAATAGAACAAATGAAATTTATTTATGCATATGCAATACACTTTTATATCTTTAAGATTTCTAAAACTAAAACTTGAGCTATCATTTTCTTGAACGATACCATATTTTGCACAATAACTTATACTTAGGAGAAATAATTTCCCATTTTCCACAAAATATATATAATTATGACATTCACATTGATAGTTTAAGAAACAAAATTTAAGTGAGTATTCTAGCTGATGCAGTTATCTTTGTGGACCCTTCTAATCAGAATGCAACCAGTTGATTTAGCTAATGCTTGACCCATTTAAAAAAGGAAAAAGAGGGTCTTCACCTAAACAAGACCAAACCATTTGAACTTTCAAAAGCTAAAATGATGTTATCGCATTTAAAAAGATAGTTAAAGAGAATGTAAAAAACTAAATGTTTAAAATACAGTGCTATTATATTGTATGTATCAGCTACAATAAGATAGCAGTCAACTGAAAAATAACAACTTTATTCTTCCTAGTATCATGAATTATACATGTTTCCCCCTACCCCTTGGGGATGAAGCCAAAACACAACTTTTCTGATCATAAGATGGACAGAGTTGAGGGCAAGAAACAATGAGAATTCTTCACAGGTAGCTTAACTCGCCAGCAGAAGCCTCTCCTCATGAGTTTCACCAGCTGGGATGCAAGCTCACACAGCCCTCTCACACTGGCGAGGTCCTGTCTCTGTGCAGGAGGTTTAATACTAGAGTATCTCTAATGAGCAGCATCGCTTTGCACCAGAATTGTGGGCTGAATTCACAGTGCTATTCGCCCACCTTTAATCCCAATTCACACTGGCCAACAACTAGTGTCCTTTCCCACAAGAGAGACCCAACTCCAACTGGCACAGGACTGAAGGAACATCTGCAGGGCTGCCATCAGAGCCGCCATCAACAGCAGAAATGCTGCCACCAACTTTGGGTTATAGGTTTCCAATACCGAGGACAGGGAATAGTTCACTTCTATTCTCCCATCACCTCAAAGGATCTGGAGCTACCAGAATGAAATCGCTCAGAAACAGCTACAAAGTTGCTGAAACTGGCCCTTTTAGGGCTCCACACTCTAGCTTGCCCTAATAAATGGCTATCTGCTCCATCGTCTGTGTTGTTGCTCAATTTCTGACATTGAATTACTTTATTCACACAGCACTCAAGGAGGAGACCACCTCAGAGGTACATGAGACTACCTCCCCTGCCTTTCCTTGGGATTGTCTGTGCTGCTGGAGGTGCTGGCTCTGTTGGCAGTCTGGCATTAGCCTACCTCATTTAGGTACAGAGAACTGAGCCATCACAGCACACAACACGGCACAGCCTCACAGCTCAAACATCAGCACCAAGTTTGGGGCTAGACTCCAAGCTGCAGCACCCCAGCTGCAGACCAGAACATGGACTAGCTCATTTCAGGTCATGTTAAAAGAAGCTGGCACCATCCATAGCTGTGTGCCATCTTGGCTTGAACCCTCTGTAGAGGAAGAGAGGTAAAGAAGGTCCTTTTTACCACCTGCAAAGATACCTGGTGGTTTCTTTCAATATCATTATATTAACCATTTTAAATGCTTTGTGACTAGTGTTACTGTGCAGCTTTCCACTGGACAAGTAGTAATACTGCTGCTTATAGTTTCTCTGAACACTGTCTGCTCGGCAGTCAGCAACTAGCCTGTTCAAGTTGCAAAGTCCCCATACAGGACTTTCAAGAAAAGCTTCAGTTCAAGCCAGCTAGATAGGCCACAGCACAGGCCATCTGAGCAGAGGACTAGGGATCTGAAAGCTGCATGCACCAAGTGTTTGGAAAAGCACCTCTTAGATTTTAAATTGCATATTTTGGTTCAGAACATGGAAGCGATGTGTGCTTCAGAAGGGTTAAAATGGCCAATGAAATTAACCCAGTTCTTCTCCATTAAACTTCAAAAAGACCAAAAACTATTTGAAGGCTGAATTTTGTGCTCCAACCCTCATCCAGACTTCCAGTGGGAGAAGCAGTTTGATGTCTTTGGCAAACAGCGCTCTGAAGAGGAATGAGACACTGGGACAGAAAGTGACCTATGGTAGCCAAATGTAAAAAGGCACATATTCCAAAAGGAGAGGCACCAGAGAAAGTTGTTTTGACTTAATCCCGCAGAAGATCAGGAAAAAGAAAGTTGTGTAGCACTCATTTAACACATTACAATGCAAATGTTGAATGCCAGGGGTTAAATAGCGTATCAAACAGTTTCAGGTTACGTATTCCCTTTTACACTAAATAAAAGCCATTAGAATATACACGAATAAAATGCTCAATTAGGGAGCTTTCTATGAAGCAAGAACACACAAATACAGTGGAAAGAATTGCACAAACCAGAAGTGTAATGAGTTATGTTTACAACCTTGGACTGACCAAACCTTAGGAAATAACATTGCCTATCACTTTGTATTATTCAAGATTGCTTGTTAACATGCCCTGTCACTTCAGGACAAACCTGACACCACTGGCATGTGCACAGGCCTCTCCTTTATAGAAAGCTCACTAATAATAGTGTCATCATAAGAATACACAGGAAGCGGAGACCACAAGGCCATGCAGCAATACGTACTTATACCCTACAGACCAAGTATTTTAAGAACTCCTAATGTGTAGAGTTACTGTGGGGCTGCTAAGGAGCTCCTTGTTTTGCAGGTTGGTCAAAATTTACAGACGGGTGTTACTGGTTCTAGAAATCCCCGTGCTAAAGCAGGACGTTGATGAAATGGAGAGCTGAGCTACCTGGGTGCTTTTGAAAGAAAGTGGAGGCAGTATGGAGGAATGAGGGGAGATTAAGGCAGATGTAGCACAGGACTGGAAGCGTTTGCCTTTTTTTGGTAATAGCTGCTTGTCCACAGATATGATGCAGATGGCTGTCTGAGGTTTGCTAATACCTGATATCCTGGATAACACAGTAGTCAACACAAATTGTTCTAGGCTACAGCACCTTCTCACGAAGCAGATGCATATCTGACATCAAGAACAGAAGTAGCCTGGAGGGAAGGAGGAGGGGGGAGAAAAAGGAGATGTTTAGTTTAAAAATTAATACACACAGGCTTTATTCCATCTCCAAACTTCACCCCAGATCCACGGTACTGAGAGCAACAAGATGGACAACCCTGGCACATGGCAGGAATCACAGCAGCTTTGCCTATTCTGAGCCACACCAGGATTTGTTGGGATATGAACACACTGGAGTTGAGGCTGCTTTATAACCAGCAGTCTCCCCTCCCCCATTAAAACAAACAAAAAAAAGGAAATGTGCCACTTGATATGCAAATACAAAGGGGGCTAGCTTAGAGCAGTCAGAGGGCTGACAAAGCTTTTACTAGGTTGAGGATCAGACAGACAAGGCATGCCAGGGGAGAAAGCACCTGAGGGACTTCAGTATTAGGCCAAGTCTTCTCCTGGCTATTGCTGACTGAGTCCTACTGACTTCACCAGCTGCTTGTGCAAGTGCTCAGCAGGCACCAGCTACACAGTACTGCACAGGTCAGGAGCAAGGAGCCCCTCTCCTAGCCCATACAGATCACTTATGTGATAATCCCAACAGCATTTCACTTTGCTTCCAAAACTGTCCTGACAGGCACCCAGACAGCACCGTGCTTATGTCACCTCTGAAGGTAGGAGCACCACATTAATAGTCAACCTGAGAGGCAATGTCTGATGTGCTCAGAGCATGGTGGTCATGGAATGTCCACTGTGCAACATCCTTGTGTCCATAGTTCCTGCAGTTTTAGAAAAAAACTACATACTTGGTAGTTAAAAACCCCCTCCATGCTGCCAGCACCTTCTTTCTCCCAGCCATGACACATCAGTTCCTACTGTGCAGAATGGGTTTCACCAAAAACCACAACCCACTAGTGCCAAAGTAAGACATACATGCTGTGTCATGGCTGATGACAGTTCACTGCCTGGCTCCTGCCTGTGACAGCCTGGTGCAGGTAGGCTCTGTCCTCACCCCTTACTGTGCTGCAGGGCACAGTGAACTGCCTGACTCCGACAATAGCTGCCTCTTCTCTTGGCTTTGCAGCTCTTCCTACCAGTCTGTTGCTTTGGTCCCCTTTCCACTCAGCACTTGGTTGGCTCCAGGCTGGCCAATCTCCATCACTAGTCTGGGGTTCATAACTGCTGCTCCACCAGCCACTGCAACAGTCCTTGCTGTCATCCATCCACTGTCCCTCCTTCTCCTCCTCTGCTAATTTGTCTGGGATCCTCATTGCTCCAGTACCCATATACTTGTCCACATTAGCACACTCCAGTTCCTGCTGCAACCCAACACATTTTCTTCCTATCTGGAGCGAGATCCCCCTTTTCTGATCATAACTTTCAGGAGCAATGGTGCTTCTGAAGCCAGGAAGAATTGCAGAGGGCTCAGAGAAGACAAGCTCTGCACTGCCAACAGATACAACTCTACTGGTCACAGGAAAAGGCAGTGACATGAGCCGTGCCTTTCAAATGAGTGGCTATGAAATAGTACCACTGTTTCTTTGCTCCACTTCTCAATTCTGGAAGAATGGGACAATTTCACTTATATCCTTCTGAGAAGGCAAGTTTTTTGAGTTAGGTTTTGTTCATCTGTCACACCTTTGGAGGTAGTCCCCAAATATATGCATCTTTAATTAACACACTATTAGGATTTGTGAAGCAATGAAGTTCTGCTCTCTGCATGTCTGTATGGCAACATACAATTGAGCTAACCATAATCAGGGCAACAAAAATATACAGTACACTGAGAAGTCTTCAGTCCATGTGAGACCAAAATTGACCTTATGCTGTTTACTGTGCTTGCATTTAGAAGATACAGCTTTTGTGCCAAACTGCCTTATAAAATTAGGCCAAAGGGGCCTCTAGATCAGACATTTTTAACATGCAAACCTCTAGTGGGGTTTTCTTTTGCAAGACTGTGTTAATATTGCATTTTTGTAACTAACTTTTATATTTAACACTCTACAGTCTCTTCATTAACTTTAAACACACATTGTCTTTGGAGAAGCGTTAACTCTGTGAAGCTCAATCAAGGAGAGGCTGTTTCTAGAATCTCTGTCTTCACAGAAACTGCTGTAAAAATGAAGAAAAATTTGCCTCTAAGTAATTCCAGAGTGAACAGCTTTACACACTCGCCTTGTTCATACCTTTCTTCCCTTCCCCTGGGTGAAACCACTCCATTGTCAAAAATGAGTGAGCTTTGCCTCAGAAGACTGTACAGTCACACAAAGCCAAACCTACACCAGCTTGGAGAACGAGTGCAGGGAAACCATCAAAGTGAGATAAAGACGTATAGGGTCTCGGCAGCAAGATGCATTAAAATGTCCATATGCTGATGAGATACAGATACTGTCAGAGGACCAAAAATTAACTGTTCTCTTTCCACTTTCATGTAAGTCTGGAATTCCCAGTTCCCAAAATCAGTACTGGAATCTGTATATCCAGAGGAAGTGAAATAAGCTCAGACTGAAGATTGTCAAAAATGGCTTTTGCAAAGAGTATATACGTATGCACACACATATCTATCTGAACTGAGCTCAGATAGGGAACTTATGTGACTTTTAAATTGGATTTACCTCATCTTCCTCTTCGGACATTTTAGTGGAATTATCAGGGGATTTTACAGGCTTCTGACTATTGGTTCCATTTGTCTCCTCTTTGCCATGCTCTGCCTCCCACTCCTGTAGAACTTCATCTATGTTGAAGCGACGTCGGTAATTTACAAAAAAGTTTTTCACTTGCACCACAGATTTGTTTCCAATCACGTCAGAGATAGCCTGAAAGTCTCGGCCATATTTCCTGATTGCTAAAAGCAACAAATAGAAAAAAAACAACAATGTGTTATTTCCACAAAGACCACAAATCAGGCTCAAGTCCCAGCATAAGGATCCAAAGCTGAACTTCCATCAAGATTTCAAGCCTTTCTCAGATTAATCCAGGAGAAAAAAAAAAAGTAGTCTGCACTGGGCAAGAGACACAGTTAGGACCAGCCCAGCCCTGGAGAAGAGAAGAAAGCAAAGCTGTAGTAAAAATGGGCAGAGCCAAATCTAGAAGACCTGTGTAAATCTGCCTGTACTACTTGAGAAGATACACAGGCAAAGAGCATAGCAGTGACTCCAGTAGAGTTTTACTTTCTGAAGGCTTAGACAAGCAGAGATCATTTGCAAACATTCCCAGGGTGCAATTTATACTGCCCAAGGAGGGGAATGGGGGATATTGCTTCCTTGTTCAGTTCTGTTCTTTGGGCATTAGTACACAGCAATGTCAAATCCTTCATTAGCCACTGAAGGGAAACAGCTCTGAAAGGCTGCAGAGTCTTGTTTATCACCACCTGAACTACAAAGACACTTGTACTGCCATACCTTGCACAGCAAGAAGCTGCTCATCTGTGGTCCAACGTGCATTAAATTTCTGAACAACCTAGCCATAAAAAAAAAAAAAAAAAAGGTAACTTCATTTACATAAGTAACAACTTTCACTTTTATCTGAGCTCATAAAAAAACCTCACAGAAACACAAGAAGGAATTAACTGCTAGTCAGACCATATAATTCCTTTTAGTAGCATGAAGGACTGCATCTGGCATCCATTCAGTTCACTGTGACATACACAGTGCAAGTCAAGGTAATACAAAAAGCCATGGAATGGTCTGAGCAGATAACCAAGAGCCACGCTCTTCCAAAGCACCTACTTGTTTTTATCACATACACCCTCTGTAATTGTGGTCAAAATTATTTCCAGCATGAGGTGCCAGAGTTGGATTGGAAAAGGGCAAAAGCACCACATGCCAAGAGAAAGATGTGCCATGAACATCCTCTCCTGCATTTCTTCATATTTAGAGCAGAGGAACTAGCTCTCTCACAAGGGCATACGGATACAGCGCTGACAAAACATGGTACACCTGGGGTACCTGTACTTGTTACAAACCACTTTCACATGTTAAACACTGCTCTTACTTCCTTCTCATCTTCCATTTCCACTACACAACAACAGTGAATATGGTAAAGGTCTTGATTCACACTGACAATTAACAGGACACTGTCCAAGTTTACTGGCAAAACAAATAGCCCTGGTATGTAAACACAGATTAGCATTTGTCTCCACAATAAACAAGGGTCAAAAAATGATCCTACCTCTGGAAGTCTGTATTGTTCTATACCACCTTCAAGTTTTTCTTTGAGCGCACTGTTTGTCTGCTTGATGTTCTGAATCTGAAAAGAAAGTTTCATCCCTTTAATAAGGATTAAAAAAATAAATCTTTGGATGAGCCTTCTTCCAGCAGTCCCAGCAGGAACCCCACAAGCTCAGCATTCCAGTTTTCCTCACGACCTCCATTTTCCAAATAGAAAGTTTGTTATTTTGGAATAAAGGAATGCAGGAGCAGCTGGCACATCAGGAGATCCCACTTCATTTATTCTATCATCTCTGCAAGTTATTTGGAGCAAGAACTGCTCCAACTTCCAGGTCTGTATAAAGCCCCATATAAGAAGAAAGGCCCTGTTCACAGCAAGCAATTAATCAGAGACTGCTAGAGAGCTCCACTTCTCCCAGAGTAGCAAGAAAAATACTTCAGGCCAAAATACCAATTCCATTAAGCTCAATAAAGAGCCAGATCTCTGCTTTAAAAACAGTTAAAATGTTCAGATCTAGGAAACAAAGTCGTGTAGTAAAGCTGTCCTTAGGTCCATAAGGGAAGCAAAAGGTACAGAGGAAAGTTTGTAAGGTGCCTAAGAAAGAATAAAACAAACATGATCTGCCTGTTCCAAAAGTAAAGTAGGAAAAGGCAAAGGAAACTGACCGCTGCAGATGGAAATCAGATACTGCTGAAACCAATGTCTTCTGAGGGAATTCTCAACTGCAAGAACTTAAGCAACAACAAATGTTCCTTTGTCAACAAATGTCAGTGCTATGGAGTTTTTCTTGCTTCACATTAGGTATAAAGTAGGCTTGTCCAAAATATAAGACATAAAACACAGGGTCGCATTAGTTTCTAGCACAAGCCTAGCCGTTTGTCAATGAAGCCACAATGACGTGCATCATCACTGTAAAGCTACAAATTCCTGTGAACTTTGCAAACTGTGACAGGCACTGCCATCAAAAATAGCAGCTGAACTATCCCATCCATACCTGTCGTTTGATTGAGACTAATTCCATGTCCAGTTGTCTGAGCACAGTGGTAGCAGCTGTCGCATTGGCAGAAACAGCTTCCACATCTTCTTGGGAAAGGAACATTCCTTTAGGAGGTTTCCTCTTTGCCCTGTTCTTGGCCTGTGTACTGTGCTTTTCCTTCTTCACCTGAGGAACGGCTTCAGTGGGTGGCACCTGGCAAACAGCAGTCATTTTACAAAACTAGCTGATCTTTAAAGGTCCCTTCCAACTTAAACCATTTCGTGATTCTATGACTTTTAGCCATCATCAGAGGTTGGAGAATTAAACAGCTATCTTGCAGACAGGAAGACATCTTTTGCTTTAAGTGTTATGTCATACAAACACTGTCTTACACAAATCTGTCCTTTCTTCTAGGCAGCTTTCAATGTTTCCAGAAACACTGGTTGTCTTCTCTGCCCACTCTCCATTTGGGAGACAGATACCAGTTAAATATTCTAGTTATTTTCAAACATTCTGAAACCTCGCTTCTTGCTTTCATCTCCAGGTCTGAACACACCAATTTTACTGAACACCATAGGAGAAAACAAAGTGGAGTTTGGAGCCAGGGAATAATACAACTAGACGAGTTTACAGAGACTTGTTTTTCCATGTCAGACAGAAGAAGGAATAAAACAAATTGATTTAAAGGCTAAGGATATTTGAGCAAGACAACTACAAAGTAATTCTTAGATCATTACACAGTTTCTTAGAAGCCAAAGTTCTCTTGCATAGCACTGATATATCAGCTCTTTCATTACACTGATGCAGTTTTACCCATAAATAAAATTTACGTCTCTTATGGAAAAGGAAGTATTTCACACACCACTCATTATTTTAATGCCTCCTGTATAAAGCAAAGAATTAGGCACACACCTCTTAACAGGTAGATTAGGTAGGACACTATACTACAGATCCTCCAAGAGCACATCTGATTCTCAAATTCCAAAGCCATTTCTTCCAGAATAATTTTCAACAAGAAACTCATACCCAAGAGTTATTACTCAGTGGCTGGAGCCTGGCCAAGAACGCAGAACAGAAGGGTTGTGAGGAAAGAAAAAGCAGAGGGGAAGCTGCACATCTGGAAACCTCTACATAACCAGTGCTAGCTTTAAACACATTGGCTTCACTTAGCACTATTGTTTCTCTCCTAATTTGTAGCTACATGTAATTTCTATACAGTTTGTGGCATTTGTTCATTAGTGAGCATGAAAAGGCAGTCAAACCCACAGGGAACTGAGCACAAAGCCCCACATAAGCATAAGGCTCTGCCTCCTGAGGACTGGAGGACCCCAGCACTGTTGCCAACACATAAGACCTTGCAGCCTCTTCAAGGGCTGAATGGCCAGAGCCACATAGGAGCAGTGAAGTGGACAACTGCCTATTCTGAGCCTTTTTCTTCCCTTCTTTAGTGCGAAGGACTGCATGAGCGATGATGCTTAAGGCAAGCCCAGGAGCAAGATAACTATTGCTGCTGCAGGAGGGATATCCCATTTCTTTTGGCAGAAGGGAGCGATGAGCAGGAAAAACAAGACTGGTTTAGCAATGAACAAGTGAGGTACACTCTGCTTCATAAGTGAGTACTTGGATAACTGAGCTGGTTTATGCGTTGGGTTTTTTTAAATTATTCAACATGGATATACATTTCAGATTTAATAATGTTTTATCTACATCCAAAATTTCACAGGATTGTGCAGTAATGCCTCACAAAAGGTTCAGGCTGCAGGTTGACCAACACACAATGCCTGCTGTGCCTCAACATTGAGAAAAAATGAAAACAGTTTCAATTTATTATTTTACACAGTTCAAAGAATGTGAAGTTCTCTTCCACTGGGGACAAGCAGCAAGAGGTCCAGCAGAATAGTTTTTGACATCTCCAAATGCCTCTAGGCCTTGTTGATATTGTGCAGATTCTGAATATCTGAATGTCTATCCTATCTTGGAAACTCTTGGTTTTCTGGCCACACATCTTCCTAGAATTAAATCAATTCATGAAAACTAGAGAGAACTAAAATGCAGTGATTTAGCAGTGACTCTCTGTTTAGATATTGCCACTGCTATCCAGCGCACCTTAGTCTTGCAAACCCCTCAACACAAACAAGGTTCCCTACCTCAGACTTCACTGTGTAAAAATAAAAAGGAAGACCAGGTTATCTCATGTAAAAGCCAAGGATGAAATGGGAGGCATTTCCAGGAACAGGGTAGATGTGGAGAAAGCAGCTCTAGTTCATTACCTCAGTGGAGTCACTATCTGAGGAAACCTGAACAGTTGCACTAATACTGAAAGTACAAAAAAAAAAAAAAAAAAAAAAAAAGGAAGATTCCCCCTCCAATGATTCCCAAAAGAGGAAACAGATGAGAGATTTCAGATACTCTGAGAAATCCCTGTATTACTTGGCAAGTCATACAGTAACTGACATGCCCCAGAGCTGAAAAAATACATATCTGTGTGGTTGGGACAGGGAGGTTTTTTACTGTAAGTCCTGGGCTGGTGGTACATCACCACCCCTGCACATCTGACCACATCATTAAAAGAAACATGGCAATCAAGAAAGAACTTATCCCCCTCCAGGACACCTGCTCTCTCTCTCAAGGCATTTTCCATCAGCTCCAGGCTCAGGTACTGCAAAATCAAATCAAGTTAACTCCAAATTAACTCCAAATAGGCTACGCAGGTTGTCAGCTTCATTTTATCCAGCAGTACAATCCCTGTCCAGAACAGGTCCCACACGGCTGCTTGCCATTGCACACACAGACAGACTGCACAGGCTCCATGAATTCTGGAGATCTCTTCCAGATGGGTTAGTGGGCCACGGTCTGTATGAGTGTGTACGGGAAGGCAGGCAGTCTCCTCCCATACAAGACTTTCTACAAACATGTCTTCATGGTAGCTATCATCCATCTGCTCTGGTTTGGCCTTACAACAGAGGCAGCCAAGTTGGCTAAGAACTACCTTTCCCTCTTCTGCAGCAAGTATGGGAGGAAGCAATAATAAAAGGGATTGAAGGGATGCAAGCTTTCAAAGACCTCATGGAGAAACTGAAGCTTGAAATTTGATTAAAATAATGGGAAGCAAGATGATAAATAATAATAAGTACTTATGAGATGATAGTAATTATTTACAAGACACACTGGAGAGCTGCAGTACACAGCTGCAACTTAGCCAAGTGACCCCTTCCAGTTCAGAGGTTGCTGAGGCTTTTGAGAACTCAGCTGAAGGGTGAACATGAGTAGCTTGATATCCACTCTGTTCCTGGGGAGTCATCAGTGATACTGGCTCTTTTGGTGGAAGCAAAAGCCAGGCTTTTCTGGAAAATCCAGAGAGCACTCTGGCATGTGTGAAAAAAAGACCAGAATGCTGTGATTTTCCAGTTATTTCCATTTAAAAGAATTTATTAGAGGAATTAACCTTACTGGCAGTAACTGACAAAACAGCTGCTCCAGGACTTTGGTTTTGTCAATGTGCAGTCATGTTTTTAAATATTTCTAGTGTTTTTTTTCCTACATACACCCTTTTGAAAAGTAACTTTTAAAAAACTGAAAGAGCACGACTGAGGGAGAGAAATCAGGCTATGAGAAATCAGGAAAGGGAGCTACCTTAAGATGAGAAGGCCTCAGGGTAAGCATCTTCCTGTAGCACTCCCCATACAATCCACACTGCTGCTGAACATCAAGGCTTTTTAAATTTATTAGCAGATAACCAGAAGGTTATACACATGAAAATAAAGTATTCACTTTCCTGTTAAGCATCGCAGACTAGGTTTTCAAAACTGCCTGTTGTATTTGTGTGCCTATTTTCATCCAGAACTCTATGCCAACTTGAAGTATTTGAAGTGAGGTGCAAGCAGTACACTTTATAGACAAAATATTCTGTGCATATCAACAGGTTAAGGTCCCTCTGCCAGACAAAATGAAAGTGCCACACAAAAGCTCTCTCCTTTACGGTTCACCACTGTAGTTGCAAGGCTGCTGCCACCAAAATCCTCAGAACTATTGCTGAGAATTGCAATACATCAGGAATTTACCTTAGGGTTTAAGTTGTAGATAAACTCTTGCTGGTCTACCTAGAACAAGGACTTATTTCCCCTCTACCAAGCCATGTCAGTGGGGACATAAGTGCTTCTTCTCCACCTCCATGCAGTGAGATTGGTTTCAATCATCACTGAAGGTGATTCAAGCCAACATAACCAAACAGAGAATCAAACAGGCTAGAAACACAGTACATTATCATGGGATGGTAGAGTCTTAAATTCTCCCCACTCCATCCATAACAACTTAATTGTCTATCATTGTCTTGATCTAAGAATAATTCTGAAGACAATTCTTTTTTGGTATGACAACTATACAATGCACAAATAGAGAAAATTAGATATTGTCAGCTTCTGTGTGAAGCAGCTAGTAAGTAAACACTTTCATTTGTACAGTAGTAAGAAAATAATTGTACCTCCTTTTTGCTCTCCTTGTTTTGTTCAACTTCAATATCAATAGGGTTATTTCCATTTGCTTCCTCCATTTCATCCTCACTGGAAGACAAAAGCAAACAGTTCTGTATTAGTGAGGCTCTCTTTTTCTATACATAGCATGTCACAAGAAATGTATGGATGCAAAAGCAAGACCAACAGCTTTCCTTAGTTTTATTCCCAGGATTTTTTTTTTAGGGAGGCTAGGCAGTATATTTTTTTGTGTTTTTTTGTTTTGTTTTGTTTAAGTTAAGAAATCCTTAATTGTAAAGATACTAAGGACAATGTTTTGTAAAGGAAGACTTCTTATTAGTGTATTTAGGCAAAATAAGTCTGCTCAGATGAAGGCAAAGTACACAAAATTGATTACATGAGTTATATTGATTATACGGCTTCTCTTTCAAAAAATATGCGATACTGAGAATTTTAACTTTAGGCAAACCAAGACAGAAACAGAGACTTGGAACTACAGCAAGCAGCTAAAATATGAATTTCCTACAACTCCTTAACATTTAGCAAAACAGACATGCATAAGATGAACTTCCTCGAGAATAAGCATAAAAACTCTTGGGTGTTTTGTTTTTTTCAGTGACAGCCTCATATTTCATTTTTCCTCTTGAAAAGAAAGGGTTTACCACTTACAGAATAATAATAGGCATGAAATTGGGGCCACATGGAAAGTGACCCTGACACACGTGGTCAGTTTGGCTTCGTTGGAATTTTAATCAGACATTAAACCGAATATATTTTCACCATTTAGAATTTTTGTATTGTACACAAGTTAACTGCATCATTTGGGACAATGCCCAGAAATGGAAGAAATAAGCTGACCCAATCAAAGCTTTGCCTTTAAAAAAAAAAAAAACAACAACTACAAAATAACAAACTGTTTTGTCATGTCAAACTTTAGAGCCTGGGATGAGGAACTTCATCTGGTGCAGGTACATGGCAAGGCCAGCACACAGCAGGGGTATGCAGAGAAAGCCCAGCAGAAGCTGTGCTGAGGTGCCAGTGAACACAGCTGGGGTACTGGCTCACAGTTGTCTCCCTGCTGCAGACATGGCCTAAGGAGGAACATGCTGCTGGGTGCCTTGACCTTGCATCCATCTTCACAACAGCAGGCACTTGTACAAGCTATTCCTGCTATCCCAACCTGCATAGCTCACCAGCTCATTCACAGATATTTAGTTTGCATAATCCCAATTCCAGGGAATACTCTCACAAGCAGCTCCCCTCAGAGCTGCACACACAAAGCCCCTTGCATACAGCTGAGAACAGCTACTAAAAATCTGGTCCCAAATGCACTGGGAGCTATTTCAGTGACAAGCTGAGAGGTTGGGGAATTTCCCTACCTAGCCACAGAAAAGATATAGCAGTATTAGGGTAAGATGCCTCAGACTGCCTCTTCTCTTAACCCCATCTCTAGAAGAGCTTCCTTATGTTCTCACTGAGGCTGAGATTTCAGCCATTCTGCAAAGGCCAAATCCCCAAGAACTTTGCTTGTGCTCATCATCTGCTATTCTATTCCAGCAAGTCCCCTAGACATGAGCCAGACTGAAACCCACCCACTCATTTCTGCAGTTTTAGACAATGATCACTATTAACTAAAGACCATTTCTGAAGTTTTGCCAACATCCAATGACACAGTACAAGCTCAAAATTCAGGCACCCCAAACTCACTCAGCTTTGGTTCCACACCTTGCATGGCTGCACTGACAAACTGTTCTGGGCTGTAGGGGTTTGACTGTTTTATACAATGGAGAAGAAGAGAAATCAAACATCAAGCTGATGGCCTGGTGCTTAGTTTGCTACAGAATTAAACCAAATTACACATTTCCAGTCCAGCTGCTTTCCTCAAAGGTTAGAAAATTACAGCACATGGCAGCCCATACAGTTCTTTCCCAATCACCAGATGGTCTGACGTGTTCCTTTTCCCAGCAAAAAGACATAGGTACCAGAGAAGAGAATTTCTAAATTCCAGTAATTTCATTTATGAGCACAGAACAAAAAAAGAGAGGTAGTGTTAAAAGATCCTATACTATATGAGATTAACACATACTCCTTGTAAGTGATTTTTTTTCCCACCTTATAAATGAGTAAGAAAATTAAAAAAAAAAAAAAAGGCAAGATAGGGAGAAGAAAAAAAAAAAATCAAGACAGCCTTTGCAGAGAATGGAAAAGAATAGAATGGAAAAAGAGTCCTAGGACAGAGAAAGCCAACCAAATACTGGACAAGTTGGCTGGTAGTATTCTCCCTGGCCCTGCCTATTAAGCAAGTATTGTTGACCTAATGGAGAGATGGGAGAGGCTGAGTGAGTCACTACTGCAGTACAGTTCAACCCTGCAAACACATTTCTCCCTCTTTCCCAAACAGGGCTCAGCTATATGCATTGAAGCCAGCAAACAGCTCCTTGGGAAGTGCTAGAGCAGCAACTCCTTTGAGGGAAAAACTTTTGCAGAATTTTGCCCAATCACACTAGGAGTCTTACAAAGCCAGACAAACCTCAAGTTTGGCCTGCAAAGACATCAAGTGCACTTTAAAGTAGGTTGAGAAGACACTTGTGTGAGGTAGATGGAGTTGCTGCTGTTCAGAGGGGCTTTTTTCCCCACAGGCACCTGAGGCCACTGCATTTCTGAGGGTCTGTCAGCTCCAGAACTAGGCAAAGTCACAAAGTGGCAGTTCTAACTGTGCAGACACTTCTAGCAATACACACCAAGCCACTAGCTGACCTACCTTCAAGGGCTTGCATGGGTATCCAGGAGGGTGAGCTCACAGACAAAGCCACACAAGAAGGAATTAAGCTTGTCTGCTGAAGCTCAGTGCCTAGTGACCTCTTAAACACCACCACCCTCAGTCAAATCCTAATGCATCCAGCACTCCTTGGGATACCTCTGCCAGAGAACTCATCCTAAGTTCCCCTGTACTACCCTCCTTCCCAGTCACTGAAAAACACAGCCTGAACTTCATCTTTCTCAGGGAATAGAGCAGCCTTATACCAGCAACAGTTTTCTAAGTAAAAGGCAGGGGAAGGGTCTGGTCTGCACACACACAGGCCAACAGGTGCTGCACTGGAGCCTGTTCCCCATCAGGTCCTCTCTCATTCACATGGAGGACGTAAAGACAGATTGCGAACTCTTTCATTACTTCCCTTTACTGCCCTGCTTATCAGTTTTTCTGACAACATTGCCAATCAGCTTGTGAAGTTTTAATTTCATTTTCTCCACCTGCAAGCAGTATCAGAGAAAGAGCTTTGAGAGTAATGGGACAGTGACCACTACACTAGAGGGCAATCAGGAACTGTAGTGTTGAAAAAGGGAGTGCATTAACTGCAAACAAATTCCTTTTAGTTTTAAGCAAAGCAAAACATGCACAACAGAGAAGAGGGGTAGGGAAAGAAGGTGTGGTACCAGGAAACACTCTGGGGAAAAATCCTACATCTAGTTTCTTACAGTCTAGCAGGAATTTCTGAGACAGTCTAAAGAAATCAGTGTGTGTCAACACACAGCCTTTCTGATTGCAAACCTACCTTTCCTCACGTTCCCTTTTTTGTTTACGAGCATGACGGTCCATCACGCTAGTTTTAGTCCTTGTCTTCTTCCAGGAATAGTAAAATTTCACCAGGCTGGCTATTGATTTGTCAGGAAGCTGCAAATAAAACATGTATCCTTTTATATGTAAAGTACTCCCAGGAGTTCACATAAAATCAGTCTGGTTTTGCCAAGAAACATCGAATCTCTCTACACTGGATTCTCTCAAAGGCTCAAGCAAGGCAGTTCTGCAGCCTTTCCAAAAATTACCTGTGGGGGAGTGTTTTTAGATTAGTGCTTACTATTTAGGACAATAACATTTCAAAGAGCATCTCAGCAAGCCTCCACTCACCATCCTGGTAGCTTGTTTCCTTCAGAAAGAAAGAAAATAGCAAGAGCAAATCCAAAATGGGGCCTTGAAACAGAGATAACAGTTTTAAAAGCCAACACAGGCATGGGTAAGCAAGCACAAGAACTGCTGAATTGTGGGCTACATCCCAAGCATATATTTGATGTTTAGTTAAAAAGGCTTATACACACCATTCCCATGATGAAGTCTATTCAAAGGTCTTAACAGAAGATGTTTTCAAAAGGTGAAATGTTACCATATGGCGAACTGAGGATATAAGAAAACACGAGTCTTGGATCTAATTTTTTTTTTGTCCTTTTACACTAAAGTAATTGCCCTGTAGCTATGAAAGTCTGCCTCCAAAAAAATCACAGAACTATAATTTAGACAAATCCTCTACTTCTGAGGTACTCTGCAAGGATGTTCTTACACAGGACTTATACAGGGTAAAAGTTCAACCTTTCTCGCTGAATAAAACATGCTTTAGATAAGCGTCTGATTCAGCTCAGAGGGCAGGACGGGTGGGGAGGAAAACAAAACTGAGCAAGAGCCAGATCTTTCTTATTCATATACCACAACTTAAGTCTACACTTGAGATAAACCTGGTTCTCAGACTGCAGGTTGACTTCAGGTCCTCATAATGGATCGTACGAGAACTACCACCCTGGCCCACAGCTGCATGCAGGCTTACTCCTCTGGGCTGGCAAAGCACAGCGGCTATGCCCACCTTGTGTTGCCAAAAGCCATGCAGCAGGCTGGTACGTTGGAATGCAGAGTTCCACAGAACAAACTCAGGGATGAGGCTGTTCATGACAAACATCCACTTGGCTACAAACACATGCTAAGAGTGCCAAAATATCAGAATCAGCTCTGGTAAATAATGGAACTCACTTTTCATTCTCTGGCCTTGATGATTTTTCCCCTCAGTTCCAAGCTGCACTGGTGCTAATGGGGCAGCATTTATAAACTAACAACTAGTGTGCTCCAGAGCCACTGATTCCTGTCCCCTGCTCAACACAAAGCTTCAGGCCGTTTAATTCCTTTCATGCAGGATGGCTTTTCTGGGAGCAACAGTAAAAAAATATCATTACCTAGGGAACAGTGCATGAGCTTGGCATCTCTGTATTGGAATGCACTTCATTCAGGGACAGAGTCATGCTTCTGCACATAAAGTGAATCGAGAGATTCTTGCTTGGGCATCTACCCAATCAACAGGATGGACTTTATGTTCTTTTTTTTTTCCCCCCAGACATTTCCCTCCCCTTCTTTTTTCCCCTATGTGACAACAGAAGAATAATGAAGAAAACAGCTTCACCCTTCACAAGTCCAAAACCCTCCAGACTATGTCAGCTGTCCATAGTATGTGCAAGCCCTGACATCTGACCCAAGGGACTGGGAGACCCTAGGACTTCACATTTGGAAACGAAGCCAGTGAAGGAACATTCAAGGAGGACAGGAGGGGAACAAGCCTCTTCCTGCCACCCTTTTGAAAAGGACTTGGCAGTTTTCTTTCATACTTGGGAGGCAAGTCACCTTTCACTTCTCAGCAGCATCAGCAACACACACCTTCACATGTGCTTTAAAGAGGCTGAGCAGACTGCAACAGCTTAGGCTCACTTCAAAGGGTCACAACCAACATAACCAGGTCCTGATGGAACACTCGAGAGGCATTTTACTACAGGAGAGCAAAGAACATCCAACCAAGGTGATGAACCACTTGAAGAAACTCTCAAGACATAATTAAATAGATTATACATCCCATCCTCTCCTTCCTTTGAAATAAAACTGCATACATCCCAACAGTTCCCGTTCAGACAGAAACTTACCCTTGAAGTTTTTAATCACAGTTTAAAAAATATCAATACCTCAATACCTACCAAAAACAAAGGACTGAATGCTTGCAATGATGTATAAACCTCCACCACAGCACTCACTGAGAGTCCCAAATCACATTAAGCACAGACTTCACTAAAAAGCAGGTTGTAAGAAAGGAAATCAACTTTGTGCAGAGATGATCTTTATTCTGTGGGTGGGTAGGCACATTTGTACAGACCATGCCTGAATTCCAGCTGAGACATAAATACTACCATAGCACACAGGGGACTGGAAAACTGTGATTGCCAACAAAATAACTGCAGTCGTAGTTTATCCTGAACCAGTAAAGCACGTCAGGAAAACACTTCTACAAAAACTCTGGAAACGATGCAGTTTGTGTCTGTTCATGGTAATGTTTCTCCTCTAACATACTCTTTGGCCTGTTCTCTCCCAAGAGCATTGGACAGGAGTCCAGCACAGTCAGCACTGAAGATGACAATCCAACCTCCTGGTTCTGCTTTTCCTTTCCTGTGACACCACTTACCATCTGCTGGATCCTGTGGAAGGTTTTCCCATGGAAACTGAAGGCCTGTTCAAACAAGACCTTGTCTTCCACTGTCCACTCATCTGGGAATGGAGTAAAATTTGGCAGATCTGCCAAAGACTTTTCAATGTTGTGCTTGTGCCAGAACAGCATCCCAAGGGCCTAGAAATAAAAAGGACATCAAGAGGACAATTGTAATCACAAGAAACATTATTATATACATGCAAAGGGAGAGCTACAGCATTGTTCTCAGCCAACAAGTTAAACATAATTTCAATTCCCAGCTACACTAGACACTTCCCTGTGTGCAAGAAATTTGGAATCTGATCCCCACCCTGCTAGGTTGTAATGACAAATCACAAAGCTAGTAATGTAGCGGGAGGGTAGTAACAGAAAATGGGAGAAGAAAATTTAAGAAATTACTCCAACTTTACTGATCATGATATGCACAGGAAAGCTAAACAAAGACTTCAGAATATTACCTAAAAAACATGCTGAACTAAAGGAAGCTTCTTGCCAGTGCTAAACTCCCTTCCTTTCTTGTGCAATTAGGAGGATAGTTTAGTTGACTGGTTTTTATGGTTGTTCTGGGGGCTTCTTCTGAGGGGGTCAGGGAAAAAGGGGAGAGTATGAGAGAAGAACTGGAAGAAGGAAAGGCACAGGGCATGAACCACCTTGGGTTGCTGCTAAGATGTCCCTAGCCCAAAGGAGGGTCAAATCTCACTCATTTTGGAGCTGCTCATTTTTTCCCTTGAGAGACATCTCATTTCACAGTGCAGTCTCAGCTTCTCAGTTCCAAAGACAAAGAGCAGTGCTGCACCTCACCACCTTCACCACTATCCTCCTCCTGACATCTCCGAGATGCTCACTCACAGCCACCCCTCTCCCAGGGGTGTGCAGCCCCTGTGTGTTATGACACATCACTACATCTGGCATGCCAGTGACTGCCACAAGTCATTCAGGGAAGGCCTGACTCTACAGCACTGGAAACCAGCCTACAATGGCTGTAAAGTAAAAACAATCCCTAACATGCTGAGTAAAACATCTGAGTAACCTGCTTGTCATATGCAAACTCGGCTCAGGTTTCACAGCCACAGTTACCCTCATCTAGCAGTTTCACCCTGACCACTCAGAGCTACAAAATCCCTCCACACTCAGGGTTTCCCCATTACGCTTTGCTATGCAAAAAACTAGTTCCTTTATGGGATGTTGCTCCCCTGACATTCTGCAGAGAGTATGCAGATGAATATTAGTGTTATCTAAGATCATGTCCTGACCCTACCGGCTTCTCAGTGCCACCCAGGCACCTTCTCCTCCCTTTTGCCACCACAGAACGAGTAATCTTGGTTGCAGCACAGTCACTCGAGATGTCACAGGAGCCACACAGCCACTTATCTCCATCCACTCTGGCAAACATGGAACCTAATGAACTATTTTGCAGTCACAAAGGACCAAGTTTTCTCTCCCCTGCCATCCCTTTCAGCTTCAGATATGAGCTGTACCAAATATCCCTGTGAGAAAGCAAGGGAAAAACAATGAGGGAGATGGTTCGGGAGGGCAGGATAGTGTTAAATAGCATTAAGGTGCTATCAAAGGCTGAGGGGACAGCTGCTTATACAAAACAAAAGGTAAATCAAATAATTTTCTGTACAGGCTTGTTTAACAGCAGAAGGGTATTCCTCCTCCACCCCATGCTGTCCTAGGACAGCTCTGCACTCATACATAGGCAAGTGCACAGCTATTCCAGCCTCCTTTGTTTTGGGGCATCTGACACAGGCTAGTAGGAGAGCACAGCTCACAGCCAGACTTTTTGTAGTGCTCCCAAAAGCGTGTCACTGCTACATCTCAGCACAACCATGTACCACAGTTTGACTACACCAGCTGAAATGGGCTTGCCCTGCCAGAGCTCACTCGCCTGCTGGAGCCTGCCCTTTGCCTGACCTCGAGCTGGCAAGGCTGCAGGGACTCCCAGTAGCACAGCCCTGATCCTCCAGCCATCATCTGACAGCAGAGGAGCCAACAACAGGGCACCTGGCCACAGGCAAAGGGAGAAAAAAAGACAGAAATCTGGGAGCTGCATGCAGCACAGATGCAGCCAGTTGGATGGGAAAGCTGCTGGGCAGAGGAGGGCCAGTGCTTGCCCCAGCTGCCCTGTCAAACAGCTCCCCACTCCCTTCAACAAACTGGCACATCTTAGCATGCAAAGGTGGGTTTTGGGTAGGGGGCACAGAGGGAAGAACAGGAATCTCTGTGTGATGACTGTCAGCCAAGCCACCTGCACAGAGGTCCAAAGAGACAGGCTGTCAGAGGCTGCATGCGTGGGAAAGGGCTGTCTTGGCCAGCAAAGCCCAGAGACAGTGGCCAAATGCTAAGGCAAGCTCTGACTGGCTTCCAGGGAGTCTGTACCAGCTTGTCTGCAGTTACAAAGCCAACAGCAACTCTGATGATACCTGCTACAGAGTGTCCCTTGGTGACACAACAAATCATTCTGATTTTAAAGCCTTGACACTTGTCCCTGTAATACAAAATGAGTACGTGCCTTCTGGAACAATACAAGATAGATCCTCTCCCACTGTTTTCTGGAAGTGCCTAGCATAGCTGTCTAGGAAATCCCAAAGGACCTCAGAAACTCATTTAACTCCAGAGTATTATGTGAGAGCACTAGGGAAGAAATGAGAAAATTTTTAGAAAGAGGACTATTTTTACAAGTTGCTCAGCCACTCTACATCCTGGTGGCTCAGTCCCTTAACTTCTGTACACAGAGGAGGGAGAAAAATGGGAAGAAAGCCTTCAAGGCATGGGTGGAAGGTCTGTATTTCCAATGTAAAAATGAATGCATACCTTTGATAGTCAAATTAAAGTTTCTCAAAATAGAACAATTCAATGGTATTTTTAAATTACAAGCTTCATTTTGATGGATCTTCCAGATAAGTCTATACTCTCCAAACAACCCTTCTCCACTAAAATAATGAAACCCGTTTTTATTACCCCAAGACAACCTCTTTTGGCAAATACTACCCAAAATATCCAATACTATGATTTATTCTCCTTTCAACTGAAGAAAGCTACCCTCCTCATTTTCATTGGAGTTCACAGCCTTTTGGTGCATTTGTGTTCCTTTTACTGCTGTTTTCTGCTCTTAGAAACTGTAATTACCAAGTCTGATCATTCCTGGTTTTGCCAGAAATTTTGCTGGCTATCTCAACTTCAATGTTTTTTTTCCACAAGAAATCTCCTTGACCATGAGTATCAACCACTGACAGTCTACCTCAAAGATGACAGCAGAGCCATTTAAATATAAATCCTTGTACATCCAAATAATTGGTTTCTATGCTGATAGCTTTTGCCTGAACTATTTCATGAACTATCAAGTTTTCATAGAATCCCTCTGTAGAGACAGCACCTAATTTGCCAATACAGTAAGTAATGAGGTTCTCTGCCTTCCCCTTCTAGACAATTATTAGTGTATAAGGAAACTCAACAGAATTCAGAAAAGTTTCCCAGGCATAAGTCTACTCATCTCCCCAGGTGCATGTTGAAATGGATGTTAGTTAAGACAGGGAAGATTTGTACACAATCCTAGACCACATGGAGTAAAGGAGAGATCTGCTGCTCAGACCAGGTTTCCCACCCCTAGCCTAAATGCACTGGTTACTCTCAGAGACATGTGAGGTGCTCATCGATGAAATGCAAAATGATTTGCAGCACAGTTTTAAGGTAAATAACCCTGGATATTGGTTTGCCTCAGAAAAGCATATGATGGTTCAATAGCTCATTAATAACTGCTAAGACATCCATGAAGCAGAGATGGAGCAGTCAACTGGAAACTGCAATGCAATCAGAAAGCTGTCCAAAGACAAGTCAATCTTTTTAATGTTGTGGAGGGGTTCCAAAAGTGTTCAAGAGGTAGTCACCACAAAAAGCATAATACTCATGGCCAAACTGTTAAAAATCACAATGCTTTTGTTTTTCCTCTTCTGACTCTTGATGTAAAACTAGATGTGAACTCCATATTCCCAGAACAGAGGTTACTATTATGAATAGTAAATTTTGGGAGAAGTAGGAGAGGAGAAAACACAAACAGGACAGAAGGGAACAAGCAGTTCTAAGCAGTCATTTTAAGTCATGTTTTAATATCTGCTGAAATAAATTTAAAGTATTCATAGGGTTGTTACCTGCTCCATGTTGTATCCATGCTTCTCTTTAGCAATGGCAATATATTCATCCACTGAAAAACAAAGAGAATGCATAAGAGCATTTCATATAATTATCTCATTTCTTCCCTTCCCCTTTCCACTCTAAAACCCAGTCCTGCAGCTCTGACTTCAGTCATGGTCATTGCATCCGCCACAGAGAACTCATGAATAGCTGCTGTTTCCAACAATTTAGGAAAGGAAAGAAACAAAAGAAAAACAAGTCACCAGACAAACTGCTACATATTTTCCTTAACAAGCCAAAATGATGCACGATATCCAATCCAGTTCCAGTACTTCTGAAACACAGTATAAAATAACTCGGAATTTGTTCACCACAACTATAGACACGACTGTCATATCTGCTTTTTTTTAGTTTTTTTAAATCCCCCCAAAGCTGTTAATTTATTAAGAAACCCCAGACACACTCCACACATTCCAGTACTGTCAGACTTCTAGTGTTCCACAACCACTGCAGATATCTTGGCAAATTTTTCAACCTTTATGCCTCAGTAATTTTTATCTTGGACCAAACCCCACCTCTGTGTCTTATGTCCCCATGAGCTTTTAACTTCTACAATATGAAGATGCCCCGTGGAGTTGTTTTGTATAGATGGGACTAAAAACCCAAGTGTCTCTTTCAGTGTGAGTGACTGAGCTTACATTATATCAAACAGCACCCATTTGAGAGGGCTGGATCAAAGTTACTACACCAGTGGCAGTGTTTTGGAGTCTGTGTCCCTGTGCTTGTTCATTATTAAATGCACTGTAATGATAGTAACACCCTTGAAAACAAAACAAAACAAGCTAAAAGGTGAGTCTCCTACTTCACCTAACAGAGTGAAAGATGACAAAAGCACTGGTTGTCTATAGGACCCTCAATATGCTAATACCCTGAAAGACTTAAGAACTGGTACACACAGCCAGAATTCTCATACTTCTAAATCTTTTGGACTTGAAGACAAGTCACTCAGCAATGAACTTAAAAATCATTCCCTCTTCCTTCTCTGCAGATACTCTGGGAGGGATGCAACCAAACTTCTTTGCTGAGCACCCAACTCATGGAGAGCAAACACAGCACCTCTGGAAGGAAACGGTTCTGTGTGCACTGCAGCTAAGGAAGCCACATTTCCTATGGTTTGGTCACCATGATTAACTTCAGCTCTCAAATGTGCTTCTCCCATGCTTTCTGCCTTTATGGACTCTTGTGTGGAGTCTCTGGTGTCTAATAGCACAGCATTCCTTAAAGCCTTTCCTTCAAGCTGGGACAGTCCTCAGCTTTTCCTTCAGTGGAGCAAACTAAGCAATGAACTCAAAAGGTATTGGGAAAACAGCGAGGACAAATCAGAAAATGCACAGCAGGAGAGCACCAGCCTCCAATGTTCAAGTAGACATCCCACCTCACTAGGTGGTGAGGTGACATGTGATAACAATGCCAGCCCTTCATTTGAAAATGTGACGCACTAGCTCATTTTCACAAAAAGGTGTTGCAAAAAAAGGCTTTAAGTGCCATGAAAAGTCCATGAGAGTATTAACCCAGCCCCATGTTGCAGCAGAAGAGAACAAAGTAAATATGGGGACAGTTCCATGTTAGGAAGGACACTTCATGAGGTTCTTGCTCTCCCAACCTCCCCCCTCCATACAGCAGGGACTTCCAAGGGGCTGATGAACTTATTTGTTGGACCATGTTCTGAATACATTCAGTAAAAGTTTTATTAGCCCTTTGGAGGAAGGTGTAGGCACAACCATTCACTTGCTCCCCTGCAGCACATCCACATCTTTAAGTCAACAAATTGGTTCTCAGGACCATGCTGAACTGGGATGAAAACTATCCCTTCCTGCAAACAACCTTTTATTGCACAAGGCAAACATAATACAATACTTGGACAGTGGAGGTGATGGTGACAGTGACAGAAACTCCTCAGGCTGAAATCACTGCACCACATAATAGAACACCCTGAGGGTTACCACAGGTAGGAACCTCAATAATCAGCTTTGCCATGGAAAAACAAACAAACAAACAAAACCACCCAACCAAAACTACTTGCAAAATGACAGCCCAAAGGGAGAACATGATCCACAAGGACCACACAGGTAAAATGGGGACAGAGAAGGAACTGGCTCCTCCCTACACACCATCACTTTTCTCCACACACCAAAAAGGGCGAGGAACATCCGTAGGACATGGGCAAAAGAGTCAGCATAACCACACCAAAAACAAAGACTGCCAGGAAATCCTAAGTGCAGCACCTCCCTGTACTACAGCTAAATGCCCTCAGCTTCCTTAGGACAGGCATTACACATGCAGTGTTACATATTTTGTCTAAGGAGGAGGTGAAGGAATGGGAAGGGAAAGGAGCTGAATTCTTTAAGTCCAAGGCTGAATTAAGCTCTTGAATGCTAAGTAGTGCTGCATTAACTAGCTTGCTTTCACCCTGGAAAGTTCTACAGTTCCTGATTTGACTTTAGAATCTTATCCTTTAATATATACAGAGAAGATGCTATAAGCAATGAAAACTTATCTTCTCCCCCTTGCTCCCCACCCCAAAAAAATCATCACAGCATTTTCTCTCCTAACTGAACAAGAACACTAGCAAGAAACCCCTATATCAATAGGATTCCTCTTGAATCAAGTCAATACACCACAGAGACAAACAGTAAATATTGAGTGATGGGACACCATGAAAGAAGGCAGTATGCTTTTCTTGTCACGGTGGGGTCTGTAACACCTCAGTGTTACACCTCACTGTTCCAGCAGAGAAAGAGAAAAATAAGAAAAAGGCAATAAGGCAGTAAATAGACCATGAGCACACAGCAATGCTCATTCTATAGAATGTGTCTGTGAATGAAGCAAGGATCATGAGTTCACCATTGTACTCTACTCTTGCCTTGTTCCCTGCCTGCTTGCTGACAATCCAGCCCATTCTGCTTGTCATTTCTTGGCTAATGCCTGTCTCAGTTGCTTTGATACCTGCACCATCTGAGAGGTATGAGAGTCCCTAGAGCAATCAGAAAGATTGCTCATTCTTTACCATCCCCTGCCATATGAAGCAAGTAAGAAAGAGCATGGCACCAGCTGAGTCACAGGATCCCTTTGGTCTCCCATACCAGTAGAGCCTGGAATTGCCACAAGCTTAATGCTTCACATGCCACACCGGATAAATAAGTGCCCTCTTCCATCTCTGCCTTCCCCACGCATCTCTAGCAAGCTCAGGGCAGCGGGCACGTGAAATTCTGCTCCACTGCATTTCAGCGGCATTCAGTCATGCTCAGCGTGTAACCCAGCAATCTGTTTAGACATCAGAGTTCAGAGCCAGAGGAGCCTGGGGCAGAGCTCTGCTTACAACAGAATACACACTTTGCCAGCACAGCTCTTAGCTGCTTTCCAGAAGAGAATAAAAGCAAGAGCAGCAAAGCAATCCCATCCCATTTCCCTCAGCACAAACTATAGCTCTACACACTCTTTCTACCAGCATAACTTTTCCCTCAACAGGGCAGACAAGAGCATTCTCTCCTCCCATCCAACACATTTCTCTATGCCAGAAAGATATTTAAGCACAGACAGGCGAAAAGACAACAATACTTGAACACAGGAGATGTATTGCTCCTGTGAAGCCTCTTGTTGCTAATAGAAACCAGATGGGGGGAAGCAGTGAGAAAAGAATCATAAACTGGTATTTCTTCACCTATTTGGCTACATTTCTTCTCTTGCATGTATTTTAGCTGCGTGTGGGTGAACTGGAACCCCGTCTGTCCCACACCCAAAATGGAGTGAGCCCCTTCCTACAGCCAGTCATGGTCAGGAAGGCAGAAGTAGCACAAAAGGTGGGGATGCAGAGGGAGAAGAGCCCCACATACACACTGAGATCAGCAAAGAGGAGCACAGAGTGCTCAGATGCCAAAAAACACCCCTCATTGAGGTCTACAATGAGATTATGAAAGGACCCTGGGTGTAGCCCTAAAAGAGACAAAGAGACAAAGGCAAGGGGAAAAAAAATGGAAAAGAAAGCAGAGAAAGATGCTATCCCCCTCCAGCCCCCACCATCTAGAGAGGAGAGTTTCTGACCAAAATGGTGCTGTTAACCCCCTGAACGTTGTGGTCTTTTTTGCAGTCCTCTTTCTCATATACCCTTTTTTTTTTGCTAACCATCTTCCTGCAAGATTTTCTCATTAGAAGCAAAAGAAAGGGGATCCTCTTGGCTGACAGAGGGAAGGAGAGACAAGAGCAAACAACTGCATTGCTGATTTTCAATCCCGCATCCTAGAACAGTGAATTGAGAGATGTAAAACAGAAGGATTAATTTCAGAGGGGTGGAAGAACTCTGAAAGGGAAATACCTGAAAACAGACTCCCTTCATCACCATTTCATCAGAAAATATGCTCCCTCCAAGTAGGTCTTTCAGGAGAATTTCTACCCCCTACCCAAATTGCTTTTTATTCACCCCACAAACCTTGCATCATGTTTAGTGGACTGGGTGACCCCAAGGAGGATTTGCAGCAGAATCAAGTGTGCTAAAGCCTATAGAAAGCAACAGGAATGCAGAGGTAGAGCTGTTGCTGCAACCTCAGCTCACCCCCATTACTGGGGTACTGCAGGAACTCTGAACACTTTGCATATTACGTGATGCAATACCCTGACAGAACAGGGTGAAATGAGGACAAAAGCAGCAGCCTTCATAGCCTCAGTAATGTGCTTCACAGGGTTTGATCAATGCTGGAACCTGTGAGGAATTCTGGATGTTGCTGTACATCTCCACCTCCCCTCCATCTCCCTTGAGAACACAAGAAAAAAAAAAAAAAAAGAAAAAAAAAAAAAAAAGCCAAGACTCAGAACAAATCAATGTTATATAAAGAAAATAAGGAGCATGGATTTAAACACATACATGTGAAATTCTTCCAAATTTCAAAACATAGTTATGATGGTACACAAACAACTAAGCACAGTTTTTGCCTTTGCTGTAAAAACGAGCAGCTGCATTGCCGTCCCGCCACCCTGGCAGCATCGGTGGAACAATCCTGCCACCTTGTGGTCCCAGCACAGGACAGGAAGCCACAAAAAGCACGAGTTTTGACAAGTGTCTCCCTAGAGCCAGCTGCAACAGGAGGCAAAGGTAGCAAGCAGAGATTAAAGCAAAGTGGCTTGACCACTTTCTGGGCAGAATCACTTAAAAGGAAATAAAAGCCGCCTATTTAAAAGGGTCTTCTGCCTTAGATAATCTCTTTTCTTCGCAAGATGTGATGTGTGTCACAGGCAGGAGAGGAGCAGAGGCAGAGCACAGCCACGTTTTGTGCTCCATGCTGCACCCACCTGGGCAGACATACAGCCTCTAACACTAAGAACAGACAGTGCTTAGTTGCACAAGCACAAAGGCTACTTAAAAATCACTTCATGCATCTGAAGGCATGACAAGATTTAGGCCTCAACCCCACTGCATCTGCAGCAGGAGGGTCAAGTCTGGATGCAAACTGCAATGCAAAAGAAAACCAACCCTACCTGGAGAAGCTTACTTGAATAGGAGAAAGAAAAAATACATTGCAGCAGGGCAGGGTACTCTTTGAGTCACAGAGCACCACAGTGTATCTCAACCTCCCGCCCACTTTCCTATAGTTCAGATTTTACTTGTCTATCTGCTCTTGTCCATATATCAAGGACTGTAGGGTGCCATTGCATTAGAAGCCACCTTTGGCAGCAGGGACCACGTTAAGCACCCCTAGGCTCCAGCCACCTCTTCCCAGTTGGAAGCACATCGAGCTGGACCCTAGGGAACTGGACTGGAAAACTGTTCCACCTGAAGAATAACCAGCCCTCTCTTGCTGCATTATCTCCCGCACTCAAGTGGCATTGAAGCCACACACGCACTGAGTGGTGGTGGTTGAAAGTACAGAGAGGGTCTCACCTCCCAGGCTCTCCTATCGCCAGCCATGCAGGCTGCTTCCTACTCTTGCACTAGCTCTGGAGCAACTCAAGGTGCTGAATCGCTGACAACCACCAAAGCAGCATGCCATTCATAAAAGAGTTTTACACTTTTCATACAGTTGTATACCACAGAAACCTGGGGGGTTACACAAGCCTGAGAAGAGACAAGCCCTTCTAGCTCCAGCAAGAGATGAGACAGGCTCAGCCAAAAGCACAATTCATGCCTTGCCCCAGCACAGTTCAGTGGCCAGGCTGAGCAGAAAGGCAGGATCAGGCATGGCTACGTGAACCAGCTCTAGTGAGGAAAGAATTTCTTGTGGAACCAACCTGGAGCCTGGAAACTCTAGTCTCAGAAAGCAGAATGCTAGGAATAAAAAGGAGTGTCTCATTGCTGGGAGATTTCTCTCTTGAAAAGCCCCGATACCTACCTACCAAAAGCTTCCTTTCCCACAGAAAGGCAACCAGTCCCCACCCAAGCAGTGCACAGTAATACACTAGAAAAGAAACACCCTTTTCTCTCTCTTTTTTTTTTTTTTTTTTCTTTTTTAACTATTATCAATTTTAATACTACGCCTTGGATGTCCTGCATCTCAGGGCAAGTCCAAGGTTGAAACTCCAGTGACGGTTAAAGAGCTGATTCATCTGCTTTTAGATTTTGCTGTACAAGCCAGAAGCCTGTAGAGCGGACACAGGTGTACTGACAAATCTAGCACGGTTTTTGCAGCTTGCCAAAACTATTTAAAACTGTTTACCAAGAAAGGCCTTTTGCTAGTAGACGTGTTACTTTTAAAGCTTTTACCAACATATGCTCATTCCTCAAGATGCACCCTCAGCTGACACTATTGCATCAAGAAAAGGCTCAAGACAGTGTGCATATATGTGTGTGGGGGGGTGTATTAATGAGGATAACCATAAGGAAAGCCAGCCAGCTGATGCTGGCATGCCTCCCTTGCTCTCTGATGCTGCTGCTGTTCTCCCCTGGAAAGGCCATATGGATGCCCATCACTGGAGGACCTTCTGGGAAGAAAGACTGCTTCTTACACATCCATCACATTTCACCTTCAGACAGAAATTTGCTGTGCCACAGCAACGAATGCCACTTTACTGGACAAGTGGCATACGTATCAGTATCTACTGAGCCCTGGGTACCATGAGCTGAAATGTTTCTGTATGTACCACAGAGGAGAAGGGAATAAGGGAGATCTGACAGGACAGTAGCAAAGACAAACTACCTCTGTGACCTAGCACAGCATAGGCAGAGCCACAACAGATCACCTGGGGACCTAATCTGTGGCCATATGGGATCTGAGCAAGGCTAGATCATTCATGAGGACAAATCTGATCCTAAACCAGGCACAGGCACTGTACTGTATTAAATGTAGTAAGTCAGAGCACTTGATACTGGGTTTAAAGCCCATGTACAAACATAAAACCAGCATAAAGTAGCTTGTGACAGGGAGGGAATACTCATTCCCATGTATGACCTTCCAAGACAGACAGGAAGCCACAGACAGGATAAATGCACAGAGCATACGCTTGAACAACAACATGAGTTTATACCAGAACAACTCCTTGCATTATTCAGCACAGTGCCCTCAATTCGGTCCAAGGAGCCCTAAAGCCAGATTTATTTTGCTGTCAAACCGTAGCTTGAGTTAACTCTACTGACAGGTTATAGCCTTGGATTATATACTTCAACTACAGGCAGCAACATGTCCAAGCAATGCAAGTAGCAACATTATCAATACAGTTGTTGCAAGGGATTTGTTACAAAAATTATTTGATCAGGTGGTTCACTGCAAGAGATGGTAACTTTGATTAGAAGAACCACACACAGATTTTCTTATGGATTTATTTATTTATTTAATTTTGGGCACTCCTTGAGAATGTCTGATCCAGTGCACCCTTTCCAAAAGCCAGATTCACTGTTTTGAAAAAACACAGTTTAAGACACACTGATGACAGAGTCAGTATGGAAGACTACAGATTCAAACTACCAGCAGTCTGATAAAAGGCTTTGGTATTCTACCTAGGAACATTCTCAGCTTTTCATCCACACCATGCTATATATGCTGAAATCCATGGTCTGTAAAATAGTTAGTGCAGATTACAATAAAGCTAGGTCAAGCTACCTGCCATCAACCAGCTCCAGCAGCCACCAAGGAACGCCCAGACTAAATGTCCTCTAAAGAGGGACAAACCTTCCACAAGATTTTTGAAAGCTCCTGTCTAAAACTAAAACTCTTAAATTCCCTGTTGTAGCAGGAAGCTAATGGGAACACTATCACAGCCAGGCTTCCTGAACAGCAAGGGTAACTCCACTAACCCACGACACAGGCTCTTTGTGCAGAATATGGGCACACACGTAAGGGGGGAGTGGAAGCAGAACAGCCATCAGGTTAAATTACTGCTCATTATTATTGTTACCAATAATAAAGCCTATGACAAGAGAGCAGAAGCCATGCTGACCCCTTTTATAATGGATACAAAAGCAAAAGAAGTGATCAATTTGTCCCCTAGCTACCTCCTGGAAGGATGTCACTTGGACAGAAAGGAAGTATGGGGCAAGCCAGCAGGCAGTGGAAGGAAGAACAGCCAGTCACACAGAAGAGCTTCCCTCAGCAGATGTGCCAAGAGCCAGGAGCTGCTCATGGAGGGGAGCAAGCGTCCAGCTGGAATCGCCCACATCCAGCTCCTCAGCAGATGGAACAGGAAAACCCCACGATCCTGAATGTCGAGCGGTCAGGTCACAAAAGCACCACTTAACTGTTTCAGTTACTTTTTGCAGTCAGCCCACTCACTTTCAAGCTCAGCAACCCTGGCAGCCTCTGCACTCACGAACAAGTTGCACAGAACTTGCTTCCAGCAAAATTAAAAGGTAAAGGTCACACTCTGCAGCAAGCTGTTACAACCATGACCTCTTCAAGCATTCCTCTGTAAAGGACACAGCCCACAAGCGCTTCTCCCTGCCTGCACACAGCTCCCATCACATCTCTATAAACATGCACATGCTAGAGTAAGGTTAGTCAGCAAATTTACCAAGAAAAAAAATAACCCTCCAGTTACCCAACCCTTCTTATTTTTCCCCTCACAGCTACAGCACTACAGGAAAAAAGGCCTAGTTCTCTGAAATGCTCCAAGTCTGCTGTTCCCACCAAGACCTGGAATACAGAAGCCTGTCCCAGGGTTGGGTCCAAGCAGCATGATGTAGCTGCAGCCTGCTAGTTCTCGTCATACTGGTCCTACAACTCACACAGCCCCTAACAGGCTGGCTAGGACTGCTCCCAAACATGTTTCAAACCACGGCTTACTGCCAGGATAACTCTTAACACGGCTATCATCACTCCATTACACCCACATCACCTTGTCTCTAAACTTCTCTTAGAAAAAAAGCTTCTTCCTAGCACCAGGGCTAGGTTCAATCCCCATAGCAGCAACAGTAAGTGGCAGCTGGCATTTTCAAACTGGGTCATCTCCACACGTTCAGGGAAGGCCAGTTTTACACTGCAGTAAAAAGGAGGAACAAACAGGTGGCAGGAGAGAACAAGGCACATGAAGAAACTGGTGACTGTTCTTCCTCAGCTCCCTCCCAGCACAGCAGCAAAAATTCCTCTAGGATAACACAGTACCTTAGATAAGACATCCTTTTCCTGGATACTCTCCAACATATTCCCTCCTTCAGGCTGGATTGTTTTTTTTTTCCTTCATGGTTGTTTTTTTGGGGTTTTTCTCTCTCTCTCTTTTTTTTTTTTTTTTTACCATCTACTGTACCTTGGGTGAAATCCATCCTAAACACACACACTAGTCCTTTCAAACTAAATTGCTTTCCTGACTCCAAAACAAACCACTGATGTGAAAGGGTTAAAAAACTCAATTTAAATATGTATTCAGGATCCAGAAATATCAACCTGCAGCAATAATGATGAAAGAGCTGCTCTCAGATTTCTACACAGCATTGCAACAGCAACTAGCACAGCAGATGACAAAGGGGAAACAGCAGCTAAGTTTGAGGCAACTGAGCCATTTCTGGGATACACCCATAGCCTTTAAAGCCTGGTATCTTCTTTCTGCTGCTCACAATATTGCTACTACAAGCACTGAAAGTTGCTTCAGCTAAAACGAAAAACTGCATCCCTTCACCTTCATCTTTTGAGCATTTTCTGAAGTGCAGCAACTGCAGCTGCTGGGAGAAGTGGCCATGCCTGTATTATTTCTACAGCTAAACTCTAACAGAATCCTAAATTAAGCACCAGTTTTCTCATTTCTGAATTCATGAAGTCGTATTCTTCAGCTAATGTATTTGCATCCAAGCTTCACAGCTGTCAGGTTCACTGCATAATATTAAATTTGGATTAGGGATAAACATAAACCCAATTCTGCTTTTCCATTAATCTTTTTTGCTGTCACTGGGACAGGAAACAAACTGGTATTTCTGGGGAAAAAGGACATACAAACAGCAAGATCGTAAGTTCGGTGGGTTTTTTGCTATCTTCACTTGAGGGGAAAAAAAAATAAGCATTTAGCTTCACATGAAAATTATTACCCCTGAAGTCCACCCCTCAGACACCTGGAAATCATGTCTCTACTTGGCAGCTACTTTCTAAGGCCAACATTTTTCCTACAACAGAAAAAAAGCATTTCAACAAAAAACCTCAGACACAAACAAGGAGAAACCCCCGTCCCAAAGAAGAAAAGCACAATACATACACCCCATCTTTAATATAATGTTCCCTCTGGTGGCAAAGCCTAAGCAGATCTCATTCTCCCTGACCAAGGTCGCTGTCCTGTCACTGTCTCACCAAGCAGCAATGCAGCCTTCTGTGGAGTTGTGTTACAAATGAGGTCACAGAAATTACAGAGGTTGGAGGGAAGATGGGACCAAAAATAAAGCCACCATTCCAACTGTTTCAAGGACCCTGTTTACAGCACGAGGATGAGGAGGGACTTAAAAAGCAGCTTTGCTGATGCTGAATACACACCTGACTATATCCTCTCCCTCACTGTCTCTGCCCAGGGCAGAAGTGCCTGTGCACCAGGGAGTGGGTGGCTCTTGGGCACCTCTGAAGCATTAATCCCTTCCACTTTAAATGTATCCTGATCAATAGGGGTTTCATCTTCTAAAAGGGAGACTTAAGATCAACACTTACCCCAGTCTACTCTCTCCCATTTGTGGTTTTCCACTCACATTTATTTATTGCTAGGGCAACCTCCACCCCAAGGAAAGTAAGAACTGATGACGACAGCTGATGGAGTCATAGGTCCACAGAATTCACAAGCCAAAATAAGTGAGCTGAGGGGGAAACGATCTGACGAAGCAGAAGCCCTTTTTAAAACAGCTATGGCTTAGATACACACTGAAAACAGACTTGCCACACAAAGCATGATCAGACACACTCAGCAACCTGAGAAGACAAACCTTTCCCTGTCCTCTACTCTGGTAGTCATGAAAAAGTTAGAAAATTTAGACAAAGGTGATTTCCAAACTTGCTTAACATCTCCTTCAAAAGAGAAACTGAATAATACTCATAGCCTGTTCTATGCAAAGATTACCCCTTAGAACTACAGCTGGTGACAGACTGTGGCCACTTAAACCGACAAACTGCCCTCAGAAATGTTGGGATTCACCTCAACCTTTCAACAGATGACAGCTACCAAAACTCACTCTCACTCAGAGAAGGCTGTTGACACTCTATGACCAGGGCACACTTACAGGCTTGGTTGGGACAGGCTTTTGAGGCACTGAATGCCAATTCATAGCTTCTTAGGGTGAAGCACTGCTGTTCCACATTCCCAAACTGTTACACAGACTGTGGTACAGTTAACTAAACCTTGCCCATCCAGACACCACAGGGTTAATTATCCCTAGTAACCATAGCAACCAGCACTTCTTCCTCCATCAGCAACTGGCACGTTGCTGCCTTCCCAGCATCAGGCTTTGCAGCACATTTAGGGACCTTCCGTTCCCCCCAGCCACTGGGTTTGGTCAAGCACATCAGGAGGATGTTGGAGCACTCGCTGCTTCACCTAATTCTGGCACTCCTCTGCCCCCACGTCACTTCTGCCTCTCCTCCATAGGGGGAAGGAGGCTGTCAAATTCTCTCCAAGTGTACCAATGCAGGCACAATGTAAAGCAGAGAGCAGCTGCAGCTTCCAAGGAAGGGATGTCACAGGGTAAGGGAAGGGAGGGACTGGTGAGCCTCCAAAGCTGGCATGCCAATCCATCAGGTCAAACAGAAGCAGCACTGCAAGACCAGGGGACTAAGCTGCCCATCCTTGACCCACTATCCCATGGATATTAGAGACCTTTCCTGCCTCTTCAGTGACACCCCCTAACCCCACTGAAGACACCCACCAAGACATCAGTGAGTACCCAAGCCCCCCCCATCTAACGGCACACATATTCTGTCAGGAAGAGAGAAGAAAAATTACTTTCAAAACAGAACTTATCACAAGCTAAAGAAGACATCTTTCTCCTTTTATAGTTCACCTTTGAACTGCAGATGCACAAAAGCAATCATCACATCCTACTTTCCTGCCTGGTTTCCTTCCCTCACTCCTGGGCAGCTGCAGCATGCCAGCACTTGCTCATTTTTAAACCAACCCAATGTAATTTTTATGGTTCCACCCATTGGCATATTTGGCACGGAGAGACACTGCTGTTTTATTAATAGCTTCATGCTGGCCCAGCTCTATCGTATGCAGGATTTCCACAGCATCATTACAATGCATTTTTCACTATTTCTCCTCTCCTTCCTCACATGCCACTCAAGGAGAACAAATGCCGGTCCTCTATATAGCCCTTCCTGTTCCTCAATATTCACCTTGCTCAAGACCTTGCTCCTCCTCCTTTCTCCCTGTCTCCTTCCCCACCCTCCATGACAGTGTCTCGGCACAGCCAGAACAGGAACAGACCTCCCTGGCACCAAGTACTCAAAAAGCCTTCTCAGGAATCTCATTTTGAGAGCACGCTCTTTGTAAGAGGTCCAACACCAGCCACAGCATATGGGGTATTTGGAGCAAAGCTGGAAGGGGAGCACAGTCATTTTAAGTCCCAAAGTTCAGTTACTGCACAATGACAATTCCTTCTTTCTTTCTTCTACAAAAGAGACAGGACAAACTTCTATCTTTGGGCTAACTTTATGAACTGTTCACTAACAGTGGCAACCGCTATGCAAGTGACCCCTGAAAGACAAAGTCTGGCAGCAGACATGAAACACACTGGCAGCATTCCATTTTGGTATTAATATGGGCAAGGCAGTAAGTGGTTTGTACCCAGGATTAATGGTTAACAAGACACAGGATAAAAAAAATTGATCAATGGGACAACATATACCTATTTTCTCTTTTAATCTTCTCTACCATATCCATCATTTCATGGTATTCAAGCAAAACGCTTCTCCATGATTAAAACATTGCTTCAGCACATGAGGTGCATGGGACCCAAGCAAGCTTTAACTAATAGTGTGAGCCTGAAGCATCAGGCATGCAGATGTCCACCAGGTCTTGGCTGACACACCGGTCCTTCCAGGATTAATTTCAGCAGCTTACAGAGGACCCTCCCACAACCTCCACCAGACAGGCCAGCCCTCTGCCAAACTCTCCAGTGTGCATTACTCTGAGCATTGTCACAGATCTGATCACAGTGTTTTGTAGCACAGATTCACCTTTAATGGAAGTGGCTTCCAAGAGTTTCACTGATTGCACAGAACTGTCCTGCTATGAGATCTATCAGTCCACCCTGAGCAGAGAGCTCACTTGTGCTGCACTAACTTCTGTCTTCATGTTGAGCCCCAGCCACAGGAACAGAGAAGGGTCCTATGACTTTTCTTGAAGAGTTCACCACAAGAACCTGCACAGCATGGATTAAAGGCTTTAGAGCACAAATTCAAGTAACTAGACACAAGTACCAACATGTTGCTGATTGGGAGAATTTGTTCACCCACACTTCAACCTGAACAACAATACTAAGAATGGATGTGCTAGCTAGAATTCATAGTTCTTACGGCCCTAAGGGTCAACACCAACCTCTTGGAGACCACAGCTCCTTTCACTTGCCATTTCACACTGCCAGTTATTCCCCCCACCAAGAATAACACACACACACAAAAATCCATGGTTTAAAAAGGCATCAAGAAATAGAGAATCCATCACTTCCCTGGATATTTTCCAATGGTCAATAACAAAAAACCCTACACTCAGGCATTTAATTTCAGTCCATGTGGACTTATTTTGCAGTAATTTATTTGTATTATGCATGCCTCTTACTACGTCAAAGTTTCCCTTTGAGAAAATAATTGACAATAGTCCCCTTTTAGTCCCTTTTCATTGAGCTAAACAGATGGAGCTTGCTTCGTCTTCAGTCTCCAAAACATTTCAATAGCTCCCAATTCCATCTTTTTCTCAGTTTTTCAATACTAAAGCCACTACTCTGAAGTTCATTTTCCCAAGTGCTGCTGGGTGCAGAGGCAGCAAATAGTTCCAGTGACTACCTCACTCTTATAATACTCACAGTATCCACTGGGCCAAGCAGGACACCAGGAAGCTTTGTCAAGTTACCTGCCCACTGTTTCCCTAAAATTGCTCTCCAAGCCACTTTGTTCCAAACATCAACCTTGATGCAGAAGATAAGGCCAGAGCTTTCAGTACTGTGATTCACAACCCTGCAGTTAGGTCATAGGTTGGTATCAGTTCAAGTCAGGAAAAGACCCAAAGCACTTAACAAGACTATGGGTAGCATTCATTTTATTTACCACCCTGTCAGTCTATCACTCATGCTCAATTTCTCCCCACAGCAATTCTGTATCTATCACCATATCAGTGATAAAAATGTTTATGATCAATCCTCTTACACAACCCTATGGAGCCCATTTAATTAGGTTTCACTATCAATGTCAAGCCTTGTCAGTAAACCTGAGAGTAGTTGAAGAGACCTCCTGTCTCCTGACGTTCTTTCTTCATAAACCATAAAACGGATTAGAGAACTTTGCTTGCAATACAGTTGGTAAGTGCTCCACAGGCATTGCAGAGTACCAGTGTCTTAGAGGAGGCTCCTGTCTTTTGAAAGGAAGGGAGGCTGAACTGAACTCTCATGCAGTAGTAGTAGTAATCAATGCCTAACAGCTGGCTGAATATATTAGAGGTATGAATTTATTTCTATTAATCAATCTTCTCATTTCAAAAAGAACAAAAGCAGCTACCTTCAGCAGGATTTGGTTTTCATAGTTCATGTTTAAGTAACACAAAGTGGAGACAGGAGTAACTGATACCTTTCAGTAGTGTCAGCTCAGATTGACACAAGGCAAAGCAATGACCAACCAGCCCACTCTCACCCTGTTCTTTCATTCCCTGCACAACTGTCCTCTTCTCCATCTTCTGGAGTATTCCTGCCACCCGAAGATTCCCTCAGCCACCTCTCCCAATGCTCTTTTTTTTACTACTACTACTACTAGATGCTGAATTTTACAGCTCAATCTCTTTTTATCAATTAGGCACCTGGGAGATACTGTGTGTACCATTCATGGCACAAGAGCATCATACATCTCTTCCCCAAACACCATATAAAATATTTTTCTGTATCTTTTTTGGAAACTGAGCCTACATGCTTACTAAAATTGAGTCTTTTGAGAAATTCCTTCTTTCTCTCTTCTTATATTGTTTTCCTCAACTTTTTTATTGTGCCAGCAACAGTCAACTGTCACCTAGTTTTTATTTATCAATGTCTCATACTACATTTTTAACTACCTCTTAGGTTCACGACATGTTAGCAGATATTATATATTTTTTATGCTCCATAATTTCCTTGCACATTGCTGTGCTAACTACCAAGAATATTCAGTCACAGATTATTTTACTCAATTCCAAGTAACTTCACTCCTTTTCCTCCTCCATTCTCTCTTCCCTCTCCAAGAAACCTGTTTCCTATCAGGGAGGAGTTAAATGTTCCAAAGCTGAGCTGAGGTTCAAAAGACTCTCAGACTTGAGAGGCAGCCACAGGAATTCTGTGTCCCATACGACCCAAAAATATTTGATCCTTTTGGTGGAGGTAACAGTTTCTTGCTCTTATACCTCTTTAGAGGTCTCTAGCTCTAGGTAACTGTCGAATATATTCCTAGTCACTCTTATCTAGTTCAGTATCCAATAGTCAGGAGGGAGCAGACAAGACACCACTGGCAGGAGAGAAGGCAGACATGATCCTTGCAAAGCCTTTTTTATCTGTAGATCACAGCACCATCATCCTTCTGTAATTCAAGGGGCAACTTCCTCACTGGAACAAGTGCCCCAGGGCAGAGCCCAGCCCTTTCATGAAAGAGCCAGTTTGTGCACAATCTCTGCTGCTTTAATTTGCAAATGCCACTACAATCCTCACAAGTGTGTTGTGATGCATCTTAGCCCTTGGGTCTAGGGGAAAACCAGGTACCAACTTAACAGTGCCACCACAAACAACTGCAGAGGAACAGGAATGCAAGACTCTTATTCTTAGTCCCAGAAACAGAAAGGAGGAAAAAAAAAAAAAAGGTAGGAGCACAAAGTCAAAAATAGCTCCTTTCAGCTCCCTCCCCTAAAAGCACGTAGGTTTAGTTACTGCATTCAAACTGCAGCCCTTTAATCAAGGAATCCTACTTATTCATAAGGAGAACTGTAGCTAGACAAACCTTTCAAACACTAGGTCTGCCATCTGGCAGCAGCACTGAGATCTGATCCCAGACACACACAGACTACTGGTAATTGCCCTCACGTGGAATTGCAAGGCACTGCAATTGTTCTGGCATTTAAACCTCCGTGGGCTCCAGATGGGGATTTTTTTGTCTTTGTGGAAAAAAGGTACTGTTAATTACGATATATTTTCCCCTCAAATACCTTTCATTTTGCTCTCCCCAGTTATTTCTGTCATTTTCCAGCAGCAAAAAAACAGATTGAGTGGGGACATGGATAAGTATCTTAAAGAATTCATACCAAAGAAGAAAGTGTGTCACATTTCTCCTGCTTTCCCTGACTCTCTGGATTTGATCCTGCCCAGTGGGGAATGAAGTTCTTCTGAGGGATTGCTCTGTAGGTTTTTCTTTTTTCAAATAATTTCAAATCATAATGGAAAGGTCACAGGCATAACATCTCTGAAAGTGGCAACTTTGCATCCTAGAAGAGGTACATGTAAGAAAAAGGAGAATGAAAGTATCTGGAGACTTACATTTAGCTTCAGACAGATTCTGGTTAGGTGACCAGACCAGCATGCCGAGATTCTCTCTCTCCTGACTTCGTCTTGCAAGTTTGGCTTAAGAGAAAGCAGATACAAACCAAGTTAGAGAGAAAATCATTTCAGATGCAAAATGGATATGAAAGTCACTTATCAGACATTTGCAGCTTTTAATCAAGATACAAAACCCATCTACAGAATTAAAACGCCATCTTCCCATTCAGTCCTGAGGCTTTTCCTTGTTTCTTCAACACATCACCCTCTATATAACATGACAGATACCGCACACTCGCTCCTCCATGCAGTACACTAAGGAGCATACATTAGACCTAAATTAAAAGTTAATTATGTTTCTCTTTCAGCATACTTGATTATTTTTCTTCCAGCCATCATTAAATGAAAAAGGGAGGAGCTAGGCTTAGGCAGCAGGCTCCAAGCCCTTGACATCATGAGACCGTACTGTGCAGCCAGATTAACACTTCAGGGTAGACACATGCATCAACCTCCCGGATTTCACTTCTCAGCACCTCCTCCCCTGCCCCAGTAGCCTTTCTATGCCTCCATTCCCCATGCTGACAGGAAAGCCCACCAAGGTGACACAGAGTTCCACAGGTCAGAATCAGGTCCTCTGCTCAACTGCCCCAGAGAAATTCTTGTGCATTCACACTCACACAGCACCCACGCACCCACGCTCAGAAAGCAAGTCCGTTTTTAACCAACCTAACACCTGTCTGGCATAAAAGCACTGAAAGTTCCAAGTGAAAGAAGCAACCCTCGACCTAAGGTACATTTCAACAGCAAGTTCTTGTGAATCTGCTGTTGTCTGGTCACAAGCAGTCAAAAGATGAGGAGAAAGAAACTTGCTCTGTGGAATAAGCACACACAGCCAGCTCAACTACCCACCCTGGCCAAGAGAAACTTGCAGGTCTTGTTATAAACAAGTGCCTGCAGAACTACCTCCACTACGAAACATCACAGAACACCGGAGTTTTATGCAGCATTTCAACACAATGCTATTTTCCCTGCACTGTGCAATTAGGCATAGAATCATAGAATCATTAAGGTTGGAAGGGACCTTAAAGATCATCTAGTTCCAACCTCCCTGCCATGAGCAGGGAACCCTACCACTAAGACCAGGTTGCAAAAAACCTTGTCCAACCTGGCCTTAAAAACCTCCAAGGATGGGGCATCAAAAACCTCCCTGAGCAACCCATTCCAGTTCCTCACCACCCTTATACTGAAGAATTTCTTCCTAATAACTAACCTAAATCTCACCTCTCTCAGTTTAAAACCATTACCCTTTGTCCTATCACTGTCTTCTGTGATGAAAAGGCCCTCCCCAGCTTTCCCTTGGCTCCCTTCAGGTACTGGAAGGTGCTATAAGGTCTCCCCAGACTCTTCTCCTCTCCAGGCTGAACAGCCCCAATTTTCTTAACTTGTCTCCATAGCAGAGGTGCTCCAGGCCTTTGATCATCTTGATGGCCCTTCTCTGGACCCTCTCCAACAGGTCTGTATCTTCCTTGTGCTGAGGACATATACAACTACCACTTCATGATGCCTTAAACAAATAGGTGAAAAAAGACCTAGTACCACAAAAGATGCAATGCCAGGACCCAGTCTCATGGCACAGGGTATGAAATAAGCTCACGTCTCTGCTGCAGCAGAAAGAGGCCTGCCAGCACCCAGCTCCTGCTCATCTGAATGTTTAGTAATTACAATGCCATGAACACTCATGGTTTGACTCCTGTTTTTAACCTGAAATCTGTTCATCTAATAATACTCAGCATTTGGATGACAAAAATATTTTAACATTAAATTTAATGCACAAATAGCATGCATTAAAAATAACCTGTTGCCAGCAACACATCTACATTGAATTAACAAATTTTTTCTATGACAAACACCATGATTATCTCTCACACTGTTTGGTTTGGTTTTTAATAAGGTTAGCAACTGCACACACAAAATATTTTGTGCACTGTGTGTGTTCATTACTTTCTACACTAGGCAGAAAAACATGAGTGAGAAGAGACAACAGCCTCTGGTGGTGAGAGATGGGGGGTGGAGACGAGTTCTATACACAGAACATGAAGGGTGTCAACTTAAAATTACAATACTGAATTTAAAATTATAACTTCACAAAAAAAAAAAAAGTCTTGAAACATTTAAAATTTGCCTTCTCCCTCATTTCAACTCTATGTTGGGAATGCAAAGAGAGAGGCAACCTTAAGCCTTCCCTTTATCATTTTTTGCTCTCCCTGTCCAGGATGGTCCGTCCTACTCAAGTCTAATATAGGGCTCAAAATGTGCAAAGAACAAAAGAGTCTCTTTCATCACTCTGAACTACACCGAGGATGTTCTTATCCCATAAAAACACTTCAAGACAGAAATAACCCATCAGGTCTCCAAGAAGTTAAAACACTTTCCTCCCAAATCCAAATGCATCCCCAGTAACCCACCGCAGTTCAAGCGCCCAATGTCCAAATCCTGCCAGGGAGGCCTAACACTAGGCAGACGCTAGAGACATTCTCCCAAGTCCAGTGCTGACCCCATCATAAATGCACACAGCCCAAATACTCTTGTTACACGAGGTAGCAAGCAAGAGCTTAAGAGCTTGCTCAGCATTTGAAAGTCTGTTGAAATGGTTATTTCAGATCATCAGCCATGAGAGTAAAAGAGGGGCTTAGAGCAAAGCTGTTATTGCATCCCTTTCCCTCATCTTTCCAAGCACACCTGCAAGGCTCACCAACACAGGAGAATTCCTTCCCCCATTCCCTGCTTCTGGACAAAGGATTACCAGGGTGAATTCAAACACCCTATATTCCAATGACAAAGCTAAAAAGCTAATTTAATTTAATCAATTATATTTTATATAACATTCATTTATATTTTATATAAAAATAACCACATACAGAAGGCAAGGGTTACTCTTTTTTAGGGAAACAGATCAATCTAGGATCAATGGGGTTGCTTGTTTAAGCAACTACAGTTAAACCAGTGCAATCTGTGTTTAGAGAAGCTGTATATTGGTTGATGAGATCATCTGAAGTTTCAGTTAATCCTTCACTTTCATCTAGGCTATTCACCAGGTATTTGTGAAATCTCTGCCACAGCCATTAGCTCCCAGTCACAGCTGTTGTAGGAGCAAACACTCTGTAATCACTTTCCCACTGCTGGCTTTCCTACTTGTAGCAAATCCAGGAGGAATCATGGATGCTTCCTCCACCCTCAAGAGGAAGACCACCTACTCCAAGCAGCACCCCCTACATTTTGTTCCACTACCAGAATTCACATGGGATGCAAGCTCCTATTGCCTTTACCCAAGCAGAGATGTACAGTCTCAAGCAGGCACAGTATCAAGTTGCTTTTTTCCACAGCAGTTCCCATCCCTCTCTTCCCTCATCCCCAGAACATACCGTATCCCCACAGACTACATGCTGACGGAACCAGGTTAAAACTCACTCTGGGTGAAGAAACTGATATTTTTTAAGTTAGTCCCATTTACAGATATGGTTTACTGCACAAGCACAAACAGTTCAACTGTCCAAGGGAAGAGATGAGGCAGGGCAGAATATCCATACGTCACCATTATTCTAAAAAGAAGTTGGGGGGCTGCTTTGTTTTGTTTCCTGGAGCTGTGAGGACACATCTCAATACCAGCACGCAGCTGGCCACACAGTATGTAGGAATATATTGATTTGCACATCAGAGAGACAACACCACTACTGGAGTTCCAATCGCTTCTGCCTGTAGGCTGCAAGAGCAGCACACTGCAAGATGTGAAACCCTGAGCCAGAGCAGCTATGGCTCTTCCCAAACTTTTGGAAAGCTGTTGCAAGACTACCCAACAGAGATTTCAACCAGCAGCAGCAGTTAGTTCAGACTCCAAGAGGTATTAGGCTGATTTTTTTAAAAAAATATCTTGACTGAGTCTTTGAAGCTTGTCTTTTTCCTGCTGTGAAGTTTACTACACAGGACAGCCCCACTCCCAAGCATCTGTCTGTCCAATTTTCATTTGCATATAGGAAGATGTGAGTTCTGCTCTCCCACTACCACCCACAAAGTTTAACGCCTCAGGGGTAAACCCACCTTAGACCCCATACCTGAGTGATCCCAGCTCACACAGGAGTAGGAGAAAAAAAGAGTAAAGTCAGAGCAAAGAAAAAAGCAAACCAAAACTCCTGAAAACTACCCGCTCCCTTCCTCCCAGCACCAAGCACTAAATACTTTTGAGAGTCCTCTGACTTAAACTCCAAGTCTGGACCCCCTTTCTACACCAAGAGGTAGGCATGTATCTGCTTGCATCTGAGGGGTTCTTCTGCAGATACTGTAGCTTCATATTTTCTCTTAGGCAAACCAAAGTTTTACCAGAATGAGAACTATGTGACTAAACTCTGTGTTGAACGTGCTGCAGCGTTTGTCATCACGAATACATTTGTGTTGACATTAAACCACAGATCTTTGTTCAGGCTCTCTCCAGAACATTGCAAGAGTGCCAAGACATGCTCCTCAGCCACCACACTCAGCAGAGTTGCTGCAAATGGACAATGAAGTAGGGCTGAAAGCAACAAGTGTGTTTCTCTCCTCACCTCTACCAGAGTGCTAAGTCAGGACACCTGTCAGGGAAAGGGAAACGGGCATATCTCCAAACAGAAACTACCAAAGGCCACTGCACACAGAGTCCCCACTACAGGTCAGAGAGTACCTCTCCCATCCTTCTGACCTCTCCCCAGTTTCAAGTTAGCCATGGAGCACCTGGCATCAGCACAGAAGGAAAGCTGTGCCTGGCAGGAATACCACTCCTTTCATCCCACCTGAGTGTCCTCTTTGCTGAGATGAACTAAGAGCCTCTGAAGAGTTGTGTCAAAAGGCCAAAGGGTGAAGCTTGCACTTCACAGCTTGAATCTGTCCAACACCTCACCACTTCTGAAGGGAGAGGAGGTCCTGCTCATCCAGCATTTTTCTGCTCTCCTGACTCATGCTCCCTGCCTCTCCCAGCCATCCTGTGTTGACTCTGGCATTCATCCCTCCAAGCCAAGCACATTTGCTAAAACTAACCTGGCAAAACAGAAAGTAAACAGCATTTCCCCCAACCATTAAATCAAATCAGCTGGCTGCAAGATGACACAAACATCCAAACGTATGCACAGCGAGCAGCAGGCTCATGTGGATGGGGGCCTCTCTCCCTTCACACCACAGAGCTTCACCCCAACATGATGGTTCAGCAGCACCAACGCAAGAGAGGGAGGGAGGCTGTTTCCCCTTCCACCAGCTCCAACACCTACTGGACAAACCGTAACAGGGAATATACCTGAGCTTTAAAAACAAAACAAACAAAACAAACAAGTAATCCAACCAAAAAAGCAGTTAAACTGAACTCATAAATTCCTAGTTTGCTGCTGCAAATCCTGAGAGACAAGGAAGGGGGATGAAGAAACAGGGACATGAAGAACACCTCCCTCAATCACAGCACCAGTTCAGACTGTCTTGAGAACCCACTGGTGGAATGAAAGCATACACAAAGCAGGCAGAAAGACAATGGAACCTGCCAGTGAGTGGGAGCTCAGCACTGCGCAGCTCCAGCCTAACATACCCCATCTTATTTTTCTTCTCCAAGTTAAGAGGAGAAACTTGCCAGAATTAACTCAGTGGGAGCCGAGGCCTCTCAAAGACCCACCAATCACTCTGCCTGCTATTTTACTTCTGTGCAAGGCAGTGGTGCCAGCTCCCACTTGAGCTCCTACACATGAGGGAGCTGCTCTGTCTCACAGCTGTATCCAAGGATGCTCCAGGTTCCAGCCACAGCTGTGAGCTGTTCAAGAGAGCTTTGCACCTTGCTTCTGGCACCTTTACTGACCCTTCTGAGAGACGATCCTCATCTCCTGCAGCTGCTAAGAGACACTTTCCTCACAGCTCCATCTTGCTCAAGTGGGGATGAAGGTCTGCTAGGAGGCCTCCAGTATTCTTACTTCTCCATACCCTACTCAGTAGGTCTGTGACGTGAGTTGTTGCTGTTTGTACAAGGCATTTCAGAGCTACCGAAGCCCTCTGAGGTTCAAAGAAGGCAAACCACGCTCTAACACATGACTATGTGAGAGCACGGCAACACACGCCATGAAGAGTGGGAGTCTACTGCTAGTCAGTTCCTCTGTTGTTTAAAAATGTCAAAAGGTAACTCAGAAAAGCATGTCCACTGTCAGGTGCTCAATACAGATACATACTTTTATACTTTCTCCGGAAGGTAAACATGGGCAAATCAAAGTTTAAAAAACACTTGCCATGGAAGAACAGACAATTCTTCAGGTACTGGTCTTTTGCAAGGCACCAGGTAAGAAAAGATTTTAGATCTAAACAAGGTATTTCATGGATTTATCAAAGTTTACACAACAACTGAAATCCCCAAGATACAGGATGGCAAGATTCCCACCTACAAAGGCTATGACACTAGTAACAGCACTTACTGATGCCCCTGTATCGGGTACTAACTCATTTTTAAATCACATATTGCAGGTTTAGAAAGAAAGACTAAGAAACACTTCCTGCTTTTCATATGTAACACTCAGCATTATATATATAATACATGTATTGTATAATACACAAAGGTGAACATAGGTTTTTACTGTTCGCAAAAGGATCTGGAGCTGACTTACAATAACTTAGCAGTTTAATGCTGCTTAAAGCAGTTTTGGACCAAGTCTAAATGTATTTTCTTCGACCGAAGTGAGATTAAACAAGTGCTTCCATTCCCAGCCCTGCATTTTCTTTATCAATGCAGACCTTATATTTATTGCATAGGGTAAAATCCCTTGTTTAGAATACCCATGATGACAGCTAAACAAAGTAAGACAAAGGAGACACTGGCTCCCAGTTTAAAAATCTTGCTCTCACTGGTTCCTTGATACTACTAAGGCTCACAGGGTAACTGTAAATGCACAGCTACAACACCACAACAAAATACCTATGTGGCACAAGAGAATTCTAACAAAATGGAGAGTCAGACAAAAAACTTTTTTCAGGTTCCTTTCCCACTGCTGGCATGGGTGTCTCAAGCAGCAACTCAAAGGCATTTGAAGAACTCTGCTGCCCATCTCCACTTCCTCCTGCATGTGACTTCTGCCCAAGTCAGCAGATAACGCTTGTGGATTCCCTTTCATTTCTGTTTTCTCAGCATAGCCTAGATATAGTAGCTGGTACCCCACTGAAATACCTTCTTTGTACACACTATAGCAGCATTAAACGCAGCAGAACATTTTTAAACTGGAATCCTACAAGCTGAGGAACATTTCTGAATTAAAAACTTACAAATTAAGCAGCAGTTAGTTCTTCCTATACATGACTACACCCAACTGGCACTATAATCTATATGCAAATAAAGTTCTGAGGGCATTTTTGTATCTGCCTAAGGAAACAAAGGTGACTATATGGGTTTCTATACAAAGTAGCAGCACTGGAAACACAGGCTGAAGGGCCTTATTGCCTTAGAATAACTGTAGGTGCTATGCTACAAAAACCCAGAGTATCACACATTACAACAGTGAGAAAAATATTGCTTTAAAAATTACCCAGTTAAAGATTAATCATCCAGCAATGATTACAAAGGTCATTTTGCAGTGATATTACCATCAGAAGAACTGGAAGAGAAAATGAGAAAAAGCACTGATAGCAATACGGTTTCCTGTTCTTTAAAGTAACCAAGTTCAACCAATACTAAGATTGGACTTCACATTTTTGTATTTTTCTATTTTTATCTTAAACTTATTAAGAACATATCTCATCCAAGATGCCTTTCCAGTTTAAGAGTTAACAGTAAAGTAAAAGCTGTGGCCTACATTTTGCCCACAGCTCAGGCCAGACTGAGCAATAAAGCTAGAACAGATGTTGAGGCCTTGCCTTGATTTTTTTTTTCCCCTGAATAATAGGAGTCTGCTCATTCTTTCCTGCAAGCAGGTGGCACCAATGTGCAGCCATAGATGAGGTCTGAATAACTATACAAGCAAACAACCTTTCAATAGTCTATAAGTGTGTAAAATTACTATTTCTACATGCATGTAATTCCAATCCAAGCTCTGCAGTGAGTTCTGCACACACAAGCCCTGCAACTCATTCAGGAGCAGGAACTACATTAACACAACATCAGAAACATTAATTTACCACACACACACACTCAGCATTGAGAAGCACACCTCTGCTAATCACAACAGGCTTTTGTCTAGACATGGCCAGGGTTTTGTACTGAAATGTGAAAGGGTTGGAGTTTGTTTAAAGAGACAACTAAGTATAAAATTAAGATGAGAAAATGCACATTTGATTAAAGACTTTACTCTTTTACAAGCCTTTTTAAGAATGTAAAAATTTGCACCATCCTTTTTTTTTTAAAAAAAAAAAAAAGGAAGGCTAGTAACTATACTACAGCAATGCTGAATGCAAACCCAAAAAGTAGGCAGGCAGAACAAAGCAAACACCTGCAGTGAACGTGTCAAGCTGGACCTACAAGGCTTACTTGCCCTCCCACACGTGCTTCTCCCCCCTCAACATCACAGAGGGCATTCCTGGCCTCCTCAGGCTTGGATTCAGAGCCACAGCTGCTCCAAAGCTCCAACAGAAAGACTGGGATGGGACTGGACCTGTGCTACCCTGCCAGTCAGTAGCAACAAAAGCAAGCACCACACATGGGCTCCACACACGCTATGGCTACCACCCCACAACTAATGGCTGTCACGCTGGGCCCCACATCCTGCCATCAATCCTGGGAACCCCTGCACACCCACAACTCTACAAAACAAAAAAAAATAATCAATGCTGGATGTCCACAAAGCCATGCAGTGAACCATTTAAAAGTTTGTTAAAAATAGGCAAATGCATGCACACAATTAGTTTTGAGAGCCAAGCTAAAAGCTGAGCCAAGCTTCAATGAGCCAGCTACTGCTGGTTTCTGTTCAATGTCCCTGAACATTGTCCCAACAATAAGAGATTTCCTTCCTTACCTCCACACCATTTCCCTTCCACTTTCATTTAGGTGACCAAGAAGTCACACAGGCATGCCTACATGTATGCAAGTAAGATCCACATATAGAATTCAATATACAATATAGCACAGAGTTCCTTCAAGTGCCAGGTCTCACGTTGCCAACAAATATCTAGGCACTGCCAAATCTATCTGAAGCCAAACAGTCTAGTGATGAGGAAGCAAAGCAAAGGCAAACATCTTCCTCTTTCCATCACAGATCTTGATTCTGCTGCCTCTGCTGCTCCCTGACAATCATCAACTCCTACATGCACAGCTCCACATTCATATGGTCTCCCACTTATTTACTAAGCCAGCCCTCGGCTCTTCCCATCCATTGAATAAGAGTTGTGTTCCCATATTCCCAGAAAGAGCAGCTGTTTAGGCCCAGTACTGCCCATTATTCACAGGCAGTACACTTAGAAATAATGAGACCAGGATCATCAGAGAGACTTCCTGATCATGGCACTGTATCTGCATGATTGGATTTAATGGGAAGAGGGGAGAAAAAAGTCCATCAAATAGTCTAATCCTTTATGAACCCATTTATAATTTTGGCATCTACGACATCCTGTGGCAGAGCGCTACAATTTAGTTATATGTTTGTTGTCTGAAGAACAAAGGCCTATACACACACTCTTCTTGGCTCTGAAGCTGCTACCCAGTCACCTCATTTGGTGGCCCCATTTCCTGCCTTATGAGAAGCAGAGAATAACTGCACCCTGCTCATCTCCACCATGTACCTTGCTGTTTTACAGACACTCTACCACACACCTCTCAGTCAGTTTTCCAAGCTAGACAGTCCAAGCTTTTCTGCTTCCCCTCACACAGAAGTGGGAAACAAGAACAATTCCTGTACTTTATCTAGGTATCTTACAGCTCCAAAAAGCATGTATGCATAGGAGATGGATGGAAGCAGAGCACAGTCAGAAGTGTACACAGTGTTTGAGAAGAGGGGACACCACAGGATTTATAAAATATGCCATAATCAGGTTCTGTTTTGATCTCAGATGCTTTCATAACAGCTTTTAACGCTACGCTTGCCTTTTCACTATGACCATTGAGTTGATGAAAAAAGTACACTATGCCTCCCAAGACCTTTATCTGGAAAGGCAAGAGCTAATTTAGAGGCCACAACTGTACACATACAGTTAAGGGCCATTTCATCCTGTGATATACTTTCCCCCATATTACTTAGCACCTAACAGAAAGTGTCACCTGTCATTTTTATAGCCATGCCATCACAAAACTGAACAGGTTGCCCATTCCCCTCTCCTCCCATTCACATATTGTCTTTTACACACCAACAAATGGTCAATCCAGCTGTTAGTAGAAATAAAAAGCGAGAAACAAAAATGTTATTTGAAATGGAGAATCCACAATGGAGAATGTGCATTATTTGGAGACTGAAAAGTGCATGGTGGCTCCTCTCCAACCCCCAGCTCCAGGACACCTCTGGTGTCTAAAGGCTTCTACCCCCAGGAGACATGACACAAGGAGCAAGAAGACAACAGAGGATTTCTCACACCTTGCAGCTTCCCCATTCACTTTCCTATCAAGAAAGCAATACTGTTTAGACCACTGACTCAAGCACTTCCCACTCCCCAACTCCAGCCACCCTTTCCAATTCCTCAGCACCCTTTGGGGAATAATGGAACGGAACAGCAGTGGTGGAGAAAAACCAGTGCTTTTGCCTCTGCTCAGAAGCAACACTTCAACCACCCCAGCTTTAGAAAGCACTGAACCTCCTTAATGATAGAGAAGGCTGTTTCCCCTCTAAAGCTTTAAGCCTGGCCTGCACAAGCACTGGCAACCCAAACAAGCAGCATTTTACTCATCTTTATCTCACACTAAGAATCAGCTGGCCTGTTTGCATTGCCCAATAAAAATAAAAAAATAAAAAGAAAAGGAAAAAAAAAATCAGCCTTGAGTGTTCACAAAGCAGAGACATTACTTCTCTGTATTTTTAGCAAGACCGCTTCCCTTCCCACCCATCCAACGTTTAGGTGACAGCATCCTTTTGAGATAGTTTACACCAGTCAATGGAAGTAACAAACACCTAGAAAGTACCAGTCATATAAAACGTAGATTCACATAGATTCTTGGTTTGCATAAAGTAACTGGTCTATATTTTCCAACACACTTCAAAAACCCTTGCCAAGAGATAACCACAAACAGATCTGACTAACTAGAACCTGGTCTCTAAAGAGTATGGGACTTAAGCACTTTTCCTCCTCCTCACCTTGTATCTCAGGAGTTCAGGGAAAACAAACAAACAAACAAAAATCCATGAAAAAAACAACCCACAACCAGCTGTGTTAAATGGCTTATGAACTAAGGCTGCTGGGCAACTGTGTTACTGCTTGGCAATACAATACTGTGAAGGGCATACAGATAGGACACACTGGTGTCTCCATCCAGACAAGAGTCCACTTGAAAGGTCAAATGAGAGAGAAATTCCATGTTACGGTACTCTTGCAGTACCAAATCATTTTATACAGCAGAATGAATCAATCAGCAACAGCTAAGCACAGTCAGCTCTCCAAGACAGTAAAGACTTCTCACATTATTATTATTCTTCAAAACCAGAGTTAAAACCCAAGACTCTTCAAGCCCGTAAGCAGACAAGCCCATTAGGTACAGTGGCAGACGTACATCTTCCAAACCCAGCTGCATGCTGTGCCATCCAGGAAGGTACCATCACTCCACCTCCCTGCTAGAGGTGGTGCCCTCCAAGAGCAGAAGAATCAGGCCTGCAAGCACACTCAGGAGAGGACTCACCTCTGCACTAAAGTTACCTAAACTAACCCAGCCACTTCTCCTTGAAGCTGGCTTCTTAGAGGTTACATAGTGGCCCAACTGGTAGAGCAACAGAGACAGCAACCTAAAAAGGGGGAACAGCTTCCTCTCTCCCAGTGCAGCCATACCCATAAGCAGACACCTGTTCTCAGGCCAACGTGAGCATATGAGAAGCTTACATATCAAATCCCACCCAGCACTGAGTCATGCACTGACGTGGTGTGCAACTGCAATCAACAGGCTGCGAGCATGCCCAGTTTAACCCACACAAATCCGACTTTTAAATGCCTGCAATGGTTGCATATCCTCCTCTCACCCCCATCCATGACAGTCTTCCAGGTTCTTATCCTCACAGCACCCCTACCAGCAGATGAGAGCTTTTACCAACACACACACGCAAAGCACCAAGTGCCAGGCTTGCAGGAGTTGAGCCAGGTTTCCTGAGCTCCGTGTTGGAGCCCCAGTGTGGGTCATCTCTCCCCATCACCCCACTCTCAGAAATGCTGAAATCAAATAGGAGCCCACAAATAACACATTTGTAATATTTCAAATAAGATCTTGGAAGTTCAGTCTGCTTTCAGCTCTCCTTGGAGCTGACTTGTTATTCATTAGCTAACAAGCTCCCCAATGCACAGACAGTCCCTTCTCCCGCCTGCACAGGGCCTGCCTGGCTCAGTAGGGTGCTGGAAGGCTTATATTCATACCCAAAACCACAAAGTCAGATTTAACATGCCCTTGAAATGCAGGCAGCTCCTGGATTACATTTTTCTGACAGATTTCACAAGTCAGTTTGTTTTTTCCCATTTTTGCCAAAGTTGGAGGCACAGTAAGGACTATATTTAAGCTGTAGCTAACAATCATGGCAAATCTTAAAATCTTGGTTTTAACATTCAACTTTTAGTAAAAGACCATCCAAAACAAGTTATCTGGTTCCTCTCCTTCTCCCACCTTCAAAAGAGTCTCAGAACTAGTTTGTTTTGCATGTACATTAATTTCAGAGCAAGAAAGCAATATGATAACTATGAGGCTAAACAACTGATCATTGCTTCACACCAAGCAGTGCCTTGCACTCATTCTGCACTGCTGTTCTGCCCATACACTTTACACCGAATGTGACTGATCCTAAAAAGTACCAAGTAACAGCAAACCAAACCCTGGAGAGGCTCTCGGCAATAACCAGCAGCAAGCACATTTGCAGCCCAGAGGCAAACCAGGGGCAGAACCCTGCAAAGATGTTGGATTTCCCTGAGCTGCCTCCAGTTCGGAATTACGAACACTCCTTCTGCAGTGCTGGCATTTGCATACCACAGCGTATTTACAAAGAAATCAATCGGGACACAAGCAGGAAGGTGAACACTGAGAAGAGACCCGTAGTGCTCAGGGCACCCTGCAGAAAAGCACGCGGCTTTCTGTTCTGCTTAGATGCTTCAGGGAAACGCAAATCGATCACGACCTATCCACGCCTAAAGCACAATCCCTTTCCCCACCTCGTTTAACAAAGAGGAGAGAAGTTTGCAGGCGCAAGGCCTTACAAGCTCTCTAGAATGCAACCACCACGTGGCGACATCAGGAGCAGAGCTCACACAAAGAACCGAGAGGCAGCAGGAGACGGAGGGGAGAGAGCTGGGAAAGCCTCCGCAGCCAGGAGACGGGGGAAAGGGAACCGAGTCTTGTTCTCCGGCCGTCACCACAAAGAAGGGAGCACAAAGGGGACAGGGAAGCTAAGCAGATAAGAAGGCAGCAGAACGCCAGCCTGGCAGTGTAGATAAATGGAGGAGCCAGGACCCCGCTGGAAGGGGAAGAGTGTGGTTTGGTAGAAGAGCTGAGGGAGGAACCGGGCTCGGCGCTGCCCCGGGACGGGAAGGAGGAGACACTTCCCGGCTCGCACAGCACCTACCTGCCCCGCAGCACGTCCCTCGCACCGCGCACGCTGCAGCACGGCCTCCTCACACAGAAACACAGCTACAACATTAACTTAATTTTGCTGTGTTCAGGGCCATTAGTCTTTCCAATTGGAGGACTGAGATTCCATTCAGCACTTAAATGCCTCTTTATTGAGGCTGAAAATTCTTCTGTTTTCTCCAATTAAAAAAATAAAAATAAATAAATAAAATCCCTTTCAGATTTAATTCGTTCTCAGGACAAAACATCCCCTCCCTCCCTTCCAAAAACCATCATCATTGTGGAAGCAGCCAGAGTGTCCCTGCCTGTGTTATGAGCCCAGAGGTCTCGTTTTCCTTTCCCACAAATTATATAATGGAAAAAAAAAATGCAGTGGCCAGCCCCCGGCAGCTGCTTGATGAGGATACAGTTGTGCCTCTTCACGCATCAGTTGTGCTGCCCTGCACTGGACAAATTCAAAATGTGGCTGCCAAACTCCTTTTCTTTACCAAGTGATCACTAGATAATTCCCTAAAAGCAACCAGTGGTCCTCTGCAGAGCACCATATTGAGCTCCAGCCACCTAAGGGGGCATTAAGCAATCATCCCTCTCCTCCTACAGCCAGTGGTACAACTGACCACTTTGGAGCACCAAACTAATACCACCTTCTTGGTCTCGATGACCCAGTGCAGCCTCTTGTTCTGCCACCAGGTTGCTTCAAATCCAACCCTCAGCTCCTCAGCTTGTAGAATAGTGTTTAATGGGGCTTATAAACATCCGTACAGTAAAAAAATAAAATAAAAATAAACACAACAACAACAAAAAAACGGCAAGAAGAACAAGACAGCAAGGGAATCAAAACACAGAGGGACATAAAGAGGACAGAGAGCCTCAGGGGATGAACAGTATTTAGAAGAGCTGAGTTATTAGAGACTGAGAAGCTAAACCATGATAAGGCTGCTGGGCCTTCAAAGGAAAAAAAAAAGTCTGTGCAGAGCATCTTGAGAATAAAACAGCCTTACAGGTGCATATGTGGGCTGGAGCAGAGAAAAGCTGAGACACACTGGCACCAGAGAGGAAAGCAGACTGTCAAAGAAAACTACAAGGCAAGGCAGGCCAGGGAATCCGCACCATTTACCCATAGTGAGGGGATCTGCCAAGCACTGTGAGACACTTGCATCTTCCTCAGCAGAAAAGCTTCACGTCCTCCTCATTTCTATCCTGGCCTACACTTCCTCTGTAACTTTCCTAGTACAATTTATTAACAGAAAGATCACTATTTTCCCTGATGTCTACATTTTCATAGACTGGTATTTCAATAAAAGCTTGCTACATTAAAGGACAGACTACAAGACAAGTACCATGAAACAGGGACTAAGGACCACCATTCTTAGTGCAGCTCAGCTCTGATCTGTGACTGGGAGCTGTATGTACTGCTGCAACACCGATTTCACCCTACACATTTGAAAGTCTTGAGTCTTCTGCTCTGTGCCACCACTCCAATACAAACTGTTCCAAGTCCACTTAAATCTATGTTAAGGAAAAGAATATTACTAAGGAAAAGAATTAGTGTCAAAATAATTCAGGGTAAATGGACTCCACAGACTTCTCTCTCTACTCCTTCTTCTACCCCAGAAAATCCCTCAGCCTCACCTCCCCCTCCCTGCATGCACACAGCCCTTCCACAAAAGCTTTGCACACATTAAACCAATACTTCTTAGCACAGCCAGGGACACTGCTGGGATCCTCCTCCCTCACTCTAAGGCATGCTCTGATTGGTTCAACTTTCTAATAATAAAATAATTTGTAGTGAGATATTCATGATGCTGGCAGCAATTCTTGCATTTACTGTGCAGAGCAGCAAGAACATCTTATTCTACTCGTTCCTAAGATCCCACCCAAGCAATGCCCACAGAAGACGCTGGCTGGCTGTACTGCACACAAACACAAGCAAGACTCCAAGCTTGATCATGTCAATGCTTCCCACATCTTCACTTGCAGAGCCCTGTGTAAGAGCATCCAACTGCAGCATCGAAATGCTCACCCTCCCACAGCTCCGCAGACAGCTCTTCACTGTCCTACAACAGCTGTGGGAGCTTCCTGCAGGAGCAGTCAGAACATGTGCCACTGCACAAGACAGAGGCACCAGGGAATTGGGATTCCCTGTGGCTCCCCAACACACCCCACCTTAAAAAAACCTGTCATTCAGCAAGAATATGGCCCAGTCTTTCTCAACAGCTGGATGCTAGATCCTGCACCCAGGTATTTTTCTGGTATATTGAGCACAAGCTACAAACACAAGCTCTTCTGCTCCAACAAGGCCTGAACATCAGCGGTACCTACAAGACCTTGGTACAAGACAAGAAGACAGAAACAACCCTGGCAAGCGCCAAGAAATTTGGGATGCTTGTTTCCTCAAGGTCATCATTTGTCACAGCTAACAGCATTGTGTCCAGGCTGGTGAACCACATGCTAGATCACCTCACATAGCTTCCAGCAACACAGTCCTGACAACATCAGTCTTAGATCTTGTAGCCACCTTTTGCATGGTACTTCAGACTGCCAAGCTGTTGACTGCATAGCTTTATACAGAGAGAGGGAGAAGGAAGCTGCTTCTAAAACTCCTTAAAAAAAACCACTTTCTCATAGCAGCATTCCAGATCCATTGCCAGCTGTTTCAGGCTTGCAGAACAAGATGATTCCATTGCATCTAGTGCTGTCCTGAAGCAGAGGCATCAACTTACATGCAGGAGAGTTTAGACATCTGTTGCTGCTGAGTTTGGTCTAAACTTGCAGTCCCCTCACAAAGACTCCATTTTCCCTCCTCCCACAGAACCTAACAGTTCAGCCACAAGTATGAACAGGTTCATCAAAAGGCTTTATCACTCCAAGAGCAGTTCGACGATGAGTCCCAGAGCCCTTGCACGTTCCCCCACAACCTCAGCACCTCTTTATGCAACTGCCCAATCAGTATGTAGGAGAGTCACATGAGACTAGCACAGATGCTGGGAGAGCAGGTTTTAAGTTATTCCTGCACAAGAAAAAGGAGTAATAATTAAGCAATGCCTAAGAAGATGCCTAGACTCTATCTATTTGAGAATCCTTGCACCCTTGGCTATAGCAATACACCAAGAAAACAGTACTCCCTCTGTGAGGTTTGTTTAAATATCTGTGCTATCTCCAGCAGAGAACTGTGCAGCAATTTCTAGGAAAGATGACACCAGAGCACCAGAGTTTCCACATCTCTGGCTAGCTGCCCTTGCATAGTTCTTGTGCAGAGTTGGTAAGGCTGGAAAACTTGTTTCCATCTGACACTGGCTGGTGATGCAACCTCCCTCCCCCACATCCCAAATGAGAGCAAAGCCCTTTCTGAAGATCCCTCCCAGTGGTCTACAGAAACAGAATAACTGCACCTTTTTTCTTCCAAGCCCCACTTTGCTGGGATGACAGTACTGGAAAGCTGAAACTCTCACAATGAGCTTCCAGGTTGCTTCTCAATTCCCAAAACTGAAGGTGACATGCCTGCAGGCTCAGCTAGTGCCCTGCAGTAACACTTCATGTAAAGCAAGGGCAGAATGCCTTTGCTCTACTGTACCACCTGCAAGAAAGAATTTCCCCTGTAGGAGCAGGGGAGAGACAACAGGGACAAGAAACATATCAACCTATGGTATGTAGAAATAAAATGTAAGCATGTGTCTCTTACAGCCACCTCCTGACAGAGGAATACTGCAAAGTAGATTCCCTTCACAAGTTGTATGCATGTGAGCCAAGTGGTCAGTTGTTGGTCCTTCATAAAGTTTAGCATTGGTCACGTCCAACTTTACCCTGTGATGCTGGGGCCTGCCTGAACAGAGGTTTCAATTCAAATGTATAGGCCAAGAATATGCTGCCAACACTGCTATGAAAGCAGATTTTTCTGCTGTTCCTAAAGAACCATCAATTTTAGCTACAAGAATCCTTACCACAAGGGGAAAAAATAAAAATCCTTATTTTAATAGAAGCAGCAATTACCATCCCTGAGTTTGCCATTTACCCATACTAACCACCCCTTCCCTTGCTCCCTTGGCTGTTCTGTAGAAAACTCACTTGAAACCATCACACAACCCTACCACTTTCACTGTTTTGGTAATCTCAAGCCCATCTTCTCAGCACTGCCACTAAAAACAACACTTGTGAATTATGAAGGGAACTTCCCCAGCCACCTAAATCCTGGTAGGACAAGGTACACATGCAGATGGCAGAGCGAGAGCTCCATGTCATGCCCCATGTTCTCATGGGTTAGACACTATCCTGTCTTGTTACATCTTAACGTAAATATTAGCAGCCTTGTTCACCTCATGCATCACCCAGAGGTATAATGTTTCCTATAGTTTTGAAACATGGGGAGTGAAAACTAGTTCTCTTTTCTTTTTACCTGCCCTTTCTCAGAAGTTTCCAAGTCAGCTGTGAAACAAGTCAACTTGAAACATCATGCCTAATTGAGTTAGCCCATAAATTTTCATCCCATAATGCTTTCAAATTAAGCTCTTTAAAACAAGGTACATTTATCACAATTCAGAAGTGAGACTAGAATGTCACAGCACACTACAGTAATAAGTGCATTTATTGCCAGTTGATGTATCTCTAAAACGAGACAAAGGAGAGAGGGAAAGTGTCAGAAAAAGAAAGTATCAATATTGTTAACTCAAACAGAATGTTATATATCCTGGGGCCCCTGAAACGGTACATAAATAAAGACCTAGTGTCATAATTCAAATGTAAAGAAACAAGTACATCATCCCAGTCTACAGAAAAGTGTTCTCCATTGTGATATGGAAACAGCAAAGACAAGTAAATCTGATCCCACATTATGACAAACTAAACTCATATATACTGATTTTCTTTTTTTTTTTTTTTAAATGAAGCAAACATATTTCAATTCATTAGTGTCAGAAAACCTTCTGAATAACTTAACTGCAGCAGTCACTTCCATGTAAAGCTTTCCAGTTTTAATAATAAATATATTTCAAGAATATTCCTTTTGATTTTTCCACACTGGACTTGGAGAGGGAAAAGTGGATTCTGAGAGCTAATGACTTACTCTTTTTTCCCCCTATTGAGTCCTCACATCTAGTACCTCACATCCATGACCTTTCCTTAGAGATTAAGTGTTGTTTCATGTACTCAGTCTTGCCCTAGAGAACTATCTGGCCGTCATGAAACACAACGCTATCATCCATGAACCAGTCCCAGGTATCATTTACTTCTAGTTACGAGGATCTGTGTTAGTCTGACCTTCTGACTGAGCCCAGAGTTCACAAGACACCCATAAAACCATTTTATTCTTTTATTAAAACAAACAAAAAACCCAAGGGGATTATTTTCTTCTCATAGACCTAAAAGATGTTATCCTTGGAATGGGACTTCCTGCATTTCATTACTGATTCATGAAGACCTTACCCTGCTAAGTTGCTTTGCAGCCAGAAGCCCCATGTTTTCTACTCACAAGCACTGTTAAAATAAAAGCTTAGATAGTCTGCTAGAATGCTTATTCACTGCAGTTCTGAAGAAAAAGCTGTATGAAAATGGAGTTATTTCCAGCTACCACAGAAAATTACTATGGAACAGGGATGCTATGTGGGAAACCTGGTTTTGTTCCCTGGAGCAGAAGCAAGGCATTTTATCTCAGTGCTTCTATTTCCTCCTACCTTAACTCAGGGCAATACTCAGCACTTTATAGAGGGCTACATAGTCTAAAGGCCCTTGTCAGGACAGTGTTCTGGGCTCCATGGAAGAAAGAACTGCTGCACACATGCAAGCCAGGACTTAAGGGAATTTTAGCATAGTGTGCTTCAAAGTGAGAAGATCACACAAAGTCAATTCAAGTTACTTCCTGGAAGTAACTGTGGCTATAGGAGGCTTCCATCCATCACATTCAAAGAATGAATCTCCCAGTATTAACAGCTTACCAATACAAATGATCCTGCCTGCTGAAGAAAAACTTCCACAGATTGAATATAAAAATGCCCCAGCTGGGGAAGAAAAAAAAAAAAAAAAAAGCGTAATTCTCCAGGAGAGTGACTGTGCTTTCCAGTCACACCCTCAATTATTTCTCAACTTTTCCAGTATAGACACCAACAGCACCTGCACATCCAGTTCCAGTGCTAATCAGAACAGACTCTAGTGTCAGGCCAGCTACCTGGGCAAGTCTGTTGGTAGCTGTGTCCCTTTTACTTGAGACCCCTTCCAGGGACCTAGATCTCAGAAATCTCCCTGAAATGGTTCCTGGTCTGAGAAGGCGAAGCAAGAGCAGAAACCATTCACTCTAGCAGGACAAAAGGAAGGTGTCCTTGGGCTCACAGCCTCAGAGCAGTGTCTAGCAGAATAGGTGATGCCTTGCCTACCAAGGAGAGTCTGCAGCTTCCCAAATATTTAAAGTTTCATAAAACCCCATTCTAAATAGGAGACCCCACTGGGAAGCAGAAGAAAAGAAGGGGAAAGCAAGCTATTCAGAACTTTCTGAAGTTCCTCTGTAATGGTTATATAGCCTTAACTATAGCAGATTAAATTCACACCCTAGCCCAGCTCATACAGGAAAAGATTTTTAGTACAAAGTAAGTCAGAACCCTGCATTTCTGCAGATCTGTAGCCAGAGTTGTGCTACACAGCTTAAGCATTACTTATACTACTAAAAGAATATAGCAGGAGGATGATACCATATACCTGAGGGATCAAAAGGAACTCTTGAATTCTTACACCCAGGAATCTCACTGCAGAGTACAGTTAGCATACCTAAAACTGTCCCAGGCAGGGACACTCACAACATAACCCAAAATCTCTGTACAGATATGGAAGATGAGACCAGGTTAAACTGAGCAGCTATTGTCACTGAAAAAGTAGTCACACCACATACTGTGTCCACTCTTGCAGTGGAAGTAAGCTGCTCTGTGGTTATACTGGTGTGACTTGAGTCAATTCAACAGCAGAACTCTACCAGCAACATGAAATCCTCTATGTCCCTGTGGTGTGCTCCTTCTTAAAGGCTGCTGAACTAAGCCTTCCTTTCCTATAGTCAGGTTAAGTGAAACAGCAATGTCCAGGCAGAGTCCAAGGATGCTCTGGTATTTTGCAGAGCTTTCAGATATAGCACCTTTGTAGGGAATATCGCCAAAATGCCACAGAAGGGCAAGGCATGACCAACCCCACTCTCCCTCAAATCCCATGTTTCTCCATAATGAAACTTGATAGGTTATTATGTGCTGAAAGACTAGCCCTAGCTCAGGATGACTGATGCCTATAAAATGGAATTCTAACTCTGGCTGGTAACAGGTTGGATGGAAAAAAAATCAGACTGAACCACCCAGTTATTTACAGCACTGCAGACTTCCTGTTTTGATGCCAGTCAGCAAGATTTTCAGGAAAACTCAGGAATGAAAAGCAGTTGTTAAGGAGGATAAGTTAGTTACAGAAAAGCTAATAATCTATCCCTGTTAGACTTCAGAACTCAGGAAATGGCATTTATGTCTTTCCATTTCTAGCAGTATTTCAAAGACCAATGCACAGGAAAATGAAGGAATAAATTAGTGAACTAGGAAGAAAAGCAAGCTACTAGCCATAAGAAAGGAGGCTAGGTATGCCTTTGCAGTTTCAGATACATGTCTTTTCCTCTCCTTTCCCAGTCCAAGACAAAATGGTCTATGTAGCTGGTAATACACCTTAAAGAAATACATTTTCAAGACTCTTGGGTGCACAATAGTTAGCAGGTTGCTGAGCCAGTGTTGGTTTCATTCTTCTCTCCGCAAGCCATTTTCACAACATGCTGATTAAGACAATGGTTGTTTAGCTGCTAGATCCAGGAGAAGGTCTTCTAGCTACTCTGATCTCTTACACTCCTTCCCTGCTCACCTGTGTACTCATCTGTCATAACATACACTTCAAACTACAGCCAGGCATACTTGGTCATAGCCTTGGACCCGCTTCTGCTTGTCCATGTCATGATAGCATCGCTTCATGGTAAAGCATGTCAACAGGAGGCCTTGAACTACAAGAGGGGCCTCCTTAAACCATGCTTCCATAACAGAGTAACAAGAGCCTATTCCCCTCAGGGTGCACTAAGGCTCCATTATAACAGAGCCTAGGAAGATAACTTCACCATCCAATAGATGGTGGTTTCACAGACCACAGCAGACACATTTAGGACCTGTTTTTAATCTCTCCTTTCCATGAGCCAACTGAACACCAGTTCTGCTAAGATTTCCAAACAACCAGTACCTGCATGTTGTACAGACACACCTTGCTCAGAGCGGGCTGGAATAAACCTGAGCACCAAGGACTTCAGATGGATGTGGCAGGCACTCAGCACCCTCTGGCTACTTTGCACGTGGTCAAGTGACAAATACTGTGGTGTCTCCATAGACCAGCTGTCCTCTCATTGCTTAGCAGGAGGTAGTGCTGGAGTTGTCATTTAATAAAGACCTGGAGTTAATTTTCTGTTTTATACTATTGTGTGGGGAATACAAACTTGGCAGAGGCATGCAACAACAGAGTCACTGATGCAGAGGGCATTTAGTTAGGTAGGCAGCTAGAAAAGAGTCCAGGAGAACTGAACATGCTTTAATTAGCATCCCTCGGCATTCACTTCTCTAGATTTTGCAGTAGATGAGGTCTTTTTGAGTGTGGTAAATTCTGGGCTGCAGGCACCTGCTTGAATCCAGCATGCCAGAACACAATGCCTCAAGGCTACCCTACCTTCTCCAATATCTTGTATTTCCCTACCAGATTTTTCAGGGGACAGGTCTCCAGATTCTCAGAAGCCCTCTGATGATACAGAGAAAGAAAAAAGCATGGAAGAGAAACTGCCAAGAAACACCCTCCAAACCCCTTTTTTAAGGGGGAAGAGGGTTTCTCCTGAGCCAGTTAAATTCCCCTGCTCCAAGGCTATGACTGTTCCACCATTCCAGGCTTCACCGACAGAAGTGACATCCAGAAACAAGGGCAATGCCAAGCAATCAGAGCACAGGACTCCCCAGCTTCCGTGGTCCCTGGGAGCAGTTTTTCCTCAGTAAGCAAGTAAGAGAGGCAGCACCATGAACTAAGAGGTAACCCAGAGAAACATGTCCTTCCATGAACAGCACTGGACAGCCCAGGAAAACTTTTCACTCCAATACAAGCAGAGGGAAGGACGTATCAATGCTGCTTGTAAGGCACAACACAGGTCTTGCTAAACAGAGTCTAACCAAAAACATTCATTTATTTGCTATGTATTTCTTTTCCTTCCAATCAGTCTGAAAAGCGAATGTATAAATTTAGCTTCTGCCTTCCCCACTGGAGACATCTCTCCCTCCCTGCCAGTGCACAGATGCAGGCTCCTCCCTGAGATGGACAGGGAAGCCAAGCACTGGCTGCACCTGCTTTACTTTGCAGTAAAGCTAGAGCAAGAACCCTGTCTCCACAAGGAATTCACAGTGGAATAGTTAATGCACCTTAGTTATCATGCAGCCAGAAACACTTCTGACTTTTGGAACACAGATTACAGAGAGAAATTTTTTCCTGTTTTACCTTCAGAACATGAATTAGTCTGCTGCGTTCAAACCAGACTTTAGATGCATCAATTCTGTTAGTAAGACAGACCACAAACACTGATACCTCCTCTCCCCATCTTACTTGTCACCAAATAAGATGGGGGATTTAAGCCCTGCCTCATAAAGCACTAGCTCTCCTCCAGCTGCTTGTTTCTTCTCTAATGACTCTAGATACACACACACTTGTCCACTCCACTTTCTTCCCCATACTAAACAACACGAGTAGTTTTAACCCAAAACAGAGAAAGCTAAAAAGTTCAGCTTTCTGCCCAAGGTCACACTGGAAGTCAAGCAATGAGTATCCTATGGTGAAACACCTGTCACAGTCTCTGCCAAGTGGAAATGATTCTCACATGTCAAGATTTTAGCTTACTTTGCTTAATGAAACCAAGTTCTTTTTAGAGTCTTCTGCTCACCACTACCTCTACCTTCTTTGCTGCAGGGCAAAAGTAACCTAAACCAAGCTTATCTTCCCTTATTAGCAGCAGCCTTGGCTGTTTCTTCATTTGAAAAATCAACTGGAGGATGCTTTTTCAGAAAAAGTTTAAGCCACAGGACAAAAAAGGGAGAAGAAGGGAAAGAAATATCACCACATTATCTGCATACCAAGCTGGCTCACCTCCTAACTGGTTTCTGATTCACTCAGGTCCAGCCTCCATTGTGCAAAGAGAGTTAACACATCTGGAGGTTAACACAAGAAACAGGAACTTGATGAAGGTTTAGCCTTCATGGACACACATGCAGAGCAGAGGTGCCAGTCACTAATCTTAGTACCTGGACTAATTGTGCACTGAAAGTCCTGCCCTAAATGGGAACAGTGGCTACCTTCCCTGCAGCACACATGTCCCAAGCTCATCCCTGTAGATGGAACAAAGTACCAAGAGCCATAAATACTGCAGGCAATAGCATTCACTTTCCCCAATCTCAGCACCAGCTGTAATCTTACAGTCCAAATGTCTGAAGGAGCAGAACAAGTTATTTTTCTTTGCCTGCCACTACCCACCTTCTCTTGTTATACACACCTAAACTCTGGAGAGAACCTATAAGCCAGCTTCATAAGCCACCTCCAGCAGTCAGATATGCACCAGAGAGCCCTTCAGAAACTATTGCCAGATCCCAGTGTCCTACGTGCTCTTTCCCCATCACTGCCAATTAGTCAGACATCTACACAGAAGGGCCATTTTTGGTGTGCTGACAAGCTTCCCCCATCCAATTCATTCCAGGGCCTGTTCATGATCATTACTTCATTCTCTCACTTGCTTCGCTAATGCTCTAGCTGTGCTTGGCTGCAACCAAAGGCTATTTATTTATGGCTATTTGGAGGCAGTGTTCCCACCACCTCCCTCAATGCTAGCCCATACTCCTATTCCACTCAATTGCAGTTGCATGGAGATAGTTTGCAAAAATGCAAGTTAAATAGCTTTGACAAAATCATTGTCACCCTACAGTTGTGTAACACGGACATATCTGTGAAACAACATGGTGTAAGTGTACTGGGATCCAAGTGCAACAGGGATCTCACACCTGTCTAACAACAAAACCAGCACAAAGCACCTGCTCTTACTGAAGAGGGTCCTGGCATGTCTGGCCAAACTCAGTGCCCGAGTAACCACTTGATGCAGCAAGAACACCCCAACAGCAGAGGTCCTGCTCTGAACACATGGCACAGGAATAGCACATGAGTGACTGCAATATTGCTTGCTTTTCAGAGAGGAGAGGTTGAGCTGCATGGCACAAGGAGCAAAAATTGGCATGAGGCAGGAGATCTGACTCAGGCAAGGCCTGTCACCCCAGCCTCAGAGGTCTAGGAATGCAGACAGTGCCAGTATTTCCACCTCTGAAAGAGATACGGTGCTTTGTGCAGCTCAGGGGTGAAACAAAGAGTCTGGAAGGAAGGGAAGTTAGAGGGAGAAAGAGAAAGCCATAAGGGCTCCTTAACCCAAACAAATATTTAGCCAAGAACCTACACAGAGTAAAACACAGAGATGGAGGAACAAGATCTGTACTGTAAAAACTCAAGCCTAAACAGAAGTAAAAAGACTTAAGAAGATACACTCAGAGGTGAAATCAAGACTCTAGGCCCTGCAAAGAACACTCCTTGCACTTTTACTCAGCTGAATATTGTGCCAAGAGCCAACCTGCACGGTGACTTACAGTGTTTGGCTCTTCCTGCATCTGGCTTGGGCACGCTCCCCAGAGCCAGCAGTTTCTTTGGCTTACTCCTCCAGCAGCCTGCCACAGTCCAGCAGAAGGTGATCACACAAGGTCCCCATGCTCAACAGCAGTACAAAGGGATGCTTCCTGGCTTCAAAGGACAGGCAGGACAGCCAACAGGAGAGTGAAATACACTGACAGAATGACCAAAACGCTTACTTGCAATCCCCATACACCTTTATCACAGGTTATGGCAAACAAGTCATTAGCTCCATGGTGACCAAGCTTCACCAAGTAAACAGTGTGCTATGGGGACATCACACTTTGCTGATGGTCACAGCTAATCACAAGTAGTAACACTAACAGGTGCTAAACACAACTTGCATCCCCATTATGAGTCCTCAACTTCTCAGCAAACTGCTTGTGGGTAAGGTAGAACAAAAGTCACAGCAAAGGGGAGTTTCAGCTGAAAGGCCTGAGCAGCTACAGGGCTGCCATAGGGCACTGAACAGAGAACAGCTCTCTTTCCCTAGGAGAACAGAAAAGAAGGACAAGCCTCCCCTAGCTCTCCCACCACCAAGCAACATGCACATCAGCCCAGGTTGCCAGAGCAGTACCCAGCCATGTATATAAGCCTCTGACACAAAATAGAGCAGCTGCTGTAGGCAGCTCAATGTGGATGCATCAGACCTGTCATGAATGCATGTCAAGACCATATTCTCCAAAGTGTAGGAAGGGTAGAACTGCACTCACTTGAACTGGCAACTATATGCTTAATCTATCAAATTATAAAACAATAAATATTAAAGCCAAATACCTTTAGAAGAGGACACTAATAGCATGAGATTACTTTTTTTTTTAATTAATATTTTCCCCACTACAACATTTCAGTCCTTCTTGGATAGTTCCCTCCCATCTAAGACAGTTAGCTTCCAGCTCTGCTGACCTCCCAACTCCTTCTCACATTATTCTTGCATCTTCACTAAGTTATCTCTCCTTACAGTTGCCCTCCAAGACTACAGAGTCTTGCCAAAATGTAAAGATAAAACACATTCTTGTCAAGTTGGCTTGTCCTTTTAACATATGGCACACAGTTTTGTTTCATCTTAAACTCAAAGCAATAAAGTTCAGCAGCCAGCTCTCATTATAGTACTACAGAAGTTGAATATTTAGGCTCATTAAAAAATAGTGTATTTAAAATTCTATATAAATTCAAGAACACTGGAAGCTATTTTAAGAAGAAAAAAAGGCAACAGAAAGACGAGTTTCATACAACCTGGAAGCAATTCTGCCATTTGTTTTAAGCTTTCTAGTAACATAACATGGCCTCTGAGTTAACATTTGCTTTAAAACCAGTTTAAAAATATATGATTGCTCTGTGATTGTTCTGCTCTCATGGACATTTTCATTGGAAAAATAAAGTCAGTATACATATGTTCTCTAGTCAGTGCTCAGTGATTCCCTAAAACAAATTTCCCTAAAAAACACAAGAGCATCAAGAGATGTTTCTAATTACTTTTACACTATTGATGAGAAGCACAAACTTACTCCCTGCTGCACAGTCCCCATGTGCCAGGTACGGTACATCTCACCAGGACATTCTCTTCCAAACTTGCTTAAAATAAGCTTTTATATTTTGATCAATACCAAGCCTGTGCCAATCCTGTACTATAGTTACTAACCAAACAGAGAGAAAATTACATGTAATAGAATGGTTCTGTTGAAATTCATTACAACTGTCTTTCCTGAAACTTCCAGGTACTTTCCGAAAACATCTCTCTTCTCTGTTCCCATCAGATTCAGAGATATTGAGGAGATATATCACTGCTAAGGGAACTTCACAGGTAAGCCTTACCTAGGTCTTGACTATAGCTTCACTTAGTCAGAAAAGAGAATCTTAGTTAGCATGATTATGCCCAGAAAGCTATGGAAAGATAGATTTCTTTTGAAGGCAGTATCCTGTATCAAATCCATTCCCACCTAGAGAACAGCTACTTAGAACATTTTGTTCAAACTGAAAAATTTCCAACCCTTTGATTACAAAGGCAACCTGCCAAGTTAAAATATAAAATTAGCACATTGGTGCACTAGTGTCTTCTTTAGTCTGAAGACAGCTTCAGTGCCTCAACTGCATGCCACAGTTTTACAGGGGCAAAACTGAGCTAAGACTAACCAGATTTATTCATTCTTAGTCCAGAGGCTCAAAATCACTTAACAGCAATAAAATGCAGACATCAAGCCAAACTACATCTACTGATGAAAGTGCAAGAACCAAGAAGCAGTAAGAGTGTGAAGGCAACCCTGGCACTCAAGGAGAACCCCACTGCACCAGCCAACAAACACCACGGCAAGGGTGCAGCACCCAACCATTTTATCCCTTCCTGCTGCAGGGCATATTGCTGCAGCGGTGTTTCCCACTGTGGCTTGCAAGTACCAAGTCAATTTTTCAAACCCTGGCTGTAACTGCTGCTCACTTCAGAAATGTAAGTTATTTTTTAAATGCATCATCATTTCTAAAAAGGTTAAATACAACCCTTTTATTCTCATATTTGATAAACATTTCAGCAGGCATCTATTCAACTTAAGCAGGTCTGGGTGTGCACCTGCTCCAAGCTTTGTCCCAGCTCTAGCAGCATTAATTAAATCCACTGCCTTTATTTACATAGGCACTATATAGTCACTGGAAAGGTTTATCCTACCCATCTCCTTCAGAGACCCCATTGCACCTCCTCCCACCTCCTTCAGCAGACACTGAAATAATTTTGCAAGCAGTACCACTGCATCCAGTAGTTCCCTTCTCTTGAGCTGAAACAAAAGGACACTGCTGCTCAGGAGGAATTGCTCTGGGCAACGCAGCGGCTGCTGCAGCGCCAGAGATAACCAGACAGGGCAGCATTCCACCGAACTGAGCTGGAGACGGTTGCTTTCAAGAGGAGACCAATGTCTGCTCCCAGAGCCTCTTCCCAAGGGCTCAGGTAAATGGACACGAACACAGTCCCCTTCCCAGCAAGTTTCTGTTAAGAAGTCCTGTCTTTATTTCACCTCTATCCTCCAAAAAATCTTCTGCAAGACAGGTACATCAATTTGCCTAATGTAACTACTCTTTACAGATGCTTTGAACAGCTTAAATATTTATAAAGGTCCTCTCCATGTACAATCATTCTTTCAAACCAGCAGCAGCCAGTCTTGGAGTCTCATGCTGCCCATCTCTGCTCCTCGACCAGCACACGTTCGTTCCTCAGTCACTAGCAGCTTCCCAGAGAGCAGACCCACTTCTCAGAGCTAGTATGCACAGGAGGAAACAATTTGCCAAGCAGATCAGATCTTGGGCTGAAAGCCAGAGGATAGCTCTGAAAAATCTTCCCTCTGCCACCAAGTTCCCACCAGAAAACATCTTCCCCCGAGTTATTCAATACTTGTACAAAGCTTAACAGGAGAAGAGAGGTGATGAGAACTTCAGATGAGATCCAGCTGTACCCTCCCAGCACCACCCAGTTCAGCACATCCAACAATGAGCCCCAGGCTGAGTCTACAGCAAAAAGAGGAAAAGCTCTGCAGAGCACTAGCCCATCCTCACTGCCTCACAACTCACTGCTTGCAGATTTGAGTCAGCCAACAACCCTGAGGTTTGCTTTATTCACAAAATGGGAGAGGAGACCTCTCCTCCCTCCTCTCCAAACTCATAGGATAGGCTTCAAAGCTACTCAGCTTCAGTGTCTAGCAGACAAGGGCTGGCTGAAGGCTCCAGCCAAGCGCTCAGCCCATCCCCAGCACACCTTGGCTGCAGAAGAGATCAGCTTTTTCACACACCTGTTTGCTCCCAGCAGCAACAGCTCAGGAGAAAAGTGACAATACTGGCCAAAGACACAGATGCTCTACTAGGCTCAAGAGGGGGATAAACATTTGCTCCAACCACAGCAAGCAGTGCCTTCAGGCTTCCACAAGAAAAGCTGAGGCAGAAATTCTTCAGCAATGCAAAAAAAGCCTTGAGAAAGGAGCCTGAAAAGGCAAAGACATCACTGATATTTAAATATTTGAAAAGCAGGCAGACACCATAACTAGAGAGGCATGAAAGTTGTAAAATAGGTTAAGGGGGGACAGTTCTGCTACAGTTTCCCCAATTTCATTCAAAATTATAACAAAGTAAAAATAGTGATCACTTCCAGCCTGAGAGGGAACCTGGGAACACAACTACAATGTAGCTCAAGCACAGAGATATCTCTTCCGGAAGGGCAAAGCAATGGGCAAGACGGCTCAGGAGCTCATAGCAGAGCTCAGAAATACGAGCAGGGCTGGGATGGAGAGATAGGATCTAGAAGCTGTACACAAATTATAATGAAAGTGGGAGAACCACAAATAGCAGCTTAGGAAACAAAAAAAACAGGCTGAGGCACATTAAAATAAAGCTATCTTTTCTTGTGAGAGTTGACTACAAAAACATTTGGGGCAAACCAAGTAAGATTTTTCTCCCAGAATTAGGTAATTTCTGGAAGGACAAGCAAGGACAACTGCAGTTTGTTAGGGTGGTCAGAGGGGAAAGGGATAGCAGTGAGCCAAGATGCAGAGAGAAAACGACTTCAAAGCAGTTGCTGTGGGAGGTTAAATTAGGTAAGAGTGTACTTTGCTAAGAAAGAAAAAGAGCAGGTGGTAATTGGGAGCATCTCTATAAATGGCCTTATTCCAACAGGAATGACAGTTACTGCACAGCAAATGTTTATAAAATAAAAAAGATCCATTTAAACCAGTGGCCAGAGCACAACCAATTATTGCTGTGATACAGGAAGCCAACAGCTGCAGAGACAAAAGGGTGCTGGAGCTCAGCCCTCAAGAAGCACCATGAGGCCCATCTCTCAGAGTTTGGGTGTCCCTATAATTTGCCATACATCCTTTGTCAGGCATCAACGACAAAAATAACATGAGGGAACGGGCTGCCTTTATTTCTTGAACAAGAAGTGCCAAAACACATGCTTGGAACAAAGCAACTTATCAACAAGAGACTGCCCAAGTTAAAAGGTCTATGCTGGCTCATCCAGCAGACACCAGAATCAGGGTGCAAAGGCATTGTGTAAGTTTCGAAGGTAAGTTTTGAAGTGCTTAACCTGCCTTAGTCATAATTCTGAGGTTTTTTACAGCCAGTTTAGAAGTGATTTTTTGATATTTTAAGCCAGTGACCTCTGCTTAGAGCATATGTCACTTTCAGCAGTATCTATTTTAATGCAGGCTACAACTTTTAGACTATATGAGCAGTGCAATGGCTTTGCATTGGATCGCACATCGCTTTAGTTCGCAGCACTTTGTTTTTAAGAAAAGGTTGTGCCAAAACCTACCTGCTGAAACCCCCACTCACTCAGCCACTCATTATTCAGAGGTACAAGAGGGGTTTCCTGGTGTCAGGGGACACTTTTGGGGCTGGTTTAATTCTGCCAGCCTAAAGACAAACATCCAGAATCTAGGACAAGCCAAGTTTTCTTTCCCCATGGAAAACACCAGAAGAGGGTTTTTTTGTTGTTAAAACTACTTAATCCAGATACTGAGCTGGGTCTGCCTAGCAACAAGTTGGAGTTTTAAACTTGTATCATCCTACTTGTGTTCCCATGGCTACTGTCATGAACAGTTCAGTGGCAGCTGCACAAACCAGCACAAGGGTCCCAGGAGGGACATATTTAAGATTCCCAGACAGAAAACAATACTGAGAAAGTACAAACGCTACACCTGGTACACCTGCCTTTACAGCATCTCTGCTATCCCCAAAAGCACCCAGAGCAGCCACCTCGTAGGGATGGGGGGATGCCAGCCAGGGAATAGGCACACACACTGGTATTGATAGATCATTTGCACTGTTCAGCACAAAAAAAAAGCTTGGATTACAGATGCAGCACTTTCAGCCTCTCACACAGCTGTTAGCAACCTAGATGCAGAACTAGACAGAACTCCAGCCAACAGTGCAGGCTACGTGAGGCAGCTGGGTCTCAATACAATGGGGGAGCAGGCAAAACACTCAAGACTAAAACCAGTATTATTGATGAGAACAGAAGGACATCTTTTGCCCTCTTTGAGGGTCTAAACAAGTCAGAGGGAAGAGGAAAAAAAACCCTCCATATTTCAATGCAAGCTACATGTAAAAGGTTGCTTCAAAGCAATGCTGTTATGTAAACCAGACTTTCCCAGTCCTGCTGCTCTAGTTACTCAAGAGGGGAGGTCATTTCCTACTCACATATGAAGTTTTTCTTAGCCTTTCCACACCCTGTGGAACTAGATGCTCCCTGTGCCCCCTCCAGTGACTCCCACCAGAGAACAGTTAAGACGGGAAGGGCAGGCATCGTGTCCCTGCATGCAAGCCTTGTTCATACGTATTCCTTCGGGACTTCTGGACCCAGAAGCCACAACTATGACAGCACATTTGTTACGTTGTGCTTTCATACTACAGTTATAAAATCTAGAAGGACACCAATTCAAGGTCACATACACTAATAATTATTTTCAATACCCAACTTTCAGATCAAAGTCTCTAGGTGAACTAAACCCCAACGTGATAAGACATCTAGTCCTGACAGGCTATCACAGATACCTACAGACAGAAGAAATGAAAAGCTGTGACGGACAGACATGTGGTTAGATTCATCTAATTAGACAGCCACTCTATGAAAACAAGCCGTAGGCTCTCTCAGGTTGTTATTTGTGAAATCCATCCAGGTGAAGAGTACAGAGATAAGGAAGGTGGCAAGGAAGATGAAATAACTTTAAGGACAAAAACGCACAACCTTACCCTCCTGCCCCTAATGGGGAAAGGGAATATTTTTCTAGAAATATCCCTAGCTACACACACAGTGTACATACAAGACCCTGCTCATGTCCCCTAGAGGTATCTGCATGATAGAAGCACAGGACTGAAGGGGGAAGCATAGAGTAGAATTTCCTCTCAAGAGGGGATTTTTGCAATTTTATCACACTGCTGCAGCCTCCTCCCCCCAGAGAGGCAACATTTACCAATACTTCCTTTATGAAGTTCAAAGAGCAAGCTGCTGCATAGAACAGAATTTTTGAAGATACTTGGAAAGATAGGTTAAACACACTTGTTTAGTCTCAAAATCTTACATGAGAAGTGAAGCAAATTTATTGAGTTTGACCTACAATACTTGAAGGCGGTCACATCACAATCTGTTGCATTTCAAAACAAACAGGGAGAGGAACACAAAAGCAACCCAGTTCTAGAATATGCTGGAGAAACTTTCACTGCCTTCACTAAGGCTGAGCACATCCTCTTGCACTTTTGAAAAGCACAAAGAAGTCAAAACTTTCATATGGATCTATACATTAAACGCCTGCCAAGTTTAAAGAGATAAATAATATAACATTCCTTACAAAAGCATTTTCTAATCAAATTTAGTTTACAAATTGACCTTGTATTTTCAATAACTGAGTTTTTGAAGTGTTCTGTCTAGTTTCAACACTTAAGCATGTAGGATTACTCATCTGGTTATACTGTCAAGTCAGAGACTCACAAGACAAGGTCACTCAGTGCATAAACAGGTACAGACTTCCTAGGAAGTCCTAGAAGCTCTAAATAACCCAAAGTTTTCTTTTTGATTTGGTCTCTAGACTCAATCAACCACCAGTCATCCTGTCTCAATCTTACCTTACACTTAGAATGGCTAAGGCAAGCCTTGGCCACAACCATAAATTATTATAACTGAGGGAAGTGGAGACTAGCATCAACCACAAGTTTCTGAGGAGCCAGTTACTTCAGATTGACTTGCCTGGCACATATTAAAGAAAATGTATGTTAAAGTTACAACAGTTAAAAAAAACATAGAGATGTTCAACAAAGCACTGTCATTTATACTACTCTGAAGGTGTGTGACAGGACTAGAGCCCCACTATAAGCCGCATTATACGGTGCACCTTGATCACAGAGGCAAAGATTTCCGAGCTAATTATAATGACTAATCACAGGGAGCTCTAAGCCTTCACTTGGCCAACTCACAGACCTAACCAGGGCTGAAAACAAGAGTTTTAAGAGCAACTCATTAAGCAGCAGGAACCAGCTATGAAGAACAAAGCATTCACTCTACCTAGTATTAATTCCAGTCCAGCCATTAATATATTTGTCAGTACATGAGACAGCTATTACCTCCACATACAAACACTGCATGTGCCATGCAGGGAAGGAAGCCACAGGCTTCGGCAGCACTAAGACTTGTTTGTTTACTACAGCATTCAGGTTTGAGAAGGATGTTCTCAGAACTATTTGAATAACGAAACAGCTCCAAAGCCATGCCTTGGAATATGGTGGAGGCAGGAGCTCTGCTCACCACTAGCAGCCTCTGCACCCCTTCACAGCACAAGTGAACTGACTGGGCAAAAGCTAACTACTGAGCCACGCAGGCTTCAAAATGGTCTCCCTTGGGTGAGCAGCCCGGAGGTAAGAAAGATACGGCACCAAACCAACAGGTGTGCTCCCACTGAGGTGTCAGAGATATGGATAATGAAGTCTCCAACTTGAGCACTTGAGTGCTACTCCCCTTTTTCTCCAGAGTGGATTTAAAAACAGAGGATAAGCTGAAGTGTCAGCACCTACAAGTCAGTTTCATTCTCCTAATGTAGGTGTAGTGAGACTGCACCCTCTCCTGCCACAGCGACTGGACCAGCGGTACATACCAGTGATGGAAAGAGACAAGACCGAGACTCGCCCACACACCAGCAGAGTTGCCAGCACAGTAAAGAGGTGGCAAGAGTCACCTTCCCGCTCCCCAAAGCTGCTAGGGACCAGCTTGACCTTCAGAATCCCCTTCACTTGTACCTAAATGCCTATGGGGTTGAGACAGTCAAAAATACATGGTTTCAGTGACATTTTTTGTCAACTGTCTGTTGAGAAACTTTTCTTCTGCTCTGCAGTACAGCACATAGAAAGGCTGTGACTTGTGGAAGGAGGACAAGAGGGAGCCCATGAGGAAGTAAGGAGCTGAGCAGACTCAAACTAGGGGGCAAAGCTCCTCTCTACCACCAGAAAGTTTAACAGAAAGCCCACATACCTAAATTTTCCACCATGTAATTAGGAAAACACACTCTTGTGAGGGACAATGTATGTGTCCTCAGAGTAGAGTGAAATGACCAAGGTGCACCTGGTTTACCAAGATACTAGGCAGCCACTTGGGCATTAGTACATCATGGTTTGGTATTTCTGATTAGATCAAACATCCTTATTACTATCCCTTCTTTTCCAAAGCGACTGTTGCACTAAGGGAGTTCCTGCCTGTTGCGTTTAAGGCAGAGTCATTTAAGGAGATGAGACAGCTTTCCAGGATACCAGTATTTCCAGTTTCAGGGGCTTGGTTTTGACTTTTCCACTTGCTTAGATGGAGATTCTAAAGTCTCACCTGAAGAGCACGCTTTTTCCCCACTCCCTTTCTGATGAGTCCTTTCATCTAAATACCATTTTCTCCTACAGTCATTGGGTACTCAAGCTATTTGCAGACTATCAGGCCTGTTAGGAGCAGGACTGTTTGCAAACAAAGAAATGGAACAAGCTGACTGGGAGTTCGACTTGTCAAGTACAAGTCATAAGGGGTTTTGTAGCAAACTCTTTTTAAAGGGTTACAGTCCCTACTGTGTAGACAAATAGGTGCTTCTGCTAAGGACCCCATGCAGTAGCTGAAGACACAACCTAACAAAATCTGGCTTTTACAATTAGCAGAGAAATACAGCTATTCTAGGGGAATCAGCCACCCAGGGGGGCTGTCCCGTTATTATACTTTCACCTTTGATCCTAAATAGACAGAGGGTGGGTGCATTTTAACAGCTAGAGTTGCATGGATGGATGGAATGGACCAGCTTCCTCTCCTAGGACACAGCCACACCACCACTTACCTATCAGACATTGCAGATCAGAGACAGCAGAGACTTTATAATTATATATTTTTTTCCGCTTTAGATACAACTACACTGACAGAGTTTGACTACAATGAAAAGGGTTGTTTGTTCCCCCCTCCCTCCTCACCCCCAGGGCCCCTTCATTTTTGGTAACACTGAAACAACAGAGTCTTGGCCATAAAAGAAGGCCAGGGAAAATCAAGTGTTGGTGCAGAAGCATGCAGAGCACAGCTAACAGTGTGGACCAGAGAGCAAGCTCCTGAAGGATCAGTGACATCCTGTCAGTGAGCACCTTCCTGTAGGGTTTTCTACACCTAGAGGTGAAAGCACTACAGGGCATTTCCTTCCACCGTTTTAACTGTTACAGTACAACAAACAAAAAACTGGGAAGAGAGCAGCATTACAAACAAGTGATTGAAGTCTCTCTCTCAACTTACATACAACCAAACTTTAGATCTCTACAAGATGCTACCAAGTCAAACCAGCCTTTGCTCATCAGTTTCCAGTGGAAATAGCCCCAGAAGCTGCTTCCCAGAGATGACAAACAACAACAACAACACAACTGATGTCCAACAGTACAAGATGTGGCTTGTGTTTTTACTGCCATCACAATGAATGATGGAATCTAAAGCTGTAGTGCTACAAAGAAGAAAGAAAAGCTCATCTTCCTTCAACACACATCAACATTTGTAAGAGATCGTTCTCTGCAGTTTTTTAACATGCCTCAAAATTACGGAAATTTTAATCTTTACTTAAATTCACTGTGTTAAAGGGCTCACTAACATTTTTTTCCTCCTATTTTCAATGTTCCAACAGCATAAATTCATAAAGAACAAGTAAAATGGTCAAGAATAGTATCAGTGCCTCCCCATATGAAAGATTTTTATTTAGCTTTAGGATTTGCAATGTTTCCTTCCACTGAGTTCTTCCATTAACAGGACATGTGGGTTTCATTTGTATAGATTGAAAGAAACAATAGTTTTCCCTCTTCAAAACTTTCAATGTCTCAGATTGAGAACTTGCAAGAAATGCTGACCTATTGATACCAGCCTTTGTTTAATGCACAGAATTTTCAGCTGGCAAATATTAGACTCTGAGCCCAAATAAGAGAAGAAATAGGAAAGACAATAGCCATTTTTCACACCAGATCTGTGAAATTAAGGCCAAACAGTGGAACACAGCTGAAGTGCAAGTTTTGCTGATTCTACATGGGATTTTCAGCCCAAAAAGTTTTACCTGTTCTTCTTCCTAGTTGAACTGGCCTGTTTAATAAACATGTTGCCTCTGCCTTGCCTTTCTAGTACAACAATTCTTATTATATGAATAACCATAGAGGTGTAAGTACTATACCAGTAATAATAGAGATGTATGGTTTTTAGACAATAAAAGAAGTTGAATCAATGCAGCAAGAACTTAATGTCACAAAATAAAGGAGACTGAGATAGGTAAGAAAAACAGCAACATTCATTTGGGCAACAAATCTATATGGTCTGCCAGCACACGGAATTGGCCTTGCCACCATAAAGAGATTTACTAAAGGAGATGCAAACAAGGACCACCTCCTACAGAGGATTCCAGCCAAGAAGAGTATTTTTACAGTCAAAGAATACACCAGACCCATCCTTGTCCACTGGCACAGCAAGTTTTAACAACAAGGAGTATTAAAAACTTGCCCCAAAACATTTTAATCCCAAATAAGATTGTGTTATTTTCTAGTTCTAAGGATTAAGCAAAAACAAAGAAGCACATATTCTGCTCAAACAAGGGGAGTCAAGCACTCTCTATCCTCCTCCATACTAACTGAAAGGTGCTGAGGTGCCTTCCTGCCTTAAACCAAGGCAATTTTTGAGGAGACACTCTCTTCACTTTCAGGACATACCATTTGGAAGTTTCTTGCTGTTCTCTGGCTATTTAATTCATGAAACTCAGACCAACATCCCACCACTGCCCTGCTCTGCCTCTCTTTACTTCTGCAGTCTCACAGATAAGGATTTCAGAAAAGCTTTCTTAATTTTATTGCTCTCTGCTACAGCTTGCATGTGGCTGACAAGTGAAACAGAATTAAATGCTTTCTCTGCCCCTATGCATGGGGACAGAGGAACACCCACAAAAGAATGCTGATGTAAGAATCAGCAGTTACAGATATACCTCAGCCAAACCTGAGGTATAACTGAACATTAAGTTTAAAAAAAATACATACAAGGCCTAGCCTATGCCATTTTCCCCTCAGATACAGCTAGAGCAGCATTAGCTCTCTGCGTTTTACCAGACAGCTAATCTGAAGGTGAAAGCCTCCGCAACACGACACCAAACAACCTTCAAGCTTCAGGATCCTTTGGTCACCCAGTCCCTAAAATTTCTAGTGAGAAACTGACACAGCATCTGTGTGCTCTGATAACACTATTCCATTGATTTAACTTTGACCAGCAAGACAGGACAATTTAACAGTTTCAGTCAAAAGGTCTTTAGGGCAGCGTGTTAGGCTTATTTAGGGTTTTCTTCCTTAAACAGTGAAACAAAAGAGGCATAACAAACACAACATGGCTATTTAGCCTTTAGGACCAAGAAGAGATCATGAAATTTAGGAAACAACTTTCCATTGCAAAATTATTAATGTTTAATTCCACAGGCCAGGAAACCAACTCTTCAATACACACACAGACAAAAGTTAACCTCAAACTTGTTAATGAAAAAGTTTACATTAACAAAAAAAGAACAAGAGAAATACAGAACTACTAGAAAAGGGGGTTTTGATGCACTTTCAGGTCATCAGAAGACTTCAGGTGAATCTACTAAGAGTCTGCTGTTTTAAACAAGAGTGCCTGCTGATGCTGTCTCAAGCTATATATTACTCAGAAAAAAAAATTTGTTTGTCACACACTTCCCCCTCCCTTCCACCCCACCCAGCACAGAAAGCAGTAACCTTTGTATAGATCACTACAGGCCTATAAGTTAAAATCAGAACAATGTACAACTGGGCATATAACAGTGAGGAAAGGGCACAGTATTTTTTCTCTAACATAATAGGCAGAGGGGGAAATCAATTGCACAAAAGAGTGTAACTCAGAGGGGTGATGAAAAAGCCCCAGGACTGTTGTGATACCTGGCTAACAGCCACTGTGATGCACGTTGTGTGTTACAGAAACGCTGCATTTGACCTACAGATTGAAAACCAGTGTCAACTGCTGCCTAACTACACAGCTCCCTCTCCCTCCCCCCACTTTTCCTCCTCCTTCTTCCCTCTCTCCTCCTCCCTTCCTCCTCTTGGTCAACCAAGAAATGGAGTTACCATGTGCCAAGACCTTGCATCTTATTTTGTCAAGAAAATGAAAGGGGGAAAGGAATGGGGCAAAATTATTCTGTAATTAAATATAAGTAATATTTGACTTAAGAAAAAAAAAAATCCTCTTTGCCCCTCCCCCCCTCCCCGATACCTTAACAGTTAGGAGCACACACATATAATAATAAAAAAAATGTATCCAACATATTAGTGCAGTCTGAGGACAATACATGAGAAACCTTTTTCCTCAATACACACAACAGTAACTTTCAAGATTATTCGACAAGGAGACACCGTGTCTTTCTACACCATTCTTTTTGTTTTAAGGAAAGAGGTGCGGAGGATTCAATTAAGTTTGGGCTGGGCAAAGGGACAACTCCAAACGCTAGGATCTCCAGACAGGAGGAGGATTTTCACTGGCTTCAGCCACCACTTACAAATGAACAATACCCAAAAAAAAAAAAAATTTGCTTGCATTTCAAACTAAGGAGGTCAACAGCCTTTCCATACACGGAGATACATCAGTACTAACGTGCTTCCAGCACCTGCCTTTCAGCACAGCCCCAATTCCTTTGTTTGGTCAAAATTTGCTTCCACACCACTTTAAAAGAACCGCAGCAGAATAGCTGGAATGTGAAACAATTTTTCTTTTTCTTTTTCTTTTTTTTTTTTTGGGGGGGGGAAGGAAGCAGCTCCTGAGGAGGGCAGAAAATTAAAATACAAACCCAAGTCGCTTATAAATATCTTAGGAAAAAATATATATATATATGTATTTACAACTTGATGCCTTCCAATTCCAGCCCCACCACGGACTCCACAGGCACACGAGTAGGGGGGGGTAAAAATAAATAAATAAATAAATAAATAAAAAGAAAGAAAGAAAAAAAGAAAGAAGAAAAAAAAAAAACCACCCAACTGCCATCTCCTGCCTCCTCCAGCCCTGCCAGCTTCCCTGTTCCTCCCTGCCTGTGAAGCGCCCTCTGGAAAGCATCGGGACTTCTTTTATCAACCGTGTGTGTTGGGAAGTGGGGGGCGGGGGGGGGAAAGAAAGGGGGGTCCTTGTTCTTCCTCTGGGTGTTTGCGGCTGGAATGATGGATGACTGTTTTCGGGCCCCCCCCTCGATGAGCCGAGCCCCTCACACCGAAGAGGCTCGGCTCATTAAGGTGGGGGGGGGGGGTGTCCAAAGGAATGGATGAGGCAGAGGAGTCGTGTCCCCTTTTAGAAAGAAGAAGAAGAATAAAAAGACTTACCGGGGTCGAAATCAGGGACCACCGCCTGGTACTGCGGCCCGACCCTCATGCCGCCGCCAGCTGCGGGAGGCAGAGGGAGAAGCGTTACCCGCGTGGGCCCGCCCGGCCCCGGCCCCCCGCCCCACGCCTGCCCCCGCAGCCCCCACCCCCCTCCCGCCAGCTCCTCACCGTGCTCCTCATCGCTGGAGGACCCCGAGCTACCCTCCTCCCAGGAGTTGCCGCTGCTGTTGCCGTTGGGGGCGGCAGATAAACTTTTGCTCCCCCCGTTGTTGTTATTATTCCCGCCGGCGGCGTTGTGGTTCCTGCCCCGTCGTTTCCCCGAGACCTCCGGGCCCTTCTCGATCATGGCTGGCATTTAGGGGAGGGAAGGAGGGGGGGGGGGGGGTGTGGAGAAGAAGGGAAAGGGGAGGGGGGGGGGAAGGAATCGGAGTTTAAAAACTGCGTCGGGGGGGCTGGGGGAGGCGCCGAGGGCGGGCAGGAGCCGGGGCGGGCCGGTGCGCGGCGGCGCTGGCGCTGCTACATCCCCCGGCGCGATCGCCCCGAAGTTTGAGGCTCATCCCAGCCCTGCGCTGGGACTCCGTTCAACCTGCGCTGCTGCCCGCCGCCCGCCCCGCCTCCCCCCGCTCCTGCCCCTTCCCATTGGGCAAACCTACATTTTGGGAGGCCAGCCCGCCTGCCCATTGGGCGGCGGCTCCTGTCCATCGCGGCGGCCCGGCGCTTCCGTTCGCTGCGTGAGGGGGAGGCGGATCGCAGGGCCGTGCGGCTGCGGGCGCCGCGATCTCTCCGCCCAGCCAGCCCTCTCCTCCGGGGGCTGGAGAGGGGGAGTTGGCGCTCCCCCGCCAGAGCGGCGCTGCCCGGCCCGCCGAGGGGGTGGCGGCGGTACCCACCGCCCCATTGTGAAGTCAGCCCGGGGAGAACGGTGGCTAGGGACTACTTTCCCCCCTTCCTCCCCCCCCCTCCTCTCCCCCCCCCCGCGGCGGAAGGTTACGGCGTGGTTTGAATGGGATGCCGTACAAAGCCCCCGTTGCCCGGGGGGGGGGGTTGGCGCCCCGTCCCCTGCCCGGTTGGGGCGTCCCCTGGTGGCGGGGGCGGCCGCTCCGTAGGGCGGGGGGAAAGAGCCGCCCGAGGTGTTGGGGGACCCAGGAGCGCTCTGAGGAGCGGGCGGGGGTGGCGGGTCAGGGCGGGCGGGGGCGGTGCTGAGGGTCCCGGAGAGCGGTGAGGGCGTGCGGGGCTCGCTGGGCCGGTGCGGGCAGCCTGGCGGGACACGGGCCCCGCGGGACGGGCCCCGGGCCGCAGCGCCCAGCAGGGTCCGGCCCTGCCGGCGGGGAGCCCCCCCGAGGCAGAGCCGCCCGACGGGGTCTGGCACAGTTGGAAGGAGCCGCGGAAGCCCGGGCAGCCCGCAGTGCTGGTCCCCGGGGGTCATTCCAAATAACTCCTGAGCCCCCCCCCCCTTCCCCTCTTCTGACAAGTCAAGACGGGCTCTTTGTGCCCGGCGTGAATAACCGACCCCACGCCCCAAACCCCCACAGCCCGAGCGCGGCCAGCGGGCTGCCCAGGCCACCTGGGCGGCGTGGCTGGGGGCCTGGGCCGGGGGAGGGGCCGCGGGGCCTGGCGCGGCGCTGGCAGCCGCCCCGCATGGCTGCCGTGCCGGGGGCAGGGCGGGCGCTCCGGCCGGGGCTGCGTCCTGCCCCGACCCCGGCCCGGCAGCGGGGCACGGCCCCAGCGCCCGCCCCCGACGGCAGCGCTCCCCGAACCGGGAAGGAGCCCGCCCGAGGGGCGAGGAAGGGAACAAAAGGGGAAGCGAGACCCCTTCTCCTTGCCTCGTCGCACGAGGCTCTCGTTGGCAAACCCTGCACGTCTCTGGGCAGGAATTGCCGGGGGGGGCAGGACGGGGGTCCAGAGCCGTCCCGGCAAAAATGGGCAACAAAAGTATACAGACTGCCCGGTTTTGTTTCCGACTCGAACTGTACAGCAGGGTGAGCGAAAACAATACATAATCATGGAAAGCAGCTTGCAGGGCGTGTCTTCTATTTTCATTCAAATTAACTTCTGCAGCAAGTTTGGGTTGGGTTTGGTTTGTTGTTGGGTGTTTTGTTTGGTTGTTTGGTTGTTTGGTGGTGTTGGTTTTTGTTTTTTTCTTTATTGGCCCGTGCACTTAACAGTGCCATTTGACTAGCAGCGGTTATCTCATATCAGACAAACTGTCCCCAGCCACTCCCCTCCTCCCTCTGCCATTTTAATCCAAGAGAATTTGCACAGGGGGAGGGGGAAAAAGCTGCTGAGGGAGAGCTACTGTCTGTAGTACCGGCCTTGCTGTTCCTTTTCTACACTGTGTTTATCAAAATTATTTCACCTCTAGGTCGTCGTTTGGAAAGGCTCCTTGTTAATTTTCATGTACTACTGCTCCATTAAAATTAGATAAAGAAATATCTTTTTGAAATGTGTTAGTTTCTTTCAGTTTTGTGACCTCTTTTCAATATTCACTTACCCCTCTACACTCACTGTGTGTTACGTGTGTACTGACAGATGCATCATCAGTTTCCTTCATGTACACTTGCATGTACTGTGAATATTTATTCACCACAGTTACTTATTTACAGCACACAAAAAAATGTTCATTTACACGACATTAAAATAACTTTCTAGCTCACAGAACTGAATTTTATGATGATGACTCTTGATCCCACGCTCCTTAAAATATATATCAGCTCTAAATCAAGGGAATAATTAGTGATGCTCTTAAACCCCAGTACTGACAGCCACAAATATTTCCCACTACAAAGTGTATTGGTTCTTTAGTGCAGAATACATTTTCATGACAGACAGCAATTCAAACGTAGCAGAGTCTTCATTAGCCTTCTCTGTACTCCAGTGTTTCTACTCCAGAAATGCAAGGGCAGGAAGGGAACACCTGATTTTTCTTTTAAATCTGAGCTCGAGTGAAATTTCAAAGTTTTTCACTCTGCTTTGCAAGTCACAGCCCTGGAAATACAAAATAAAATAACAAAAGCTCACCTATGAGTTAGACCAAAGCACACCGCAGTGTTCAACTTGAACTTGAACCTGAGACCACAGATCTGCTTGCATGGAGGCACATGTGTACAGCTTTGCAAGCTGGGGCCTGGTTTCATCCGTCCTTCACTTCCTCTCCCTCCCTCTGCACAGCCGTTACCTGCCTAGGCCCCAGGATTAAAATCTAAGCCAATCAGCTAACATATTTATAACACAATTTCACCCTTTTAAACTGTTGAAATGACATTTGCTGCTGGTGCTTCACGACTTTTGCCCTTCCTAAAGCTGTGGCCCCAACAGCATCGTCTATCCATAGAAGTGGGACTGAGCAGCATTGTCCATTCTGTAGGAGCAGGGATGAGAAGCACCAGCCCAGAGGAGCAGGTTAAGCAGCACCATCCCTTCCAGAGGAGTGGGGCTGAGCAGCACCATCCCAATCGGGAGGAACAAGGCTGAGCAGCACCATTCCAGGCCGCAGGAGGGGGGCTGAGCTGCACCATCTGTCCCAGAGTGCAGCTGAGCAGGCTGGAGGAGCAGTGCATCCCTGCTGCCGCACCTCTGCTTGGCAGCACAGCGCGGTATGCCAGCCACTCCAAAGCCATCGCCTGGGAAAGCAGGGCACACTCTGTCACTCCCACCCACTCTCCAGGCCGCTCCTTTTTCCTGGCAGATGAGGAGAAGTTCAGGAACAGGAGTGGATCCTTCTCCCTCGGGTGCCGAGGGGTGTGTGTGTGTGGGTGTGTGTGTGCACTGTGCACGTGTGTCCCCAGAGCAGGAAGTCTTGGGGCTGTCACCGTCACAGCCACTTTGCACCTGTCACAGCTGTTGTCCCAGGCCAACAACACCCTCATCATCCCCAGCAGGACTGCTTCTTGTTTTATTCAAGCTTTTCTACATAAATCCCTGAGCCATAGATGCAAGATTTCCAGTGCTAATTGAGCTTTTTGTTTGTAACTACTGGGGGAAAAAAAATTGTGTTTGCTTTTGCTTTTGCTTCCTGAACAGTGGCCTTAGATTTCTTTCTGCTTAGGCTGAAAGTCTGAGGTTTTGAGAGTGTCTCAACCCAGTGCTACAGATTTTGGTGTTGTTCCTAAGCAAACTTTGAAAAATTATTTTCTGGCCATAAAGAAAACCCTTCACAGAGTGTAGGCGAGTGTGTACACAGAGACTGTACACAAAGTACACAATTCCAGTTTATTTTTCAGCAACAACAGTGAAGGCACTTTTTTCAGCCTCTGACTCCTGCAAATGCCAAAAGAGCAACAAATTCTGATCCTCCAGCTCACAGCACTTGCTCTGGAGTTATGCAATGTTTAAACAACTTTATTTTTCAGTTCTGCAAGGTGGGACAGATGAGGAAGAAGCCCCAGAGCCCCTAAGAGATACCCTGGTTGGCACAGAGTCTTGTTTACCTGGATCAGTATTTCTTTTAAACACATTACGCTGTGATCTTACATATGACCTCACACCTGTATGTCCTGCCGAGGCTCATCAAGCTGTGTGTAGGATCAGGAGTTCCATATACAATCTGTAGCAGACTGAGTCACATAAAGCAAGAATGACACTTTTTCCTAGCCCCCAAATTTGACTGTGCCTTCTGGACATTACTGTAATGTAATGGTTAACCTGTGCAGCTGTTTAGATAACAGAGGAGAAGGGGGGAGAAGTCTTTCCCTTATAAAGATTGTGTCACTGTTGTGTGTTTGCTGTAGCCTAACAGGTTGGATCAGGCAGGATTGTCTTTTTAAATAATTTCATGAAATTTGCTTGCCTTTATCAGGGGAACAACTTTTAAATGAAAACTTTTTGTTATTAACCCTGTCAGTCTCACAAGTAAAATACAGATAAAGCAGAAATGCAGCGGGAATGCCAGACAACTGAGCTTCTGCTTTCTTGGTCTCCTCTCTGCCCAGGCATTTGCTGCTGGCTGGCAGGACAGCAACACTTGCCCCACATCCTCGGGGCTGCCAGTTCATGCAGGAAAGGGTTACAAGAGCTAAACCCCTTTCCGTTTGCCTGAGTTGTAAAAAGCAGCTCCCACCTCCTGCATATTGTGTTTTCCTTGAAAACATACACATTAAAAATGCTTACCCCAGTGAGAATGTGCCCGTGTGTTTACATGAGTATATATGTATGTATGTATATACACACATGTATTTGGTTACTACTAGTAGAAAGTGACATTTAATCACCTTCTAGACTGATTGTTTTTAATACTGAAATGCTATTAATCAGGAAAATGTTACTCTTTGAACAAGATGTTTATACAGTCAACACCATGGGTTGGTATTTTTTTCCTTCCCCTGGTGCAAAGCTGCCTGCTAAAGCAGAGCAGAAATCCAGTTTATAATCTCTTACATGAGAACTTCATGCTCCAAGTGGGACAACAATTTTGGCTGGAATTTGGAAGGAATATATAGGAGTTGATGCCTGGCTCTTAATGGTTTTAGGGGGACTTAGGTGTTCAAACCACAAATCTCTGGAAGCATTTAGATGCCTAAAAGACACAAACAGACATCACATGCAAATGTTAAAAAAAACTCTCCTCCTGAAAAAATCCCAAGGGGCATCTAATTTAATTTTCATGTAACATAAAGACCTTCAAAATCTGTCCCTAAATCTCCGTGCGCCTTTGGAAATCTGTCCTTGGAGCCTTTCAGCCTGAAAGCTGCTTTTAGAGAAGGAATAATGCAGCAAATTTTAATCCAAACTTTTATTTCCCACTGGAGAGAATGGTTCATATCCTGTAGTGAGTGGGAGGCCAGCAGAAAAAATATGGGGGGAACTGTGGTGGGAGTGGGAGGGTGCAGAGAGGCAGCTGGGGTTGGGTCAGAAGGGGGGAGGCAGGAGAAGGGCTGCTGGCAGCTGTGGGGTGAGCATGGCGGGGCCAAGGGAGCCACAGAAGAGGAAACCCCATCTTGGCCTGGAGACAGGCTCCTGGCTGGCCCAGAGGGGAGGCACTAACTGGCCTTAGGAGGAAGGAGAGGATGAGATTGAAATCGTGCACAGGTGGGGGGAGCTGGCAATGCCAGGGAGAGTAGTGAGACAAACACATGATGTCTTGGCATGGGCAGAACTTTAGAGAACACCCCAACCATCCCAGCAAAGTGTGGATGCAGATCCCGGTGGGTTTGTTTTAGTGTCTGTGCTAGGAGCTGTTTCACAGCCCCTGAGGCTGAGGGGAGCATCCCCTCAGCAGAGATCTGGCTCATGGGGCATAAGGCTTTCCCCACCACCCCTTGTTGCTCCCACAGAACACCCCACTCACCTCTTCCTCCTGGGAGCTTCTCTCAACTAAATCAATTCAAGGCTGTTGAGAAGCCCTGTTCCCCTTCAGCTCCCCTGCCCGCCCAGCCAGCCCGACTCTGGAGCAGGGCACTCCCCAGCAGGCAGCACCCAGAGCAGGCAGTACCTCTCTGTCCCACACCCTGCACCCCTGAGCAGCCCTGAGAAGAGCTCAGGAGGAGAAAGTGGGAAGGGACAGCAGTGAGAGGAGATGAGACAGGAGTTAGGCTCAGGTGTTATTATCCCCTCCATAGGCGGTGCCTTCTCAAAGAGACCAAATCTTGTAGGAGATGGGAAAGGAACCTTTCCCTTCCTGAAGATGAGGAGGAGGCACATAGCAAAATCAGAGTAGCAAGCCTCAGATAGCTGAGAGGCTTGCTCCATTCAGTTCTATGATTAAGTAGAAAATCTCCGTATCAGAAGAGAAACACAAGGTGTGAAGAGATTCATCACTCCTTAAAAAAACAGATAGGGGAAAAAAAAAATCATTTTCAGTAGCCACTTCATCACAGGGACAATTGCAGTCAATACAGTGCTTACCTGGGAAGATACCTTTCTCTTTTTATAAATTTATTTCATTTTACTTCTTTCCGTCATCGCCATCTCAGCAGCAGGGCAGCCGGTGTGCAGTGCTGAAGTCTGTGAGGGGAGCTGGAGATGCAGGGGACAGCTGCCATCATTATCAGGGTGACTGGGAGTCCAAAAACCTAATTTTTCTCACAGGAGACTTTGAACAAGAAATGCATAGAATTCCTTTGGAGAACTCTTTATCACAAGACCTAATGGGACAAAGATTGGATGCTGTATGTTAAAAGATCCAAGAGTTTAGTGGTAGATACTAATTTTAAGAGCTTTGCGAGAAATTCAATCCCTTGAACTTCAGCATTTTAATAATTTTTTTTTTTTTGAGTGAGGGAAGTTTTCCTCAGGAGTACCTACTCAGGCAATGCTTTGAAGATGCTGCTACCAGCAAGGCTAACAGAGTAAAAGAATCACTGTCAAGATCCAGCAGGACAACTCCTCCATGGGAGACCGTCCACAGTGGCAGCTTTCCAGTGGCCCACGTCACTAGGATCCACTGGTGGGAGCTGAAAAGGCAGCCCAGGGAGAGGCGTCCCACCTTTGCAACCTGGCAGGCAGTCCCCTACCTGCACCCTCCCATGGAGGTGCACTGGTGTCCAGAGGCAGGGCTGGCCTCCCTGGGGATCCTTCTCACTTGCCTTGCTGCTGTTGTGGTTAATTCCAGCAACAGGGAAGAGAGGTCCAGCTAAGAGGCAGCCACTTGCTCCTGAAATCCTACCAAAAAATTGATGGTTTGACTTTCTGCCAACACAGCCCCTTTTACTCCAACATTCAGCTCAACCTCTTCCCATGACACAGGATGATCTCAGGAAGATTCAGCCACGGGTATCCTACAGGACCTCTGACCTGCATTCCCACAGGAAAGTGAACTGTTAGAAATTCATCTGAAGTTGCCCTCAATACACCTAGTCATGGATCCATGCAAACTTTTGTAAGAGAGTAAAAATGGGTAGGTTGATATGTCCATACACACATGTGGGAGTGGAGAAAATCATTCACATCCTTCTGGCTAACATGGGGATCACTCCACTGAAAACCCTGGAAATTTCCTTATTTGTAAAACCAGGACAAGAAGGCTCAGGCCCAGGGTTTCCATGGACACACCCCTAAGGCATATCACAACTCTTCAGGACTCTAGTGCCAGTCTTTGATTTTACACTCTCTCTCTTCCATTCATTCCAAATATAATATGGAAATCTCAAATGCTAGTGATCTCAGGAGGAGGAGACACATATCAAAGTCAGTTCCTCACTGCTGTTTGTCTAAAGAAAACCTGCAACACATGAAAACCTGGAAAAGAAAAAAGTGGGAAAAAAAAAAACCAGTTTGGTATCAGGTGAGGGATTAATCACCAACTAAAAGAAACAATTTTAGAAAATGCCATGACCTAGTACCTCTTAAAATCACAATTTAAAAATTAAGTACATTCCTATTTGCCCTGGACTTTTCCTTCATTAAAGACCAAAACACCAGATACAGATGTGTTTCCCCTACCTTCCCCACCAGCAGTGAGCACAGGGGATGAATGGTGTTTGTCAACAGACCATTTATTGGTACCCTCTCACAGCCACTGCACTGCTGAGATTCATCTGAGGACACCAGAAACCTTGCACCAAACTCTCAGTCATCAGACCAGATCTTTATTCTGTGGTCTCGCCCTTCTCAGTTATATTGTTGTACATCTAGAGTTTACACTGATCAGAACCTGCTCAGAGGGACTGGAAGGCTCTGGATTAATATCAAGCACAGGCATCTGCTTCCTGCTGTTTCTGTGCCTGTGGTATCAATAGTGATTGTGAGAATGATTATTTCCGTACAGGCTATAATGACTTAGAAGGAACAGTTACAGCCTGTTGTGCAAATGTGAACAATACTTGCTTTTTTAGAACGTGGATTTTTCATACAACAGGAACTAATGGCCCTTTCAGAGCAGTTATGGTCTATCTTGTCAATTTGTTTTCTATTCATGCATGCTAAGTGAATTTTTATAGCTGAACTAGGAGTCCTTAAAAATGGGCCTTATACTGGAAATGCAGATGTGACTTACTGTGAGTTGTGCTAGGAGAGCATCCCTGCCCTTGGGGAGCCAGAGCCAGTAAATCAGAATTCCCTTTCTCCATGCACATAACATGATTCCCAGGCACTCTTTCATCTGCACTGAGAGGCAGGAAGGAGAGGCAGAATTAGCCCCTCATTACAATAATGTTTCTCACACTTTCTCCAGCTACTCTCTGCAGGCATTAGTAGAGGGGCCCTGGCTGCCAGAAATGCTGAACACCTACATCTCCAGTTAAAAGAAATCAGAGAGCAGGGTGCTTGACAGTGCTGAAAATCAGAACCACAGAGCTTTAAATAAAGGCTTTTACACTGTTAAAAAACAACAACAACAACCAACAACAACAACAAAAAAAACCCACCAAAAAAAGCCAACAAAACAAAAAAACCCAGACTCACCTTAACTCTTTATTGTGAGAGCTTTGTTGTGAAAGAGAATTTTATATTTTCCAGACTACCTGATTTATATTACGGCTTCCCACTCTAAATGGTAAAGCATCCATACTCATATCAATACATTTACCTGCCTGCTTCACAGCTGGAAAGAAAATTAAGCCATCTCAATCATCTTCACATTCAGGAACAGAGAAAACTGACTCTTTTCCTATTCAGCACCAATTAAAATGTGAAACATGGATAAGATCCACTAAATATTCCACTCACCTACATTGTCCAGAGTGGATACAGCTCTATACTCAGTGGCAACCAGAACCTTTTCTAAGACTGGAAAAACCAAGAGAATAGAAGCTATACAATCTTATTACTTATTTTATTTAGAATGTTGTAGCTGTGCCTCCCTTCATCTCTTGGCTCCCTACCCAAAACCTGTGCAACGTGCAACATCACAGGACCTGGCCATCAGCAGGCACGACAGCCCCACTAAAATGAATCCATTCATATTGATTCACAGCAGCTGAGGATCTGCCACAGCACATCCAGGGAATACCTACCTCTCCAAAAAAAAGATACCCTTCTGACAATGTCTTCCCAAGGTACTTCTCACAGACCCCAGGCCGCAGTGCAGTAGGAGCCATCCCCACCCCAGCTTCTTCTGTCCCCATTGCTGCACCCTGTCCTCATCAGAGAGGAGCTCGCCTGAAAAGGCACAGAGCCAAACCTGGCACGATCCGATCAGATATGTACAAAGGAAAATCTTGACAGCATCTGTGAATAGAGTTAAAGAGAAAGGAACAAAATAATACCACATATGTTAACAGATTGAAATGGTAGCTATGGTGACCATGGACAGACAAAGAACAAACCATTTTGACTGAATTCAGCCAATTCGTTCTGACAACAAACTGCAAGTATAAAGCAAACTTTTAAAAATCCCTAATTAAATGATTACAACAAATCCATTTGGCTCTCTTTGGCTTGTTTACTTTTTAAATTTCAGTTTCAGCTACTACATTAAACCTATTAATCATTGATGTACTGAAATACTTTCCACCGACTAAAAATGGGAATTTTCTCACTGTAAAAAAAATTATTTTCATTGTTTGCATTAAAAAAAAAAAAAAGGCAAGGAATAGTTATTGTAAAATGACAGGCATTCATAATTCAGAGAATTTTCCTGAGCATGAGAGAGTGTCTGGGTTTTGTAGAACAAAGGCTTGTTTATAAAAAGTTGGATTACTTTCCCTAGCCTGAGATGCAGCACAGCTATGAAAAATGACTGTCCTGTTTATTGTGTATTACAGTGTCAAACATCTCAGAGTCTCTTTCCTCCAGTGTGCCAGCCATTTTTCTCAGCCCTACGGAGAAGCTGACGCTCAGTATTCTCCCATTGAGGGATTCCTGGTTGTGCCTAGGGGGATTGAGCTGAGGATGATGCAGGAGAGCACAGAGCTGAGCCATCGAGGGATGGTAAAGCTGCCTACTGAGAACCAATGCTGGAAATACACAGGCAGGAGCTGGGAAGGGTTGCTCCAGTGCCAGCACAGCATCAGGCTGCTTGAAGTGATGCGGAGCTGCTTGTTTGCAAACTCCCACCCCAAGAGGCTTGAAGGGGCTGGAGGAGGCTCTACAGCAAACGTCATGATGGAGGCTCTGGCTTATCACCTGCTGTGGAGCATCCCAGGCTCACCCCCATGGAGACTGCACTGCCTGTGGCAGCTCAGATTTAACCTGGAGACCACTTCAGTACCACCAAAACAAGTGATGCCCCTGCACCCCCCTCTCCTCACAGCCACGCTCTCTGGGTGTAGTTTCAGAGCACAACACAAAACCTTACTTCCAACCTGTAGAAAAGCTGCTGTCATTTCCCTGACTGAGTGCCTAATATTTAACTCGGTGTGTTCAGTACCTTCTGCAGGCTGTAAAATTCGTAACAATATAGATTTGCAATGTAGCTGTGCTTTTGATGCTCCAGGAGAAATAACTTCAAATTTCTGAAGTGCACAGACACTCAGCTCTACTCTTACATTTTCATTTGCTGAAGTTCATTGTTCTTTGAAGAACAAAGCAAAAGAAAAAAAGCAAGCTAGCAGAGAAGTACCTGCCATTCAAATGCCACTCTCTTTATCTGTCTGCTGACTGAGGCTCTGGCTTAGCCTTCTGTAAATTGAATTAAGTTTCTGGCTGTGCCATTGCTGCCGGTGTGACCAGGTGCGGCCACTTCACTCACCAGGTCTGTTCTTCCCTTCCCCGTACGCTAAAACGGGACCAGCTTTGAGCCCTTTCACTTCTGCCTGGCCCGCCCTTCCCTCCACCCACGCACTTCGGTTCCGCTCCTGCCAGGGCAGAGGGCAGGTCCTGCGGGACTCTCCCTCTCCACGTGGGTACCCCCCTGCGTGGAGCTGAGCCAGGGCGGGCACTCTGCTCCCTTCTCTGCTGAAGAGGGATGGCCAGAGGATTCAGCCGTTCAGCCCTGCACAGCCTCACCTGCTCAAGCTGTTCGCTTTAGCGGTGGCTGGAGTGCAGCAGGAGCACGTGGTGGGGCGGGAGGGGGAGAAGGGGGGGTGGGGAGGGGGGGGGGGAAGGCACTTTTTCTTTCGATATTGGTTGGAAACAGTAAAGAACCGGTTCCGTGGATTCTGTCTGCAGTAAACCCTCACTAGATGGCTCCTTACATCAAGTAAATATATTCCCCACAGAAAGAACACTGATGTAGCATCATCTGTGTGAGAGCAGAGATAGCGTGATGCTAACTGGGCTTTATCTCTGGCTGAGCATTTTGCATGGAAAAGCAGCATATAACAGGGCTTTGGGTGGGTGGGCAAGTGAGCATTTACATGAACTACGAATGACACCGCTCTGAGAGTTGAGAGCTCTGAGTCAGATGGGCACAAGCATCTCAGGCACATCAGAAAGGCCACTTGCCCTTTTCTGTAGGTTTTTAAGTTAATAGGTGTCACATTCCACTGTCTAATTCAGAAAGCAGAACCAGGGTGTGGTTGGGGGTACCAGCAGTGAAGATCCTGGGAGAAACAGCTGATCACAGCAGCTGAGACAATAGATGGTCTTAAGGCTGAAACCCTGAATGTCACGCAGTCACTCCTAAAACAAAGAGGTGACAACTCACTTGTGAAATGCTCCCCCCTACCATCACAAGAACACGTTATTTATAATGTGTGTAGTGGCAGGATGTTCTGGGCTGAAGGACAAAAAGAAATGAGCTGTCATCTGCAGTTAACCTCTCATTCATACATCGTTGTGTGCACTGGTGGTTCAAGGTTATGCAAGTTGAATGTGCCCTCATTAGCAAGCAGAGTTAATTAGTGTCTATCCTGCATTGAGATAAACATGTATATTATGTGTTAGAAGTACTGCAGGCTGTGAAGGAGCTGTACAACAGACAAAGGTATAGGGGCCTTGAGTAGGGACTTACAGGAGAAGAGTGCATTGTGAAATGACAGATCTCATTTAAATCCACAAGTGATTTCAAACTGGGCAGCCCATGTCCCTGCAAGGCAGCCTGGCATTGGCTGGAGGGCTGGGTGTCTCCTGCGGGCAGAGCTCTGCCACCACCCTTCCTGCACCCTGCAGTGCTCTGCCCATCTTTCAAGGTGGATCAGCAGTGATTTTCAGTGTCCCTTAAACCACCGGGCTGTAAGCTCTGGCCATCAGCAGCTCACAGGCTCCATGCGGAAGGGCAGCAGGAGATGTTGTCCATCCCCATGTAAACTGCCCCTGCTCATGAGTCAGTTGCAGGGGAGCTAGGCAAGCTCCTGGTCTCTCTGTCAGTTGCCCTAGTGGCTTCATCCAGCCTCTTCCCTCTTGCTTTCCCCTCTGCCCATGTGCTAGCATGGTGCTAACCTGGGATGAGCTCAACCAGCTGATCAGCCAGCCTCAGCTCTCCTGGTGAGTGACAGAAAGCAAGGTCTGAAACAGTGGCAAACTTGCACATCGTGAAAAGACCTTTTATTTTTCACCCAAAAGCTGCTCAAAATCAGCACAGATAAATACCCTGAGCCAGGTCATAATCAACACACAACATTGCTGCAAATATAAGGATTAGAGAATTATCGCAATTACATTAAATAACTTACTGGGGAAAAAAATTGTTATAAATACTCAAAAGAAGAGAGTCATGTGTCTCATAAATGAGCCCAAGTGATGCCAGACCAATGCAAGAAATTACTAATAAAGTAATATTTGAACATCTAATTAACACAGCTGTTATCTCCCCATAACAACTTAGGGCTTAGAGCTTTTAGACTGTTAAACATTTTCTCACATGGTTTAAAAAAGCAGCCCTTGATAGACTTTTATTTTCTTACTAGCATTCCCTTGAAATGCAGTTGTTTACTTCAGGCCTTGAAGGCTGGATTAAGAGAGAAGATTGTTTGCTTTAGACTATACACACAAATTTTATTGTTGTTCCTTCTGCCACTAACAAGCTATTTAATAAATGTCAAAGCTTATCAATTGCAAGACTGAAAGGGTCAAACCAGTGAATCCAGAAATAATATTGATATTTTCTCTCTTTTCATGAAATGTACTTGCAGCAGGCAGTGTTACAGTGCTTCTAACTTTCATAGCAACCAGGAGGAGTAGCACATGAGTCAACCCAGAGAGGAAATATATCATCACCCAGTGAGTTTTCCAGATATGCAAAGCCAGCCATGTGTCTATGGCATCCAAGGAGGAATTTTTATAATATTGATTGTAGTCAGTAGTTTATTGCTGTGGTTCTGGGTGTGGGCAAGTATCTCAGTGACTGGGACTATGATTGTCCCCAACACCACTGAGCATTTAACACCACGGCTCTCATGCTCCTCCTTTTCAAAACAGGAAAGAGATGAGACATCTTTTTTTGATAGCTGCTGGAAAGACCCAACTACCTCGTGGTTGTACCTTGAGTACTAGCATTCCTCTCCATGCTGTCATGCTCACTGCAACAAGGAAAGGGTAGGGCTCTTATCTCAGCTTTCTGGAGTTCCAGCCCTTCTGCAACAGAATAAAAACAAATAGAAAGAAAAAAATAATCAGCTTTGTACTTTTTCTTGCCTGTGTAAATTATAGAATCATAGAATGGTTAAGGTTGGAAGGGACCTTAAAGTTCATCAGGTTCCAAGCCCCCTGCTATAAGCAGGGACACCCCACACTAAACCAGGCTGCACAAAGTCTGGTGCATCACACTTACAGGAAAAAGGAAGATGCATATTTGTGTAGCAGTTGTGGGTTCCTCCATTTTTTCTCACAATCATGCAAGTGGTACAGCTGTATACACAGGGGACTTTCTTTTTTTTTCATGCAGCTTTATACCAAAATAAAGGCCTCAGTTGTTCTACTTGGTGATTAGGCTCAATGTTTTGCCTCTGGGAATGGGAAACATGGGGACTCAGAGGAGCAGAAAACTTAATGAGTTCTTTATCTGAAGAAGGAAAATTTTTCAAAATGTTTTCCAGAGCTCACAGGAGGGATTTGGAGGCTCTTCCCTGTTTGGGAAGATGCAGCTCTTCCTGGTGAAAAAATTATAACCCTTGTCTGCCAAGCAACAGCCCCTCACCAGGGGTTTCCTTGCCCTACAAGCCCACAACTGGGGGCAATGCAGACAGTGTTTCACTGGATAAAGCTAAGTTGTCTACCCTTTTAGTAGATCTTTTTACTAAAATGGCATGTCTCCCTGCAGGACTTGGGATGCTCAGTGGAATCACTCAGAAACCAATCTTCATTTGCACAACATGCTCCTGAAAGAGAAGGAATATATCCAGTGAATTTGCATGTGCTCCCCTTGGAGTAGAGCCTGGAAGTGGCCCTTCAACCAGACCTAGGAGGCCTCTATTTTGGATGGCTTCCTGTAGCCACAATTGACCCAAGAACATTGGAATCCAGAATGGAAACTGATGTATCACAGTCTGAAAGGCCAGGGACCCTGCCCAGCAGGAGCAAATGGAAAATAATTGTTCTCTGGAAATATCTTTGGGTGTTGTTGGGTTGTTTTTGTTTGTTTCTTTGCTAAAAATATTATATTTTATGTAATGAGGTAAATAAAAACAAAACCCAACCTCCAAATGGCTTACAGAGCAACTGGGCAGCTGGCAGAGCATCACTGAGGCTGGTCAGCAGTTCCCCACTGTCACCCTGAGACAGAGCCTGTCGGGAAAACACCACAGAGGCCACAAACACTGGATCCACCTTGCCCAGTGCTGGAGCTGTGGGCTGGCCAAAAGCAGCTCCAAAGCAGCCCAGCTAATGCCACCTGCATCCAGGGACCCTGACATTGCTGCTGCTGAGACACAGCAATTCCAGTGCTGAGGCATCTTGTTTGATAGGGCCATGCATCGGCACGTGTTGAAGATGACCTTACTGCCAGCTATCTACACTAGGAAGTAAAGGCTTGATGCTAAAAGTTATGAACTATCTTATTTTATTCCAGTTCAGACGTCCCTAAATGAGTGAGCTGTGCCTCGTGTTCTAGGTGCACTCAACCCTGCACATAAAATAGGACAGGCAAAATAATAATAATGTTGCACAATGCTGAGAGTAACAGAAGTGCTCACCCAGTGTATTCAGGCTGCTAAGAAAGCTCTTTCAGGTAAATGAAGCACAAGGCACAAGAAAAGTGCACACTATACATGATAGGGGCTGTAGGGAAGATGGTTGGCCTTGATGATCTTGAAGGTCTTTTCCAGCCTTGATGATGATTCTATAGTGTCTCCTGGGCTGCCTTATACCAAGATGAAAAAAAAATTATCTATGTGAAACCCACATCATCTACAACCTAGTGCGTTTGGACCGAGGGAGGACAGCCTGAACCCAAACCACATGTGTTTGCCTTTAAACCCAGCACTATCAGGGCTCAGCCAGCCTGAGGGCCATCCCACCTTTCCTGAATTCAGTGCTTCTCTCCTGGATTCAGCACTTCTCTCCATGTTTGCAGCTGAATCACTCTGGCATTAGCAGCAGTATCAGCAGTATCTCCATGGGCAGCATTCCCTCTCCAGGGTGGGCAAGTGGCAAGACCTCCAACGCAGCTCTGCTTGAGCCAGCAGCAGTGCAGGATCTCTTCCAGGACACCGTGTCACACTTCTGCAGGGCTTTGCGCAAGTTTCTTTGTGTTTGTATTATTATTTTTTTTAATCCCAACTTAAAATTTAAGCTTCAAAGGCATAGATCTAGGGGGGTCTATTCATGTGGATACTGTATTTCCTGGAACAGATCCTTCAATTTTGTGGTGAGCTAGAGTTGAAGACATTTGTATTCAAATCCTTCTTTAGGCTCTAATGCTTTTTAATATTGGATACAGGGATTTTAGACTGGAAATGGCACTCTTGACTTTACTATCACCCCAAACAGACAATTGAAATTTAAGCTGCTATTTCTTTTCCATCCTTCTTATGCTGCTCCCAGCTCTCTCCCAGAAATTGTAATTATTATGCTGCATCTACTCTGCTAATAAAGTCTATTCTGCCCCATGTTTCCCCCCCATTTTCTTCTCAAGTCTTAAACCATCAAATAAAATCAAGGTTTTCATTTGTAAAGTGGTTCTCAGCAGCTCAGGATTTACTTACAGTTCTTTGAACAGGCTACAGAAATGCCAGATGGGTAGAAATGTAACACAATAACATATACAACTGTGGTGCAAGCTCCAAGCACCATTTTGCATGGGATGCCCCATAATAACCCTGTCCTTTCAGGGTTTTTTTACCCTGGCTTATGGTAACAGTAGTTGTTCGAATCATTTTTCTGGATGTTAAAACCAGATACAGTCTAGTCCACGTTCATGTCACCCGTGCCCTTGTAGAACAGCCCTCGTACAGGGGTCTCTCAAGGCCTTACAATCTCACGTTATGCTGTTGTGTGCCAGGTTTAGGAATGAAATAGCTAAAAACCACAGAAATGTACATCACTGGGCTCTTACAGAGGCAAAGGCAGAAAGGACCTGCAGGTCCAGGCACAAGACCAAAATGCTCCAGCTGAAACTTCCTTCAAAGGACTGAATGCATTTAAATGCCTGTGTAAAAGATCTATATGGAATAACCAGAAGGATGTGTTTGAATCTTAGTTTATTCCCCAGTTGGCTAATTTTTTCTTTTTCTTTTTTTTGCTTGTGGCTCTAGGAGCAGCAGCTTTTGTAGGCTTTCCAGCAACAGATTTCTTCTCAAGCCCACCTTCTGCACCAATGTGCCTTTATTGTCCACAGGGTGCCATGCATCCCCTCTGCTCTCATGTGTGCAGGTTTTTTCCCAAATGTTCACACCTGGGTTGGCATGCACTGGCAGAGCCTTCCACTCACAAACACTGAATCCCCAGGCCTGGAGCCCAGGAGAGCTTTGTTTCCTAGGCTGGCATTGCCCTTGCACTTAGAAAACAAAACAAAACAAAAGCAAAAAACCAAACAACCCAAAACACAACCACATTAAGGATGAGCTTGAAATTTGCTGTAGGTTCCCTTTGCAGAAAGCAGGGACTCCAAAAATCTGGGGAGAGGGGGAAAAAATCAAATCTCATTCCCAAAAGGAATGTCAACAGCCATTTACATGGGCTCACATCCCCTCATCTAAAACCAACAACAAACTCTCCCAAATAAATAAAACAGACAAGTCCCCTTCAATGCTTTTAGATCTGGGGAATACTGGAAAAAACTAGTTAGAAATTATTTTTCATATTCTCCAAGTGTGAGTGTGCATTGCCTTGGTAGCAGCTTTCCATGAGCGCTCCAGCTAACAAGCTTGCTGCAAAATGATCTTTGAGCAGTGAATTTTAAAATAAGCACTAGAAAATATTCCCCAGAAGACAATTTGGAATAACTAATAATAAAAAACCCCACACTGGACACCTAATTTAGAAGCTCTGATCATCCTCTCAGTAGCTAGAAGTATAACACTTCATCTGCTTGTCCAATCAGAACAAATGTCTGTAACTCACAGCAAACTGCTCAGTAAGTTCTTGCTCATCAGTATCATGCACTGAAAGCCAGAGTTTGCTTGCAGAAAAATCATAAGTGAGAAAGAGTTTGTGTGTTGTGTGTGTGTGTGTAGGGGGGGTTCCCTCGAGTAAACTGTTTACTATTAATTACTTATTCAGCCCTAGATTTTAATTGATAATTTTTCCCTTGATGTGCTCCATATACAGGAAATGTTAGCATTAATGAAAGCTAATCCAAGGCGCAGTTGGGAAGGGGATTATTTTGCCAATTATTACTTCCTTTAAACATGGAATTGTGATCAAAGCAACATGGTTCTGATTTTTCCCTCCATTTTTAGCTTTGTAGTTTGATTCTTCTTAATACTAAGTTGCTGCTATAAGCATGCTGTGAATTTCCAATATAGGAAAGCTTTAATAATTCGCAGCCATAATTGTTCCTGCTTCAGTCTCCAAATCAATTTGGTGTGGAATTCCCATCTCCCAACACAAAGCTTAACTCAATGGTATCTGTGTGAGACAGCCTATGAAACTAGTCTGGTATAATGGACTTCATTAAGGGATAGTCAAATTATTTTCATCTGTAATCTATTTTAAATTGGAAAAAGGGGGTTAGAATAAATATTTTTCCTTCAAAAGTTATTAATTTCTGTGGGAAATAGGGGATGGTTGTTGCTTATTTTTTTCCCTTTGTTTTTATAAAAGGTTTGAAAATTGTTTTCTGGTTGAATTATTTCTTTGGTTGAAACAGCAAATATTTAAGCCAGGAATAGAAACAGCGTCTTGATTTTACTGAAGAGTCAAACTGTGCTACGAGTTTTCCCTTTTTTGCCTGCCCAGACATAACCCCTTCTGGTGCTAAAAGCTGAGCTCCTGGGCTGACACAACGAGCATCACTCACCTCCAAACCTTGGTGGCCATTTGGCTGCCTAAGTGCAGATTTGGTAGCTTCAAACCATTTTTTTTTAGTCAAACCTTGAAGTAGTGAGATATTTGATGCTAGAACAGAGGTCTGGTTTTAAGAGGCAGCCTGCATTGGCACAAGATCCATTAACCCTGACTTGAACCACATACACGCACAGACTAATAACAGGTTGGTAAAGAGTCTTATTCAAGCCCTGCACATGAGAGTAAATTACTCCCTTGATGAATAAAAACCATTACTTAGTATTAAGCATCATAGCAAGAAGCCTCTTCGGCCTGTTCCTAACAGAGATGTTGCAGTTAATTTAGTGTAAAATTATCACCTGCTGTACAATAAAACAACAAACTGCAGTCAAATAATCTCTTAATAAATGAAAATGTATAATAAACTGTGTCAGCACCACAGAGATTTGGCAAGGCTGAATACCCTAAAGGTACCAATCCAAACAAATTCACCATACAATATATGGCCTGTGTCATTTCTGGTTCTTATCAGAGATGATTCATCTGGGAATCCTTGGCACTGAGTTTTACCTCAAAAGGCCAGGCAATTATTACAATGGTATGATTTCTGCCACATTAATTAAATATAATGCCTGTAAGCCCCTTTATAGGGGTCTATAAATTTGTTGTAAACATATGCTGTAGATGGGCAAACATAATCTACAAAATGTAATAAACATTCAATCAGCTTCCTCTCCCCCGCAGAGCAGGGAGACAGGTCAAAGGACCACTGAGTCAAAAAAAGACAACACAAACACCAAAAAGTCAGCCTGACATTGCTCCTGCCACACATTAAATATATATATATACACACACATATGGAGAGAAACCCAAATCTTTGTTGGAGTAAAGGCAGAGAGAGCACAAGCACACGGCACATGGGTCCACTGCTGCAGGCAGGAGGACAAGGGGCTGCTCTTGCTGCTGGCTCCAACCTCAGTGTACGTGGACAGTCAAGGCATCCCAAGCCAATGCAGCTCAGCACAGTTCCTCTGTGGGATTCTTCTGACTGCAGGAGTGCAGCAGACCTATTAGGTGTTGCTGAAAATCTATCTTGACCTAATTTGCTGGGGATTCAAATGCTCCCTCCACCCCATATGAAAAAAAAATATAAAATAGGAGGGGAATACAAAAGGAAAATTAAAGCCAAATGAACAAGAGTAGGGTAACGCTTTTCACAGTCACCCAGGCCCAGACAAGTAGCTTTTCTGAGGCGCAGGCAGAGAAGAAATAACGGACTTATTGTTCAATAGCACGACAAGGCTAAGGAGGAGTTTCCGCAGACACATGCTGCCCTTGGAAAGGCAGGCTGCTCAGTGGGCAGGAGCACCAGAGGTGCTGCTTGCCCACAAGTTCAGCCTACCCTTTGGAAACCAAAGGGATGTTCAGGCTCTGCCTCTCTGTGCCCTGACCCCACGCTGGCTGCTTTAGTGAGTGCCAGGGGCTCTGTGTCCCTCAGCCACACAGGTAAGGCGCTGTTTGCTGGCATGCAGAGCAAGCTGCTGGAGCTTGCTCAGGACATGTCTGCAGAACCTCTGACTCCCAGCTTCTGCTTATGGAGAGAGCCTGAGGTCTGTAGCACAGGCCACTCACACTTCCATGCTGTACTTGTTCTTGTTTTGTTTAGCATAGTTCACAAGGCAAGAGCAAGGGACAGCCAGTGACAGCTGAAAACGATGAAGGGTCAAGGCAGGACACGGCAGGATGCAGCTGTCTAGCAGAAATTTTAGATACAAGTCGCCATCAGGAGCCTTTTTTTTCCCCCAGAAACACTAGGCAAATTGCGAAAAACTGAAGAATTCCTTTTTTTTGAGTGCAGTGTCACCTGTATCAGTGTTTCTGATCCCATTCCCACTAATGCAGCAAACCCCACGTTGTATACAAGTCCAACTAAAATGGCAGCTTCGCTGGGGACAAACAGAGAGCTGCCTGGCACCCCATGCCAGCCCACTGAAGGGCTGCACATGGTGCAGGTCAGCACTGAATTCAGTCCTTTGTGTTAGGTGTCCAACTGCCAGCCCCTTTGTAATGTGTCCCTTGCTGGTACAAACAACACTGGTCCATTGATACCTCCAACCTCAGCCTGGTACCATGGGCAGCAGGAATGACCCTTCCAGCCTAGCAGCTTACACCTCTCTTCCAAACCATCTCTGTGTCTTTACACAAGGAATTGTGCCCCAAAACTGCTTAGGTCTCTACCTCTCCACAGTGCCTTCTGCAGAAGAGCTAATGAGCAATTTCTCCAGAGCTTTCAGGATAGGGAAGGAGGCTGTGCTGATACATAAATATGGCCAGGCGTCTGGAGGCAAAACAGCACTATTCCAGCCCCTGCCCCTAGCAAAATGGCCAGCATCTCTTTGTACACCCAAGTTCTTCTCCAGCAGGTTTACATGACACCAATGGAGACCTGTAAGAGGTTTAGGTGCCGCTGCTGGTACGGGTGCAAACGTTGCCTGAGTGTGAATGGGAAAGGACATCCAGGAGCCCATGGGGTAACCACATCAACTGCTCTGTAGCTCTTATGGGGCATGTATTACACCAGGCAGCACTAAAGGTGTAGCAAGGCCCTCACATTGCTGATACACCTCTCTCCATCGTTAAACTGAAGGGCTTCTCCAGCAGGTGGCTTTTTTCCTAAGATGGGACCACCCAACCTGTAGCAGATGCTGGACTTCTGGGTTGTGAGGGCCTCCAAGAGCAGGGCTGGAAGCATCAGTTTATTCACACCACACCGCCATGATGGTGAAGCACAGATCTGACACAGCTTGTGCCTGTATTCCTTCTAAGACCGATAATTTAAAAACAGCAAATTAAAATTACAACTGGACAAGACATCTTCTCAACCCAGCTCCCTCCTTGGGAAACTCCATTCCCATATAAACATCCTCTATCATTAACCTTTCTGGACAAAATCCCTGCCAAATAACAAGAGCAGAGCCTTTTCTTCAAATGGAGTTAAGATAAATACAGCATTTTTCCTCAATTACATCAGGCTTTTTTAACAGATGGGATTATCAGGACATGCTAGCACCTTCTGGTACCAGGAAGGGGCTGTCTAGCAGTGGGGCTGATGGCACCTGGCCTCACCCCTGCGGGTGGGTCTCAGCTTTGCAAGAGGTGGGCAGCCTGAGGGGGCAGCTGGTCTCTAAACTGGCCACAGGGGCAAACTGAAACCTAAAATGCGCTGCACTTCACATCAACAGGGAGGTTTTCCTCACTTTTAAGAATGCTTGTGGTGGAAATGATAGAAAATTTGGAAAAAATGGTGGAAAATTCAGTATTTTGAGAAGCTTAAGAGCCACACCTTACGTTGCAGCCTGTGTCCCGTTGTACTGCCCCATGGCCACACATGCTGGCAAAGAAAACAACAAAAATAAAAATAAGCAGCACAGTGGAAATATATATTAATTTTTTCCCCTGTCTGAGGCAGACAGGCTGCCAGCCACCAGCCACAAGAGCTGGGGCAAAGAATCAGGCCCAAGTCACCTCCAGCAACTTTAGCTCAGAGCCACGCTGTCTGAAGGGGTGGAGAAAAGGAATTGGATAATCAAGGACATAATCCTTCAAACATTTGTTATAAAACAGATGGAGAAGCACTCTCCCAACAGTGAGACAGGCTGAGCCAAGGGCCATGTTGACACCACTGCAGTGAGGTGGTGGGCCCTGCCCTGGCTCCCAACCAGAGTGGCAGCTGGGCCCAGGTGGGCAATTCCTGTAACTTCTTGAGATGTTTTGCAGTGTTGGGTGTTTGTTCGTTGTTCTTTTGCTTCAGGTCTCACATTCCAAATGCACGTGATAACCAAGGTTTTCATAAACATCATGCTTGCAGGAAAAGCCAGAGAACAACCTGAGCATAACCTTGCAATTCAAACCCATAATGTGCAGAAAATTACTTGGAAGTGTGTTTCGACCTTTACAAATTCCTTTCCTTCTAAAGATGGTGGGGAAGAGTTGAGCAAATGTGATTTTATTACCGTGATTCTTGACCAGAAAACCAGGGAGGTCTTAGGGAGCCCAGGAGGGGACCCCGACACCCCATGCATGGCTGTGCTCTTCACTTGGCTGTGCAGATTTGCATAGGGGAGATATCTATAGCTGCTTCTTCTCTGGTGGATGAAAACAGACAAGTCTATTGTCTGTGTCTGACACAAAGTAGAAGTTGCCAATAACAGGATGTTATAGAAAGCCTTGTTGCTTCTGAGACAGGACAAGCCTGACACCTCCAGCCAAGGGCAGCTGATATGACTCTGGGATCCAGCCACCAAGACACTGTGCTAATCAAAAGGACATCACAGCAGTGAGACTATTGATCCAGCTTCTTTGTGGTCCCCGACTGATGTCTGACAGGAGGTGCTGCCTGTGAACCAATCCACCACAACATAGGAAATAAAAACATTAAAAGTGAAGCCAACAGGCAGAGCAAAGGGGGTGTTGCCACCAGTCCCTGCTCATGCTGGTGGACACCAGAGGTCATGGACCCACTGGCTCCTCACACTGATCACAGCCTCAGTCCTCATGGGCAGCAGGGCTCTATGTACATCCCCACATTCTTCCACCCCTCTGCATCTGCCTGCTGGCTGCTGAAACAGTTTAACCACCCAACCCAATATGGTTTCAGTTTATCACATATCGCATACAGCCCTCTTGGTGCTCGCTCTCTCTGATGATGTCTCCTTTACACAAAAGATCACATTATAAAACAAAACAAATTCAGCTGGGGAAGGGAGTTGGATATTTTTAGGGGGAATTTAGGGTTGCTCTTTTTTCTTTTCTTTCCTTTCTTTTTTTTTCTCCCAAGCAAAGTCACTCTGGCTTCCTATAATTGGAGGGAGAGATGGGAGGGGAATCAGTGTGGTCTAGAGTCTTGAACTCCTGTTTGAAGCAGAGAAGGAGGGACTGCAGTTTTCTTATTCCATCTCAGAAGGGCAACGCTGCCTGTCAGGCCAGTGACTGTATGATCTGACTGTATGATCAGTGACAGTCCACTGTATACACTTGTGTTCTCACTGCCATCACCAGGGCACAGTGCTGTGCGTAGACCATCTCAGTACAAGAGTCCCTCTCTGCAGACTTTGCTCACTAAGTCTCCTCTTGCAAGCAACATCTCCAGCCTCAGCTTATCCCTTTCTTTTTATTATGAAAACAGCTATTAATATGACTATTATTGCTACTGGCACTTCAGTTTAATGCAAAAGTAAACACTTGGTTTGGCAGTGAGTGAACTATGGCATGAAGGTTTTTAATTAATTAAAATTTAATAAAAATAAAGTTTGAAACAAAGTGCCAAATTTTAGAAAAGCAGGAGACTTCAGCTTTGATTTTCTTCAGCTTTCAGCCATTTCAATATCATTGAATTTTTGTGGGATTTTTTTGTGGAAGAAACCCAGACACTCCAGTTATGAGCTGTAAAGCTAAGAAAAATAAACAAGAAAAGTTTCACTTTGCCTTTATCTGTTTCCAAATCACACTGTGCCTTTTTGTCTGAAGCAGTTGTACTACAGCAGAGATGCCCACATGAGAAGGATTTTCTCATATCACCACCCCTGGCCATTGCCATCACTTATACCCTCAGACAGGATCCACTTTGTTGGTCTGGGATCACCTTGCTTTCTGTTTTGCCCATTCCTGGATTTTTTTTTCTCCCCACAGCAAAAGCAAAACCCAGGTTGCAGAGTGGCACTCATTTTGCATCAAGTGCAAGCAACAAGGGCAGCAAAACAGCATCTCTTTGCTGAGGGCTACCTGTAAAGGTGTGGGGACCCCCAGCCCCTGCTGGGGACAATCACCACCTGGGAGCAGTCCCCCCTTAGCTGCTGGAGCCCTGCCCATGGCACTGCCATACATGGGACCACAGCAAACTCATCTCCCTGACTTCCCAGCTCATGGCATGCCTTTCCCCTCTCTGAAACACTTGCTAAAGGACAAGTGATGCTGGCAGCTGCTTCGCACTCACTCCTGATTTACGGCACCACTAAGGCTGATTTAGAGATTGCCACAGGAATGGCACTTTACTCCTGGTTGCATTTGGTCCAGTGTGACTGCTTGAGTGGGGACAAGGAGCAGGATTTGGGCCTGTATTACAGCCTCATTATTCTGATGACTTCTGCTTAGCAGATATTCCTTTCCTCTTTGCTGAGTCCAAGCCTCACACTGAAACAAAAGCTATCTAGAAGTGCATTAAAATGCAAAGCTATCTATAATTCACAGCAGGACCCTCTCCGTGAACACCTTTGATAGGCTATATGCATAGTTCTCATTTTATTTTACCAAGAACCCTGCTATAGGAAGAGAAAAGGGGGATGTGTTTTAAGTGATGTGAAAGCTGTTACACATTTTCACCAGGTGTGTCAAAAATTCACATACATAAAATGAAGTTGCAAGAAAAGAAAAAAGAAACACACAGACTTACAAAAAACCTAAAATCCAGTTCCAGGCTACTCGGTGCTGGTTTGCACACACTCAGCAGTCAGGTATTGGCATAGCCTGTACTGTTCAGCCAAAAACTTTCTTCTTGAATGAGATCCAAGTTTCCTGTACCTGTGGCAGCACACTGCCATCATGGTACCAACTGGGCAAGAATAGCAGCTGAGACCTCTATACATAATGCACCCAAGTAACCAGAATTATAGAGGGTGTATATTGCAGAGAGACACCAAGAAACAGGAAAGACCTACATGCACCCGGATCTTACCTGTGCCCAGCAGCAGCACTGGTCCCACCACAGCCACATACAAAGGGGCACCATGGTTTGGGCTTCTCCCTGATTTAGTTTCCTTTCCCAACTGTGTATTCTGTGTGTCCCAGAATCACCACATCCTGAGCACTGCACACCAGCACAGCTGAATGGTGGTGTCTCCAAAGGGGATGGAAAAAAGCTGATTGCTCAGTAATTAAATCTGAGCTCTCACCTGGCACACAGCTAGGAGGTGGAGCAGGGGAGGCTGCTGCACAGGTTTACCTTCCTTGGGGTGCAGCTCATGGAGGAGAGCACCCCAGCAGCACACAGCTTTCTGAGCCCTGCGCCTGGTGTCAAGGCTGCAGACCCAGGCGCAGCCAGTGCCCGTGCCCAGCACTGCTGGGGAAGCTCCTGGGCACACCTGGAAACAAAAAACAGCTCCATGGACAAGCCCTGCTCACCTGTGCACAGCACAGATGTAACCCAAAGGAAGCATAACCAACAGAGAAATGGCAAAATAGTTGCCCCAGGGTTGATCCAGAGAGAGAGAAGGGACCTGAACCCACTTTTACCCTTTTTAGCAGGGAAAAGAAAATCCAGTTGCAGCATCTCTGCCATAAATGGCTCTGCAGTTGGTTTTTGTTCCTTCATCCTTTGTCTGTTCCTTGTGCACCATGATCCTCTTTTTCTTGCTTTCTCCTCCCAGAAGAGGAGAAATAAAAGTACAGATTTTCCTCCCTCAGTTAATTTCTATTCTCCACTTTCCACAGATTTCCATTTCCCCCAACCCTGATTTTCTTCTGCTGAAAAAGTCCCTTGAAACAACTAATCCTCCTGCCCTCCCTTCTCTCCTTCCCACCTCCTGTTTCCCCATCCCTGCTCCTTGTCCTGCTTCACGTTTCTTGTCTTTCATCTGGTTTCTGTCCACCTCTCTCCATACACACAGCTCTTTCTTCCTTCCCAGCCTCTCTTCTCTGTTCACCTTATCATCATTTTTTCACTTATGCTAATAAGGCCCTGACCAAACATCTTTTCCTTGCCCCTCACTCTCTTTCCATGTCTTCCTAACCCCCCTGTCCTTGCATTTACCCTCTTTTAATACCCTCCTGGGAAAAGGGCCCACCCAGGAGTTTCAGAGGTCTGTGTGGTCTCTGGCAACCCTGATGAAAACACCTTTGCTCAGAAAGCTGAACCAGCCCCACACTATGTCTGTGCCACCCTGTGCTGCTCAGCATCAGTGGGAAGCCACCATAATTACAGTCACCCCAACCAGGAGCCACCAATTAAGACAAAGAGGTCAAATCATTACCAGCAAGTTGGCCTGGCAACACTGGCTCTGCAAGCACAGCTGTGCCAGCCACCTCCCTCCCCAGCATCCCCACCTCCACATGCAACCTGTGGTCTCAAACCACCACCATCCAGAGCCAGACACACCTGGCCTGACTGCACATGAAATGCTGGCCAGCAAGAAGGGCTACCAAGGTGCTGAACAGCTCTCCCTGTAGAAAGGAACAGAGCATTCCATAGAATCATAGACTCGTATAATCATTTAGATTGGAAAAGACCTTTTAAGATCATCAAGTCCAACATTTAGCCCAGCACTGCCAAGTCCACCACTAACCCATATCCCTAAGCATCACAACTACACATCTTCTAAATACCTGCAGTTTTCTGTCAGAGCTGCTATTCATGCCACTTGCTCTCAAGGACATATAGCAGCAGTGTAACTTATAAACAGAGTCTTGCTCTGCATCCTGGTGGCAAGTTCCCAAGTCTCCAAATAGCTCAGGTCACCAACAAATTGTATGATTGAGATGCCAAAACCCCAGTATGAGGAAGGCTCTAGTCAAGAAGGGACGAGAGGAGGGCTTGTGGCTCCTGAGGAACTCAGCCCATTGCCGGGAGAGGAGATGGAAGGAGAGGTCAGAGGGTTTTGCTCTGTACTCCTACACTTGTGTGGGCTTTTGCCAAAGCTGGGCTGGAAGAAGATTCCCCTCCCAAAACCGCCTTGGAGCTGCTTGTCCCAAGAGTATTTGTTCCAGCACAGGAGCCCCAGGCAAAGATTTCTGTAACTGTCAGAAAACAAAGTGCTTGCAAAGAAAACCAGTCCAGTTCAGTATATTTTGTTTCAATGTCACTTTTCCTCCAGATCATCACTGTTTGTCTGTACCATCAGAGCAACCAAAGGCTCACTACAGGGCTAGACCATGACTATGTCAAACATGGAAAGATGAACTCTCTGGTGCAAGAGCAATCATCTAGACAATTAGCTCTCTTTTTAAATCATTCTGAATAAGAAAAAAAAAATTTTTTTTTTTGAAAGCTTTGAATATATTGAGACATCACTTATCTGATGGTAGCAGGACTTCTTCAGCCTTCTGCACAATCCACCCAAGGATGTGGGAGGCAAATGCAGGCACTTATAGCAAAGGTGGCTTTTGGCCAGCATGGCCTGTAACACCCAGACTTTGCCTCTTTCCAGGCTGCCCACAGAAGCTGTAGGAGATAGCAGGTATGTCTCTTACAGGAGATAACCAAAGAACTGGTGGTTCGACACAAGAGTGCACAGCCAGCTCCTCCAAAGTGATGACCAAAGCACAGTTTTGCTAAGAACAGCCCCAGCAGACTCACTCCTCTGGAAACTCACTGCTGTGAGCACCAGGCTCTGTACACATTCCGGAGGATTTGCCCCAGCTCATCACAGCTCCTCCTCCAACCATGCGGAGCCAATGGCACCAAGGTCTGGAGAAGGGCCCTCCTGAACATACATGATCGCTGGCACAGGGGCACTGCTGTCCCTCCCCAGGCCTGCAGGGCTTTTCTGAGGACAATGAGCCACCGCAGATGCATCTCTGTGCTGCAGCTCTCCCCGCTTGGAGGAACACCCGCTTGGGATGTGTCTGACCCCACGTGAACCTTCTCCCTCCTCCCCCTGCCAACTGCAAATGCGTCACGGAGGGAAGTTGCCAGAGCCAACCCCGGTGAGAAGTCGGGTGCTTTTTTTATTGCGAAATCAGTGAAAACGAGGCAGTTTGCACGTGAAACTGCCTCAAAAAATACCTTCACAGGAATGAAATTATTCACATTTTTCTGCATCACCCAATCTAAAGGCTTTGATTTTAAATGAGAAAAAAAAAAAAGTTTCAGTTGATTTATTTCTTTCTTTCTCTCCCCCTTTGATTTAAAAGCTGGGTTAGCAAATGCCACAGTGCAGCAGCAGTGCTGCCAGCTCCCAGGCAGGCTCCTTGTTAACCTCACAGCAGAGGCAGGCAAATTAATACTGGTGGAGTCCTTTAAATTGCCCTCTGCTTTTCTCTTTGCCTCTCACTCTCTGCTCCCCAGGATACAGCTTCCCCTGGATCCACTGAGCAAACACAGCCCATCCCCTCTTACACAAATATCACACTGCTGTGTGCGGCAGAGATAAACTCTCCAGGTTTGGGCTGCACCAGTTCAGCTGCCTCCGGGTTCATTGAGGCTGAGGTCCATCCCAGCCCCTCCCCAGGATAGGGCCAGTGGTCCATCCCACAGGAGAGCTTTTCCTGGGCTGAGTTACCCAAGCACATCAATAGTCCCTGGGAGTCTGTGTGCCTACCTAAAACATTGTGCCTTTGTCAGTATTTGCCAGCTGCAGGGAGGAACAAATATGTTCATCTCCAGCCATGGCTTCACCCTCACCCTTGCCAGCCATGACCACCAGCATGTCATCCAAAGTGTGAAACTGGTGCAGGCCAGGTACAAGCAGAGGGAGGCTGAATTACCCTGAGCACTGCAGTTAGTTGGGTGCTACGTGTCAGAGCTGTGCCAGCTGCAGGAAGGCAGGTAATCTCCAATGAACTGTGCAGCTGGAGCAGCCCTGACAAACACTCATCTGATTTTGCATCCAGCCAGCGGATACAGTTTACTTGTCAGAATGTTTTAAGCCCATTTGGACAGGCAGCAGGAACTCGTGCTGCACCGAGGCTCTGCAGCAAGGGGGTGATGGCAGCAGCAATCCAGCCCCCAGGTGCACCAGCAAACCAAGCTCATGGGTCTCCTCTCATCCAGCCCCTGATGTAGAAACCAGACAAATCTGCATTGTGGAACAGAGCAAAAAGCAACAACATGTTATAACTGTGCTCATTACACAACAGCAACAGCCCCAGCCAGCCAAAAAGGGAGAATTTTAAGGTGGTGGCTGGTTTGAGGCAGGATTAACAGCACATATTCTGGAGGTGAGGTACCGGTGTAAGGGGCAAGACCAGCAGTGCTCTCCTCTTAACAGCAGTGATTCATCCAAGAAAGTTAACTAGATCATTATTTTTTTTTCCCCAGAAAACAGAATAAGATTTGTCTCTGCAATTATAAAAGTAACTTTTTTTTTTTTAAGACTTGTTTATAAATTTTTAATTGAGAATCAGCTGTTTCCTTGACCACTTTTCCCAGGAAAACCTTTAGAACTGTTGAGGGGGAGGAAGGAGGATGACAAGCGAAAGTTGTTGAAGGATGTCTGCGAGTTAATAAACAAGAATCAGTGTAAAGTGCTATTCTGTGACAAAATTTTATCAGACAGTTTTCTAAGGATTCCACACTGCTATTTGGCTTATTGATTTCTAAGGTGCTGCACTCTAAAAAAGAAAAAAAGCAATTTAATATGTATTCCCTGAAGCTTTTAAAATGCTTGGTCCTTCTGTGCTCCTCCAAGTGCAGCCTGAGCTGTGACATCGTTTGGAGTAGTGGAGCAGGACAGACATCAAGGATGGAGTTACCTCCATCAGCTCACGACCAGCACAGGCTTCCCATTCCAAGGGCAGGTGATAGCAAGTGCAGAGGCAAGAAAAGCAGGCCTGTTAAATCCAACACCTAAAACCCCACAGGCTGCATCCTGGCTCACAAGGGGAAACACAAAGAAAGCAACTTTCTCCTCTCTGAGCCTGGACAGAGGGTGAATACCCCACACCTCCTTAGGTAAAGAGACCAGGCTGAGAGGTGCTTTCTCCTTGTCTCTCTGCTTCACAAAGGAACTGGGTCTGTTTGTAACCAGTGGGCCCCACAGCTCCATGTGCTGCCAGCCCCTCATGCCTTCACCCAGGCTGCTGGCAGGGCCCTACAGCCCCTGGGAACAGGTCTGCCCCAAGGAGCTACTGATGAGGACAGATGCCCAAATGCTCAAGTTATACAAACAGTCCCATGGAAGTGGGAATGGGAAAGCAAGGAGTCAAGGCTAAAAGTGGAAATACACTTAGGGAAAGAATCAGACTTCCCCTGGTGGGTCTGATTCCTTGCATCCCCTCCAGCTCTCCACATGGCTGATACAAACCCATCCTGGACCAGGCTCCTAGAAGGGAAGCCAGAATTTGCTTCTCACCCATCTCCCTCATTGCCTGCAAACCTGTCATTTGCCACCAATGTACTATACATCAAATCCCTACTGAAACATCATCAATTGGGCTGGTTCCTTCTGCTTTTTGAGTACCCAGCAACCCCAGGCCCATGTGCACAGTGGGCATTCAACACACCTTCTGCTGCCATGCCCTACAGCTTTTGGGCTGAGGACTATCCTGCCCTGCCCAGCATCTCCAATACTAAGCATTAGCAGATAAAAAAATAATGTCCCCTTGCCACTGGCAGACTGCTGCCAGAGGTTTTGGTTTGTGATGGGAAGGAAATGCATTTTCAGGGGCTTTTTATGCCCTTGTGAGCTTCCACCACAATAAAAGGAGGATTCAAGCGCCCTATTTCCACAATCTGCAATAAAATATTAGAAACCATTGAAGCTGAACTTGAAATTATGAAGTAAGACTAAGTTGAAATTTAGAACTTCTGCCTTGGCTTGAGAAGTTGCATTTTCAGTGAAACCTTAATTACTTCTTCCAGCTGTAGGTCTTAAATAATCCTGTCTGTCAAAAGCTCATAGGTTAGGCTGAAGTGGAAATTTCTGCATAGCCAAATTTGGAGCAGATGAAATTAAAGAAAAATAAACCACAGAAGAAAAACAAAATGACATCATGTACTGAACTGGAACTAATTTTGCTTTCTTGCCAGCCTTCTGGAAGGAGTCACTAAGTCCCACATGCCTGTGCCCAAGGTGTTGGGCAGGAGAAGAGAAGAGTTGCTACAGTATTAATGCAGTGAAGAACATCTACCAAAAGTTGAAGAAAACCTAGAATAACTAAAGTCAAACTTCATTAAGTAACTCCTGGGTACATCTGCATTTTGTCATCTCCCAAGGTCAGTTTTCCTGCGACAGAACATCAAAGTCAGCAATTCACATTTTTTTATTGATGTGCCACCTTGCAGAAGGCTCCACATTAAATATAATGGGTGCATTTTCCAGGAGGGTGGGCAGCTGTTGTGGTCACCTCCCCCACAGGGAGCCCTTAGCCCCGGCTGAGGCTTCCCCAGGAGCCAGCTTGGGGCAGAGCCAGGGCCACCCTGGGCTCAGGAAGCATTTGGCCACCCAGAGCCATGGAGCAGGGAGGTAGGGTCCCCTGGCACCACTCACACTGCTGCAGCCTTCTCCCAGGACAGCAGTCAGACCAGCATGCACAGCCCACAGCAGCAGGGGCTTTGGTGGGACACAAGTGCCAAAGTCAAGCATCACTGTTAGAGCATTCGAGTCCACTGATGTTGCACAACTCTCTGAAATTTGGATGGAGAGGTGGCCTTAAACCCCAAAACAACATTTGAAGTAGATAAAGACTCCTTTGGGTCATCTTCATCTTCCCTGCCCCCTCCCCCATGTCGATGTTCAAAGGATGTATTGCTCAGCCACCACAGCAGTTGGGAAAAAGAGCATTTGGGACAGTGTTTGTCCCTGGAAGACTGGGCATTGCAAGGAGCACCTGCAGTGAAGGCAGGGAGGCTCTGCATGCAGGAGGCATCCGTTTGCAGCCAAGAAGTCATATTTGAAGGTGTGTACACCTCAGCCACACCACACAGCTGCTGGCCAGCTGCCACAGCCAGTTACCAAGCCTGTCCATGCTTTTGTCAAAGCCTAGGGCTTCTCTTTGATGAAGACATCCCACTATCTTCACCTCTCCACTCACCCCCAGTTCTCCACCCCACAGGTGGGACCAGTCACCTGGCTGGAGCATCCACCTACCTCCATCCCCCTCAGGGCCCATTCCTGCAGGTTTTGTTGTCCCTGATCACATGTAAAAAAGCACAGATCATCAGCTAACCTCCATGCCCTTCAAAAGCAAAAAGAAAAAAAAGGACAAGCTCCGTTTTTACAGATTTCCAGGCCCCCAGCAGAAGCCACACTATGTTCTCAAAAACGGGTGATGTGACATTATAACAAACCCTGCCCACCCAAGCCAGGGAAGGAAGACAACCCTCTCCTGTATATTCAATATAATGAGTAAAACACAATCCCCTAGACCAAATGAGAACAAAGCACCCTGCAGCCACCTACCTCCACCCCGGGGGGAGGACAAGAGAACAGACAACTCCTGACAGGTGCTGCCACCTCCTGCAGCACTGGGAGGTGCACAAAGCAGACAGCAATTGTCCTTGACATCTCCAGGGAAGAGGAAGATGTGTCCAGAGCAGGCTTCCCTACTCGCAGCAGTAACACATACTTGTGCATGTCACCCGTCCCCCCACCCGCACATTTTCTTTGCCGTTTCAGAAGGGCTCAGTGCTACTTCGGGCTTTCCCCCTCCTTTTCGGTGACATTCATTGACTCAAGCTCTTTCCCATCTCTGCAGCCACCAGCCAGCCTCGCACTGCGCGGGTTACCAGCAGCAGGGAGCTGCTCCCACCCCAGCCCTGGGGTCCCGCTCCGGGCTGAGCCGAGCCCCCCGCTCAGCCCCACGCATCGCCCACCGCCCCCACGACGGACACGTCGTGCCTTTCCGCCTGCCCGCTCCCTTTCCCAGGCCGGATGACATTGCCCTCTAGTGGAGCTGCGTTTACAAAAAGCCACCAGCCGGCAGTGACGACGACTGAGGAAACTAAAGGGGGGGGGAAAAAACGCAAACCCACAAACGAACCCAACCCGGCAGAGCAGCTCCCAGCGCGGCTCCCCCCTGCCTGAGGAGCCGCTCCCTGCAGACCAGGCCCCGCGGGCAGCAGCCGTGGGGGCAACAAAGCCCCCCGGGCTGTGCAAGGAGCAACAGCCGAGCCCAGCGACCTCCCCTCCCTGCCGCTCCGGCCCCCGCCGTTTACACACCCTCCGGTTCCCCCTCGCACCCAGGGCTGAAGCCGGCCCTACCCACGGGCTGCTGCGTGGTGTAGCACCAGCAGCAAGAGCTGCCTTCAAGAGATGGGTCTCCTCTCAGGAGGGAGGAATTCCAGCCAAGTTACCAGCTTCTAAAACGCAGATGCTTTTTGGGAAGGCAATACCTGAAAGGTAATGCTTGGAAGGCCCATCCTTCCAGTACCTGAAAGGGGCCTATAAGGAGGCTTGCCCCGTTCACAAGGGCATGTAACAATAGGACAAGGGGTAATGGTTTTCAGCTGGAAAAAGGTAGATTTAGGCTGGACATCAGGAAAAGGTTATTTAAAATGAGGGTGGTGGATCACTGGAATAGGTTGCCTGGAGAGGTGGTAGCAGCCCCATCCTTGTCAGGCTTGATGGGGCTCTGAGCAGCCTGTAAGATGCCCCTGGTTATTGTATGTAGGGAAGTTGGACTAGATGACCTTTAGAGGTCCTTTCCACCCCAAGACATTCTATAATTCTACAAACGATTCAACCAAGGTGGGAGGTTAGGAATGAAGCAGTTGCTGTGACCTGCCCTGGCCTGCCAGCGGGCTCATTGCATCGCATCTGATCCAGGCATCTCCTTGCTTCTCACAGCTCCCGTGCTGTGTTGGGAACTGAACATCAGTGCTCTGGCCGCCCAGAAGACCTATTCCTTTTTCAGAACGGCATTGCACCCCACTGACAAGGGCTGAAAGAAGGCAGCAGCATTTGACCTTCTGGTTCCTCCTTCACTGTTGTTGCTTGATGGACACAGTGCCCCTCTGGGGACAGCCACGTGCGTGGCAGGTCCATCGCAGGCACCCGATGGTCCATACTGCTGCACCCGCACATCTACTCCTGCTGAGGGAGCAGGAAGGCAGGCAGAGCCCTTCTCCTCCCCAGGAAAGTCCACCCATGGGAGGAACAGCACCAACCTCCCCCCAGCACCACCCTCTGCCTCCTCCCACAACCCTCTCTCCCCAACTCCTTCACCCACCGCAGCCCAAGGCTGTTGTGGTCTGCGTGCTCCTCCACTGCCCAGGGCAGAGCACGTTGAAAAATTAGTATATTTTCCAACACATGCTAATAACAAAGAATAAATAATCCCTTATCTGCTCAGCCATTCTGTTAGTGCCAAAAGGGGACAGAGTTTATCTTCAAATGTCCCAAAAAAAAGCATCCCAAGGGCAAGATTTTTAAGAGGCCTGAATAGACAGAGAAGGAATTCAGCAGATTTATGCTATTTGGGACATTGAATCTAAATTTGGAATCAAGCAGTTGCCTTCCTGTGAGCCCCTAGCCATCCGCTTTCCCACAAGTAGCTGCCTGTGTTTCCAAGATATGACAACTTTTCTGTCTCTGGCTCACATCATGACAACTTCCCTCAGCTTCTGTAAAAGGTCCTCAAATAAGAGGAAAATGCTCTAGCAAGGTAGAGTCTTCCCTTCAATACAGGTTGCAGGGGCATAATAATGTTTTACCAACATCACAGATTGAGAGGAAAAGTTAGAAGTGAAAAAAAAATGCACTTTTGATGGAAAAGTTTCAAACTTTTTTCCTTATTACTAATGACAAAATCCATTTGTGTTCCAGTCGTGCCAAGCTAGGTCTTCTAAACCATCAATAGAGCCTTATTTCATCTGATCATTAGTTACAAAGTTAGTTCTTTGGGAATACCACCTCCTTGGAGAACCAAACAAGTTGAGAAAATTTCCCTCTGGGGAATCGCTGGTTTAATATTCAGATTCAGTTCTCTTCTAAACCCCTGCTCTGGCTCTCTGGTACAGTATGAATACATAGTTGAAGATATTTAGTAGAACATACTTCATCATCAAAGTGAAATTTATGTTTTTTCTGGGAACTTGAAGGCTGAGAAACACATTTTCCTTCCCACCTTGCTCTGAGCCTGTTCCCCATCTGGAGCATATCTCATGCAGCATCATGACAGGTAAAGCTAGTTTTGCCATGCCCAGGTGCTTTGTAGCACCCCTCGAGGTGTGAGCACAGCTGCTGGGATGCAAAGGTCTGTGCCCCAGAGCCCCACATTACAAGTGCCTTCCCATATAGCCTGTTTCCCAGCCAGGATGAAGCAATTCAGCAATGGCCAGCCAGCTCAAAGGGCAGAAACCCACGTCAGAAGAGTCCCTGATGCAACCAGCACCAGGAGCAAAGGGGAGAAGGAAGAGAACAAAATGTCTTTTTACACCTAAAAGCAAACTGGATGTGAGACCTGGGTGTATGACACCGGTAGCTGCTGAAGGAGGGGAGACCTCACCCACTGGTGCCAGGGCACTTGCTGGTGCCCCAGTGAGAGGAAGGATTCTGGTCCCCAGGGCTCCTAATCAGCCATTTGAAATAATAAATCGTATTACACTAAGCATATTACTGTTAAGCCTTCAGCTGTTAATGTTCAGCTGCTGTTGGAAGGGCCAGACCCATCTATAACTCGGCCTGAAAGCAGCACATCCAAAGCAGCAAGACAATACTTCTGAGGGAGATAATTACTCTGGCCAGGGAGACTTGGAGCCAGCACAGTGACCACCGCTCCTGTGTGCATCACCAACACCCCAAAAGCGCTGACTGATTATCATGGGGGACCTTTGGGAGATGTTCCCTGTGGCCAGCTACCTGCAGATATGCCTTCCTTCAGCCTCATGCTGCAAGCTGTTCCCACAAGACCCACCTGCTCCTTGGGTCCCAGCTCCAAATAGTTTAGATAGGCACATTTTCCTCTACAAGGGAGCAGCCCACACTGAACTCATCATCATTACAGCCCACATAGCTCTCCAACCCTTGAAAATTGCACAGGCTCCACTTCTCCATCCTCCAAAACACACACAAGCCTCATTAGCCCCAAGCACACATCTTAAACCCTCCAGCAAAGCCAGAGTCCACCTTCAGCTTCTAAGGCAGAGTAAGGTTCTCTGTGGGTACTGCTCAGCCCCCAACAGAAAGCTTAAAACAAGCTTCCCTCCAGCCCAAATCCCAGGAATGCCACACTGCTCCTGAACATACCAGCAAAGAGCAATGCCCCAAGGCAACACCTCCTCTCTGGGATTTCCAGTCCAGACCCTCCACCTTCTAGGTGGCCTTTATAGCCAGCATGGATAGCTAACAGCAATCACCTGAAGATAAATCTGTAGGAGATGTTGAGGGGTTTTTTCTGTCTAAATGAAAACTTTAACCACCCACCTGGAGAGGACAATTTCTAAGATGTTTCTGTGAGTATCTGGGCATTGATGGTGTACAAGGGGTCAGAGGCAAGTGAACTGCACTGGGCCTGGTTCTGGGTCTGCACCCACCCCGCATCCTGGAGAACCAGACAGAAACCATGCTGGGTTGCACTCACACCACCTGTTTTTCTTAGTGTCACAGGTTTTATTCAAGAGGTTTTAATATAGATCAGCTCCTTATGTACTATTTATTTAGAAAGGACCTTATCTTGAATACTCTATTTTTTACATAATCAGCTGTGATTCCAGCACTTAAAGATAACACCAACCTCAAATTACCTAATGCTAAAATCACAAGTGATCCTAAAACCAATGCATTTGAGAGTGTCTTTTAATTTCTTCATTTTCCTAAGCCTTTGTAGGGCAAAATTAGAAGACAGAATTTGAGAGCTGGAATAGCATTTAAAATAAAATAAAAGCTAAGTTTTGACTCTAATACTAGGAATAAGGACATGGGGCTCTAAAAGGGTCTCTGAATATTTGAAACCAGAGCAGTATCACAAGAACCAGCTGTGGTAAAACTATAAATCTCACTGTTTTTATATACAAGGCAGAAATATATATTTGCGAAGTAGTGTGTGTGTGATTTGAGTGCCCGATGGAAACTGAACAAGAAAAATTCAACCCTGAAGATTTGGTTTATTGAACATCACTAACTGAAAACATGATACCTGCTGATTCATTCAGTTTGTGACGGACCCTGTTGTTGGTGCCACTTACTTGATTTCTTTCTCTGTTCATACCTCTCTGCTTCAGTGTGGAGAGGACAGCGTGCATGGTGGTGCCCTTGGAAGCTGTTAGTCATCAGCACACTCAGATCTGCAACTGAAAGCTGGGGAAACACCAGTGGGTTCAAGCAAGGGCTCAGTGTAAGACACAGTTGGCTCCCTGAGCTGCTGGTGGGTAGGAAATGGGCAGGTAAAATGAGATTTGTGACACAGAAAAAAAAAACCCAAACAACCACAGATCTGATATCTCAACACTTCACACAGGATGCCTCCATCCAGCCCATCCAAGGAACTGGCTGGGAAGCCCTCATTTGTTGCCAAGGCTGTCCTGTACCCAGCTGGCAGAAACCAAGGGGATTTCCCCAGTGGCAAAGAATTCCCAAAAAAAAGTTATCCGAATGCATGTGTACCTCAGGGAAAGGATGCCTCCCAGGCCAAGTCAGGTCAGGCAGGTCCTGCTGCCCTCCCTCAGGAATGGCCTCCCTCCAGCCCTGCCGTGGTGGCAGAGGAGGCTGGGAGTAGACTGTCCACCGTGTGATCTCTCCCAAGGACCCTTTCCCAAACAATATGGGACAGCAACATTAAGTTTGGGACAGCAACATTAACAAAAACAGTAGAAGGCCCATTAAGTACGAGTCATGCATCCTGTGACAGCCTTTGCACAGGGGGACTGAGCATTAGGAAACACCATCTCCCACTGGTACCTGGTGTACCAACAGCCTCCAAACCCAAACCTCCACCCAGTTCAGCACAGAGAGCAGATTCTGCCCTGCAACTTGCATTGATTCTTCAATGGAGTTTCTTGGCCCAGCCATGCAGTAATCTCACCTATAGCTTTTGTCATACAGCCTCAGTCCCACTGGGGAAAACTGGTACTAGGACAGGAAGTCTGATGTGCTGTAGCCCAGAGCCTTGCAGCCTGGGTTTGAGGCACCCTCTCATTTCTGAGAGGCTCTCTGAAACAGCATTCATGATTTGTTAATACAACCAGGTCTGAGCAGCCTGTGGAACATGAAACTATTTTAATGGAAAGTCCTCAGGTATTCAAGACAAACTAGGAAATCAAATGGGATGAAATACCATAACTCCAATGACTGTGGCACTGTGCTGTGTTATCCCATTTGGAAAAGCTGAACTAAATCCAGTGGTGAGAAAAATCTTGATTTCACTCTTGATTTAGCATCTTAAAGACTAACACAGGATTGCACTACACAAATATGCTGTCACCACATTAGTTGACTTCAGGCCCTCCCCAGCTCAGTAAGCTCTTGGATCGCTACGGCCACACTTTTGCAGCGAGCTCCCAGGTGACTCCAGATGAGGCCAGGTGGCTACCATGCTTTGCAGCAGGAAAGAATAATTTCACCCTCCTATTTCTGCATGTTTGGGGCCAAAACTCTTCTTTTCTCCCTTTCTGTGCTCAGGCACAGAGTTCTAGACAAGGTCACTTCACCACCACTGGTGAAGACCATCTCCAGACAGGATGCTGGTTCTAACAGGCCTAGGGAGACAGGACCTTTGCTTTCCAGTTTCCTTCTCTGCTTTCTTTTTGTTGTTTCTCTTCTCGCCATTCCTTTCTCCAGGAAGTCCTCCCAGCAGCAAGACCAAAGTAATACTTGCAGAGTGTCACAGCAGACTGCAAATGCTGCTGCTCTTTGTCCTAAAGTAATTTTCATGTGAGTGACTAGAATACAGACTCCCTAAATAGCTATTTGCTTTACATTAGCCCAAACATGAGACTTAAAATTATTAAGACTTTAAAAAGTGTCTGGAGAGTGCCCAGAAGTGCCACTTGCTTCTGGAGCCAAGCATGACCTGTTGCTCCCAGGGGTGGCTGTGCTGCCCCGAGCAGGGGGGGCAGAGTCATAGCTCTGGTAAGTCATTTTCAATGCTGTTGCTCTCTTTGATTCCAGGAAGAGCTGCATTTGTAACAGGTAAGAGCAGAGGGTGATATTTGAATATGGCAGATCCATGCTGAGCTGGCAGGGAGGCCCAGCTTGCCCTGGGTAATTTTAATGTTTCCAGAGTTTGGAGAGGCAGCACAGGGACATGGTCCCAACAGCTGCAGAAGCACATTTAGTCTCAGCAGATCTAATTTGACACCTGCAAATATCTTCTTGACAGACATCACTCTGTATTTGGTCTTACACACTCACATGGAGGCATGTTCCCATTAGTGGGGTCACTGTTGTCACTAGTCACCCAACAGCTAGAAGACACTACAGTGACCTTTGGGGGAAGTGGAAATACCAATCTCCAGTGTGGGGGCCCTTGCCAACACACCCACGTACCCTAAACACAGCAACTCACATAGTCCAGAGCCCAAAGAGAGTTTGGGGGTCAGAGACAGGACTATGTCACAAAGCCCAGATCCCAAATCAGCCAAGAGACTGGCAGCAAACAGATCAAATCCAACATTTGTACTGGGCATCTTGGCAGGCCCCTGTACAGCGTGACAAAATCTCAGCTCCAAAAGTACTAAATCTGGGGAAGTTTAAATCCAGAAACAAAACACACTACAATCAGCCTGTATTTATTGTGTATCCATGAGTTGGAGTTTACATGTTTGCATCCCATGCACACACATCTGTATGCACTCATTAACGACTTCAATCTTTAATACAAGTTAACATCTAAGTTAGATCACAAGAAAAAAGAATCGCTTATATTATTCACATTTTTCTTAGGCAAAATCACAGCTGGCACCAGGATCTGCTTTTTCTCAGGTCTTTTTTCACAAGCAGCATTTTGGGGCACAAATCACCCGGTTTAGTAAAGCTTCAGAGAGCCAGCCCTCGCCAGGGGCAAATTCCATGCCTGGCCTAAATGGGTGTAATTCACATTCAAATCAGTTGAAGTTTTGCCAGCCTGCTCCAGGACTGGCCCAGCTCCTGCAGCTTTTCTCCTGAGTTTGTTCCCAGCCTGTCACTGTAAGGAATGCACAAACCCAGGATTTTGGCATAGAGTGAGATGAGGAGGGCTCTGGCCACGCTGATGAATCCCAAAGCTTTATATGTTGGACAACTGAATTAAAATCAGTCCCTGATACATCGACTCCCAGCTGCTGAGGCCCGTGACAATCAGCAGCATTTGGGGATACATATTTATGTTCCCCGAAATGAAAACATAGGGAGTTATTAATAGACAAATCTAAAAGCATCCCTGAGACTGTGTGAGATCTCATCAACTGGCAACACTTTGCTGTACCCACTGCTGGGAATGTAATCAGGTAAATTGTCATCGTGCACCTACATTCATCATCAATAGGATGAGTTCAGCTCCACTTTGGAGCCAGCTCAGTGTCCACCAAAGGAGCAGCAACATTTTAACCCCTCTCCAAGGCACTTGCAGAGGGAATGAGTGCCAGAGCCCAGACACAACCAGAACAGCTCTGGATTTTCTGTTTACTTGCTCAGCTGTTCCTGCTTTCCCATGGGAAACAGGCTCCCTTTTCCTTTCTTCCCAGATAGAATGAGGGAAAGCCTGGAACCACCATCTGTTTTAATGACAAAAGTGCACTTGGGAGCAGGAGGGCACCAATGAAGGATGCTCCTATCCTAGTGACAATGATGGAGGAGGGTCCAGAAAATAACCTTGCTCTTCTTATCTTGGAATAGGACCTGGCTGGGGCTGAGGAGTGGCTGGACCACTCTCAACTTCATGCCTAGACCTTGACAGCATGTGAATTGGGAGGCTAGGAAGCACTCCTCACCACCCACACCCAGTGAAGCCAGAGGGTCAGGTAGGACTTGGCCACACAGACAAGTTTTCAACACACTATGCATCACTACTGAGCACAAGGAACAGAAATGCAGTATGCTTGTCCATTTGTTTTTATGTCCATTCCTCTATTCTCCCCCACCATGAACTTCCCTTGAAACTGCAGGCACAAAAGCCTTTGCTTTCCAGGTCTGAGGTAGCTGTTAAGTAATTCGATGAGGCAGTACAAGAGGCTACTGTCCTTTGCCAATAGCCTCCCTCAGGTCTCTGCTCTTGCTGTAAAGGTGGAGGTGTTGGCAGAGAGCAGCCTGGGGCACCTGCTGCTGGAAGGTGAAAGGCTGAAGAGGAAGGTGGTGTGGCCACCCGATTCCTGGTTTGAGTGCTTGGTTTCTGGGTATGGCAGAGTGCTGAACACCTCAGGGGAAGATACTTTTATTACATAAAGTCAAACACCTAAAAAAAATTAATTTACCTTTTTTTTTTTTTTTAGAAACCAAGAAGTTTTCCAGGCAAAACTTTTCAGAATATATTTTAAAAGTTATATCACATCTGCTCTGTTCTTGTCCTTTAGTGTCCATCTGGCACCCCATTGTAAAGCTCTGTTTCTAGAAGGTAATTCTACAATAAGGTTGTTTCAAATAGCTTAAACTTAGTTACATATTTATAAGGGATCACATATTTATGTAGGGAGAAGGATTTTTTTTGAAATAAACATTTAATAAGACACTCAGAATATGATCTGGCTATGTTTTGGAATTTTGTTCTTTATGGTGTTGCTACCAATTTATTTTATGGGCTCTGGGGAGTGGAGGCTAAAACTGAGAACTTATAAGAGGTTATAAAAGAAAAAAATGGAAATACTTTTCATAGAGGTTTGAGTAGCCAGGTTGAAGAAAGGAAAGAAAGAAAGAAAGAAAGAAAGAAAGAAAGAAAGAAAGAAAGAAAGAAAGAAAGAAAGAAAGAAAGAAAGAAAGAAAGAAAGAAAGAAAGAAAGAAAGAAAGAAAGAAAGAAAGAAAGAAAGAAAGAAAGAAAGAAAGAAAGAAAGAAAGAAAGAAAGAAAGAAAGAAAGAAAGAAAGAAAGAAAGAAAGAAAGAAAGAAAGAAAGAAAGAAAGAAAGAAAGAAAGAAAGAACACACCAGCAATGCTGACAACAGTTTTCAGCCAAAGGCAGAAATAAAAACACATATGGATCCCCTAGACTGAGCAGTCTGATCTCAGCATGATTTTTTCTCAGTACTGGACTCAGGTGTGGAGACCTGTTTTTTTTTCTTGCAGGCTTTTCTCTGGAGCACCTCCCCAGTGCAGCACAGCGTTCCACTGACGTGAGAGCATCCACTCTCCCTGCAGCCCAAGGAGAGAAGAGCTGTCACTCTCCTTACCTTAGGGACTGGGGCATGAAAAGGACAGGCAGGGAACAGCCATTAATTACAGAGGCCAGAGCAGAAAGCTCCCTGATGGCCCAAGTCATCACGGTGCTTGGCACCATGACTCTCTCTGTATGTCTAAGGCGTTGCTCTTACTAAAGTCTGTCAAAGCTGCAGGCACCTGGCACTTCTGTAAATCAGATTTTCAGGTATTTAGCAGGCATCCAGAAAGTGAAGGAAACACATCCATGGGTCACCCACAGTCAACCACCATTAAAGGTCAGACAGAGATTTGCACAAAACAGGTCCCTGTGACCAAGAGGGACTGAGTCCCCAGCAAGCCAAAAGCTCAAACTCCTTCTGTGTGGTTGATTACACACCTCACTGGCACCACTCCTGCCCCCTTGTTTTACAGAAAATGAATGGCAAGAAAAGGAAACAGCTGGTGAATAATTCATTGTGTTTTACTGCAGCCTCTGCTTGTTTGCAGGCAGGGTTATCTGTACCACCATGAGCCATGGCCCACGCTGCTGGAAACAAAGGCTCCCTTTTTGCAGCTGTTTATCCAAAGGACAGAGAGAGGGACGTGGGAGGAGGTGAGGAAGTAGCAGTGGTCAGAGATCCAACCCAGCAAGGTCTCCTGTCCTCAGGGACTGGAGGTACCTCCAGGCAAAGAGGGCTTGGGACTTACAGCCACGTCCCAGGTTTATCTGCCAGGTCTGTTCCCCTCACCACTCGGTCTTCCAAACTTAGAATGACCCCTCCTCCTGTATTAGAAAGATTATTTCTGAACTTAGTAGTGAAACTGAAGCTGTGAAAATTGAAGAATTATGAAAATGAAAGAATCAAGCAAATGAATGAGCACAGTGGGGGAAGAAAGCTCCAGGAACATTTTGGAAGGTGAAGAGCAGGGCTGGGCACTGCAGGATGCAGTGGAGGCAGGGACAGACTCCCAGCAGGAGCTGGGGCGGTGCCAAAAAGTTGAGCAGAAGTATTCTGCCTCTTTGTAGTGTCATACCACCCACAGGCATTCGAGCACCCTGTGTCTGGAGTTGGGTGGCACAGAGCACCCCTGGGAGGTGTGGCAACAGGGGCACTAACTCCAAAGAATGGTTTTTGGGGAAATGCTCCAAGCAGGGACAAACTCTTCCTCAGGACAGGGCGCTAGCTGGGGTAAGCAGGCTGCTCATCTTATGCTGAAGATCCCAGCTATCATCTCACTTCCAGCTCAACATTAACTGGTAGAAAGTTATACTTATTGCACCTCCCAGCTCATAACTCACACATCTATTTTTTGCCATCACTTGCAGGGATTCCAATATGTCTTTATATGTAATTTCAAAAAGGACTTTTATCAGCTGGCTGCCCCAATTAGCCTGCAGCACAGATGGAGACTGAGGAGACGTTTTGCAAGTGATTTTTACAGAAGTGCAGCAGAAAGCTGTTTCCTGTGACATCCAAGAAATTTCCTGTGGGAGTGAGTCAGGTGCAGCCAGGATGCTGTGAGGAGCATTGACAGCTCCATCTCCAGGCATGGCAGCTTTGGGCAGAGGGTGAGGGGAGGTGGGTGGGCACACAGCCTCGCAGTGCTCCCCCCAGCCTGAGCCCATCCCCCTTAGAAAGACCCAGGGGAACAGGCCATTTCCAGGCCCCCACCGCCAGCCCACACTGCTCTTTGTGAGCTGCACAGATGCAGTGGGAGGGAGGATATTGGTCAAATCCTGACAGACCTTATGCTAATTCACTGAAGAGCATTTCAGACCATACACGGACACTCGGTCAAGTGGGAGAGACAGCAGCAAGCACGACATTTAATTACAGGAAACAAAACCAAAGTCTTTTACCCTGCATTTGGCATTCTCCCAACACACAGAGTTAATTGTTAGGAGGGTACATTAGAAAGCAATGAAGGAGAAGATTGAAAGCCCTGATTATGCCAAGGTCCTGAAAATAGTGAGTTTATTGAATTTCACATGAGAAAACACAGGTTGTGCCACACCGAGGGCTGTGCCAGCAGCCAGCTAAGAGCTCTGGGGTCTCTGTGTGTGTGTTAGAGGGAGACAAAGTGCCCCAACCACTTTATGAGTCCCTGCCAACTGCTGGCCAAGCCCACTTGCATCCCTGAGATGGGGCAGGTCAATATACAGGGGTAGAGGCCCTTGAAGTGATACACAAGGTGGACAGACGTTGTTCTAGGTGATGCACAAGGCCAGCACATTCTTCAAGAACTCAGTTTTCCTTTAGAAAAGGACCTAACCAGGTAAAGCTGGAAAGATTTCAGCTGGGACCTCTGTGTAATAAATTCTGTTGCACATCCCTAAATTTGGGAAGAGTCCGCAGCAAAGGCAAGACAGAACTGCTTTGGGAAGCACTGGCACAGATGCCCATGAAAGAACAGGAGGTGCAGGGCTGGATCACAAGGAGGTCCACTGCTCTCAGGTGTGCCTAGAGGAGAGGGGGCTACAAGAACAGAGAATCAACAAAAACACTTCCCAAAAAAAACTCCCACTGCCTCCAACAGTTTGATTCTTAGCTGTGTCCTTGGGCTGCAGGGTAGCCTTAGAATCCCTCAGCATGCTTCCCCATGAATTTTCTCAGTTGTCCCTTGAACCACATAAACTTCTAGTCCCTTTTTTTTTTCGTGCCTGGTCATGGGTAAGAGGTAAAACTGCATCTGGAGCTGACCTCTGGGTTTAGTCTTTGTACCACAATTCTTGGCCTAACACATATCCATGGAAAACTCTCCCAGTTGGGCGGGAAAAAGGAAAGTGCCAATAATTGCCAATTCCTTCATGCCATTAACGACCCCATCTGTGTTCACTGAAGTCAGCAGAATTGACTCTGGATTTTAGCAGAGGAAGCTGCTTTTTCCTGCCTTTTTTTTTTTGAATAAAATAAAATCAAATCCACACCAATGTATGAAATCCAGCTCATGTTATACCTGCAGTAGCTTTAGATGCACTGCAGGGGGTAACCTTTGGCTGCTGACACACTCGCCGCAGCAGCAAGGAAAGGACAACACCAAAGAGCAAAGTTGCAACAGGAACCACCAAACAAGCCAGCTAGGGCCAAGAGGAAGCTCCGGTGGCAGGAGCCCTGCTGATTTGTGCCCTGGTACCAATTTACTTACAGCAAGCTGCTGATTTTCCTAGTTTTAGATATCTTAGGAAAATGATCCCTACAAATATAGATATAGAATTTTTTTTTTTTTAAATTAAAAAAGACAAAGATTCTGATGGGGTTGTTGTTATTGTTGTTATTATTATTAATACTATTATTTCAGTTATCTGGAGTTGCATGATATTTGTGTCTGACCAATGTCACTGGCAACACCCAAATTGAACACCTCAGTCTGCCTTATGGACACAGAGCCAGGCTGTCACTGCAGAGAGGGAAGTCCAGCAGAAAATGTTATTTTCTAGCTCCTAACAAAGTACAGTAAACCACAGGGAACCTGAAAGGCTCCCATAAGAGAGTGAGGGCAGTGAAGGACGTGTCCCAGTTCAGAGGGCACTTCGCTCACGCTGAGCTTTGCAGTGAACCCAGCAGCTTTGGTGGGAGCTAAGGTACACGCTGAGCCAGGTCCCAAGGTGCTGCTCTGAGTGTCCTCAGGGCCAGACCCAAGATGCTGCAGGCAGCACTCAGGACAGGGAGCCAAGTCAGGAGAGTGCAACACACACCACTGATGGGCATCTCAGAATGAAATCCTGCTGAGCTGGGAAAATAAAATATTGATGGCAGCTCTGTCCCCAGCAGCCAAACGCACTTTGGTTTTGGCTCCAGTGCCCCAGGAGCCTGGCCTGGCTAGCAGCAGCCTGGCTGTGTTTGCCAGGCTGGCTGTGGGCCACCCTGCTGGCTGTGCCAGTGTGGGACTGGCTGGGCAGAGCGGGGCCAGAGGCTGTGGGACCTGCCAAGAGGTGAGAGCAGGAGCTCCAGCGGAGCCCCACAGCTCTCTGCTCTGCCTGCCTCGTGCTGGCAGACTCCACCCCTCGTGATACAGCCTTCAGGTAAATAATTAAGTTGGGCGCTTTTTTTTTTTAACAAGACAAGAATAAATCTCTCAACTAAATAATCTAATATATTGTTAAAAATTTGGTTTAAACACTTCCTACTGTTTTCATAATACTTGGCCTTCTCTGTGGAACTTTTTAGGTGACTCTATTTCCCCTGTAAGCATACAAACATTTTCTTCTGAGGAGCTCTTTGAGGCAGGGGCTGGCTGATCATTTGCAAGAGCGCTGTTTCCAGTGCTGCTCAGTAAGGCTTCAGGAGACCTGGCAGCAATTCACCCCCAAGCTGTGCACATCCTCAGTCACATCAGATTTTGAAGGAAGATGTCAGGGTGGAACCTCGTGCTGGGCGCCTGATGCCCTGCCCGGGTTAGCAGGAGTGTGTGAGCCCACACCCACGGGCAGGTCACACTGGTGGAGATGAAGGTTAGAAAAGAGCCAAAGCCAGACAGCTGTTAAACATGGGTGAGCAGATTCCTTCTTTTGCAAGGACTGATTTGAACTCTATGCCTTTAGTCTGCAGTGACAACCATGCCTCAGATGCCTCTTGTCCGACCAATACAAGTCCCCACCGAGAAAACTGGGGAGACCTCTGGATGTGTGGAAGAAGGAAGGGTCTCTAAACAGCATGGGCTCAACAGTGGAAAAGCAGTGAGATGGACTCACAGGACTCTGCAAACTACAGAGGAAAAATACAGTTTTAAATGAATAAAAATAAAAATCTATTTAAATAATATGTGTCTCAGAACAAAGCCACCTCATCCACAATACTTTTTAAATGGAAGTCAAACTGGAGGCTGGAAGACTGGCCTGTGCAAGGAGCATATTTTTCTGTCCCCCATACAAGAAGCAGAGGGTTCATCAGTGGCTGAGGTGTTGCACATGACAACTCACTGATGAATGAGCTACTTCAACCAGCAGAGTTTTGTCCTCTTGGTGGCTCAGCTTCTCCAGTGCCTCTAAAATATTTGTTTATAAGTGGGAAATGACTAACAGGCCTTTGCAAAAACAAAGGCAGTTAAGGCTGCAGCTTTGGGAAGTTACCCACAGCATCAGGCAGATGGATCTGGGGAAGCCCCATGAGAGCAGGAGCTGGAAAGCAGCAGAGCCAAGTGAATGCAGCTCCATCCTCACCACTGCAAGTGACCTGAGGAGTTCAGCTCCTGGCATCTGGTTCAATTCACTGCAGCCTCAAGAGCAGGCTCAAACATTGCATCTTGCTGCTCTGAACTGGCCTCACTTCTCCCCACACCAACATCCTTACACTTGTAAAAAATCCTGCCCTCAGACACCTAGTTTTTGAGAGTACAAACCAAGCATCAGAGAACCAGTCCCATCGTCCCCAGATGACAAAACTGGTAGCAGCAGCACCAAGAGACTTGCCTTGCCTTTACATCTCCCCAGGCTGTCAACTCTGAAACCTAATGAAGGTGCTAAAACAGCAGCCATGCTTGGCTTGCTTCCTGGGGTCACTGCAGTGGGCTACCAGCTGCACTGGGCCTGTGCCACCAGCCACACTCCTTCCATGAAGGCCTAGCCCCTCAGAGAGAACATCCAGCTTACCCCACATGCTCACTGTGGCATAGCCACTGCAGCATGCTGGAGACTGGAAAGAAGGAAGCTCACCTCTTATGTTGGACAAACTGCAACTCACACAGCACAACCTTATCATACTCACCAAGAACAGCCCAGACACTGGGAACAACAGACCAGCACCCTCGGAGAGCCCACAGATGCAGCAACTTAAGAAAAGCTGCTTTTATTCTATATAACCAAGAAAAGACCTTGAATTCTTATCAGGCAGTTATCACCGGGACAACAGAGAAAGGTGCTTGAACCCTGGCCAAAATGTTTTTCTTTCTGCTTCACAGAACACATGAATTGCAAGAGCAGCCTGTAACCAGGAACATTTGTGCCTCAGAGACAGCAGCAAGATTTCCAGGCCAAATTTATATGAAACCTTATGTTTCCTACGGTCTAAACCCAGTCACAAGTATAAGGGATCTCAAATGCTGATGTCATTTTAAAAAACAAACAAACCAAATCCAACTCAGTCCAGCCCAACCCAGCCCAAGGGCATTACCTCTCCTGAACACAGGCATTGCTCCAAGATCTACATCCCTTCATCACACTACACTGATATATTAGCCCAGACACACCTTCCTCAGCAGCTTAGGCTGAAACACCTGGCTGCAAACTGGGGCACAGGCACTTCTTATTCTGTCCTCCCTGGTGTGGGAGCAGAAGAGCTGGGGTAAAGTCTGGCAGCAACAAAGCAGAGATGTGAAGAGGGGAGCCTGATTGTTTTGTCATTCTCCTGAAACACTTCTTAGCATCAGCTGTAAAACACTGGAAATTTTCATTATTGATCCACAGTTCCAGCTCCTGGAGATGTATGTAACACACCATGCATAGACTTTCCTTCTGCTTGTGTTACCTGCCTTCTGACTGTATTTAGTAAAAATTCCCATTTTGCTGAAGTGAAACTTGCACCTGCATTGTCGGCTCCCAAAAGCCCATCAGACAAGCTCTGGCTGCAATGGACCACACTGGCATGCATGGGGACATGCCATGCTCCTTGGCCCCAGCAGCACTGGGCTCTGGGAAAATATCTGAAGAAGCACAACACTGGGCCCAGGCTCACTTTGCAGCTCCCTGCAACCAGAATTCCATGTGTGTGCCAAACACATTGTTCATGTCAACAGTGGCTGCTGCTCTGTCCCCACCATGGACAGACCCATGGCTAAGACAAAAGGCAATGGTGAGCCTGGTGAGCCCAGCTGGGTCTCAGCATCCAAGCAAGACTGCAGGAGACATCCAGGGAGCAGATCTGAGGGGGAGCAGCCCACCAGCACCCCTGTACTCACCCCACACAGCTCAGGCAGTGACAGGAGCAAGCCAGCCTTTCCAACGTGCTTGGCAGCTGGGCTCAGGTGTTTCTCAGCCTCACTATTCATACCAACCTCACTATTTATACGTCTTGTTTTTGTCAGGCATCTCACCTCCCCATCACCTTACCTCATCTTTTTAGCACTTTTGCATTTCTCTTTTCCGGGCTGGAGACATCACAAAATACTGGCAACACCTTGGAAACAACAGCCCTGCCATTTCCCTAAATTGCATGTGCAGGAGCAGAGGGAAATCCTAGCAAGGGGAGCTGCACCCAAATCCTCCAGCTGCTTATTTTGCCATGAAAAAGACATGCTAATGGACTGATCTGATCAGGCAGTTGCAGTCATTTCCAGATGATTGCAATACTTCCAAATGGAGAATTGCATAAAACAATGCTAGTGCTGAATCCTGCAGGCAAAAGGCATTGACACCTGATTTTAGGTAATTTACATGCACAAAATTATCTTATCACTTCCACACAGGGGATAACTACTGATTTAGAAAAAGAAAAAGCAAACTGAAAAGCCCTACTGTGAACTCACTATAGTCTGACCTCCTGATTATACTTGGATTTGAAAATTTCATTAGAAAAGAATTACAGGAAAACTGGAAATATTATGGGGGCCTCTTCACCAGACCCAGGAGGTTTTCTTGGCAGCCGAGCAGCTCCCTGCAGTGCTAGGAGACTTCTGACGATTTTTTTTTGTGAAAAGAAAGGAAAAGAGAGACTCTTTGCAAACACCACTTTGGAGCAAAAAGGCTTTTGACTGTTAATCCAATCTTTTTTGGAGGGGGGGGGAAAGGTTTCCTATGGGACGTGTGTGACAGATGAACTGCCTGGCCAGGCTGCAGTTGCAGTCAGAGTTAACTGCTGTACCGCAGCTGCTCCCACTGGAGGAAGCTCATAACAGAGCTGCCCTCTTTCCTCACCCCTGTTTGTTATTTCAACAGACCTAGTGGCAGCCAAGAGCAAAGGGAACGAACAAATGGGAATAAAAATAGGTCATCAATGACATGCAAAACGTTAGCCAATTTTTATTTATTTATTTATTTATTTGTTAACTCTTTCTGCTTGGCAATGTATCTATCACGTCTTATGATTCAAATGGCAGAGGGATTTATCCAGCAAAACCAGAACAACTACCATCCTTGGGTAAGCATTGTACTATATGTACCTGCTCCTGAATAAAAGTGAGGTGGCTGTTTTGCATTTTCTTAGATCGGAGGGATTTGCCCTGTGAAGAGCTACAAGGTCAGACAGTTTCACTCTGAACAGCATGTGCCACCAAAATTAAATATACAGTAATCAGAGGTGAATTTTAATTGTTTAGGCCTGATGGTTTGAGTAGGCAATTTCTGAGTCCCAGAGCCCAGCTCACATCCCAGCTATAAATGCCTTGGGGGAAAAAAGGATGGTTACAGAAACACTCCCTGCAGCATAGCTCCTCAGAGATGCTGCTGCAGCAGGAAGATGTCTCTCTGCCTTGCTCCACAGAGGCTCCATGCCCCCAGACCTCAGCTAGAGACAGGCATCTACACAGCCCTGACAAGTATAGCCTGCTCCAGAAACCAGGAGCCTGTGAACATAGGGCTCACCCTATGTACCTGCACGTCCCTCAGCTTTATGCAGAGCCACCTCAGCGTTCCCAGCAGTGTCCCCTGGCACTAGGGTGCTGCTGCACCAGCAGTCCTGGGGCCTTACAGGCTGGGCGACCACAAATTTCATTAAAGCAAATTATAGCACATTATAAATAGAGGATCTGACTTGGAATCAGCAAATAGCAAGTGGCAGGTTCTGCTTCCCCAAATAGCTCCCAGGGAGCTGGTGAGGCCAGGCTCATGTCAGCTGGCCTGAGAAGTGCTGAGGTTAAAATGATGCTGCCAGGGAGCAAGGAGGTACCCCCTAAGTCTGCCAGAAACTGAGATGGACAAGCCTGGGCACCAATATTCATCAGTGTCAGGCTCTGCTTTAGCAAAGCCTTTTTCCTACTTATCTGCAGGAAAATGGAGCTTTCAGCCTACATCTTCCTCAAGACTTTTAAGCCAGTCTTTTAATAATCACAGATACAATTTTATAGACAAACAGATGCTTTTGTAATGGTTTTAGGCATGTCCATGATACACAATGCAAAAAGCAAGTACCTCAATGTTTTATTACTTACTCTTAGGGAATTAGAGGGCAAAAAAATCACTCTACATTGAATCAGACATCTGTTCAGAGCATTTTCCAAAGGGGAAAGCATCTCATTCTTTAATTGTAAAACACTGCATCATTTTTCTAACCTTTGAATATTATTGATTTTTTTTTCAGGTGTGGAGACAGAACTGCCAAGTGTGATGTCAGCAGCCAATGGTACATGGCACGGGACTCTCAAAAGCAGAGCACTGAATGCCAACTGAAGCACCAGCTGGATACTTCATGGTAACAGGGACAAGCTACACTATGCACGTCTGGGACAAGGCAGGCAAAGGTTTAACCCCTCGAGCCCTTGGGGTTTGCTCTGCCAAGGCCAGGTTGCTGTGTCATTATGATAAGGGTAATCCTTTTAGGCAAACATATCAAACAAATAGTCATTCCCGATTGCAGACCTTGTCTAGGCAAAGCTAACCCCAGGTTAAAAATGTGCTGAGCATGCAGTCCTGTGGCACAGCATGCTAAAGGCTTAGTGAGAGATATGTGGGGTGCCCTGTGCCCCAGGACCCCCGGGCAGGCCCTTCCTGATGCTCAGGGTAATGCCTGAAAGCATCTAAAAATTCCAACAGAGTAAGTTCCCTCTCTTTCCCCTTCACTTCTTGTGTAGAAGAGGACAGATGACTCTTATGTCAGGCTGTTTGGCTTCTATATTTATGTCCTGCCTTAGGCTCACAATGTTCAGCTCAGATGCAATCCAGTCTGGTCGTATTAATACATCTGGGATAATATTTTTAACAACCAACATTAAGCTGAAGGCCAAAATGATCCACAGGCGCCAGCTCTCTGACCCCTCTCATCTGCTTGTTTATGAAACAGAAAGGCTCCCCAAAATGTGCCTACTCCCTTTTCACCTTTTAAGGGATGAGTACATTTTTCAGCTTCCTCCTGTAACATACTGGATCAAATTTAATCTCTGCTGCAGCTCTGGGAGTTTCTCAAGGCTTCAGAAAGAATGAACGTGGCTCATTTATTACAGATGCCAAAATCAAGGCTTAATGAGGGGTGGCCAGTGAAAGGAGGGGTGGCCTGTGAAATGAGTTAAAATAAAGAGGAGACTGACCATAGCTTGTGACCATCCCTCAGGTCCTGTGAGACAGCTACAGCTGAAGGGCTATATCACCACGTTGCCCATCTCACTTCTGCCAGAACACTCTTCTCTGTCAGGGAACCAGAATTTAAAATAAGCCTCAAAGCCTTAAAAATTGTGTTATCCCATCAGTGGACACTGACAGCCTCAGCAGATCTGTGACACCAGTTGAACCATTTATTCAGTCTCCCATCAGCCAGGACTGACATTTGACAGTGGTCAACCCTCACACTAAGTAGTTACTTCCTCCAGAGCCAGTGGAGAGATTTCCTTTCCAAAATGAAGAGTTTCTGAGCTTCACTTGGGCTCCCAAGCGTCATTTGGGATACAGGGTTTTGGAAGGGTGTCACATTGGCTCAGCAGCAGCCAGGAAACAAGAGTAACAAGAGAAGGCTTGTTTGCTCTGCTGTTTCCAAAGCAGATTTTCTTTCATGCTGTGGGTCAGGATGGAGCTGATCCTGTAACTCAGCAGAGAAAGCAAACCAGCCAGGGTTATGGCAAGTTCAGGCTTGATATGAAATGATGATTCATACAAAGTCAGGCAAGTAGAGAGTATCTGTAGTAAAAAGGAGGAAGAAGAAGTGGATCCTGAAAGAGACAGTGTGGGGGTGAGTGGTAAGAACAGGGTTCAAGGCCGCGACTCCTCCCCTGGACCTAGTGATGTTGTCTGATGGTTTCAGCAATGGAACCAGGAGCAAGACCCCCTCCCAGATCGCCACCGGCTCCCTGTGGTGTCTTCAGAGGTCTTGTTTCTCAAATGAAAGTATTTTCCTGCTTCCCAGGAAAACTTCCGTGTCTTTTTTCCAAAGCAATTGGAGGTTCTGGAATGAAAGATCAGAGTGATTTGCAACAGCTGCTTGCCAATATGCACACCCCCCCTCCCCCCGAAAAACGGAGATGGAAAAAGCGTGTGAGCAATGGGTATTACAGACTCAGAGGTGGGGACAGGAGGGGGGTGCTTTCCTCTCCACATCTGACGTGCACCAGACATCCATGGTGCATTGCTCTCACCACTAGGCAGGCAGGAGATGTGCCCTCCTCCTTCTTCGGAAGGGAAAGGACAATCCCTGGACAGTTTTCCACAGCTGTCCTCCCATCCTGGTCCTGCAGGCAGCCAAGGACCCTGCCTCCTCCCTGGCTGGGTGCTCCGGAAATGACAAAAATAACGAGTGAGCTCCCCAAGCAGGGAACCAGCAACAGCAGAGGAAACGAAACAGAAAGGTTTGTAGAGAAAATGTGTGCCTAAGTGCTTCCACGAGGTGTCAGCAACAGTTACTATTCATCACAGCCAACCAGAGGTGCCTGGGGCTGCCATCAGCCTCTTTGCCTAGCATGTACTCACCAAAGGAGAACAAGTCCCATCAAGTTACTGCCAGCAGCTCAGGGCCCCAAGGACCAAACCAATATACTTGTGAATTATCCCTGACCTAAAGAGCGCTCGGGCTAATACAGGAGGGTCGCAGCAGTGTCCCTGCACCCCTTCTGCAGATGAAATGCTGGTGATGCAGTGAAATTGGAGAGCAATGATGTACCCGCAGTGGCAGGGGGACAGGCAGCATGTGTATCCCAGCCCAGCATCCCTACTGCAACCCCTGACTCTCCTCACTCATTACTTCTCTTTGAAGAGGTTTAATTTTAGCTGAGTGGGACATTAGGTGTTTCTATCCATCTTGTTGACAAAGACCTCAGAGCCAGAGGCTTGAAGCAAAGCAGCAGCTCTGCTGCTCCAGCCCACCATGGGTCTGGGGCTGTTTTCTGAACTCCACTGACCTTTGGTACTGAGCCTGCTTTTGAGAGAGGAGACTGGTAAATGTTCAGGGTCAAACCCATACACAAAATCCTTGCAAGGACTGGAGTAAACCCCAGATTTTTCAGCCCTTTTAAAAAATGAGGGATGTACTCCTTACCCACTTACACCTCATGCTCAAAACCAGCACTAAACACTAAACATGTTCAGTGTGCTCACTGATACTGCCTATTTTCTTACTGCTTTTAATTACACCCACAGTCATGTCCATTAAGTCAATATGATCCTGCCCTCAATTCAATGAAAACCTCTGGAAACAAATGACATCTGCAACAAAACTGGCAGAGCTTTTCCCTTTGTCCCATAACATGGCTGGGTTTCAATGGTGTTAAGTCGGTTTTCATTGGTCAATGGCTGGAGAAACCAAAGGATCAACATCCTGGAGAAGGGTGAAAAAAAAAATAGCTCTGAGAAGACACGTCACATTACTTGGACATGGTCGCACCAACAGAGTAATCTTCATCATGTGCCAAGGAACCTGTGATAAGCCCTCTCATAGTCGGATCAGTAATCAGATCAGTTACTTAATTCAAACTGATTAAACCCAGGCTGGACTACTCACAAACAAACAAGGCACATCTGTGGGTCCGCACATAAAATATGTATCACAACATTCAAAACTTTCTGGGCTATTGTGCTGTGTCAGTAGTGCTGGGCACACTGTAAACAATTTTGGGGGCAAACATAATACTTTTGTATACTGTAAAACTCCAGTGCAGCCCACAAACAGGCTGCCTTTCCTGTGGGCAGGGTCTTGGTTCAAATGTATGTGACAAACACGTTTTTGCAAACAGGGGCCAGCCTCTGGGTTACCCACCAGCTGTGAGACCACGAGCACTCAGCACGCTCTGGCCTATTTGCTGGGGTCTGAAGCACCCTACAGCTGTAGCTGATTCCCCCACCTCCACAGGAGAGCTTGGCTTAAGAAAAACAGTCCCACTTCCACACCAGAGACATTAATTTCCCATACAGAGGCCTGTTTGGCTTTGTGACTACACTAAGCCCCTACCTGGGGGCTCCAACACCACTTGGCTTACCCAGGCATGTGTGGAGGGTAAGTAGAAAGGGCTGGACAGCCTGCCTTGTCACCATGCTGGACATCCAAACCGATGGCAATGTCCCGTCCAGGAAAGGATTTGGGGTTTGTGGTGGGGCAGGGCCATCTCCCAGAGCAGGCAGCACACAGATGTGGCAGGTACCACTGCCACAGTGATGGGCAGTGAGGCACAGGCAGGTGAGGCCACACTGGACACAAAGGAAGGGCTATAGAATTAAGTTATTTTTAAACAATTCCTTCTGATCCTGCCCTTTGGTACAAGTTACCCTGTGCCTGCAGTAATGGGATGCCACTGACAGGCGAGTGCCCCAACCATAGCAGGGAGTGGCAGAAGCAGCTGCCTTGAGTGAACTTTCATCTGGAATTGGACATGAGCAATAGAAGAGGATTTTCTGTGTTGCAGCTGGCACCTGAGATGCCAGGACCTGCAGTGGATCCACAGGAATCCTCAGGTGACCGATTGCACTGACAAAGGCCGGGTGTAATTCTCTCCAGCAACGCAGCTCAGGGCACGTTATCCTGATTTCTCTTCCCTCAGATGTGGTCACTGGGCATTTCTGAGTGTGACAGAAGCGTGCAGCTCCTGCCCAGCTGGCCCACCTGCCTGCATTTCCTCCCATGGGCCCTTGGGTTTTGGTGTGAGGCACATGAAGTGCCTCACAAAGCAAACCTAGCACAATTTAAGCATTGTTTCCCCAGCTGAATGATGGTTCAGAAGAGGCATGACAAAGGAAGCAGTTGTTCCTTGCCAGCATCATACTCACTGGAGTCAAGAGGAGGGTTGACAGCATGGTGTGGGCTCCCTCCCTGCTGCCCCAAGCAGCTTTGCAGAGAGGGCTGCAGGGCAGCAGGGCATTTCAGCAGATGCCTGGCAGCCCCCCCGTGTGTGTCCATGCACGCCGTGCTGGGACATGCAGAGAGTGTTGCCTGTTCCAGCAGTGAGCAGCAGAAGCTGCACTCCCACGCTGGGATGGAGAGGCTGGGGAACTCCAAGGATGAAGAAACCAGAGCTGTTGGCCATGAACCTGACAGTGACCAGCATTGCCTGCATGTGAAGAGTCTGATCACACCCTCCTGATTGAGAGGGCCATGGTTGGAAGAGGGGGAGACGCTGGGGGACTAACACATGGTGCCAAAGAGGAAAATGGTCTGAACCCAATTGGAGAGGGGCATAAGGATGGAGCAGATACCAGGATTTGCTGTCAGTAAGGAGGTCATTAGAGAGAGCAGATCCCAGTAATGGCAGCACCTGCCTTATCAGTGCATGGCTGGCACCTGTACACAGGCATTTTAGGGGCAAGGGACTGCAGGTGCCCAAGGGAGGGAGTCCCTGGCACAGGGCTGCCAGCAGTGCCAGGCTCACCCTACACCACAACCATCTCCCTGCTCCTCTGTAGCCAAGGCCTGATGGGTGCCTGTCAGCAGGAAGGGCTGTGGGCAAATGTCACTGTCAGATGACAAGTGAGGGCCACGAGTTTCGCAGCAGGCACGTGTGCACACACGTGGGAGCCGCAGTGAAGAGCAGTGCCAGGCTCCAGCCAGGACCACCCCTGAGCTGAAAACTGCCATGGGCCAGGCTGGGCCCTGTCAGGGCAGGGAGGGGGTGTGACACTGCCTGCCCAGGACCCCCTGTGCCCAGGGAACTGCATGTCTGCAGCCTCCTCTGCCCAGGAGCCCAGGTGTGGCAAAGCCCGGTGCACAGGTCTCCCTGTGGCCAGACACCATGCCCTCAGGACCCCATGTATCCAGGTCCTTCTGTGCCCCAGATCCCATAGACTCAGGACCAATGCCTCTGGGAGTCTGTGCTCTCTGCACCACATACTGCCAGGACCCTGTGTGCCCCTGATCCCATATCCCCTGGATCCTGTGTGCTCCTAAGCCCATGTGCCCTGGACTCCATACCCCCAGGACCCCATATCCCCAGAACCCTACGCTCCTGGATCCCACAGGCTTGGGACCCCTTGCCCCCAGAAACCCATGCCTCTGGGACCCTACGTGCCCCTGACTCAATGTGCCCTGGACTCCATACCCCCAGAACCACGTATCCCCTGGATCCCGTGCCCACAGGACCCTATGCCCCTGGGATCCCTTGCCTCCAAGACCCCATATGACCCTGACCCAATGTGCCCTGGACTCCATACCCCCAAGACCCAATATCCCCTGGACCCCATACGCCCAGGACCTCCTGTCCCCAGAACCCCATGTGCCCTTGATCCCACGTTCCTTGGACTCCATCCTCCCAGAACACCACGTTCCCGGGACCTCACGCCCCTGGGATCCCCTACCCCCGGGGAACCCCATGCACCCCCCGACCCTATGTCCCCACGGCCCGGGGACCCTCCCTTATCCCCGGAACCCCATGCACCCCCGACCCTATGTCCCCAGCTCCCCATGGCCCCGGGGACCCCCCACGTCCCCGGCACCCGCTGCTCCCGCGGCAGCGCCCGCCCCGCCGGGACTCCGCTCCGGCAGCCAAGTTTCTCGGAGCTCGGCCGGGCTGACGCAGGCGGTGGCGCAGGGCCCCGGCCTCTCCGCGCAGCCAATGGGCACCGGGGGGCCCGGGGCCGCCGCCAATCGGCGCCCGCTGGACAGTTCCCGGGTCCTGACCGACCTTCACCGCCCGGCCCGCCCGGGGGGGTGGCGATAAAAAGGGCCCCGCGGCGCCGCGCCGCGCTCCCGCCCCGCGGCCCCTCGGCACGGCTGCGGCGGCTCCGCGGGGACGGCCGGGAGGTGAGCGCCCGGCGAGGGAGGGCAGCGGGGAAGTCGGTCACCCTGGGGGGAAGGAGGTCCCGTGCACCGGGGGGAGGGAGCTGCGGAACGCCGGGTTGGGGTGTCTGCTGCGCCGGCAGCGGGGTTCGTCCGGTGCGGCGGGGCCGCCGCGGCTCGGTGCCTCCCTGCGCTCTGGCGGCGGGAGGGGCGGGCGGGGAGGCGGGCACGGCCCGGGCAGGGAGCCCCGGCCCGGGCAGGGAGCCCCGGCCGCACGGTCCTGACCGCCCTTCTGCTCCCGCAGGTCCGGACCCGATGCGGGCTCTGCGCGCTGGCGTGGGAGGCAGCCCCCGGTGGATCGCGGTCGCCCGCCATGCCCTGGAGCGTCCGTTGGGTCAGCGGCCGCGGGGCCGAGTCCCAGAAGCAGTGCAAGAAATCCTCCTTCGCCTTCTACCAGGCGGTGAGGGACCTGCTGCCTGTCTGGTTCCTGGAGGACATGCGGACCACGGAGGTCTTTCACTGGGAGGACGGGGGCAAGGTGAGCGTGTACTCGCCCTCGGAGGCCCTGCTCTACGCGCTGGTGCACGACCACCAGCCCTACGCCCGGCACCTGCTGGCTAAGTTCCCGCAGAGCGCCCTGGCCGTGCCCAGCCAGAGCTTCAGCTGCTGCCAGTCCTCGGCCCCGCACCTGGCCATGGCCGTGCGCTACAACCGGGTCCGCATCCTCTTCCGAATCCTCAAGGCCATCCAAGCCTTCCCACCCAGTGACAGAGCCAGCCACCTGGACCGCCGGGGCTGCAGCCGCGTGGAGGGCGGCAAGACGGCCTTGCATGTGGCCTGCGAACTGGTGCGGCCCGAGTGCCTGCTGCTGCTGCTGGGGCACGGCGCCTCGCCCTGCCCGCGGGACGGCGCGGGCAGCACCCCGCTCGACACCCTGCTGCAGCAGATCTCCCACGCCCCGGCAGCCAACATGCGTGCCAAGCTCCTCTGCCTCGACTGCCTCTTCTTCTTCGTGCCTCAGGGCCTCCAGTTCGCAATGAAGCAGCAACTGTTGGACAACCGGCAGCGGTGGCAGGACCTCCTGGGGGAGAACAGGTTCCAGTGCCTGGTGGGCTTGGCTCCCCCGTCTCTGTTCGTCGGAGCCATGCGGGTCTTGATCAGGACCATTTCACCTGAGCATTTCCCAGAGGCTCTGGATGATCTGCCTCTGCCTCATTTTCTAAAGCCTTTGGACTTGAAACTGGAGAGCTAGAGGGGTGGTCCGGGAGCCTCCCGCTCACCTGATGGAAACAGACTGCTGTGCTAAAAATGTATTGGTATATGAAGCTGCTGATGGGGTGGCCAAGTATCTGTTTTAATTAGAACTGTATTTTTTAAAAGAATTGTATCTGGCACTTTACAATGCATTTTATTTAAAGATCCCTGTGGTGAGGTGAGGTCCGCACTGCATTTTATAAAAACATTCTATGGCGTGTACAAACAAGGGTAAGTGGGAGAATATATTTGTAAATACATCTAAATAAACAGTGGCAGATGTGATCAAAATGCAAAGTGAACAACTGAAAAGCCTGAAGTGACATGTGCCTTGGACAAGTGTGTGCAGGGTGGGGGAGTATCTCTTCGTTAGGATTTCCCTGTTACATAAGCCTTGTGCTCCTGGAACAAGATGACTCCTTTTTTACAGCTCTCCTAATGCATCTTGGCAGAGATGTGTGTTCCTTTTTTAAAGGCACAGATGAAAACTTCCTCATCTTGTACACAAGACCAATGCGAAGCCAGATACTATTAAAAGTTCCCTAAACAAGCCTGGCAGGGATCTGCAGCTGAACAAAATAGATTTTAAAATAACACATAGAGAGGATTTGGTTTCCCTGCAAAGTTTTCTCTGTTCCTTTTGGAGAGCCCAGGTGCTGGTTGTCAGGCAGAGGAGAGGAGGAGTACACACTGTGTTCTGGGCAGGAGTGGGCTCTGCAGCCTCTCTATGGTTGCCACAGGGTGAGGAGTGAGGAGGGAAGGGTGGATTAGAAGGGCCAGCCTCCTCCTCCTCCTGCATGCAGCTACACAGAGGGATTTCTGTAGGTATGGCAATGGCCCAGGACCTTGGTGCAGGGCTTTTTGGTGAGATGCTCCAAGGTACACAGAACGTCTCCACAGCTGCTCCAGATTTTAAAAATCCGTTAGGGGTAATGTCCTGCCTCCAACACTTGAGTCCTGAGCAAAGGGTACAGCTGCAGTTCTTTGCTCTGCAACTTTTATACTCTGCAGCATTCTGAGCAGTCAGGCTGCTCATGTCCCTGTAAAACTGGCACTGCCCCTGCCTGCTCTGCAGGGAGCGAGCTGCGCCAGCTCCACCAGCGTTGTGGTGACAGACATCTCCTAGGCCACAGAGCTGCAGCTTTGCCTCTGCTGCTGGAGCTTGTCAGTGAAACTGCAGGGTTTTGTTTCAGGGCTTAAATTTGTAGCCAGGGAGTTGTTTGCCACTTGAACTATTTCAGCACTGTTGTTCCCTTTGGGGTCCTCAACTGATGTGCTCAGAGAGAAGAGGTGATGTTCAAGACACAAATTTCTTTATTCATTAATTAATCTTTGCTAGAGAAAAAAAAAAAAAAAAACAGAGAATGAGGCACCATAAGCTGTTTGTTCATGCTTCAGCAGAACTGAGTGGTATTTCATCTAAAATAATCTCCATTCTGCACGCACAATAAAATATAAGCTATACTTCTGAAATTCGAGATGCAGCAGAAAGAAGATTGCTATTCTTAGACTGATGGCACTGAAAATGTTTCCTAGAAGAGCAAATGTTCCTTTTTCCCAAGAAACCAAGCTGATAGGTGCTGAAACTAATTACCATGGTAAATGTAGGTCCATTGCTAGAAAGCACAGAACACCTCTAACTGTTCTCTTCAGCTACCTTGTTGGTAATAAAAATACAGAAAACCAAAGAACTAATCCATTGCTTAGCCACTTAATAAAAAACAATATTAAAATCTATCTAGAATCTATACATTTTTTATTTGAGTACACTTTCCCCACTGCTTCTGTAATAATGGTGTGGAAACATCTTCCAAAACAGATGAAAAGCAGTCAGGTCTAACTTGCATATGGAAAAATGTCTTGAGGTGAGGGAAGAGACAGAGCTGGGGGTGGGAGGAAAGGCTTTTCAGCCTTGCTGACAAAGACATAATGAGATTTAGCAGTGGGGTGTTGGTTAGTTTTAACTGGGCACTAGAAGATGCTCCAGCTCCCAAGCTGTGACCGTAATTACACATTGGAAAACCATGACAGGCTGGGCCAGGACATCCTACACCTTAAAATGAGCCCTTCACAAAACAATTCAAGGCCACAGCGGCTCCTGTGATTCCCTACAGCCCTCCCACCAGTTCTTAGGTAATTCACTTCAGCAGACAGAAAAGGTCCCCTCAATATTCTTGTGATGAGTCCAAAGTCAGCTAACTGCTGTGCCCCTCCTGTTATTTTAGGACAGAAGTCAAGCCTATTGCTGAGTCCATGCTGGGGCCACTCTGCTGAAGATCACTGACAGACCTCACTATCTGTGGGCCATCGATGTCTCTGGGATGCTTAACCTGGAGAGGTTGAGAGGAACTTGTGGGCAAACTACACCCATGGCTACCACAGATCACTCACTAACTGGATCCAGGCTTGTTTTTCAAACAGACTCACAGCTTGGAAAAAAGCTGGGGCTTCTCAGCTTTGGAAACAGAAGTCTTTTGTTTATAGACCAAGCAATAGTGGCATCAGCTTCCATCAGACTGAATTGTCAGCATGTCTTCTCCTCTGCTGCCTTTAGAGCACAGTGGACTGCAGGCTCCACAGCCCATTCAGTTCTCCATCTCTTGGCGAAGGCTGCCAGCAAAAGTGCCAATTACTGCCAGTTGCAACACCATTGCCAAGCTTAATAAAGCAAATACAGACAGTCATGATGTCTCTGCTGAAGGGGACTGCCTGTGCTAACATCAGGGAGCTGGCCATAAAGGTGTGGGAAAGTAGAGTCTCCAAGTCCTAACACCATGAGAGCACAGGGGTAAGAATATATACTTAAAACCTTCTCTCTTACCTGCACAGACTAATCTAGTCACACAAGGCAAATTACTCATCCACTGGAAATTCTTTCAAAAGCATATGAGGCAGCATATAGCACCAGCACTCCTGAAAACCTCAGTTTCAGCCAGCTCCTCCAAAAGGCTACTTCGATCCTGAGACAGTGATGAAATACAATAAATATTTCCCATGTGTTCCTCAAGCACTTTCAAAACAAAGTATTTGTACATTACCCTGTCTTATTTGCTGTGACAGGTAAAAAAGGCCTGAAACACTTTCATTTGAAAGCAAGGGGAGAAAGGAAGTACTGGGTTGCTTTTATTTTTGACCCTTTGCAATTGACTCCTCTCTCCACCTCCCTTAAATATTTCAGGAGTCACAAAGGGCAGCCTGTCTTGAGTCTGCTGAAGGAGCTGAAGTCTTGTAATTTTGAGTAACTCATTTAAAAGATGGATTTTTGGATCTTTAAGAGACTTCTTTTACCCAAAATATTGAGTAGTTAAAAGAATTTAAATTGATATGAACACAAAACTGTGTGGTTTAAATAGTCTAAAAGAAATCCTGTAATATAACATTTGTTTCAGTCTTAATCTCTGACCTACTGTCCTGCCATAAAAGCAGTTCTTGCCATGGTCATGAGCACTGCCAGGGGAGGGCACCTTAAATTTAGCAGAAAATTAAGGTATTAAGTACACCTGAAAATCCCTTCTTTCATGAACATGTGTAGATAGGGAACATCAAGCCTAACCCCAGCTTAGCACTGCACAAAGATGATCTGCTGCAAGTAGGTAAAAGTTTCATATAGTTTCAGAGGGAGGGTACTGTTAATGAACAGGCTTCTTCATGTGGACAAGTCTTGCAAACTAAACCAAACTAAGGCTGGCATTAAGGAGAAAGAGAAGAAGGAAACCACTGAGAGCGAGACCTGCCGGGAGAGGAGGCCTTGGTTACAGGTAGGGCTGCAATTACAGACTCTTTTGAAAATGAAGTTGAAAATAGCAAAGACAAAGATCCAGCACAGAAAGCATGGAAAGACAAGAGACCAGAAACAGGTCAGGGTGCCAGGTGTGTTTCCTAATCCCTGTTTGTCCTATGTCTGATATTCAAGTCGTATGGAGTTTTGACTTGCAATATAATGAATATTTTACATCAGCAGATAATTGTGCATTGCATCACTCCATCTTCAGATCAATGCTCCCAACTAGGCAAACAAGGCATCCATGCCATGTGTTTAATATTTAAACAGCACTGTAAATCCTTGTAAACCAACTTTTGTAACACCCATGTTAATAACAGTACTTCCATCACCAGTTGGTGTCAGAAGCTGCCTGAGGTTCTATCACCATTAATTCCCAGCTTGGCTTCAGTGGTCTTTCCTCCACCTACAACGTGTGAGAAAGAAACTGCCTGTTACCTGCTCAGACCGTATCAAACAGTAATCACATCTATGGTGCTGCAAGGCTGCTGCTTGCACTGACTCACTCCTGCTCTTTCCACCAAGCAGGTACACATGCACGTATAGCACACAAGCAGGAGGAGCAGAGATCTCTTGCAAAATGTAACTCATCAGTCATAGATAAAAACCAAAAATACACTTGCGCAATGGATCCAAGCCAGCAAGGAGGGAGAGAGAGATGAACTTCAGAGAAGCAGGGAATGTAGAAGGGGGCTTTGATCTGCCCCACGCTTGGGCTTCAGTTCTGCAAGCAAGGTTCCAGCAAGGGTTTGAGCCAGTGAGTCAGGACCCTGGGTGAGCTCCAGTCACACCAGCCACTGTAAGGTCACATTCCCTGTACCACAAGTCTAATGGGAAATACAGTGCAAATCAAACCTTCTCCTTCAGGAAAGAGTATTAGGCCCAGAAAGTTCAGTTCCCAAATTCAGGCCCAATGGAACCCATTCTGACCCATGGCAAGACACCAGCATGAGGGGAAACCACAGGCCAGTCTCCCCTTCCCTGCACTCCCTCCTAAGGCCAACACCAGGGGAGGAAGCTCCATGGATCTCAACAAGGAGGCGAATAAGGGATCAGGGCCAGCCAAGCCCTTCCCCTAGGCTCCTCTGTGGAAAGCAATGGAAGGAGGCCAAGAGAAAAGAGGCTTCCAGGCAGAAAGCAGCTCCCAGCTCCAAGGAGGACAGCATCCTCCCTGCCACTCAGCTCCCTGAATTCTGCCCTGTTCCCCACCAGTGCCACAGCTCCTCTCCCATGGACTCATGGCTCTGAGGGTGAATTCCTGTCCTCCTACCTCCTGCTCACACACCAGTGATCAGGAAGTGCCCACAAATCAGGATTCAACTTGGAAGACTGGGCAGCCCCATCTTCTCTCTCAGCCAGCAAAGCTCCCTAGACCAAAATTGTCCCTCTGCTCCTTTGTTCCAGCCCCAGTGGTAATTATTGTTTTGATGTAAGGGTGTTTTTTTGCATCGTGGTCTTAATATTCAGGCTTTATTTTATAATAATTAGGGTTCTTTCTTTTTAATGATGCAAGTAAATTACAATAAACACATTAAACTACATCACATTCATATTTTTAATGTGGTGTCATTTCCCTGACAGTGTTTGAAGCAGCATTTTATAGCAAAGCCTAAAAGGATAAGTGATTTCTAACTCTCAGTAAGAGAGAGAATGAAGTCCCTTGAGGAGACAAGTTTTTGAACATCCTTTCCTCCAAAAATCTGCTAGTGCTCTCCTGCTCTCCCACTCCTGCAATAAGGAAAGCTATTGATGGTTAGTGACTCAGAGTGACAAGATGGAAGGATGCAGACTTTCAAACTGATTTCAGTCCTTTGTTAATGACATGCACAGACAGGACTATGGCCAAATGCAGGCTGGATGAAAGTCCTGAACTATCAATGCAGGTGACCTGAGTGACTGCTTGTCCAGCCCTCCTGCAAGGAGGGGAGCACATTGCTTCTTCCACTTATAACACATCTCCAGGTTTGCCCAGCAGGAGGGATGCTGGGATCTTAGGGACCACAGGACTTAGGAAAACTACTGACTGCACCGTAGGGCCATGGCTGTCTGACAGAGCCACTGCAGAGCTCTCAGCACCAGCAAGACAAAACACTCTCACACCAGCAGGAAGACTGTGGCATTCCCTCAGGTTTGCCTCCTCTTGCAGATGCCCAAGGTTTGACTCAGCTTTGCTGCCACCTCATCTTCCCTGCCAGTAGCAGCACCAGGGCTGTGGTTAGACTGAGAACGCCCTGGCACTAAAAAACCTTCTGAGACAGCCCTGAGGTTGGAGCTGCTGGGAGGACAGACCAGGTGAGTCACTCGCTGAGTCACTCGTTGGGTAGAATATTTTGAAGGATAAAGCCAGATCGTTTTCTTCAAAGTGAAATGCCAGCTGCACAGATAAGGTAGTGCATGCATTGCCCAGGTTGCCTTCACTGTGAAGAACATTGGCTGTGGTGTCAGAGCTCTGTACAAAGTGCTCACCAGAAATGGCCAGTCCATGTCCAGCAACACCTCAACCTTCGTGATAGGTCAGCAAGCTATCCCCCATCAGCCAGGGCTGCGGTATCAAGCTCTAGGTGAAACACTCAACTGACATCTCCTGGTAACCCTTTGCTCCAACCAGTCTGATCTCTTAGAAGACTATGGCTTCTCCTGTGAAGTGGGAGACACTCTGCTCTCCATTCTTTCTCTCAGGAATAAAGCCCTCTCCCCCAGCACAGCCACCGGGGCTGTGGGGCCCAGCACCATAACACTTGTATAATGAATATTGTGAGAACTTCAGCTCTTAGTTCTTTGGTACCACATGGTAAGACCTCTGCTTACATATGTGCTTAGATATGCCTAGCAATTATAGGCCTGTGGTATTGATGCAGTGCCCACGTGATGAACAGCCAACTCCCAACATCTCCTACCTTTATCAGTCGTGAGAGACATAGAGCAGTTATAACCCTGGCTTCTGAGCTGGAGCTTTTCTCAAGTAGTATCAGCAAATATTCTTATCACCAGAGGTCTCTGGCTCAATATTGCCCTACAGTGGCCACAGCAGTGGCCTTTTAACTCTTCCAAGTCTCACAGGCACTCACTCAACACAAGCCAGCTGCCAGCAGACCTTGTCCTGCAAACAACCCCTACTGTACCTGCAAACAGCATTTTTGCTTGTACAAACCAGGGAGTTACCAGGCAAATGTTTCTCTCTGTTGCACTGCTAAGCCTGCCCGGGCCAAAAAGAGAACCACAATCCTCTATGCTCTGCTCAAACAGCAGGGCTCTGCTGTATTCCCACCCTGTTTCCACTTTTGCTGAATGATGGGAGAAAAAAAGGGATGCTGTTCTGATAGTGAGGGAGTGACTTTCCCAGCTAGAGCCAGGCAGAAGAGGGGAGGAGTAACACAGAGCTTTGCTCCGCCCACCTCCAACTCAAAAGGAAAAGCTCTGCTTAGCAAACGCTGTGTCTTTCAGAGCGTGGTAAGCAGCCCTGAGCACTCACTTTGGGAGGTGTCAAGTCCCAGCTGGTGGTCTGGATCTGCATCTATTCACCTTTTCAGTATTTGCAGTTCACGCATGGAGAAGTGGCACTGTACTGTACCAAACCAAGGATGCAGAGCTGAGAGGGCGTTAGGAAGTCTTTTGTTCCAGAATCAAAAGAAGCCTTTCCTGCCTCCTGCTTGGGATTTGATGCTTTAGAAACTGGTTGCTCAGATACCAAACAAATCTTGTGTAGACTCCCTGTTAAAACAAAAGCATAGAAATTTATGCAACCAAATCCCTGCTTTGGACTGTGACCTTAGCAGGCCCTACTCGTTAATTAGGCTACACTGAAGCTTTACCCAGATCCAAACCTGACACTGGTGCAGCTGACTCTGCAGGAGACACCACTCCTGATGGGACACATTCCAAACATGCTGGTTTAATGCGACTTTGACTGCAAGTGGCTTTAATGACCTAGGCATTAAATACAGTGTGGCAGACAGATATGTGTCTTACCTATCTCTATTAGCTGGTGTCTGTGAAGAAAAAACCCAGTTTGGCTATCTGAGCCCAGGGCTTTTAGCTGGCAAAAGGGCTGCAGCCCCTGTGAAAGCAAGTCTTGAGCTCAGAACCCATGGAGATCCTGTATTCTCCATGGTATCAAAACATGAAACACTAAAAACAATGATCACAGCATTTTTGCCTGCCTTTCTAGCTCCCCAGCCCCTGCAACAGGAAAAAATGAATTATTTGTTGGTTTGTTGCTCACTTTTCTCTTACTGTAGGATGTATTTGTCCTGACTGTCATGCTACTCTCAAGCTCACACTCTCACTGTAAACTGCAAGCTTGACACCCTGCTGAATTTCTGGTTAGCAAGGGTCATCCCCCCCAGCTCATCACTCAGGTTTACTCCTTTCCAAGCAGAGCTTGTAAACTGTCCCTGACCACAGAAAGTCTGTCAGCAGCCATCCTTCAACTCCCTTTTCTTGTTTGCCTGCCCTTCCTCTTCATCACCTATAGGTAAATATAAGTAAAGACAAGTTCACTGCTGACCATCCCTTTGGAAAGTGTTGCTACCACAAGAAAACATGGAGAATTACATGAGATGGTTGGCTTCAGTGAAAAAATTACACGGAGAGGGGGGGAAAGGTTATATCACTCAGCTCAGGCCTTTTGAAGACAAAGGCTGATACTACATGTGAGCATCCACTTGTGGAGGGGTCACACCTGGGGAGAAACATTATTGCGACCAGCACCAACAGCTTGACAATAATGGATTTGCTACCTGTCTAACTATTTTCCTTTTATAAATCTGCCGTATTTTTGTGATATCAAACCATCAGTGGTCAAATAAACCCCTCACCTTATGCTCTTGACATACTGATTCTGTAAAGAAAAACAACCAAACAAAGCCCCACTTACGTTACAGCTTTACAGGTGATGTTATGTGTGTTAATAGCCAAGTGGTTGCTTTCATGCTTCCTCTACAATAAAGAGCTCTGCTTTCATGCAGGCCATCAGTAAGCCCTGAATGTTCTCATATAGAAACCAAAATAGCTGGAGGATGGATTTGCAGAAATGCTGAGTGTTCACAGCACCAAATGACATGTTCTGCACCTTCATGAGCTCTGACATTCTGCTAATGCCATTTAGAGCTACCAAACAGAACACAAAATGACAGGAGTACTTAAGTGTAAAAGGTGGTACCACCTACATGAAAGAATCAAGCAACGCACCTGGCCCTGCTAGATGTTCTCATCCCTTTATATCATTACAATGATTGTCCCCTTTGTCTAGTCTTCCCAGAATGGGACTGCCATCCTTTCCTCACAACAGCACAACCTAATAAGCCTTATTGTGAGGAAATGTTTCCTGCCATTAAGCCTGGTTGTCCTTTCCTCATTCTTCCATAGGTCAGAATTATTTTCTTCAGCATTCCCTAGAACCATCATCTTACATCTACTCACCCTAGCAACCATGGATTAAGGCAGACATTCTTTAAAAACTCTTTGACTTTTATTCCTGCCCCCATCCCCAAGTCATTACCTCTGCTCAGTTCATTATTAATACTGAGTTTTTCAGTTATTTTCTGAAATTCAGGTGCTTCTAGCTGTTTGTAGCAACCTAGATGTGAACACATCAGTATCAGAGGGAAACAAAACTACATTAGCACTATGCAAAGCAAAAAGGCTTCACTCCAAACCAGGACCAAAGCTGCAAATACTACACAAAACCTACTGCAGATCCCCCTGGGAATTTTATCTTTTGAAAAGATATGCTCCTGTTTCCCAACCAGAATGGCACAGAATGGCTTCCAAAGATACTCCTGACTTATCTGGACTACAACAGACAGGCTGGGATAAACAGGGGAAAAAAAAGATGGTTCCTTTTCCAAGCATCATTCATATTAAAACTTTCTGAGTCACTGCGAAGGAAGAAAGACACTTGGTACCTGAATATCACTTCATACAAAGCACATGCATTTATTTTGCAAAATCATTTGCCCAGGATGGCTTCCAGCAACATCCCTTACTTGGCTGTACAGAAGCAGAGTTGCCTCAAGAGATGTCATACGGAAAAGCCTTCAACCCATCTAATAATAAACCTGGAGCCAGATCCAGGTCCATTGTAGTGAAAGCTTTGCCATGAATGTATATAGGACTAAGCATGAAAGTGTTCCAACATTCCCTACTTGCCTGTGTTTTCACAAAATACTTTTTCAATACAATAAAAAGATTGTTCTTCCTAGTCACCACAGTCTGGTTATTACTGTTACTGTTATTTCTTGAGCTTAACATGGCAACTAAATTCAGATTGCAAATCTGCTATTGGGAAAACAACTAAACATAAACGAAGAAATCAATTATGCAAATGTTAATAAATAAAAATAAATTATTTTTCAATAGTTGTCAAATAATTTATTCCTTTTTGGAAAAGCAAGAATATCTACACATTTCTACTGTTTCTGGAGCAGGGATTCTCAAACTATGGTCCACCAAGAACTGACAAGTGAACTGTATTTGGTTTACAGAAGTGTACAACTTCTGCCTTGCTTTTTATTAAAAGCTTGATGGAAAAAGCACAAGAAAATCTGCAAGGAAGTTTTAGTAGTGACATGAGACAATCCTCTCAAGAATTTTGGGAATCACTATTTTAAATTTACTCACTCTGTATAAGTTGGTACTTGTAAAACTAACAGAGATTAATAATTAATTAATGAGATTCTAGAATGCAGAAGACAAATAGGACAATGACATACAAATAATCTGGGTACACAAAGACAGGTCTAATTGCTGGATTCATTACAGACACTGCATGAAGCAAGTTTCATTGGTAGCAACTGATGAAGGATATTCTTTCTGTCTGTTATGCTAATGTGTTCCACCTTGGCTGCTTTCAGGACCTATAGCAGGGAATCTTAGGTCTAAAGCAAGAATCCTTAGAAACAGGCCTAAGAAATCACACATTTGCCAAAATCTGCAAAAGTCTCCTATTATCCACAATGGAAGGTGGCAAAATTCACAAGGCAGGGGATCATATATTGCCTATGAGCCTGTCTGTGCTGCCCAGAATGAGTGTTCTATGGGAGACACTGAAATCTAGCTCTTAGCTGGGCAGTTCTGCAGAGACAATACTCTTCTTTAGGTCTCTGAACCTGACAGTAATGTAGATGCCAACCTGCTCCTAAAAGTGGCTTTGAGAAACCACCGGATGTATGATTGCGAAACTTAGGGACTGAATGAAGCATGGCCTTTTAAGTGGAAGCTGAGCTCACCTTGCTCAATACTCTCTGAAAACTCATCTGGCAAGACAACTCCTGCCCATTAGAAAAACCAAACAGCCAACCATCTGTTTGCTTCCATCTTGAAAGTCTTCTATTAAAATCACATCTAAGAAGTTAACATATTGCAAGCAGCTAGCAATGGTGCAAAACATGCTGCAAAGGGCTATGGACAAGGTCAAAGACAATGCAAAACCTGCTGGTTTTAACTTTGGTTTTAATAAAATACCAATGCTTAAGTAGAAGGAGCTGTTTCACTACCTCCATGGACCTCAACTCAGAGGCAACTGTGCAATTGGAAGTGGCAAGATGGGGAGGAACAAAAGAAAGTGACATACAAAACACTCAGAATTGCCTCTACACATTCCCAGGAATGCTCTATAAGGGCACCATGTAAACATGTAGATATGCACTGAAGGCCAGGAGAAAGATCTCTCCATTAAACAAAGAGCAGTATGAAAACAAGACAGTGGGCCTTAAAAGCATGATTCAGCTTGGCAATGTAACCGTTCTTAGTAAACAAGCATATTTCAGATCTTTTTGTTCTTTTTAAACACACAGCCCATGCTGACAGTATTTCAAGTAACTAGCTAATTAGACCTGTAGCCTGACAGATCTCCTACACAAGTACCTATGGCATCAATGTTAATATTTAACAGGCTCAGCATTATTATAACAGTAATTATAAAGTGAATGAACACTGCTAAACCTGTTATTTCAAAGCATTACACTGATCGTTTACCGTGTTCTCCTTAACTTAAAAGGACTGACATTCACCACAGCACCATGACATGGTGTACAGATCCACTGCTTCACCCATTTGTTATTCCTAATGTGGAGCACTGGGTGTGGCTCAGGGAGGGAACAGACCATGGCCCATCTGTTGAGGCCAGGAACAGATTTAGTGCGACAAGCGTGGGAGCTGAGCAAGTAAAATCTCAGTCATCCTAGCAATTACCCTACTTTGCACTTCCCAGGATCAGCTGGCCAGTCTGTCCCCTGTAACAACCAGGGGGTGTGGGGTTTCTTGCTGTCAGTTGCATTTTTTCCCCCTGCAGCTCCAGCAAATTGATTCTTTTTTGTACACCCCCTGCTGCGTAGCCAGGCATGTGAGCCAGGCAGTCTGCTCTGGGTTGCCCTGGAACTTTCCTCCCAGTTCTGGTTGTTTTTTTCCTGAGAGAGGTCTAACTAGCTTGATCTTTCACCTGACTCAGGAGAGCTTTGCTAAATTCATGCAGCCCACATTAGGCAAAATACAGCAGTGTAGCAACTGCAGCAAGGAGTCATCCTTTGAGCATTCTTATTTCATGCTTTAAAGACATAACATTTATGCCACTTTTCCATTCTACATACAAGAACCTGTGCTCACTCCTCGGAACAGAGCTCCTGGCAAAGGCTCACTCTACTGATTAGGCTACAGGTCCATTGACTCCCAACTAAACCATGTACAAAACTTGTGTGGATTCCAAATGGTAAGTACAGGACTAACAGAATTCTGTTCACATCTTTAGGTATATTTTCTCTGGATATGAGATGTAAAACTCAAGTGTTGTAAACTGAAGTCTCCTTCTTTCATCTGCCATATGTCAATCTCAGCTGAGGTCATGAGAAAGGTGCATTTCAAAAGGAAAAAATAAGTTATTGGTTTCTTCTGTATTGGACGAAAATAGTAAATAATGTTTGAAAGATTAATTCATAACTACATACAGTTGTGCACTATTCAGTGCCTCTATCAGGGAGCCACAGGCTATAAGAATAATTATAGTCATTTCTGAAGACCAAATCAAAAAGGGCATTTTTCAGTCCTGAGAATTTACTATTTTTGGTACTTTATTATCATTGTATTAGGTTTTAGAGAAAAGGAATCAAAACATTATGTGTGTGTCTGTGTGTATATATAGATATACACACATAAGAAGTCCACATTTCTGTATTTTTTCTACGGCACCTTTTTTCTCCACTAGCATCAAGGAGGATTTTAACTTTATGGCTAATATAACAGCTCTGAAAGACCTATTCAAATAGGTTTCAAGTCAGATAAACTTGAAAACCAAGAATCATAATGGTAATTTCACCTAGCTTGCAGTGTGATATCAACCATAATATTATATATAGCATTTCCTGCACTCAACCCAAAAACCTCACTTCCTATCTTGATTGAAAGTGATGAGAAATCCATAGCTATTTATCTGATAAGCCTAGATATTGCCATTCAGCAGTCTAAGGAGATAATTTCATTTATCCTGATATTTTAATCTTTATCAGTGGAGCTCTGACTGTAGTGATTCACAAAAGATAGACTGCAACTCAACTTTCACTTTCCACCAATTGAAATCTAGTCCTCTATATTATAGTGAGTGGTTATTTTTATCTACAGTAAGACACTACCAAACAATCAATGTGATCTTCTTTGTTTAGCAAGGGATACATCAGCTTTCTTTGCTGGCTGCTTGCCACCATAATACTATTTCCAACATGCAACTCTCACTTTCAGGAAGGCTTTAAGAGGAACACAGCTTGCATCTCACATTTTACAGCTAGAAATCCTCAACCCAGATCTTATCTCTCTACTCCTGTTAGTAGTAATGGGATCTGGACAGGGCTGGTTAATGTAAAAACTGAAGACCAGAGCTTTTTCACCAAGGTAGTAACATCTCCCTGTCTTCATACATGATTTATGCTTTCCTAAATGCTAATTAACAAGGCAAAGGTATGGCCATACAGGCACTTGAATTTCAAGCCTTGACACTCAGAACAGCATTTACTGGAAAGTTGTCTCAAGGTTGTTCCTGGAAATCTCTCCAGGACTCTAGCAGAAATAAGTAGCAACAGTTCAGATACTAGAGAGAGTTGGAAGAAAGAAGCAAAAAGAGAAGCCAGAATGGCATGACAGTCTGAAATAACCCACAAGTGCCTTCAAGATACTTGAGAACTACCTATTGAGAAGGAATGCAGAGAAACTATGAGGTTCAGACCTTTGTCCACAAGTGGGGGAAAAGGGGGAGATAGAAGGGGGATATCTTGTCCATCACATCAAAGACACTCTTTGTACAGGTAAAAAGAGATTGGAAAAAATGTGACTCTCTGTACCTGTATAAATAAAGCTATGTTTAGACCATGACCCAAGTCCATAATTAAGTGTTCCTCATTATAATTTTCTTACAGGCTACAGTGTTCCCTTACATCTAGTCCTATCTGCTAAAACATCAAGTTCTACTATCTTACTTAAGCATTTAATGCATTTTCTTTAACACTTGTTAATGAAAGATTTTCTTTGTACTAGTTAACATAATCTTATTCCTTTTTATTGGTGCAAGACAAACAAAACCAGCTTAGATATCTAAGCTGGCAGTTTTACACCAACTCAGCAGAGTCACCTGAACTTCTTCAAGCTGTGACACAAGGATCCTGCAAAACTGCAACAACCTGGTGCTGTTAAGGATAGTACCATTTCCCTGTAGGAGACAGCAGAAGCACTGAACCTGTCTGTCAAGATAAAAGGTAGGATGATTAGCAAGGATGTTGCCATCTGAATCTAAACAGGATTCCTATGGCTGGAAGTGGGTTTAAGTGTTGAAGCATCATTAATCATTCCTGTGCTTTCTTGTGTGAGTTTACCCGGGTCACAGCTCTGTCAGGAACCAGCTCTCCCCTCACCAAGGTGCTCCCATGAAGTCCCAGCTGCAGTTCCAGTTAAAGGCCAGAACCACAGGCAACCTTCAGATGAGCTCAGAGACTGTAAAGCTTGAGGAAAGGTGCAGTTACAGCTCGGGGTGCAATAAACTTTACAATATCCAGGTCCCTACATTGCCATTACCATACTGTCTGAGGTTAGTAATAGGGGAAGGGTTTCATAATCATGTCTGTCTTCCACATCAAAACAATGTCCAGACACAGAGAACATTCACATTACATGTGAATCATGTAATAAATGAGTCTTACCGCAATAATTTATTTCTTAAAAATCTAGTTTATTGCACTTGTCTCAAAGCACAAAACAAAAAACCTAAATACAGAAATAAAAGTAAAAAAAAATCCCTAATTTCATTAAAACTACTCTAAAAAGGAGTCTGATAAGAGCTCTTGACACCAATTTAATATTAATGACCATAGCAAGTTACAGTATTATACAGTAAACAAACAACTAACAAGCTCAAGCCATTACTAAAATGACTTTGAAAAATGTAATACAAAAGTGTCACTATTAAATAACGCCAGCGTACTTGAGCATCTGGTGCTTGGCAGGGCACAGAGAAGTACTCAAGTGCCTTCTCCAAAGTGATTGACTCAGAAGCTGCCACAATATATTTTCAAGCTGAATTTCAGCTTCTTTGGGGTCCTCAAGATACCAAACTATGCTTGCATAAACCAGACTGAGTTCCTTCATGAGCTGATTCCGTTACAATCCACTGCCAGACTGGTTAGGAGAACCCTCTGGCTTAATCTCCATATACAGGTGAGAGAGATAGCAATGAAGCAAACACACCAGCTATAAAGGGGAAACAAATCTGTCCTCTTTGTAAGAATTAAAGATGAGACTGAGAGCTGACAGCCAATATCACAAGTGCTACTCAAAAAAAAGTGACATAACTTGGTTCTCTCTCCACACATTCACATTCTCACCTTGCACCATGTTTGCTCCAAGTTTAGTGCAGTACGTGCATGAATTACTCTGGAAGAGAACAGAGGTTAAAAAGAAAACACATCCTTTTCAGTATGTATAAAGTTCTCAAAACAGAAACATCCCCACTGTTCAACTCTTGGCCTTTTCTGAAGCTGGCTCTTTTACAGTATTGGTTAGCAGCTGCTTAAAACATTTTAATGATTTATGAGCTTTGAACAAACTAAATATCTCCTCTGCCTACATAATGAACTCAAGTTCTCTCATCTACAGTTCTATTGCTTAAAAAAAGATGAGGTATCTTTCCAAGAAGATTTAGACTTTAAAGAAAAATAAACTGCAATGTTTAGCTTAGGTTACTTTCCAGGTCATCACATACCTCTGCTGCAACATGTTAAGTATAAGACACTTCAAAACGTAGCTAACATAGCTAAAATCAGAATATTGTTAAGTATTTTCTCACAATATCACAATTTTTAATGGGATATATAGGTAATTCTATCAATTACCATTTTTCTTTTTAATACATCTAAGTTTGGTACTCAAAACAATTTGAGCCCAAATGTTAAAGCACTGGCTGGAGGCACAAATATAGCACGACAGGTATTATGAAAACTGCCTTGTACATTCCTGCTTTGTACTACAAACGTAACTTGCAACTTCTTCCTACTGCAAAGTGGGACTTATCCTCCAAAACCTGTCAGCTTCCCGATGGCTGTGTGAAATGGGCAAAAGCCCCCCTGGTACTAGGTGTAACCCAGACTTCTCTCTTGCAAATGCAGCCAGATTATGAACCTAATTCCTAGAAATGGAAAGTTATTATGGCCTTGCAGAGATTTATATGGAAATGGATCAAACTCGGTTCATTTCAACACCAATGCTGTGTAATCATGATGTTCTGAGATTCTACTAAAAAATGCTTTGCTGTCTTTTCTTCCATGCTGCAATGGAAAATAATTGTAAATATACGTACAATAGTTGGAGAGCGTTCCCATCAGTTTGGAGTTCCAAGTACAAGAAGAAATTGAGAAATGCTTAATGTTTCTGCTGTAGAGAAATATTTAATGCAACAGAATTCCTTCTCAAAGTAAGTACACATGTATTAGTGTGCATGCTGTTGTGAAATAATCACTTTCACTGCTAAGTAAGATTAATTTAAGAGTTATATTTCCAAAGGAGCTTCTACAGTAGTACGGTATAACAATTGCAGTATGCCACACCTAAAGTGTCTCCCAAGAGATAACTGAACAAACATCAGAACTCACAGCTTGGGGGCTATTTAACAGGTCAGTTTTTCAATACAAAAGTGCTAATATCACAGGTCCAATAATAGTGGCTTTTAGGTCCAACATTTTGTACATACATTACAAAAATTCAGTCCTTCTGTTTTTTTCACTGCTTCACAAGCTGGAGAGACTTCATATTACTTCCCATTCATCTTCAAAGTCATCAGAGTGAAGCAGAACAGAAGTGTCATTACTTTTCTGCAAACTATGGGAATGGCTAAAGGTCTTAGTGAGGCGCTGGAGGAGGGATCCTGAAGTACTGATCGCCCACAGTTCATCTAGAGGGGTCACTGCAAAGCATAAATTATCCATCTTTTAATTAAGGTAGCAAGTTCCAAAATTATACACATTAAATAAATAATATTTGGATCTATTTTCCTAACTATACCCAGAGAAGGCTTTTACTTATGTGATAAAAGCACCCTTGCTGAAACCCTCACAGTCAACAAGGCATGTAGAGTATGCAGCTCTCCCTGCATATGGCCAGCTTGAGCACCATCAGGCAGAAGTCAAAGCAGACTGTCATGCTGAACCAACTTGCCTGTTAAACGAGAGACGTTTCCAGGAATCTTTTTCCAGTAGTCTCCTGCTGGATTCTTGTCAGTAATCCCATATCGACGAGCTACATCTCCATTTGGACAGCGTGCCCAGACTGTCCTTGTACTTATCGCCAGCTGACAGGCCTGCAAACCTGAAGATAATTGGACACAAAGAGGGAATAATCACGGGCTTTCTTATGCACTAAATACACTTGCAGAAAAGTTTATTAAGAGAAGACAGCAAGACTATAATAGTTTTTATATATTCTTATATTGATACTAGAGAAGAACTCTCCATTATAAAAGGCACAAAGAACTACCGAGTTTTCCAGGAGGCTTTCTAAGAAAGGATTGGCAAGAAGACAATTCAGGACTACTTATTTCCTTACACTAAGCTTAGGGAAGATGAACAGAGTAGATGCTATTTGAATATAAGCTCCTGGCTCTGTGTAAATGGGGTATCAGAAAGTAGGCCACTTGCAGCACATGAAGAACTGGTGAACAAAAAAGCTTTTTCATTGCAGACTTTGTACTTATTGCATCTCTTGACCATAAGGATATCACATTGTGGATACATCTTGTTATTTGACCACAGCCACAAGCAGCAACCAATTAGAGGATCTTTGTAAACGTACTTTTGCAGTCTCTGCTGTATTTTACTAGCACATGGGGAATACTTCAACAGTTATAACTGAAGTTTGTCTAAAAATTATTAATGCTATAGACATCATGGACCTTTTTTTTCTTTACCTCTTCACAAGAAAGCAAGTACTCTGCAACAAAGTGCCATGCATTTATACAGTGAAAAAAGCTTTAAAAAGCAGACAGCAGTAATATGCATTTATTGAGAAAGAAACAACTCAAATTGAGTTTTATTAACAGGCAAGGCGAAAAACTACCTACCTAATCTAGGAGGCAGAATTAATAGAAAGATGTGCAAAATAGCATTAGGTTTTTGTTAGACACATCTATATAGGAACCCCATGTTGTATCACATCTAAATACAAAACTTCCCACAGTACAGTGGTCTCCTACTGCTTAGGAATACTGCTTTAGTTCTAACTGAAAGGGAACTGTACCATTTATTAATTCAGTGGCTGCAGCCTGAAATAACACGTAACAGAAATTCATTTAAAAAAAAAACAACAACCAGATTTCTCTTCAGTTATCTACTTTGTTTTTTTTTAAATAAAACCAAGGTAATCTTTAAAAGATAACCCTTATCAAGTACTTTATGCTAATAAGCACAATTGATTGCTGAGAAAAATATTTTATTTTATTTAAGCATTGCTATCTAATTTAAAAAGCAACAGGGGAAAAAACAAAACAGCACTAAGGAAATAGCAGAAAGAACAATGCATTAATTTTTACCTGGTACATGTTCCCAGTCAGTGCCTACAGGCATTTCATCTGTAATTCCAACTCGTACATGGACATTCCATTTGCTATCAATTGCCCATAACATCTGATCATTTGGACTTGAATGAATGCTGACCAAGTTGATTCCTACTGGCTATAAAAATTAAGCACAGTATTTAAACTTTGTACTACTGTATCTTTGTACTATCGTATTACTTTTTCATCAGAGTACACAAGAGAAGTAAAATATTTACCAGACAATGAAGACAGGAAGAAATTAACTCACATATTATTTGTAATTGTACAAAACTACCCATTTTCCAGAGAGTCAATCCCTTCCTAAACAGAAAAGGAGCATGAATGACTGTCACCCAAAGTTACTGATAAATATATTAATATTTAATGTTCAGCATCTGAGTCTAATAGTATCGGCTTAACCAGTGCTATTCCAACCAGGTACAGTTTCAATTGTAAGTTGAAGTGGGAACTCTGCCACTGAAATGCACAAAGTGCAGTATTTTCCTCTTACCTTCCTGAAGGTTTTCCTAATATAACTAAATCTGCACTCTATTTTAAACATGTACAAACAACAAATTTTTACAGCCTGAATGTCTCATCTTTGCAATGAAATGGTGATCTGCCTCCTTCCCTGGACTCCATTCTACAGGAATTTGCCTCTGGAACTCACTGCAGACTATTGCAGCACTAGAGCAGCCACACCTGCAAGAAAGTATCCACAGCAGTACCTGCTGGAAATCCTAAGTGAAACACACTTCTCTTCTGCTCCCAGGCAAGTCCTTACTCTATCTGCTTTTATGGAGATTTGCCTTAACTACTGTTCAAAATCAGTGCTACTGACCACAACATTTTACAGACATCACAAGATGGTGATTTTGTAGCAAAACGTGTCAGCCAACAGGTTTAGTGAACGCAAATATCCGGCAAAACACATACTTTAAATAAAATGCAGACAGGAACACACACACACAATTCTCCACATCAGCCTAATAAGGTCCCTGAAGAGGACACTAGGATGCCCTGAAATCCATCACCTCGCAAAGCAGCACTGCATTTCTTGCATTAGCTTCACAGGCATAAGCTGAATTTCCAGTGTGATAAATAAAAGAGCAAGCAGCTCTTTGCATGTACAAGACTAGGAATACATAAGCATAATCTTTATGTGTACCTAAGCACACAACCCAGTCCCAGATTGGCCTTCTGTGTACATAACAGTTACCTGATTTGATTTTGCTTTTAAAAGTCTGGTGCTAACAAGTATCTGACCCAGCTATAACCTGCATCACCAAATCAATCCTGTCTATTCAGATTGCAAGGCTTTTGACAGACTATTTTCTCATGTTTGTGCTCTCATTAGGTACTTGCTCTCTGTTGAAAGCTTGAAGCTGGTAGAGGATTGATGAAGTGTTTACCTCTGGTCACAGTAAATTCACAATGGCTGCAGTTTGAACACTTACAGTAAGACTCTTAATTGTCAACTACATAGAATATATATATATATAACTGCTTAGCTGCTTCAAACTGGTATTCTGCTGTATTACAAATAAACTCAACTACTCCATCACAACACAAACCAACCAACCACACACACACACACCCCAACCAACCAGCCAACCCTTCAAACTGCAATAAAAAACAAACACCCCAAACTCCATACTCTCCCCTCTAGTCTTGCTGCCCCTTCACTAGAAGTTATCCTCACTCCTGGCCCTGTTCCTGTGTCTCCCCTCCATGATTATTTGCTTCCTTCTACAGGTACTTTGGCTCTGACTCCTTCCTACTTCAACCTGGTCACCTCCCCACACCACTGTAATGGGTGTGCCCCACTACTGTGCTGATTCCAGCTTCATCTCACCCCTTTCCATATTTCTGCTCTTGCAGTCTCATGTTTTCAAGGGAGCTGTGCAATTAATAGCTTGTGCAGACTGAATTACTGCACATAACAGGGAATCTTTGCCTTTTAATTTCTTTTTCTTTCTAAATTAACTTGTGTCCTTCACCCAGTGATGTTCTACCAGTGATCTTCTCCTCTGGTTTAGGACTTTCTGCCACTCCTATCCCATCTCCACACCATGAATTGCCAGTGTGTCTGTGCTCCACCTATGCAGTACACTTCATGTTCCAACTACAGTCCTTCACAAACTGTGCCAAACAGCTTGGTGCAACCCTTGTTCCTGACCTGTTGGGATTTGTGCACCTTGCTCTCCACTCCTCCACGTCAGGATTCTGTTCTTCTCTTCCTCTTTCATTTGCCTAGAAAAGAATTTCCTAAGAAAGAACTGGAGTATTTCCACCCAGAAAGACTTACTGAGTGCTTACACCTACTACCTAAGGCTGTGCATTGCTACAGATTTATAGGTAGTAGAAGCCAAGAAAAGCAGATAGAACCCCAAAAGGGTAGCATGAAACAAGCTGAATGATGGTCAGATAGATTGATAATACTTTAACCTGTGGTGGCATTAGAAGCAAAGCAATTACCTGTACCCTATTCGGCAACATCAACATATCTTACAAAGTTCCAGGTAACATATCTTAAAGCTTGGCCAAAAATTTTCTCATTCTCTGTTTTTCTAAGTGAGCTCCTGTTTCCTCCTCAAGTTTCCCTGCCTCTCTGGGTATTTCACTTTCGGCTTGTCTTCCTTGTTCAGGCTACTTAGCTCCTTCTAATCAAGTCACATCAATAAACAATCCTCTTACTCTCACTAGAGAGGATCCAGGCAATTCACTGATGGCAGCACCTGATGCTCTTAACAGAACCTCCTCTCTCCTCTGCAACTTTCTGTTATGGAAGAGACAGGAAAGGACAACTGACAGGACAGCTAGAGGTATGATTACATTCAGCAGCTTTTGCCACAAAACAGTGGCAAGACATTGAGAAACAAGTACATATAATTCACACAGCCAGTTGCAGAGGTTTTACCTCTGGTTTGGTTTTTTGGGGATTTTTTTGGTTTTTTTTGGTTTGGTTTTTGTTGGTGTTTTTTTTCACCCAAAAAGCAGCCATCTACACCACAAAGATATTCTCGTGGCTTCCACAACAGTGTAGATAAAATTAATTTAAAATTTGATGACATAATGTACCATATTTGGGAACAATCATACTGACAACATCTTGGACATCCCTCATCTTCACTAGGTTTAATTACCATAAGCATGCTTTAAGTATTTAATAAGCTATATAACAAGAAACAGATCTCTACAGCTGCAGTTAGAGATTAAACAGAGCTCTCTCACACCACTGAAGAGAGCTATATGTGCAAATTTATAAATCTGCTGACAACATTTCAGAGACTGATCACCATGAAAATTAATAAATTATTTCAGTATAGCCTTTCCTCAGCTGGTTTAACTTCCAGTAGCATTCATGAGATTTTATATACCTTGACTGCAAAATATGTCGTGTTTGTAATTTACTGGAGTTTGGAATTTTAAGGAGTTTCTCACCAGTCTCTCAGCCTTCCTCCTCAGATGCTGACACACCAAACTCTGTTCATACCTGTACCCAGGATACTCATCACTGTGAGAGATGGACTCATTATGGACCATTGATGGATTCAGTGTTATCTGATAAAAAGGTGGAACACTGCTTTCCTTTTACCTGTAGTGCCAAAATTTCTAAACTCAGAAAACCTCAGGACACCGACTGTTTCAGCCAGGAACAGAATGCAGATCCTTATGCTCTGTGATCTTGTACCTCAGCTACAGAAACCCCAGTAGCAATATGTCTTTTGAGGATTTCCCACTACAACCATGGACTGCAAAGCATGCCAACTATGTACTTTTCAACATTTAAAACTACATACCAAGAGCAGTCTTTATTCTCTGCTACAAATATAAACAATGAAACAGTTTGCTAGCAGCCACGTGTCTGATGAGGAAACAATGCTGATAAAACTAAGTAAACTTGAAGGAAGCACACAACCATCAAATTGTTAAATGATATCAAGAAAGTGTCCATGCTAAAGGCATTTAAGTTATAGAGTTGTCCATTAACTTTGTAATTCTGTGCAATTATTTTCCTTTCTTTCTGCAAGTGACAGAGAAATCAGCATCAGTGTAAGAACTTCATTTAAACAATAGTCTCAAACAAAATCCTAAGTAAAAACTAATGCAGTTCCCCCCACCCCAGCTATTCTTAAAGTTTTGTCTTTTTGTAACTGCTTTCACCACCAAAACACAGTGGTTCAACTTCATTGTAAAGGAGGAATGGACAAACACACACAAAAAAGGGCATCAGAACATTTTCCACGTCACTTTTCAGGAGCAGAGGGTCCATGCAGACCTCCACTATCTCTTCTGCTGCAAATACCCAGGATGAAGAAGACTAAACATTCTCAGTCTGTTCAAGCTCAACCATTGTCACAAAACGCTGGTGGCTACAAGCAGCACCAATGTTGTCACCTTCAAAAGACAGTCAGGGCCAGGCTATAAGAAGGTCAGATCAGAGATACTTCTCACATTGTTACACATTTCCTGTGTATCAGACTAATCTATTTTGATAGCTAACAGACATCCAGACCCTATGAACTAGTATAACAAAGAAAGCAACTTTGAGAGACCCTCCTCTAATAGAGGCCTAACTATTAATATACATCTCAGCAAAAGAAAGACATGGAGCTGTTGGAGCAAGTCCAGAGGAGGGCCAAAAAGATGATCAGAGGGCTGGAGCACCATTCCTATGAAGACAGGCTGAGAGAGTCGGGGTTGTTCAGCCTGGAGAAGGCTCTGGGGAAACCTCATAGCAGCCTTCCAGTATCTGGAGGGTCTACAGGAAAACTGAGGAGGGACTTTTTACAAGGGTCTTGTAGTGAGAGGACAAGGGGGAACAATTTCAAAGTAGACAAGGGTAGATTTAGATTAGACATTTGGAAGAAATTCTTTCCTGTAGGGGTGGTGAGACACTGACCCAGGTTGCTCAGGGAAGTTGTGGATGCTCCATTCCTGGACGTGTTCAAAGCTAGGTTGGATGGGGCTTGGAGCAACCAGAGGTGTCTCTGCCCATGGCAGGGGGTTGGAACTAGATGATTTTTAAGGTCTCTTCCAACTCAAACCATTCTATGATTCTGAGCTCCAGCTGCACGGAGATTGTAAAGCACTTTCAGCATTAGAGGTATCAAGAAAGCACAAGTAATGTAACAGCAGTACTGACCAGAATGTTTTGCATTCAGACTTTCAAGGAGAACAGCTTGTGAAATTAAGTGCCCCTTTTTTCTCTGCAGAGAAGTTCAAGGTTATACACAAGAGCAGAAAAGATTATGAATCTATGTTTAGTCTTCCTGGAAGCTATGTGTTCTTCAGTAATGCTGCTATTGAATTGTCAGAAAAAAGCTTATTATTTATTGACTGAGAAACTGAAGCACTACTTTCCTCAGAAGCCTTAGAACAACATGATCCTTTCCCCCACTTTCTGCCTTCAGTGAATGAACAGACGAGGGCCTTAATTGGATATCTCCAGCCTGTGGCTAGCACAATCAGGGAGAAAAGGCAAAGCCAAGGAATCAGTTTCTTGACCTCTTGTTTATTTTTATTCCAAGGCTTTTTCTTGCAGAAACATGGGAAAAGACTACAACATATGGCATCAAATCCTAGAAAAGGTCATACCAAACCCATGCAACTGTTCACAAAATCACAGAATGGTAGGGGTCGGAAGGGACCTCCGGAGATCATCTAGTCCCATCCCCCTGCCCAGAGCAGGATCCCCCAGAGAACATTACACAAGAACACATCCAGGCCAGGTTATGAATGTCTCCAGGAACGGAGACTCCACAACATCCCTGGGCAGCCTGTTTCAGTGCTCTGTCACCCTCAGAGTAAAGAAGTCTTTTTGCATATTCAGGTTAAATGTCCTGTGTACCAGTCTGTGACCATTACCACTTGTTCTCTCACTGGACACCACTGAGAAGAGTCTGACCCCATCCTCCTGACACCTGCCCTTCAGATATTTATAAACATTGAGAGATCCCCCCTCAGCCTCCTTGCCTCTAAGCTAAACATACCCAGCTCTCTCAGCCTTTCCTCAAAGGCAGATGGACCAGTCTCCTAACCATCTTAGTGGCCCTAAATATTCACCATGATAAAGCCCAACAGAACCATAAAATACATTCAAAATGTTTAGTACAACTGTTCCTTACAAGCAATTAAAAAAAAATATTTTAAAATGTAATTGACAGTCACTTTAAAGATCATACAGACTACAGGTCTACTCAGTTTTGCCCAACGATCTTCTGGCCACACTGGCTTATACCTAAGATTATAAACTGTGGTGTAGGACATGATAAACTGTCTGTAATTACCACTACTGGTATCTCTAATAACATACTGAAAAACTGAACCATTAGGACAAGAGCAAGTAAGTTTTTACAGATATGCACATTAAGTAAATACTACGTGCAACAGCTTCCCATGAAACATAACATAATTTAGCACAAGGTAATACAAACCTTGTATAAGCAAAGCTCTGAGTAACCAAGGCATTTTTTGTTTGTTTTGTAAAAACACATCTTTAACGAGCATCAGTAAAACCCCCTCTCACTCAGTCTATGCCAATAAAGTGCACCTCTCTAGGTTTTGAAACTTAAACACTCTACTAAGAAAAGCAAACCCTTTTTGCAAGGTAAAAACATTCATGCATTTATAACTTCAGCTTCAGCTCTGCTTTACTTTCAGGATTTTAAAGAGTTATTAAACTGTTGCTTCTTCTGCCATTTTGCTTTTACTCACGTCTTGGCTTCATTAGACATGGGTGAGTAAACAAGGTCTTCCTAGAGACCAGACTATCTGGCAGTTGTGTAGGAAGGGCCACCAAGCACTAGAGACACCACAGCCCAGCCCTCCCAGCTCCCTGGCAAGGCAGCGAACTGCTGGCTAGGCTGGTCTGCAGTAAGAGGTCATCAGCACCTTGTCTGCTTACATCAGCATCATAAAACAGGAAGAACAGTGAAACACCACGGGGAGGGGCCTTCACAGCTTCTAACTCAAGGTCAAAGGGTCTGATGTGCCCATCAGTTATCCCAGAGTGTCCAAGCAAGCGGAAGTCCACTCACGCAAAAACCAACAATAAAACCTGATCTAACCAAAACTTATAAAAGGCAGAGGTAGCTTTAATAAAAATGAAACAAAACAAAAATCTCCAAAACTCTTAGTTTATACTAGCACAAGTAGTTTTTTTATGACTGTCTCTCAAAATCACTTTTCAAGGACTCCTATTTATTAAATACTTCTGGCTATCACTACCTGCAAACACATGAACAGTTCCACTGAAACCAAGGCACATCCTTGCTAAATCAAGACGTGTATCCTTTACTCATTAATTTTTACATAATTATGTTTTTATTTTTAAATAGAATAATTCTGAAAAACTCTCAAAACTCAACAATTGTAATTGAGCTACTTTATTTACCCAACTGAGTGTTAAATATATTTCTTAATCTCTCAGAAAAAATAATTAACTATATAATTCTGTGTTAGCTAACCAAAATATGGGCACCTTACAGAAGTGTAAATGTGAGGACATTTCCAGTACTGAACAAATGAAGGTATGAAAACAGAAAGTTCCCCTTCCCCCACTTTTTGTTTTCAGTGTAAGCTAGTCTTGCCAAAAGGCAGATATACCACCTTGAGGTCATATTTCAAAAGGATAAGGAGGGATCGTCTACTGGGTGTATTTCATTTTGTGCACTTCTTGTGATCTGAAGCTTCTGGTGCTGATAATACTTGCTATCTAACGTGACGGGCTACATGCACACATTTCTGAACATGGTGATAGCAATGCCTCAAAACAAATACCAGAAGGCTAAACTGCAAAGCAGAAAGGTACAGGGAAATATAATGACAGAAGTTATCTTAACTATCAATGAAAAGGAAGATAGTAAGCATTGAACTAAGCAATGGATGAGGCAACTTTAGTTAAAAATGCTGGAAAAGCATGGAAAAGCACATGATTTCTTAAGAAAGACATGCCTGTGAATAGTACACATTTGCACTTCAAACATTATGGCATTCAGAATTAGCTAATAAAAATACACTGCAGCAGAAGCTTTGATCTCCTATGTTTATCTGCAACCCAACCTGAAACAGATACTCCCTACTGCCAAACAAAGTTTTTCTTTACATGATCTTGAGAAGTTCAATCCCTTCAGGAAAATCCCCTCCCTATTAATGTCTTCAGGAGGCCTCACATGAGTGAAGATATATGGAACAATAGACTAACTAGTCTGTAGATAACCAGAAGGTTTAATAACTGTATTACCTCTCCAACCTAAGCAGAATCATTCTAATAAAAGACACTTCCTCTTGTCTTAGCACTCCAAAGTAGAACTCACAGTAACTCAGAAGGAATCAGTGCAACAGCTAGGTAATTCAAGCTAGTCTGTGCTAGTGAAAAAAAAAGACTTGAAAAGAACAGTCATGTGATTTATATATTAGAAAGAACAGAGTTTTCCATGACAAATGCTTTCAAAAGTAGCATGGATGATTCTAAAGTAAAAGCTACAAAGCATTTTCAACAGAAAAATCCCTCCCCCTCCAAATACCCGTCCTTGAAGATCATTTCAAAACAAATCATTCCTACATTTCAGCTTTGATTTTGGCACCTACCAAAAAAGATGCAATGGCAAAATCTGATCTCGAGGAGTGATCACTGCTTCTTCTTAAAAGTACTACTTAACACAAAACTGGCCTTAACAATAATAGAAACCTCACTGAAAGAAGCAAAGGCAAGGCAGATGGCAAAGGCAGGAAGCCTCCAGATTTGCATTAAGTGTTCTGTAAAGTAAGCAGAATTTATTTTCAGAGAGGAACGGAAACAAAGATCACGGTAACCATTTCTGTCAAGTCATCACTCATCCATAAGACACAACCAACCTACTTATGCTGAATGTAGATTAAGACAAAGGAAGGTATTGAAAAGAAATTAAATCTAGTGTGTGTTGATTTCACAGAATTGCAGAGACATTTCCTAAATTTCAAATGACACTTTTAACTACCTTTTGCTTCATAGTTTTAAGAATTTTGAGTAACAGTGAAAACATTAACAGCCTTAATTTTTTCGTGTGAGAAAAAAATAGCTCCTTCTAGATCAGAAAGAACTCTTACCTATCATATCAAACTTAAAATACAGAGACAAATACTAGGTTGTTTATGGGAGGAGTAGTGAACCAAAAGTCCCTCTAACTTGAAATGCACACACTGCAAGAGGCCTTTTAATGGCAAAATAAGTTAAGCAGTACTCTTCTGCTGAGACCCTAGGGACTACAAAGGATCCTCAAAAGCTTTATACAGTAGCCGAACAGCAAACATCTCTTTAAATAAAACCCCTTGACTCCACAGTTTGGACAAGATAAGAAGATATATAAATAAAACTTTCAATTTACAAAACTGCTTTTTCAACTTGGAACAGGCTGCCCAGAAAAGTGGTTGAGTCTCCATCCCTGGAGATATTTAAAAGATGTGCAGTTGTGGTGCTTAGGGACATGGTTTAGTGGTGGACTTGGCAGTGTTGAATTAAGGGTTGGACTCAATAGTCTTAAAAGTCTTTTCCAATCTAAAAGATTATATAATTATATTATTCTAATTAAGCAAATGGCAATTAATAAAATGCTTAATCTATTCTTAGAGCAAGAGTGATTGTTTAAAAACAATAAATGGTCACTCAATACAAATACCTGCCCTGATCTTCGTTTCCTTTAATCCTCTCAAGTTCTGCTTATCTGACAGAACCCTTAACGTAAATCTGAGGTGGTGGTTCTTAAGGCCAGTTTTTATCCTAAGATGCACTTACAGGAAATGAGCCTTTCTCAAGATCAGATGTCTCGACATCTTTTTCAAAAGGTGACCAAAATCAAATCTGAAATGTTGAAAACATTATTTTCAGACAAGCTTTCAACTTCTGGGGACCTTTTAAAGCATGATCACCTAAAGCAGTCTTATTAACCATATCAGTTTTATCTTTGATTTTAAATTATCATTTTTTAGATCAGAAATCTGAAAAGCATTAAATCTTCACAAACACACACGCACACACAAAGAGAAACATACTCTATGGTATCTACAGAGCTAATATTTGTGTTTCTCAGTAATTTAAAAAAATTATATTTAATGTATATTGAGGCATACTACAGCAGAAAGTAGGTTTGTCCTATATATCAACAACAGAATGAAAACCACTTTCTATTTCATGGACTAAAATAATGTCAAAGAATTTTTATCAGCTTTGTCAATGTCCTTAATGCATCTTCCAAACAGATGCTTAACTACGTAATTATTTTGACTTTAAGATTGCAGAACGGAATGGATGAAGCACAGAAAACATCTAAATATAAAACAACTAGTCCTCAAGATACTGCAATGATGTTATCAATCACTTCTGAAGTGTTGGGTAAAATAAAGAAGGAGGGTAGAGAACGTAACATTTATTTTTCATCTGAAGAGATACTGCAGTAGGGAGTTGCAAAGGAAAGAGTAACAAATGAGAATGGTTTTAGGCTAGATTAAAAAACAACAAAGTATCACAGAATAAAGACTGAACTTACAGTCACCAATCTTAGTATGACTAAAATCTCATCAAAACTCTTGTCTCTGAATACTTCTGTGAAGCTGAGCAAAGATGGATGCTGGGCAATCACTGCACTCCTTTAATAAGATGTGACACCATAAAAGCAGAGTCTGTAGCTGCTCACAAGCTGCTTATGAGTCATGAGATCTGGGATATGGCAAGTCATATTGGCTATGACATTTACTAGGAATGAAATATCCACAGTTGGTTTTAAATTACGTTATTTGAGAATGGTCCTGTACTTTAAACAAGTGAAAGGCAATTTTGATTTCCTTCTTCAAATAGAAAATGACTGAATCGTTCACAAATACTTCTCACAGTATTTCTGTTATTCTGAAAATGAAGTGATGCAGCATGAACTGTGTCAAAGTCAATTAAGGGACAGATAACAGTAAGGTGCTGCTAATAAGCAAATATTGTCCACAGAATAGTCCACTTTTCAGCCATCATGTTATATTTGTTATCCAAACAATAACCTAGTATTTGAAAATCTTTTTAATGTTTATGTATTTTTCTTATTTTGCATTAAGCCTTTGTAAAAGCATGAATGGCTGCTCCTTCAGTATTTTACTGATTTGTTTTAACATGCTAGAATTGTCTCAAAACCAGCAGGCAGCCCACAAGTTTCACCTTCTCTTCAAGCATTTGAATTTTTGCCCTTTCATATTGACTCATTACATTTGCAATGTCAGATGTTGGCAAGATAACAGGAGAATTATACTGGCCTGGGTATCAGGTGGTTATAATTTTGGAAGGCAACATCATCCAGCTTTCTTGATAAGCTAATATAAAATAATTTGATTTTCAACCTTGTCCAACTAAAGACTTTCTACATGAGGAAGTCACTGCTAAAGAATGAGCCACTGCAATTCCAAATCTATCATGAACACTTTTCTATTAAGTAGTTTAATCAGCTTCAGTGGAGGAGTAGAGAATGCACTTAGTAGACACAGAGCAACAGCTTTATGGGCTTTTTTCCTGGATAGAAAGATTACCAAATCTTTGTTAAGGTAAGACTACACAAGTTTAATTATCTGTCTCTTGGCAAACTCAGTTTAAGTGTTACTTAAAATCATGAAAGTTACTTGGTTAAAAAGTTAATAGTAAGAAGTTCCACATCCTGGAATGTGTTTTTCCCCTTTAATAAGAATACCACGTTTATTGGAAGACATCATCACTAGTATCCCTAGGCTTCTCTTCCTGCTGCCCTACACCCAGAAGGAAAAAATATGTCTCTTATAGATTACATCAGAAAGACCCACTTGCAGCACACAAAGAATGAGCAGTGCAATCTAGTCCTTGTTGCAAGTGATACTGGTAGTTTTTTATCAGTCTGTTCTGCAAAACAAGGTGCCATTTCTCCAGGTCTGACCAACCACATTCCCAGCACAGAAGAACAAGTCCAACCAGAGCTGTGCTAACTAATGCCATGCAAATCTGTAGTTTCATTTCCCTGTTTCCCTGTCCTTCTTTGCTGTTACACCCTGAGATTCACACAAGGAGCTAATAATTGGCTGATGAAAGATAAGTAGAACTAAAATTAGTCAATCAAGTATGCAGGCACATTCAGTACTACTATGCTACATCAGCAGACAGTTCAAGTCATTTCGTGCCACGGAGCAATGAATGAGATCAGTAATCAGAGGTCAGCTCCACTGCAGCAGTCCCAACTCACAACCCAGGAATTGCACCCACTTCTTAGCTTATCTTGCAAAGTATTAGAGAAGCAATGAAAGCAAGCACTGAGGTTTAAAACTATGTTTTCCATTCTCTGTATTCAGAAAAGATTATCCCAGAGTACTTTAGGAGACTTCTTTCCACTCTGACCTTCTCAGCTGGCAGGTAGAAAGGACACAAAGTTGACCCATTCTGGGAACAAGGGAGAAGAGCTGCAATTGTACTGCACACTTTCTAACCACTGGATAATAAGATAAGTCCCTAAATCTAAGCACAGCACCCTGGCAAGCATCCCAGGGGCAAGGATAAAGGAAGAGGGAGGCAAGCACTTGAGTTCCATGCCACTTGAGCACAGCCTTCCCACAACCTGCTTCATGCTGTTTGCCGGCCCAGCCCCTTGGCTGGTCCAGCAGGTATTCAGCATGTGGTTCAAGGCTGCATTCTACCACATGCCTAGAGAAGCTGCTGTGTAATAAGAATTAAGGATAGAAAGAAAAAAAATCTTCCACTTCTGAAAAAAAAAAAAAAGTTATTTGTAACAATTAGATGAATATGGGATGACTTATGTTGATAAGGCAGCATAATCTTTTTTTTTTTTTTTTTGTGGAGAGAGAAATCCTGTAGAATTCAAACACGTGGGACAAAGCTTCAAGCCACACATTTCACATCTGGCTGTACTGTTTTCCATGAGTGTTATTGTGCTTTTTCAAATGCACAGAGCCAAACCACTGGGTAAAAAAAAAAATTAATGCAATCCACATTTTACCTGTATAGGTGGTTCAATCATTATCCATGCAGGAAGCATCAAATTTGGGTTAAAAGGTTGAGTTCCTACACGGAAATAAATGCCACCACTGCTGTCACAGGCCCAAACATGCTGATTTCCACAGGTCAAGCTGATCAGCCTTACAGCACCTAATAACAAAGATACAATTAGCAACCTGGCATTTTCCTCTCAAATTCAGCTAATAATGAGAACTTTAATTTAGTCTTGATTGTGTTACACACTAGCTTTAAACACAGTCACATAAAAATTATTCAAAGTTAATACAACTTGTGAGACAAAAAAAATCACTGGATACAATGAATAAAACCAACTGGTAGTGTATGTGAGGTATTTCTTTTAAATCTAAAAATAAATGTTTTAGTCATAGGTTACTGCAATTCCTAAAGCACACTAAAAATATGCTATTAAAATAGCTGGATTCAAGCAGGGAAACACTCTGTGACAAACGTTATCAGTGCCCAGACAAACTTTCACATGACCTAATGTGAACTTTTCTCTGTATCTGGCTGTGCTTGTAGACTTTTTAAGGTGTTGATCTGCTAACACCTTCAGCAATAAACATTCCTAATGCTACTAGCACTTTAAAAATATGAGAGCATATGGATTATGCATTCCAGTGCTAACAGACCAGTGTCTCATCTGTAAATAAAGGAGCTGATTTTCAAATGGATTTACATTCAACAGTGTACATGTTTATTACACCTATCTCAAAAGCGCAGCAGTATTTTAACTCCATGGAAGTCAGCAAAATTATAATAAAGCTACCAAATAAGTATGCTTTGGAAATTCTGGAGTGTTTTGTTTGGGGTTTTTTTGCACACCAAATCACACCCATTGATCTCGCTATTAAAAGTTTGCAAAGATAGTAGAGAAGCATACTGGATATTTTCAACTAAAACTGCAATTCTTACCCTTTCACATTCATTTTAAAATAGCCATGGAATGTAAAATACGTAACATTGGGTATTTTTTCTTCTCAGTGTTGGAACAACATAGTGCTAAGTAATGGAAAACATGTTCTGCAGAAAGAGGGACCCAATGAGTACAGATACACTACAGAAGGAATGCCCTGGTCAGACTCCAAACTAAAGACTCCAAAAATAGGCCTCACTGTTCACTGAACATGCCAGCACTGCTTGGGGTATCCCATTCTTGGTAACAATTCTCTCTTCAGGGATGTGAAATCTGGCAACAAGTCCTTGTGAAGTGCATCACACACAGCATTCCTTAAAGAGGGGGGTGCAATTTTATGTGACAGAGTGCAAGTTTAAAGCATTTATTTATGCAGCAGGCAATATTCCCTGTTGCTAGTGAAAAGAACAGGGAACAACAGGACTACACAGCTGTATCTCTTAGTTATGTGTAATAATAAACAGATCTCATTCACTAAAAGTATTTAACTTTTGAATCATAGGAATTAGAATTAATTCCTCTCACCCCAAAACTTCCTTTAATCATGCAGCTTCATATTAAAAATAAATGACAAAACTATACACAAAAACTTCTATGGCTTCGATAAGAATGTCTAGAACCACTTTCTTTTGCAGGCAGAGGCTTGACATTCAGCAACAAAGTCGGAATCTTACTTAAAGCCTCATAATTCCTTCTAACAAAGTATGACTTGAAGTAGTAGCTTTGTCACATGATGTCTTAGCTGTTGAAATGTTCTGATCCAAACAAACATCAGACACATATCACATATCACCTACTTGGCATACCTGATATTATTTACATCTGTAGTACAATTTGATATTAAAAAATGCAGCCCTTACATAAATGTTTTGGGGTTTAGCCCTTCTCCCACTGTTTTTATTGTAGAAGGTCATGTTAACCACATTCATGGACTCTTTACAGAAAGAAGCATGATTCAGAGGCATTGTTTATTGTTGAAACCAAAAGGTCATTCAACTGTGTTTAGAAACCTTGATACCAATAGTCTGGAACCCTAATCAGAATAGTTTACTAGATACTACTCCCAGCACATAGTGTAAAGGCAGAACATACTACCAACATAATATGAATATTTCAATATTAATGCTGGCAATCCCATCACTTCCATACAGAATTCTGAAACACATTTTACAATAACTTGCTTCCTCCCACCCCCACCATGGAATTACAATATTAATGTTTCAGGAGTAAACTGAAACACACACTTGACCAATACCAGTAGTTCTCCCATTTCTTCAGCCCCATTAGAGCAAATGAAGGCTCTTACGTTATAAGTGTGGATGTACACTCTCTTGTCAGCAGTGATCTACCATACTCATTAACTGGAGGAAAAATGCCTAAAACATTTTCACAGTATTTAGACACAGTGGCAGGTTAAGTGGAGTGTTTGAAGTATTTCCTGACCCTGGATTTCAGCAGTACCATCACCAAGTGCTGTGAAGCTAACAGAAACAGCTAAACGTAAAGGTTGAACTTCTGAACTGCTGAAGTTCACCAGCCAGGTATTACAGTCAGCGAGCACCAACTACATTAATTTCCTTTATGAACACCTTGAGATCTTCAGACAATAGCAAGAAGTTATTTATTATTTCAGTTAAACAGTTATTAGCTAAACTGCTGGAAAGCAATGGTACCATGGAAACAATTTCAAACTCTACTAAGCAACAGGAGGAGTCTGGACAAACCTGTCCTGTAAGTCACTGAAGACAGAAGGAATTAAGCAGTGCTTAAACTGTGGTACAAGTAGTTTTTTGGAACCAGTTCTTGAAACTGGTTTGACAACATGGTGCTAAACTGATAAACACTCATTTTAAAACACGTGTTTTAAAAAGTTTTCCATTAACTATTAGAAATAGTATACCAAAATTGTACACAAGGCTTAAAGTCTACCAGCTTTGTCTGCCTTTCCTTAACCCTGAAGTTAAAATTGTTTTTGTCTGTTCTCTGGCCAGCCTTGGATACTTATATTAAAAATGGAAAACCTGCAAAACAGTTGGATTATTTTTCAGATGCTGCAAGAATGGTGCAGTCTCTTTTATCTTCTCTTTAAACAGGAATGCAGGCTAGCATAAATAAGATTTTTAAACAGTCAGAATATAAAAGAAATAAATCTAATTGAAATATTGCCAGCAGCCTGATTACCCCAGAGCCAAACCAGGAGGATATTCTAGTGATCAAAACATGGTCAACGATCTTGGTCTTACGCCTTACCAAATAAAAAGAGCAGTTAACCAGCAGCATGTTCTTAACATTATGCTGAATCATCTGATCAGTAGAAACTTGAATATTAGGAGTGTGACCAGCTGCATCACTTATGCATCATGTAACTCTTGGAACATAATCTTTCCGTGACAAGATCCTAATGAAGCTTTGACCACCCTATTCAGGATGTGTTTAACCACAAAATTCAGGGCCTTGTGTATGGAACTGCCCAGGACCACACAATTCTCTACATTGTATTACAAGAACTGGACTAATTAAATCTAGTGATACACCTCCACAGCACTGTGTCAGGCAGAGTTGTCTCAGAGTGACAAACTGTAAGAAGCACATACACATAGAAAGTCCCTTGTAAACAGTAAATGTGGTGTCTCCAGCAAAAGGCTAAAATGAAACATTATTTGAAAGCCATAGCTGTTCCTGATGTTTTGCAGTCCTCTGCTCTGAGGCCCATTATTGTAAGGTACTGTAAACCAACAGATACTTTTAAAGGAAAATATTGACAGTCAGCTAAGCGAGTTAAGAGATAGTCTACTCAATAAAAATGTCATACCTAGTTGGGAGAGATCCAGTTTTGTCCAGTGCATCCCTGTTGGACAGCTGGATGAAAGTGTCCTGATAAATATCTGCCCAAGACTATCCAAACCCCAGATGGCATCCTGGCAGGCAGAGTAATGCACCATTTCAGCATCTGGTGGCAGCTGCACTGTAGAAGGATGAAACTGAGGATTCTGATCACTGACACAAAACAGATCTTTGCTGCTCTGGCACAGCCACAGAAAGCTTCCTATGGAAGGGACATCTCAGTTATTAAAATAATTCCTAATCCACTCTGAGAAAGCTTACACACCTGCTTCTTCTAAAAAAAATTATCAGTACATTTGAAGATGACACTAAATCTTCTTGCCTATGTTCATAGGGTAAGATTTTGAAGTTGCAAACACATCCCAAGCCCTTATTTAGGCAATTAAATACTGCCTCTCAAATCAAGGAAGTAATAAGTGACTTCCTGTGAAGAAACATCTAATTTAGAGAAACTAATAGAGAAGACTTATGTAACAGTGCACTTCCCTTTATTCTTTTGCTTTTCTTTATCCTTGACGATTGCCTTTGAAAAACAGCATTCCTTTTCAACACTAAATCACATTTTTGTCAATAAAGCTAGTATACTTAGATAACAATTGCTAACTTTTGTAACTAGCAGTTGAATTTTTTAATGTGATTACACTTCTACTGATAAAACGTGCAATTTTGCTGCGGTAACTGCACTGACGGGAGATGTGCTTGGTCAGTATGGATGTTCCAGCAAAGCCTGTTCCAAGATTTCATATTAAAAGTTCTGGCAATTCATGCTGCCTGCAATTTAGGAAGTTACTGCTCCTGAAGAACTACCTGTTTCTCTTAGGTGCCACTCCCCACTAAAGGTGGCAGAGTGAATTATATGCCTTTTATTTAATCTCCAGTAGTTCTACAGACTTATTTCCACATTACTTCAAATATTTTAGATCCCTATGTACAGAAGAGGCACCCAAAATCTGAAGTAATTCAGAATATTTAAGTAATTACATCATCAATTTGACTCTATTCAGAAGTTAGATGATATATGCCTGCACTGTTGATTCACTAACCTTCTTTAGATGAAGCTGTGGAAGCCAACACAAAAATCCATTTTGTGGCAGAAGCAGTACCACGAGGCACAATATTATTCCAGTAAGTGCCTTTAAAGAAAGAACAGAGTGGTATTAGTGGGAAAGTTAATTTTCTATTAATTTTTTTTATTGCTTAGAATGTTACTATTTTAAAGAAATTCGATTGCAATAAATTATTACATGTCATGTAGACAAGATTTTCTACATCAATCTTTCAAGAAACCATTGGTTTTCTGCAAGCTCATGTTGAGCTTGTCATCAACCAACAACCTCAGATCCTTTCCCTCAGGGCTGTTCTCAATCTATCCTCCCCCAGCCTGTAGTTGTGCTTGGGATTACCATAGCATTACTGTTTGGCATAGTCACATTGATCATATACCAGGCTCCATTGTGCTACATGTAACAGGTACAAATGCTTAAGATTGCTGAGAGAAAAGACAAGTGTAGGTACTAAAAGGAGTAATGTGCACAGTTCACTTGTGGACAATGAATTTTCCATGAAAAATATTTCCCTTTAAGCAGAAAAGTATTTAAGACCAAATGCTAAGGAATAATTTAACTTAATTTTTAAACATTAAATTGTGTGTTAAAACTGCCTTGACTCACCATGGATATTTTTTTATGGTGACAGAACTCTTCTTCCTGTTTATTTAACTTTAAAATGTTAGATGTAAAAGCACACCAACCTATTAAGTTTCCTTTTGCCACATGGAATTCATTTTTGCCTGAAGAGATCCAGACTCCACTGCCATTAACTCCAAGGAGGCTGGGTTGACACTGAAGTTGCTGTGACCAAAATGCCATCCGAAGTTTATCAGCCACCTTCTCCACAGGTGCCTGAGCTGCTGTTGCCACTGTATGAGTTGCCTGGATTATTGTCTGGAACAGGCTGCACTGGTCAAACACTACATAATCAGTGATGCTTACCTGGGGAAAAGAAAAAACAAACAACAAACAAAACCAGTGTTCTTAATAACTTCTTAGGCTTTTGGGTGAACTGCAGAATCTTTCATTAGAAGCTTTTCGTGTGTGTGTTTGTTTTATGCATAGGAAATCTACCAAGAATTTAGAAACTTTTTAAGTGTAAGAAGGGAAAAATAAAAATGGTACATGAATAAGTAAGAATCTTGATAATAAACCAGACCAATATTTAAAATCATCTTGTAACTCCCTCTGACCCAACAATCCACTTTGAATTCTTCATTTTAAGAAAGCCGTTTGTTTGGGGATGACTTTTCTCTCCCCCTAAAAACATGCTGAACTCAGCAAACTAAGAGGTGAATTTTCAGATTCCCAAAGGAAGAGAGAAACTTGCATAGTGTAGCAATTAAAATCACATCACAAAAAATTGTATCTAATACTCCTTTATAACCACCTCATGGGCATTTTAATTCATAAGGCAGGAGGAGGTCTAAATAATCAATTGCCCAAATTCTGTCATGGACAGCTAGGTTGACAACACACTGGGATGCTCCTAGAAATTAAAGAAATGCTTAAGAGCACAAAAAGAAAAGTGGATTGCTAATAACCTGAAAGGCAAGCTATTCATAATCCCATATGTAAAAGAGATTATATATGCACATAAACTCTAATTCTTTTAACTTAGGTAGACTAGACATGTAGACAAACAAATTTTCTGTGTAATTGTTTTTGTACCCCCTTCTCCCCCACACCTATCTCTAGGGAAAATAAAAACTGGGGAAAACAAAGAGTTGGAAATTTATATTTTATATACCAGGGAGTACTTGAAGTAACTTTGTTTTTACCCATGGTTTGAAGAAACCTCACCTGAATGGAGAAATGCAAAATAAAAGCACTTTTGAAAGGTTACAGAATCACAGAATGGCAGAGGTTGGAAGGGACCTTGGAAGATCATCTAGTCCAATGCCCCTGACAGAGCAGGATCACCTAGAGCACATCACACAGGAACACAGTCAGGCAGGTTTTGAATGTCTCCAGAGAAGGAGGCTCCACAACCTCTCTGGGCAGCCTGTTCCTGTGTTCTGTCACCCTCACAGTGAAAAAGTTTTTCCTCACATTTATGTGGAACCTCCTATGCTTCAGTTTGCACCCACTGCCCCTTGTCCTGTCACTGAACATCACTGAGAAGAGCCTGGCTCTGTCCTCCTGACACTCGCCCTTTACATATTTATAAACATTAATGAGGTTGCCCCTCTGCCTCCTCTTCTCCAAGTTAAAGAGACCCAGCTCCCTCAGCCTTTCCTCATAAGGGAGATGTTCCACTCCTTTAATGATGGCTCTGTGCTGGATTCTTTCAAGCAGCTCTCTGTCCTTCTTGAACTGAGGGGCCCAGAACTGGACTCAATGTTCCAGATGCAGCCTCACCAGGGCAGAGTAGAGTGGAAGGAGGACCCCTCTCAACCTACTAAGCACACTCCTAATACACCCCAGGGTGCCATTGGCCTTCTTAGCCACAAGGGCACATTGCTGAGGCAAATTACTTGTTATTTATTTCATCTGGCTAAGGAAAAGGATGGTTACTGGAATCACAAAAGAAAAAAGAAACTGCATTCAGCAGCCAGACTTGAAGGCTCTGCCTGGACAGCACATCCCATTGCCACTGGTCAGACACAAGCTACATGTACCATTGACATGACCTGGTAGAGCATTTCTTGTGTTCTTGAAAACTGCTCTGATGCTGCTCTGGATGACCACGAGATGGTTCTCTTTCCCCTTTCTTATAGCAGACATGAAAAGGGATTTCAACCATAGCCACAATGCATTTTTAATATACTGAATCCAGAGTACCATAATATATCAAATAATTAATTGAATTTTACCTTAGAATCTCATGGGAAAACAACACAAATAATAAGTCTAAGGTAAAAGACTCAACTGAAGGCAAAATAAAAAAATGCCTACTTGCCACCAATGGTTATCATCTCCTTGTGGTTTCTTTGAAACTATACCAGTTCTGAACCACAGATTGCCATGGATATCCAGAGCCCATAATGTCTGCTGATCTCCAAGGGTTATGCACACTGGTTCCAAAGCTTGCATTTCACTGGAAATGCAAACAAGTAAAATAATTAAAAACCTTACTTCAAATATACACTTACAATATTTTAAGGAAGCTGTTACAATGCTAACAGCAGCTCAAAAGTATTGGACTCGGTGTGTCCAAGCTCAAAAGCACATTTGATTTTAAAATTTCACAGTTATTCAGTAATTCAGATTTTATTTGTTTGCATAAGTAAAAACTATTAAACAAAAAGAAATGAGTCCTTCAAAGATCACTGAGATTTTAAACTTGGATACATAAACTATTTTGCTCAGTAAATAAGAAATAAAGAGCTGTGTTCTTTAAGTTTTTGATAAAGCAGCTTCATAAACTTATCTCTTCAACTTCTCTGACCTATTCTGAGAATAATACTAGCAGTTCAACAGCCAAAACCAGAAAACTCAACCTAACTAAATGGCAAAGATAAATGTTGAGTTTAGGACTGTAAGTTTTCTATATAAGTAACAACTTTCAAGCTCAGAAAGTCAACAGGATCAGGTGATCATAGCAGACATTTAAAAGGTAGCCAACAAAGCTATTCTTTCAGATAACCTTTCTCAACAATTTAAGAACAAATACAGTTTGCTTTCTGCAATTTTAATACAAAGCCCAAGAACATTAAGTGTACCTAAGACACAGATAAAGAAGATATTTTCATTAAATAAACTAATTATTTTCTTAGACTTTTCAAGAGACAAATACAAGGTAACACAAGTTAAAGCTTCACAATAGGATATTCAGTAGAAGATAAACACGTATTACAAGAACTGGAATTTCTTCCTGTAGTTGCTTCAGGCTGTCACAAAGAGATCATGTTCTAGATTCCCACAGCCAGCAGTAAATGCTCAGTGCTGTTCACTTCATCACAAACTAACTACTGTGAGCACAGGATCAACTACAGAGCTAAATACCAATTACCCAGAATATTTATAAAAATCTGTGACTGGGAAGTGGAAAAATATTATCCAGCTGTGTGGATGACCAAGAAAATTCTGAGACTTAATCTCAGAAAAAATTCACTTAAATATTTGGACAGCTCATTGAAGCCATTATAGCAAAGATAAAAGAAACAGCATTTAAACAAAAAAGTCATGTTGAGAGGCATTGAAGAGATCTTTTAAAAATTGTTCTTGCTTTCTTAAACTCTCTTTAACTGTGTTGTCCCTTCTTGTTTATTGGCAATTTTTTTCATTACAGAGCAGTCATTCCTCAGACAGGAAAACACCAGCCACTCTGAACATGGTTGGACAAAGACTAAAGGAAATAAACACACACACACGTATACACAAGTCCAGTAACACCTTTTCAAATCAAGGAATTCTAGCTCTGAAAACAATTATTTTATAATAATTTTATAATCTTTTATAAATAATTTTAGATCTTTTGGTCTGGTTCCAACACTGTCCCAGCCCAGTGCCCCTACCTGACAATGTCACTCTTCCACTGCTCTCCTTCAGGACAAAAGCTGCGCACTCCCTCCCGGTACAGCAGGGCCCGCTGCTCGCTCAGTGCCCACACGACATTATTTCTGGATGTAACCTGTGACAGTGGACAAGGGCAGTCAACCTTTACTGCTCGGGCACAAGGACGATCCACACTCAGGCCTAGAAATCAAAAAAAGGAGGATTGTTTTACAAACTTTGCCTTTATGCAGCTGAAAGAAAAGAGACAAAGCTATTGAACGAAATAACATCAGGATGGGAATATCCCTGATGCGCTAACACTTTTCACTTGATCCTTATTACCTTGATTTAATGTTCTTTCTGTAAACTATGAATTATTTCCTCTAATCTAGCTGAATATCTTAAGAAATAAACCACGGTGCAACACCCTGCAGAGCGCACGAGCCCTGTCCTATCATTTCTGTCACTTTTCTCCCTCTAGTGTCAGTATCAGGAATCTCCATTCATAGAGCTTGTATGAGACTTGACAGAAGCATCGGAGAAAGAGGCAGTCATGGAAAAACTTTTATGGAGAACACGCCAAGGAGAGAGGCAACCCGATCTGAACAGTGGTAGCAGAGCTATTACAAAAGAGCATGCCACAGTGAGTAGTACTGAAAGGAGTGAGGATCTGGGAGACTTACAGGTAGTTTGCACACATTTATACACATAATCTAGACCAACAGGTCTTCTTTACTGAAGTTTGATTTGCATGACTGCATGTGAAATGCCTCAACAGACACAGCTTTTGCTTAATCCTCTGATGCTGCCAAAGTAAGCATGGACAGACTCATCTCTACCATATTCTAAACAAGAAGAATGCTCATTTCCAAATCTTTTGTTACAAAAGTTAGAACAGTGGGAGGAATGAAAAGATCCTGGAGAAACAACTATCACTGGTTGCCTCACATTAACAAGACAGATATACTGAGAATTTATTTTTTGCATCAAAGACAAATTTAGAAACCTAAGAACAGCAGAATGTTGGCTAATGTAATCAAAGCAGTATCTCACAGAGAAGAACAATATTGATTCAAACCACAGAGCCGTGTGTGATTGGCAGCAAAGGTTCACCCTTCATCACCACTATCCATGCTTACTGGCAATATGCATGTGACCTTGGGCAGGCAACTTGATTTCTCTGTAACTGCTAAACTAAATTAAAAATAAATAATTCAAGAGTAGAGATTCTTTGAAATAATGTTATGTATTTAAATGGTTTTCTTAAATCATAAAGAATTTCTACATTGTGCTACAGCAATTAAGTCTACAAGAGAAATTAGGAGAGTACCAGCATTAAATGGAAGATAAATAAGAATTCAGATAGCCTCTCTGAAATGTTGTCATGCCTAAGAGAGTCTTATGGTTTTCCCCCTTATCCAGCCTACCTCTTACTTCTCCAGTAATTCTTTCATCACGTGAGTACTAAAATTTTTTGTACCAATTCTGCTCTCTGTGCAAAGTCCACATGTCAAAGAATTCTTGATACTCTTCTCCTATAACTCTAGGACTTGGAGCTCCACCCTGGCTCCTTATACTTCGCTTGGATATTCTCTGCATAACACCTTCCAAATGCATCCTCTTCTATTCACTGAACCAGATAAAACTAAGGCCATAGCTTCAAAGCTGCCACTGCACTATTCCTTTTTCTGATCCTTGCCTCATTAACATCCAGTGAGAAGGCAGCTGTAACAACTGCTGCTTCACAGCTCATTCAATTCCTCCACTGGCTTTGCTTTCTCTACCACATAAAATACTGTCATGGTTTGACATACTTGCCCATATCTCCAAAGTGCTTTAAGATCTTCTGTCTCAGAATCCCTTCTTTTCACTATCAAGAGCTAACTCTTCCCTCCAACAGATTTGTACTTTACAAAAAAACAGCTTCTACTTTCCCTACTCTGCCACCCTACCTGATTTTTCTTCTGATCATCACACACTAACTCATCACTTTTCAAAGTTCTTAAAACTTTGTGAAAATCCTTAAAGCAAAAAAAGAAAACCCACTTAAGGCTCAGTTTCAGTGAACCATACTATTTTCAAGGTAAGGATACATATTGAGTATTTTCTGCAATCCTTTTCCATTTATCTGCATCCATCCCATATCCTTCCCATGTCATAAATTCTCTTTACTGTATGTACTCCACATGGCACAAAATTAAGCAGCTATGAACTGGCTTTTCCAGCTACTAATTAGACAGAATCTCACATCTGCTTCCAACAATTTCTCATGACATAAAGGTTTCCCTATGTCCTGGCTGTGAATAAAAGTTTAAAACAAATGGTAATCACTCCATAGACTCCAATAATCTTAGCCTGCAAAAATCCAAAGAGCCTGAAATTGATTCAGGTACCTGTTTGCAGATACAGATCTCCATTTGTTCTGATAATCCAGGCAGTGTCATCACTTAAAGCTACAAATACAGCCTGGGGTAAAGCCTCATACCAGTGGCGTTTTCCTTTTATAGTTACTTTTCCACAAGCAAATGCTTTGTTAGTCTTCTGCTCAATCTTCCAGAGAAGAGACCCTGAGGAGTTAAAAGAGAGCACAACATCACTTGGCAATTACTGTAGGAGAGACAGCTGATGTCCTACCTACTCCTAAACTAATGTGAGGGAAAATGCAACCAGTAGCGTTAAACAAAAACGCAAGATTTTAAAAAGCTTTTAATTTTTTTAAAAAGCAAGACCAGAACAGTGGCCAACTTCTCTAGGAACTGCTGAAATACATTTACCATTTGAGTACATGCGATTTTTAAATGTTCAAATGCAAGTAATTTCTCCCTAGTTATACATTGAAAACTAACAAAACAACTTCCACGTCAGGGCCAAGTAAGCCTACTATTAAGAGGCTAAAGCTTGTGGCTTGCTTCTGTACTAGTCTGGTACATCCTCGGTACATAAAAGGGGTTAGTTATACTGCTTCCACCTTTTACAAATATTAGTAATGTTAATAAGGTAAGTCTTAACTTTTGTGGGCCAGTTATGAGTGACAAACACCTGAAAAGGTGTGCTGTCCCACCCTGCAGTGGGCAGTGCTACTACTACCTGCTTGTTACAGAGTGTTATGAGAAGACAAAACTCAAAAATGCAACTGCACAAATCCATCTTGACAACTTTGCCTCTTCTGAATTAGCAAGGATAGCTCAGAAACAGAAAACCAAATGGAATTCCAGACTTAACTGCTGACTGACATCCTTGCTGGTTCATACTAGAGCTGTACACTGTCATAGTAACTTACTTTGAATAATTCCACAACGTAGTATTTGATTGCATGCTGATGTCTGTGGTTAACATGCTCTTATGTTAATATATCCATGGGAAACTGTGGATGTTAGATATATGTATGTTTCCATTTATAAAAAAAACAAACAACAAACCAACCCATATACAAAACCAATTCTACATTTACAACAAAAGGAAATCTAAATTTGGGAATCATAAGCAGTTCTGTATAATAAACCAAGGTTTTGTACAGAGAAGGCCCTTTTCATTAATCTCTGCCTACCACTGAACTGCTGCTTCTGAAGTTCACTTTAACCAGACAGTTTAATGTTGGAAACTTCCCAAAATTCACCGTGAACCTGTAAGACAGACAGCCACTAATAAACCCTTCATTATGAGGGTGGTGAGACACTAGAACAGGTTGCCCAGGGAAGTTGTGGAAGCCCCATCCCTGGAGGTGTTCAAGGCCAGGTTGGATGGGGCTTGGAGCAACCTGGTTTAGTGGGAGCTGTCCCTGCCCATGCAGAGGTGTCAAAACTAGACGATCTTGAAGGTCCCTTCCAACCTAAACTGTTCTATGACTCAGTGGTTCCATGACCTAAACTAGAACATGGTACGCAGAGGCAATAAAGACACAGTCATATCACTCAATATGACTTAAAAAAAAAATAAATACAAACCACACTACTTCTACATGAAACAAGTTCCAAACACCAACTTTATTAGAACACTGTATTAAAAAAAAGTAAATAATTTGCCTATGTGGAAATTACTGCATTTGTAAACTCATAAAAATCACAAGTTTGACAGAACTAAATAAATAAAAAGAAATACAATACAATAAAATAATAAATAAAAAAGGAAAATATAAAACCTGCATAGACTTGTGCATTTATGAAGTTACAGTAAAGCAGAAGCCAACCAACCTGAGGGGGAAACTGCCACTTGCTGGACACCATCTTCAAACTTCTGCCACCGCAGCCCCGCTGCGGGGAGAGCGCTGCAGTACAGGCTGCCCCGGTAGTCCAGGCACCAGATGTACTTCTCTGAGACAACCAGGCTCAGGATGCCATAACCAGGGCCAGAGTATCCCATCCAGCTCTCTGCAAACTAAAAACTGTAGAGTCAGAACAATGTCAGGTGTTTTCAAAACTGCACAAGCAGATGGCAATATAAGCACAGCAGCTGTCATATTTTGATCAAAAAGCTAAACTTAAGGCTCTTAAGTGCCTTAATCAAAGAATAAACTTGCCTTATGTAAAATAAAGCTACATCTATCCATGTTCTACAGTATGTACTGCAAAGTAAGACTGCTGGAACAAAAGTTTTAGCACAAAAAAAAACAACAACCCAAGCACAAGCCCCCTTCACTGTCATCTACCTCCAAAAAGTGGGAAAACCTTCTCTTATTTAATTAAAGAACACATACTTCAAGGAAATGGTAGATGCAAATAAGGAATACAAAAATGTACAGTCTGTCTGCAGTCCAGGAAATTATTTCTTGCCTATGAAGGGATAAGCAAAGGCAACAAGTTAGCTGGAGTGCAGAGAGCTAAATATCCAACTCCATTACTCTCTGCATCATACAGGAGCCATGTATTACAGAAATATGGTTGACACACTGATATTTTAAATTTTGACAGGCTGCATGAGGTGAACCCAAACACTGCATACATGACCCATAATGTAAGCATCTCTGGAGCCCTCCAAAACATTCCAGAATGTAAGAATATCATTACCTAAAACTAGTAGTCTTCTACAATTTGGACTACAGTTGTTACTAAATAGAATACCATCTCTTTATAACTCAACCTTTATCAACAAACATTTGGTTGATGTCAATACAAGATTGTTACAGATTTTAAAACAAAATGAAAAAAACCCCTCCCATCCTAGAAGAACTGCATTTCCTTCTTGAGACTTCCCCTACAACACCCAGAGATTTTGGTAATTTTGCAGATTTTACAATAATTTTAATATTTCTTTTCTATAGTCTATATGAGAATGACTATTTTTTGAAACGTTCACTCACAAAAAAAACAAGGAAAGAAGAATTTTCCCCAAAAGGGGAAAATGTCAACATTTTAAATAGTACTAACTGTTGCCTATGACACAAAGAAAGACTAGACTTCCTTCTGAGTATTTACAGGTAAAATAATCTTTAACCAGAGGCCAACCACATGAGATAATCAGCATTAATTCCCCATTAGGTCAGCTGAAGTTGGGAACAGGAATGTGAAGAATTTGGGATACTGGAGACTCAAACAAGGAGCAGTCTTTGAGCATGACTCAGTTTTACTGTTCACTCTTTAATGGATGGGTTTATGACAGCATTTTTTTGAGCTGGGAATAATACAGCCAGTGCAGCTTCTTCACATTGTAAGCATACGTCAACCATTCAGAAGCCGGATACATCACATTTCACAGGAGTTACAACACATGCTGCTGTTTGGTTTTATGCTTTACTTATTTACTCAAATCAAGTAAGAAAGAAACCTGCTTTCCTAAAGAAGCAAAGGATAGTAACTACATGAATTTTTCTTTTGAAATGCTGCAACTATGTATTTTAACTAGATTTAAACCATATACCTGATCAGATTTTAACAGCACCATTTCATCTAGGCTTATCTTGGCCACATCCTGGGAACCAGGCCCTGCACCAACTTCAGGCATACTAGTCTCTGAGGATGAATACGGTAATCCATGGCCATAAATATCCTCTTCATCACTTGAGGCAGATTTCTCCAACTTACTTTCATGAGTGTCTGTTACCCATTCAGCAGTGCTAGTACTAGATTTAGCTTTGATTGCACCTTGAAAATTCCATCCAGAAACAGAAGTGTTATCTGAACAAATGTCATTGGAGATGTCAAAGTGGAGCACAGAAGGATCTGACAGAGCACTGTGTATTAGAGAGAGCTGCTGTTGGTCTTCCCCACCAGCTTCATCACTTCCCTTTGGTGTCAGTGACGTCTGAACACCAAGTCCACTGTCACCTTGCAAAAGCATTTGGTCTGCAAGGTCTGACTCTTCAAAATATTTTTCAGCATCCTGCAGGTTCATTTTGTCTAAATTTTCATCTATTTCACACAATGTAGGAAAATCCTGCTCCTCCTCTTGTGTCAGCTTTGCAGGACAGCATTCACTGCTTGCAGAAACCACACTACCATTATATTCACCATCAACGTTGCTTGTCAAGTCTTCTGTGAGAATTAGAGGAGAGACAGATGTCAGAGTATCTGTAACAGTTGAAGTACCCATGCCACTGTCACTGTTTGGAAGCTTCTGTAAATCAACCATATCTCCATTGTCTTCATTAATTAGTACAGTTGCAGACTCAGGAGACTGTAGGACACTGAAAGTTTCCGAACCATTATCTTCTTGCAAGATCGTATGGGACTCCACACTAAACATGCTCTCCTGATCAGGAGATCCAGTACTCAAATGATCAATGCTGCCACTCATCAGGCTGGAAGTCACAGAAAAGGAGTCTGCATTCAATGAATGTGGGCTATCACCAGAAAGCTGACGCTCATAAATCGGTGTACCTTCCAGAGAGCTCTGGTTTTTCCTGGTCCCATTTTCTACTCTCACAAAACAATCAAAAAAAGGGAGGGCAAATAATATTAATAAAATATATTACATTTCAATGCAAAATAAGAAATTGTTTTTATCACTGGGGGAAGAGTAAAGTTACATTTTGACATACTGGTTTTTTTCAACTTCAACACTAACTGATACATATTTAGCCAAAAAAACACATAATAAAAATAATTTAAAGTTTTAACACCAGTATAGCAAGCAATTAGAATAATCAAGCATGCACACTATTTTAACAAACTAAAAAGCATTGCTAAGAAAGACACTGTCAAATATTCTAAACAGGATTAATAGATATTACACAGTTCCAACATAAAACTGGAAGCAGAGGCCACCATATGTTACCACTGAACCATACATGAGAACTTTTAGCATGTTTACATAAAGCAAAACAAAGTCGAAAGAATAAACCAGATAGATCTAAAAAGACTTAATCAATTTATCACTTTCAAAACACGCTTTAATCTTAAACAGAAATGGCCCACCACAACCACTCAGGTATCTCAAAAGCATGGCAATGCAATATTAACAAGGCATGTCAAACACACTCTCTTCTGTGAAACATCATAAGTGACATGTTCTAACAATGAGCAGTAACAGGAAAAGTTCTATGAGATTTACCTTGTTTTTTCTTTTTTTTCTTTTTCACTTTAATTGGCTTTACAATGAGTTCTTGATCAAAATCTTCAGAGCTGATTGTGCTGAACCGTTGTGAAGAATGTTGGCCTTCTCTCTGAGCTTCTGAATGTTGGTCTGCACATATCATAAAGCTAGAGCCACTGCCCACAGAATTGATGGAGCTGCTCCTGCTTCTCGATTCACTTACTGCAGAGCAGCCCCTTTTTCTTGTTTCATCACTCAAGTCTCCCACTTTATCAAAACTTTTCTCTGATAGCGTTGGAGTTTCCAGATCATCTTCCACTAAAGAGGAAGAGTCATTTTTATCACCAGTAACTGAAGGGGAAGTAACTGGTTTTTTATCTGTTTCCACTGAAGGACTAGATGATACATGTGCAGCTCCTGCTGATACTGGGGTCAGCAATTTAGGACTCGTATCTGTTAAAAGATTTGGCAATTTTGAATTCACATCTGAAACTGACCAAAAGAAAAAGAGAAGTATTTATACTTTTATTGTGTCATAAATACTAGTTCTTGGAGGGTACTGACAGAAAAGAAGCTTTATGCAATGGAAAAATAGTCTAGGTTCATAACATTTCAAATATATGTATATGCACACAATTTAAGTAAAAATTGATTAACTCATTTTAGTAAAATCAATCTGCCAAAGCCTGTACCAAACTTCTATTAGCAAAATTCTGAATTTATGTTTATATATCAAGAATCGTACAGGTCTTTAGCTTGGGAGACCCAACTGTTATCACGGACTAAAGTGCCATCCCATGTCATCAACTTCTCCATTCAAACACTCAGTATGTTGAAAAAATCAAGGAAAATTTACCACATAAACCACTGTGATAATTAGTGAAAGTATATTCCAAGTAGGCTTCTTTCAAACTGTATTTGGAAGATTAAAATAATAAACACCACCTCAAAGTTTGTGAGTAAAAAACTGCTCACGTGACTAATATGCAATAATAAGAAAGTTAAGTTCTCTAGCATTCGGTGAGACTTCAGAGACTTCCTAGCATATTTACTAGCATTTTGCTAATACAAAGCTAAGACGGATTAGTGTAGATGCATAAGCGAGTGCAATATTCTAGACAGTGATGTTTACAATCCTTATGATTGAGAAATCACCCAGCACCATCATTAAGGAAGTATTATTAATCCCTTTTAGAGAGTTCTAGCAACATAGATGCTGAACTGAGATGGCAACAAGTAAGAAAATAAACTCTTACATTCTTTTTTTTAATCATAGAATCATAGAATAGTTCTATGATTCTACGATTTTAGTGAGTGCTCTTTGGATGTTTTGCCAGTTCTTTCTTTTTCATTGCTGGGAAGGCTGACATTTCCTCTGGCATGTGAGGGGTGACAGGTGGCACAGAATCAGCATGTTCAGCTATCTCCATCACAGTCAATTGAGACTAAACAGTAAAGAGATCTATGATCAGGAATCCAGTTTGCTTCAGAATAAGGTCTCAAATGCACAGATTAGAGACACCTGGCTAGGGCAATGCTGAACCACTCTCAAAGAAAGAGAACCATAATTAATTTCTTAATGCCTTCATTCTCCCAGCAGCCAGAACAAAGCTCAGATCACCAGATAAATGAGATCTCTAACTACAAACCACCAAAACAGGAAAGTAACTCTACAGAACCTGGTAAGTTTTTGCAATAACCTAGAGGTTTTTGTGTGGGATTTGGTTTAGTTTGTTGGGTTGGTTTTTTTTTAATATTAAAAAAGTATGAGAGGCACCATGTTTGATGAGGCACACATAGTTTGCTAATCTATATACAAACCTATTGATGACAGTCCTTCAGGTCTACTTGAAATTCTTATTATGTCTCTATCTCCTTTTAAGAGAAAAATCTCATTGTTGGTACAGGACACAGATACAATATCACCACATCCTTCCAAGCCACCAATCAAAGCCTATAAAGAGTCAACACAGAAAGAAATTATTTGCATCAGCTTAACACACTGTTTGGACAAGATGGTGCTCCTAACAAAAGTGTTCACTGCAATTTAATCAACATATACAGCTACAGAATAAAGACTACAGAATAAAGAAAGAGGGAATAAAGTCTTCTTTGTTAGGTTCAAGTATGGATTTAAATCATAGAAGTGTAATGGATAACCCAAAGAGAGTGTAAGGGAATAGCATGAACAAAACCAATGAAGAAACAAAACTTGCAACCACAAGATTAATCTACCTGGTTCACAGTGTCTAGCAAGTAGATGCTGTATTCATTCCAGGTCAGCACCCATCCTTCTCGGAAAAAGCATGAAACAAGCCCAAGGTGTTTCTCTGGAGAGCTGTAACTTCCCCTGTCAGGGGGTTCCAAACGAGGATACAGTTCAAAAGGTTTTATTCCTCCAGCAAACGCATCTTTCAGTATAAATGTGGCCTGAACAGTTCCATGAACATCAGACTTCCAGAGACGAAGGCCGGGTCTGGCAGCAAACAATGTCAGGTCACTCTGCTTACACAGGCCAGGTATAAAACATGCTCCAAATTTGCCAGAGCTAAAATGCAAAAGAATAATTTATTTTAAAAGCTATACACTCAAATTAGAAACAATTTTAAAAACTAACGGCACAAATTCACAGCCGTAAGTTATCAAAAATAAAAGTTTTAGTCTCTAATTAAAGAATTCAGTCAAATGTCTGAAGTACAAATTTTGTTACAGTCAGAGAAGAATAGTGCTTCTAACTAAAAACAGTTTTCCCTCAGCTGCCACTGTCACTGATGGGCTCCCACTGGCCAGTGGTGGGTCCCTTTTGGAGCCACCTGGCACTCGCTCTATCAGGCACAGGGGAAGCTTCTAGCAACTTCTCACAGAAGATATTCCTGTAGCCTCTCTGCTACCAAAACCTTGCCAAGCAAATCCAATACAGTCCATCTCAAAGATCCTGCTATGCAGTCATCCTTCTCCCAGAATTAATATAAAACACGCAACACACTACAAACCAATGCCAAAAAACTGACAACCTCTACTTACAAAGCAAAGAACAGACCTCAACTGTTAAAATCTTCATCTCTCATGCATAAAAGTACCATTACTACAATTCAGGAAAACCCCCTCTACATAACATGGTCCTTGGTACTCCTCTTACTATTCATATCCTTGAAAGATACATTATAAACTCTCTCTTTCAAGAGTCAATTTCCTCTACTTCCAGATACAGTCAGTCCTGCTGTTCTAAGTCTGTGTTCCCTCTTCCTTTGCCTCTGAAAGATTACACAATACAAGATACCAGAAGGTCATATAAGAAGTTCCTAGCCTTCAAGTCAATTTTAAGTGCTTGCTATACATTTTTCCTTTTAATTCACTTCAGTGTATAAGAATTAGGATGCTCACTTGCTTTTTGCATCAGATATTACATCACCCCATTAGATGGACCCGAATACATTGCCTGCTCACACCAACTCACAGTAAACCAAGAGGGACTGCAGAGGGAGTTCAGCAGTTACTTCAGTTTTAACAATGAGAAAACATCTTAAATAACTTTGTATAATAGTGCCCTGAAAATACAATTGTAACATATTTGCAGCCATTACTTTCTAAGTACACAGAATTGTCCTTTCAAGTTCGAGCACAGATAGCTACTGTAACTAACTTTAATGAGCAGACTGTTGTGTTGTATTAATTTCACCACTTAGATCACTCTTTCTGTAATCCACTCTGAAAAGCTAGAATTTATAGATGTGCCTGCATCAAGATTTTATGAGGGTTACTTTTTTCTGGGCTGTGTTCCAACTTGCTTGACAGACTTCTCTTCTGTGTAAAAAAGTAAGGTCCGTTGTAAAGTAGAGACAAGGAGCACCTTCTGGTTGTATTCCAACTGGACAATCGAAGATGGCTCTTCCAATACAAGGCTGGAGTTGCAAACACCCTTTTAAAAATACATGTAATTAACAAGAATCAACCTTTCCACATATACAAGGTAATTGCTAACATTTCAAGGAAATTAACAAGCCTAAGAAAATAAGCAAACAAAGGATTTTGAACCACTGTTGCATGAAGTTCACTTAATGAACTTGGGAGTTCCTTTATGCAGACAAGAGGGGTTAGATTGTGTGTACCACAGTGGCACTCTATGAAATTCAGTTTCTCTTGGAATATTAGCTAATGTGTTTCACTTGGAAGCAACAACAACTTCAGGACATACTTTCTTCCTACTTCTCCACTGCCAGGTCATACAACACTAAGACAAGTGTCACATTTACAGATGTTAAACCTTTTCGCCAAACCAAACAAGGTAAATCAGGATGGCTGTTGTTTAAACTTTTCTCCCATGCAGAAATTCAAGTTAGTGCTTATTCTGTTGACCTCCCATGTCTGTATTAATTGACAAGAAATGAGAAAAATTCCATTTACTGGTAACATGCTAGTCACTCAGTAGAACCCAAATATTACTTTTGTTCTATACCCTAGATTGAGACACTGCACAATTCTGAAAAAAGTACTTCCTCAAATATATAGTGAATCAGCAGCATCACATCTCTCGAAAATACCCTTTGCACACAAACAGAAAATACTGGTTGAAAACTGAAGGAAGATATGATAGTTGAGACAGAAACGTGGTAACATTATTTGAAAAGTATATAGATATTATTTTTTGAGAAAAGATAAGGTAGTCACGAAGGATATCCAATGGATGTCTTGCTGGGTGGGTGCAGACTTGGCCAAACAAATGCATAACAATAAGGCAGTGCAACTACATAAATGATACTAAGCAAATAACTAACTGCTTAATATTTAAACACACAAGTATTCTTCCAGAAAATTGTAAAGGGGAAGTAACGTCTCTCTAATAAATGCCCACCTGGTCTAGGTCAAGGGCAGAGTAGACAATCTTCCCTTTGTCATCTCCAGAGAACAGTTTCATTCCATTGGGACTCCAAGCTAAAGCTGTAATGCTACTTTTGTGGATACCAGCAACAACAAATCTCCGAAGCTGTGGAGCAATACCAAAGTGTTACAAGGAGGGGAAGAGAAAATGGAGAGACAAAGCCTGTTCAGTGACTCTGACAAACCAGAGATCAAGTACAAAAATGTAGGTCATTCTAACTTTTTATTTAGCACAAAAAAACCCAAAACAAACAATAAAAAAACCACAAACACCAAATAGCTCAGCCAGTTATTACAAATGAGGAATTTCTCAAACGCATTTTTGGTTAAATATATCTTTTGTAACGAAAAGCATGCTTTAAGTTTATTGCTTTCATAAGCTTAATGTATGAAGCCTAAAACATTTACAGATACTTCATCAGGCAAAATTCTCTAGTCTTCACTATCATAATCATGATAACAGTATACTAGGATTCACCACATTAAACTTCACAGAAGTTCAGTCAAATGCAAAGATTTACCTGTTTGTTTCTTCCAGGTAATGAAGAGACAAGCTGAAAAACTGCAACCCGACCTGAGGCTGTACCAACAGCAACAAGATCATCGAAACAACTCAACAGCTTTACAAAAGTAATAGATTCACACTTCCCCTGTTGAAAGAAACCATACATAAAACTCTCAAAGTTAATGACAAACGCCAGCTCGATTCTGAGCAACTCAGCTTCATTAGAAGAGACAAGAGCAGAAGTCAGCATTTACCTCAAAATTGTATTTTTTCATCTGGTTTAAATGCCTGCAGTAGAGATAAAGCATTCCAATGCTGCTCCCCACAGCAATGTAGTCTCCATTGGTATCCAGTGCTGTGAGGTATACCACAATAGAGCGAAAGCCTTTTTGGATCTTGGTAGGAATGGCATTGAGAAGATAATACAAGGGACAAAACTCCTTAAATACAACCGGTGAAGCCACAGATGCCATAGCAAGCATTGGCATCAGCAATTTTAAGGCTGAGATAAACACATCTGCTTGACCACATAAAGAAACCTGAAAGGCAAAAGACATGTCATTAACTCATTTGTGATGAGTGAACAGTTAACAGAAAGCCACCATTTAGCAAGTAAGGGTGCAGAAATTTTCAGTTTCTGTTTTGTACAAAGAAAAAGCAAGTTAAACTTTTATAGTGAATGTAAGGTATTTTTAGAACCTTTTTCTTAAGAATAAGCTTGTTTCTTAGGTTCAGCCAATATCTAAAGATGTATGGTAACCACTAAATATGGGATAACCACTACTTCTTGCACCTGTGACTTCATCAAAGTTGAGTGCAGCTTCAGTATTCTTCTCATCTGGTAGTGAAAGAATTGTAAGGGCTCTGACACTGAACAACCCATGCAGTGTATTTCTTCATCTATCTGCCAACTCCACCTTCAATCCTCCCAGTGCTGAGAAGATGGGATATTCACTGTGTTAGTGCTGTAAGATCAAAGTGTCAAACTAGTATTTATGCTCAACTCCTTCATGCCTCACACCCCAAGAAAAACATGGCTGAGAAATAATTCAGGTAGAGCTGCACATGCTATATAATCAAATAACAACAAAAAATAAGAATAGTGTGGGAAGAAAGAGGCAAGGCAAAAATGAAATACCAGTTTGACAGATACAGGAAAATATTCAGACAGCAACTGAATTTGGAAAGATAAAGAGCAAACAGGAAAAAGCACCATATGCCTGTGTTTCCCTTTATGGCTAAGCAAATAATTTCATGCTGATGAGTGACACTGTAAATACACTTAGGTGACAACTCCGTTATCTTTCTAAGAATAATGGAAACATAGATTGTTTGCCTTCTTCAAGAAAAAAATACAGTCACAGCTCATCATAGCAATAATGCACCGGGATCATTAGAAAAAACTGGTATGACCCTGAGACATGTACAAATATTTTAAAATTTAATTAAATCCAGTAACTTTTCTCATTGTGGAGTGACAGCCTTGACAAGAACATTTTGCAGCAGTAGCTGTTCTCCTCATGGATGACTTTGAAGTGCAGGAAAGAAACCTTTACTTCTTAAATTTTATTTCACCACAAGCAAGTCCAATTAATGTGATAGTTTAGAACCTGCCAAAAGCATCAGCAGTTTTCCAAGACGAAGATCTTGGATTTCTGTAAAGGAAGTGTTCTACAGTTGTTTAAGCGTGTAACACTAAAGATTTTCTTGAGCTTCAGCAGTCATAACTTCCTTAGATAAATGAAAAACAGAAATATGCCAGCTGAAGTTAGAAACACTTCTAAATGCTGAAAGCTACACGGTAAAATATTCCTACTGCCATTTGTGTGATGTCCTACCATGCCTCTTCCATTTTTCTAAGGATGGAAAATGGTATTTGTCAGCTTCACACATTGCTTACAGTGTGTATCAACTAAATTATAAAAAAATATTGCTGCTCCAATTAAGTATCTCCATTCTCCAATGTTTTGATTTTCAGATTGTTATTGCACAAGAGGATTCAGCATGCTGGCTTCTGGCCCTGCAACACTTGGTGTCAATATACAATTCCACTAAATCCAAAGGGATTACTTGCATGACATTACCCATTCAAGCCCAGGTTAGACAAGACTGCAGGAATAAAGATTGGTTACTAGACCCATATTTTATATATGTTACAAAAACTGGCAGCAAATAAGCTGGCAGCAGTTATTAGATGTTTTTAATTGGGAGCTTCAAAATTTCACTCTGCTCTGGTGTTTACTACCTGTCATGACCCCTATTTCATAAAAATATCATAAGGATTAGCTCATTAACGTGTCCAAACTATTTTTTAATTAAGAGTGCCTTTTGGAGTTTTTTTACTAAGTTAACAGAAAACCTTAGTGCATCATTTTTTTTACAATACTTTCACACACCATCTATTTCTCACGCTGTATTTTGGGTCTCCTGCCCTTTCCTTCAGCATTTATTGCCTTCTATCTACAGTCACCTACATTAAAAGAGAACCCACTGCTAAAGTCTCGTTTGCTGTTCTAAACATGCTGCTTGGCCAGTTTAGTAATTTTACTAGCTAGTGGTCTTTTTTTTTTCTTTCTCTTTTTTTCTAATAAAATCCAGTCTTTGTCCTGAGTCTCACATGTACAAATCTTCCTCTGTCTAGTCTCAAATTCTACCACTCCCCAGCTACCGCCTCATGAATTTCACATATTTTGGTTTTTAAGTCCCCTTTGTCACTCCTACAATTCACCTCTGTCTCTCAGTTTTCATCCTTCACCCTTCCAGTTCAAAACACAGTAATTTGTTACAAATTATGGAATTATGGAAATTTTTATTATCCAGAAAAAGACTATTATTCTTTCCTCTACAACAACCCTATCTGCAACCTGATGCATGTTTTATAATTTACACTTAATTTTAAAAGAGAAAAAAAAAAAAGGCAGAGTTTGAGGGGTTTTCTCTCCCCACAGAAAACACTGGGAGGAATTATTTCTTGTAATACACTGTCAAATTTTAAAAACCTGCTGTCAGGTTAGAGTTCTCACTCTTCATAAAATTTATATACAATCTTATTTCAATCTTCTCTGATGGCAAAGTTGTAAAAAAATGAAATTAAGTTTTGTTCTCTGTATATGTTCTCTCATTCCCCCTTGTACAATTAAAAATGTATTAATAAACAGTAATTTCTTGACGTCACACACAAATTAGTTTAACCTTGATTGATTTACAGACCAAAAACACTTGTACTGCTTGTGTGATAAGAAGGAACCAAAAGCTTAAAATCATCACTTTATTGAAAACACTGCTAATTGAGTTAATTTTAGCTACACAAAACAAATGTATAAAGGACTAGAGAATTGCAACCCATAAAAAAACTCTACACAAATACTACAATTCTCTGCTTTTGAGCCTAAACACAGTTGGGTATCACATGAAGTCTCTTTATTAACACGCTTATATGTTATGTTTTCCCTCCTTCATTACAATCAAAGGCAAACAGTGGGTATAATCTGTTTTCCCAGACAGATTTTGGAATCAGATGCACATGTTCACTCTGTGCCAGCCACAGTTACTCTGAAGTACGCAACAGCTGTACAGGGCAAATCAGCTTGTGCTAAGCAGCTATCCTACAGTAGAGATAAAGTAGAGAAAAATACCTTCTGTTGCACATAACAATCACCAGACACAGACAGCTCTTCCTTCCCTACTCACAAAGTTCACAACATATTTACAGATATTGCATTCAAGGCCACGTTCTGAAAACAAACTTTTAAAAACTTTCTCTGGTCTCAGAAACAGGAATAAGGCTCAATGCCACCTAACAGAGGTATGGAACGTGGGAGATAATCCCATGGCTAAACAGACAGGCAGTGGTTAGAGGTTCAGGGCCAGGGTAAGCCACAGATAGGCTGCAAGAAGTTAAAGCTGTCACTGCATTTCTCTGAGCCCAAGTGTGCTGTGCGTACTAGAGGGACAACAGCTCAGTTTCTTTTATTTATTCTTTGGCATAAAAACTTACATTTAAGCTCTTCAGAGCATAGACAAACACACATGACCACAGCTGAAGGCAGCAGTGTTTGATCTCAGATATACCCTGCCAACTGAAAGGGAAAGCGGTTTCATTTTCCAATACTTCTCACGTTCGTAGGCCTGAAGAGCAGCCTACCCGGCTGCCACAACCTCGCAGCCTTTCAGGGCAAGCAGCTGCCAAGCAGAGGGGAGAACACAAGCCCCCCGTCCCCCGGGGCGAGGGGCTGCCCCTTGGCACAGCCCGCCCGCGGGCGGGGGGCCAGCCAGCACCAAGCTCTCCCTTACCTGACTGACACGCACGTCGCTTTTACACCACACGTGAAACGCTGCAATTTATTTATTTTTTTTGCTCAGAAAAGTTTATTTTGAAATAAAACCAACCAACCAACCCCGGCGACAGGGATGGAGCGGCTGGAAACGGCAGCACCTGGGGTGCCGGCACAGGGGGGTTACGCTAAGGAGGGCAGGAGACCAGGCTCTACTCACCCTGGTGGTCCTGGGGGGCACGATTTCTCTAGCAAACATTCCTTCCTTCCATGCATTTCTAAATTTGGGCAGATGTTCCAAACCATCCCTTCCTAATAACGCTGCTTCCCAGCACTGGAGGGGTCGAAGCTCCAGGCAGAGGAGGCAGAGCGCGGCCGCGGGCCCGCGGGCGGGCAGCCGCCCGCACCGCCTCCTCTCCCCGCTGCCTGTTACCTCAGATTATGCCGGATTTACCACCCAGAGCCACAGCCTGGCCGGAGGGAGGCGGGGGAGGGGAGGAAGGGGGGGGGGGAAAAGGCGACGACGAAGCCGCTCCGCGGGCACCTACGGGCCGCCGGGCCCCCCGCCGGAGCCCGCCGCCCGCCCCGGACGCCCCGCGCCCCGCAGACCAGCCCCCGGAGCGCCGGGCTCACCCGCTCCGCCCCAGCGCGCCGGGCGGCCGCGGCAGGCCCCGCGTGCGGCTGCCGCGGAGGGGAGCGAGAGCCGGGGCAGAACCTCGGGCGGGCCCCGCCCGTCTGCGCGGCGGCGCGGCCGCACTCACCTCCTCAGGAGCGCGGGGCGGCCGCGGCTGCCGGCGGGGCGCGGAGAGAGGGCAGCAGCATCGCGGCTGCCAGGCCCCGGGGCGAAGCGGCGGCCCCGGCTGCGGGCGCCGGGCGGCGGGGCCGGGCCTGGGCGGGGCCGGACGTGAGCGCACTTCCGCGGGCCGCCATGGCGGGTGAGTGCGGGGGCCGCGGGGCTCGGGCGCTTCCCCTGGCTCCGGGGGGCGCGGAGGGGCAGCGGGGGGGCCCGGGGCAGCGGGAGCGGCCCGCCCGCCGGCCCGTGGGTGCGGGCGAGGAGGGCGCCCGTGATGGAGCGGGCGGTATCCGCGCCCCGCCGCCTGCGTGGGCCCCGCGTCGGGAAGGGTGGGCTGTGCCCTCCGCGGCGAGGCACCCCCCGGCTTCAGGCGGACCCGGTTTGCTCCCAAACGCTTCAGGCTCCCGCCTAGACATTATTAAGTCGTTCGGACGTTGATGGAGCGAGCTCTGCGGGTGCACGGGTGGTTCCCCCGGTTTCTGACCCCCCGGTGCGTCGCTGCTGGGCTCGCACACCGAAAGGCGGCTGCGGGGTTGGCCGGCGCTGCGGGACCGCTGCCGCCCGGGGTCACATCTCCAGACACGCTTGCACTTCTTTAATAACACGATTTGTTTGCTCGTGGATTGCAACAAGGCTGAGGAATTGGATCTCGTGACCAAAGGTCGTTAGGATGAATTCCGTTTCACTTTAATCGATATCCAGCAGTAAAACAAGGAAGTCACTCACGTAAATAACTGCCAGACAGCACACTGATTTGTTTCTGTGTGCTTTAAATGGCTTGAATTTGTTTTCTCTTACAGCAGAAAGCCCTGCTGATGGCACTCCAAGACGACCTGTTTTATCTGCCAGTGCAAGAAAACTTAGAGATAATGCAGCAGACTGGCATAATTTAATGATGAAATGGGAGAGACTAAATGATAATGGATTTACTACAGCAAACAAAATAGTCAACATGAAGATTAGTGAGCAGTAAGTATGCTAATACATACAAGTAAAGACAGCATAGAACTTGCCTTCATTGAGAAATTAATCTTTCATTCACTAGAAAGTTATTTTTGGAGATGGGGAAGGAACATGGCTAAGCTAGCTCATAGATCAAACTCAGCAGTTGCACTTTTTGGTTATATAAACTATTTACATTTATGTCTCATAAAGATTAAAATAGTAATTATCTTTGCAAAGAGTTAAACTGTTTATTAAACAAAGTTAAGCATAGTGGATATTTAAGATATATAGTATACAAAGTTAGAATCTTATCCTATAGATCTTAGCCCATGTGAATTCCTTTACTCTCTTGCATATTTACACTGAGGCCAATATTACAAATTTCACTGAAGTAAAATTTCAGCAGATTTTAAGAAAGAATTAGTGATTTATATAGGCGAAAAAAACTACAACAGTGATGATTAAAAACAAATTAACAAAACCCACTTTGCTAGAGCTATTGCACTTCATGCTATAAAGACAAACTCTAACTCCAGAGCCCTGAAAGCTGAACAGGCTTTGTCTGACAGGGTTCTGACACGTACAAGCTCAGGAGTTGTTTTTGCTTTAATGGTGCCAGATGTTGCTTTTGCTCTTTAGCAATTGTCTGTCTTAAGTTTACAGCTTCTGTGGGAGTCAGCAGGACAGGATAGATGTCTTCACATCAGCTGCTCTGGGTTCACAGTTGAATGTCTTAGCTTAAACTGTGCGTAAAGGTGAGTTTGGTGAGGCACCTGCTTGTCAGCTGGAGCAGCTGAAGCCTGGACATACCTTGTCCATTAGGAGAGGTTTAATAACTTCCACCACAGGCGCAAGGTCAAGTGGGAAGAGGTGTTAACACCTGCAATGTTTTTTTCAAGCACGTCCTCTAAGGTAGAGTAATTCTATGTTCCTCTGAAGATTATGGTACCAGCCCAAATTACCCACATGGCTAGCTATGTCTCCTACTATTTTTATTTAGGAATTCTCATGAACAGCCTGTGAGAGAGATTTTGGAGGGTCAGACCACATGGATTTTAATACACACAGCTCAAGTAAACCTATATGCAGTTGTTTACTCTGCCTTATGTTTCTATTTTAGCTTTCAAGACAACCAACTGGAGATAGCATGTGATAACAGTGCCACAGGATCTGAAAAGCCAGCTCCAAAATACAATGAAGAACTGGACAATCATTGTGCAGAGCTACTTGAGACCTTAAAGCATATGGTAGTGCTTATTTTTCAATCTTAGACAATGTGAATCAATTCCAAGTGTGTTCAAGTACGACATAAGGAAATGCCCTCAAATACTTGTTATACACAGAAAATTGGGATTTTCATTCATACTTCTTTGGCTTCAATCCTAAATTATTATACATCTAGTGCGCACCATTTATTTGCTTGATGAGTAAATTTGAAAGTTGGATTTGAACGTTGGATTTGAAAGTTGGATCTGCCTTCTGCTTGTAATTCCTTTATGAAGTGATCTGGCAATGAATTGTACCAAAAATGCATTCTAAAACTGCACCTGTTTTCTCTTTCTCCATCCTGAATATTCTCTCTGTTTTGAACAAAACAAACAACAAAGCATAAAGCAGTGCTTTACCTGCCATCATATCCTATCTTTGATCAGACATAATGCAGTTATATTTCTAGTTTGCCTACCTGAATTTTCTCTACAGAAGCTCTCTAGACAGTAGAGTAAGATAATTATTACATAACCCGCCTCTTTTTCTGGGTACCTTGCTATGAATTAATGTCACCTGCCAGCTTGACATGAAGCAAAATTAATATATTTTTTTCCCCTGATGCCGTAATTTAAAATTCTTATTAAAAATAACTTCCATAGTCTTCTGCCAAAGTGGAGGCCCATTAAAAAAATTATAGATCTGTTTTTTAATATATACAGGACACCAGTCCAGTATTTAGAATAATCAGGAAAGGAGCTAGATTTTCCTGAAATTTTGTTCTGTGGGCAGAAGCAGCAGTCATTTGGCTTGTTTTTACCTTGAAGTGGTTTTGTATTCAGACAACCAAGTGTATTGATGCAATTTTTTATTACTTCTGAGTTACAGGAGACTAAGCAGCCCATGTTAGATTGGATACTAAACATAGCTACTGCAGACATTTATTTTTCTTTCCCTAGGAGTCTGAACCAGCTGATGAGTTAATAGATATATCTGTATTTTAGCTTCTTGACTTAAAGATTCTTCCTGCCAGCTGAGTTTTGTTGTAAATATTAGCCCCCATCAGTAATGCACAGCATCAGGTCAACATGAAGGAAGTGGATGGACTGACCTCTTTCAAAGCAAGCTGTTAACTCAGCCTAAATATATTGTTAGTAGTTGCTTGAGCTGCTTTTCTCACCTGCTGCTGATCTTTTGAAATCAAATTTAAGTCACCTTAACATAGTAATGTAAGAAAGCATGTGTTTATAGGGCTTGTGCCATGCTCCTTCATAGGCAGTCTGATGTTTTTCCCCAGTACTAAATTGCTGTGGGAAAACCCCAGAGGGAGATTTAAAAGTGGGAGAAGACTTTAATATATTTCTGCAGGGGGAAACAAAAGAGTTATGTAGAATCAGTAAATCATATCTTAAGTGTTCAAATTCTTATGTTATCTTATATTAAATCTTTATAGAAGTTGTAGCTTTGATTCCTGTCTGGAGTTTAAAAAAAGGGACTTAGAAACATTAAGACTAAATAGCTTCCAGAAATAGTGTGTTTTCAAAAGTTGTTTATAGAAGTGTAATGTTCCTGAGATGTTCCTTAACATGTTTATAACTTGCTTATCGTTTTCAGACAAAAATACAACTGAAAATGGAAAAGCTTACTTCAACTACTAAAGCAATCTGTGACTTGAAAACATTCCACTATGGAGCTGGGAATTGCACAGCACCCTTCTTTCATACATGGCCTACATCCTACTTCTGTAAGTAAAATATTGATTATCTTAGCTAATTGCATTGTGTCATTGATGTAATCTAATTTTGTACCGAAAAATAAACCCTTTAATCTGGATGTCTTTCCTTAGAGAGAGAGAGTCTATCTGTCTCCTTTATAATTGCCTAATCAATAAACACAGGAATGCACCACTTGGCTTAGGGTTACTGCTGATGGTTGCTTGTATGAATTGCCAGGCATTGTCTGACATGCAGCAATTACAGCATAAAACTAGGCTTGTCAGCAGCTTACAGTGTCCAAGCTGCAACCACCACATCCTTTGCTGGGAAAGACATATTTGCAACTTGGTAAGTGTTAAGCTGTAGGCTTAGCTGGCTTGACTTGTTTCTTGACACTGAAATGCAATCCTTAAATGCAAAGGACAAGCTATGTGGCTCAGTTAATTCTCAGGCAGCCAAACTAAAATACCTCTGATCTCAATGTCAGTCAAGATGACTAAAGAAAAATTCAATGTATTAGTCCTCTTAGCATTCACTTGATAGCAAAAGGTACTGCCTCTCAGCTGGTATTACCACAGTTTTAAAAGTGTTTGAATTCAAGAGAAGCCTGATGGCATGTCAACCAGCTGCCTTCTTTGTGAAGTGAAAGTCACACCTTTGTGAAGCCCTGCTTCTTACTGCACTGCCACAAGTTAGTGAGAACCTTATGTATTAGTGCTGCCAGCTTAAAAAGGGGAAGAATGACAAAGACAACTGCTGTTAAAATGCTCATTGTGACTGAATAATTTAGTGATACTCTCTACTCCATGAAAGACCAAATCCTCCTGAAGGCAGTGATAGTTCAGGCTAATTTAGAAACACAGTATCGATCCCTCTTTACAAATAATTTGTGGGGTTTTCTTTGTTTCAGTTTGGGTTTTTTTAGAAAGACAAAAAATTAAAGGTTATTACATAGATATATTTTAGCCCCTCTGCCAGCATTACCAACCTAACTACTGATAATATTAGTTTTTTACATTACACTTTTTGTTCTTTTGTTTTACTATTAGTTTTCACTATTGGTATCACTCATTGGTGATCATGCATTACTGAAGTGCCTGACAAGCATATGAGAACAACCTTTAGATAAATAAAATCAACCATGACTCTAAACTTGGAAGCTTGTATTTTTGTATAGCCTTGCCATATTTTAAAATCAAATTTTAGCTATTTGAAAGAATAGCTATAATTGATAATTTTACAGTGGGTCTTGAGAATCAACACTACTGATTATTCTACAATTAAAAAGGGATACACTTCAAAATCACAAATGCATAAAATATAACCAAAAGCTTAGGGAATAGTTTAGCATTTTATCTGCTAGAGTGCAAATATTATTAATGCTGTAAAAAGAAGGAGAATAGCTTATGTAAGGTAGGGTTTTTTTAATTATCAACATATTAGAAGAATAATTTAACTTTTAGAGAATTGCTGAAATGTTCAGGTCAGTGTGCTTGGATTTTCAATCCCTTTCAGATGAGGTTTCTCTGAAGCTCTCTGAAATGTACAAGAAGGAACTACAACTCAAGCAAACAATTGTACAAGAAATTGCTCATTCTGCTGATCAGGATCTGATGATGGTCTATTTATCATCATGGTTATACCAGCCATACATTGAGAACAGCAGCAAACTACTGCTGGAAGCCATGCTGCTGGAAACAGGACATAGACAGTGTTAGAATTTCAAATGTTACATGACTTACTTATAATGATGCTTCAGTGAAACTGAAATGGCAAATTGCAAGGCTTACCAAGTAAGTGGAATTTTTGTAAAACTTATTAAAAATATTTTTCTCTGTTTTTATTATTTTGTCTGAGCTGATACTCCTTTTTCTACATGGGACAATCTGGTTTTGGTTGCTTTATCCTGTTTTAAGTGCAATAGAGGGACTACAGATAGGAGGCTAAGTCCCCTATGATCAGAAAGAGGTAAGCACTGCTGGGTGGTCTTGGAGGATTCAGTGCACATAGACACCTACAGCAAGGAATGCAACTACTCTCCAAGTCTTGACAGTCTAAAATACCTACATTGTCCCTTTCACTTAGTAGTTCTGCACTTCTTGATCTTTCGTGGGGTTTTCTTTGCATGATTTAACAGGGCTAGTGCATTTGTGCTTACTTTACAAATGGGGAAGGGGAAAGGAAAGCACAAAAGGCAGGATCAGAAGACTCCACATAGTTTGGAATGTAGTTCCAAGTGAATTCTGGTTTGGTTTCATTGTGGAGTGGGTAGGTACATCACCCCTGAAGAGTGAGCCAAGCCAGAACTAGCACACTGGCAAAGTTTAATACAACTCATTAGATTAAGAGGTCTCTCTCATGCATTGTAACTTTTTTCTTTTAGAGATGTTTGCTGAAAGCACTTGTTGAATGGAAGCAAGACCTGCCTTAGTCATGTCCTTATCCTATGTTGTTTGCTTCTTAATGTTGGGCTTAGTGATTTTTTCCTTGGATTACTTTTTCTGTAGTCAAGTGAGTCTGGCTTAAAGGTGTGCCCCCTCTGTATCTTTGGTTAGCAGTTCACATGGCAAGAATAGGTGGCTCAAATTCTTGCTTGTTTTTTTTTCATTATGCTTTCTTGGAAAAGAGAGTAGAGAGTATGTTCAGGAGAAGCAGTTAATGCAAGAGCTAAATGCTGAAGTGGAATTCAATACCATCTTCCTTCACTCCTAAAGGTGAAAGAATAGCATACTGTTAATGTCAGACCTGGGTTGTGTTGAGAATGTGTAGTCTGTTTAGGCCTTCTGCTTACTTCATTATGATTAATAATCCAAATTCCTCTCACTTACTCATTGCCTGTATGACTTGCTCCTGTGTAAATTGTTGATTTAAATCTCCTGTTTCACAGAATTATGTAGTGTTGGTAAGTGCTGTTGACTCGTCATTGTGCCTTGACAGATGTTTACCCTTGATTCTCCATGAAACAGCTATTTTAAGTAAAAGACAGTGACACAAAATGCACATGGAGATGAAATGACCAAAATTGGCTGTGATTTTACACGAGAAAAATCTAATTAAAACAGTGAGAGATTCTGTAGTAGATTTCTGGTAGGAGAAGTAAGGTCATTTAATTAGTCCCAAGCTGAAACCCCGTAAGCTTGGAAAGGGAAATACACAAGGAAGACAGACATGAGTAGGAAATGTTCAACAAGAAGGCTGTTTCTGACAGCTTAATAGCGTTCTATTCTTACCTGAAATTTCTAGCATTTGAAAAGAAATTCTGCTATAGCTCAAGAAGAATACGAAGTTATGAATAGCTTTGGTGGGTTTCACTATTTTGGTGTGCCAGTGTTCCACCTAGTTTAACAGCCACCTTAATTTATCCAAGTAGGGTCAGATCCTTGTCACTGTGGAAACACCTTCATGTGTGAAAAATATTTTCCAAGGAGCAAAGGTTGGCTCACTTATAGAATTGTTCTTTTAAGATAAGACTAGGTGTGTTGTGTTTCCCAGCATGTGCAAATCAATAGGGAAGGCAGAATTGAAGCAGATTTTAATTTTTTGTGCAGGTGGAAGTTGTGGTTTGTTTTTGTTTCTTAGAGGAAATGAACTCTCCAGGAAGGAGTCTTCATATTTACAGATCCTCTTGATCATGGACTGCTGCTACCAGACACAGGAACATTACTGCAGAATCACAGCAGAGATTTTTTGCCATTGTAGGTCCAAGCAGTTGATTGTTATATTTGAAGTCCTCGGTTGTAGTTACTAGACAATCAGTACCAAAGAATGCAATAAAGAATTGCTCACTGCCATAAAAACTTCGAAAGACCAGCAGAGCCTTGCTTTGTACCCTATCTTTATAAGGTAGACCTGTATCCTCAGTAGCCTCCTGTATTTAGCAATGAGGTGACACACTTCTAAAAAGTATGTCACCAGTTTTCAGTGACGTCTACAATAGCTCATGAACAAAATAAAGGTACTGGTTGTTTAAGGCTGTTCTTTTTCACCTGCAAAGCTTCTTGAAAGAACAGTGCCTTGGACTAGAAGCTGCTAGGAGGACTCCACAAAAAATATTATCATCCTAGCAACATACTGAAAGGTGAGATAAAAATACAAGATAGCAGTAAGTGGTTTGGTAAGTTTTCTGTCTGCATAGAGAAGCAGGGATTATAGTCAAGGATACCTTTCTGTTGAAATTAAATAGTACAGGGCAGTCTGGAGTTACTAGGAAGGTCAAAGCTTAGAATTGATAAAGGCTGCATCATCTAAAAGAAAAAAGTACAAGTCTAACAAAAATACCACAGACTAAAGTAAAAGAAGAATCTGGTATCTCATTAAGGAAAAATCAGATCACTACTTACACATGTTCCCATTTCTCTCTAGGTAACAGCAATTTCTAATGGTGTGGCTGAGCATTAGACAAGCATACTTACATACATTTCCTACAGTTCAGTGCAAATCGGATCTTGTTTGAAGCTATTTTTTAAGTAAGGACCAGCTAGGTTGTCACATTGTTCCCAGGATGCACGAGTGTGGGTTACATTTAAAACTGCCAGTTTTTCCAGGAAGATTTGTGGACATCAAGTCTAGATGCTAATGAATATTCAAAGCTTGCTTAAAAAAAGGGTAACAAAGTGTATTGTAATCTCGATGGCACAGAAAATGCATATTTTTAATATCATTTTTATTTTACCCATATACAGTTTGCCAGTACACAGGACATCGCTGCTGAACAGCAGCAGTACAAGTTACCGCATTTTTAGATGGCTAGAGAGAAAAGGAATTATGTAACAAAAGGGAATAGTGCAACAGTTTCAGGGTTGACAGATTTCCACTTTCCACCCACCCCCAACATACAAAGCAAATAGAATGACGTTAATTCTAGAATTTTTGGTTGCAATGCTGCTAGATTCATATAAACATAAGTTATAAAAAGTACAGGGCATAGAAACAGTTTACAAATAAGTTAAATTTCAATTATTTCAGTATTCACATTAGAAAAATACACATTTTATAGAGACAGTCTTTTCCAGAAGAAAGCAGATACAGCTTTCTAATTTATGGCTCCAATTCACTTTGCGAGAGCAAAAATATCTTCACTTTGGCCATCTGCTTCCATTGCCAGTAGTGCTTCCACAGTTTCCAAAGGTATCCCCTCCGGTGTGCGAATGTGCATTGTAGTACCATTGGAATCAGTGACAATAACAATGCCCTCTGCCTGAGACAAAACAGCAGTATCTGGATGAGACAGGATAAGCCCATCTGAAGTCTGGATAAAAATCTGTTCATGTCCCTGAGACAAAAAATCATGGCTCTCATCAGTAATCTCAAAGGCTACAGTTTCATCTACAGTAACTGTATTCTCCAGCTCTTGTTCCTCTGTCCCACAAGAAAATTCGTTCATGTTTTTAAAAGAGTTCTCACAGTTCACATGAGCAGCCAGGGAGGCTTCCTGGACAGGGTTCTGCTGCGGATCAGTCTGAGCACTGTGTGGGTAGTTCATTGGCACAACGTTTGTTGAAAACACTTTTTCAAGTTCCTGTATCTCGTCAGTCATATCAGCATTATGAAGTTGTTCAGAATGTTCTCTGATTGCAAAATTATGGTTTTCATCTTGTAGTTTCTGGTATTTTTTATCTTGACCATTTTCTTCCCTCGTGAGTAAGTCAGTGCTCTGACTGCCCACTGCACTCTGTGAGCTGCAGAGTTGAGGAGCTGACAGTCCACCTGCTGTATTCTCAGTCACAAAGTGTGCTTGAACTAATTCAGGGCAGCCACCTGCTTCAGCAGGCACTACAACTTCAGCATGTAGCAGAGATGCCTCACCTGCCATTTCTGGTCCCTGTACATTCACAGGTTGGGAATACTCTATCCTCATTTTCACAGTCTGAGAGAAGGTACCTGAATTTTCAGCATCAATTTTAACTCCTGAATTAGCAAGTGAATGATGTTCCTCTGCTGTGGGTAACATACTGCCAGTTGTGCAGCAAGTGATATGCCTGTCTTCTGAAAGCAGAATTTCTCCATTTAATGGATTAAAACCTGAAAAGATGAAAGAAATAATTTTGTTGGGCAACCTAATATCACACATCCAAAAAATGACTCAGCAATCATTTTGGAGGAAATGCTAGACTATTTCCCTGCCTTCTTCCTCCAGATGAGCAAACCTGAAGCACCCTGCAAGAGTTTCACAGCCCTTTCCAATGAGAAAGCCGATATAAAAACACTTAAGGAATTTTTGGATAGTTAAATATTACTGGATATTTCCATACCAAGGGACCTTATATTACAAGAAAAATTTTTCTCTTAATCCTGAAAACAACGTGGGCTGAGAGTCAAATTCAGGTTTTTGCATCTGGCATATGGCCAGTAACACAGAAAGATAAAGAATATACTAGGCACAAAGTTGTTGTCAGCTGCTTATCCCTGTTACTCCCCATAGGAAATTGATAAAAACATTTAAACTTGACAAAATTTCTGTTGATAATATCTAAGCTCATCCTGGCCTCAGACATGTCATCAATTTACTACATATATGAGCTGTGGTAACAGCTCCAGGAGCACTTTCAATCCTGTGATGGATAAGGTAAAAAAAACAACACACACTAGAAATTTAGTGTGTTTTACCAGTTATTTGACCTGGACCAAGAGCCAAGTCACAAACCCAGGAGGCAGCTGAACAGTAACTACTAAGCTGCAGTAGCATGAGCTGTCAGTTTTTATTACTGAAGATCAACAGAAAAGGAGGTGGGTTGCTTGGTTGTTTTTTTGTGTTGCAGAAGATACCACTGCACAACACAGGAGGCCTAATGCTGCAGAAGGGATCATTTCTAACTTCTGGTACTGCAGACTAGCAAAAGCCTTTCCAGCAGGAGCAAGGGAAATGAAATTTTAAAACCTCATAGCCTGAAATAAAACTGTAATTCAACAAGCAGTAAGCACGGGCATGCAGAGAGCCTTTCAGAGAAAGAAAAATAAGGGGGGAAACAAAAACACAACCACCAACAGAAAGACATGCCAAGGTTAAAAAAAAAAAAAGCAGCTGACAGCAACAACAAGATATTTACAAGGCAGGAGGATGGTACCAATATGCACATCATACTAGAGATGAGTAAGGGCTGGAATCTTTCACAACGGTGATCCTAAAGCCTCTGGATTACTGCAACACTTTCCCATGAAAAAACAGTGGAATTTTGGGATATTACCGGTGGGGACTCATCTCAACTTTCCTTTCTAATCTACTGTTACCCTGCCAATCTGAGACACAGAGAGAATAAAGACAAAGAAGGGACAAGAAGAAAGGCAGCCACCCAGACTGTGGTGCAAAATGGTGCCTCAAATCCAATCTCCAGGTCCTGCATCTCCTCTGGGATACAGGATACCTGCATCTGCTCTCTCCCTCCCCCAGAATCCACAAAGCTCTGATGATTCTGCTCGTGCAGCCTGCTGGAGCAAAGAGGAAGGACATGCACACTGCTTCCTCTTCCTCTGCTCTCCCACTGCTGACACAAAGGTCGTGGACAATCTCCACTACAAGGGATAGGACAGACAGAAAGCATTCAGGAAGCACACAGGAGAGGACACTACTATGCTCATAGTACTGCAGTAGTATCAGTATCTGGACTATCATGCTTTTCAGAATTGAGCTACTGCTGTGGTCTGCATCATCCAGAACTTTTTTCCCCCCCATGAGGCCTTTCCAGTTAAACTGCTGCTTCTGAAGGACATGGGAAGCAAGTGAACAAATGAATCCTTAAGGCAAAAAGCACAGTAGCTTGAAGAACAAAGAGATTTGTTCAGCTCCTCAGCAAACACAACAGAATTGGAAAATCTGAAGAAGTTACCATCTTTTTCAAACAGTGTACACAAATTCCCACTCTTTTCTTTCACTTCATCTTGACTGGCATAAGCATTATTCACATTCTCCATTATGTCTTCTAACTTGGTCCTCTTGGCTGATGGCAACAGATCCTCCCCTGAGCTCTGTCAATACAAGAGATAATTAACTGGCTGTCACCATAGCAGTTGACAATATTGGAAAAGATCACAAACTAACTGGGGGCACTTCATGGCAGTGAACTGATACTCCCCTTGAAAACAGGATTTTACCCTAAAGGTTTCCTAAAAGGTAAAGATTTAAACACACTCTGCCAAAATGCTACTAATTACTTTTGATATTCAGTTGAAACAATCTGCCTTTACTTCAACAACAAAGCTTCTCTCTGAGCCTTTGTGATTAGCTGTATGGCATAAAACACTTTCAAGAATAGTGTCTCCTGCTACAGCTGTAAACAGTCTGTATCTGCTGAACTGACTTGTTAGAAAGACAGGAACTGTTTTCATGCACCTCTACCTACCACCAGTGAGCAAAGCAACCACTTCTCTAACATCTGAGCCTGCTGTAGAGCAGGAGGCATTTACTCCAACACAAGTTAGAAGAATCTGGGGATCATTCTCACTGTGGGGTCCCCACCTACTAGCACCTCAGCAAAATTCTTCCTTCCCCATTTCATGACATTACCTGTAAACCTTTGAGATTCTGTCCTGAATGGTGCCAAGTGTCTTCCCAAAGTACACCTTTAGTGTGCTAGTTCATTTGCTCTGCTATGCCACCAGAGTGTTTCCAGACTCCGAACACCATGAAAGCCTTACTTTACCACAAGTCAGATAACAGTAGTACGATTTTGTAAGTTCTAAGTATATGTTAACAAGTTTTAGTTTGTCTTAGTTTCATTTTTAACTTTCACAAAGGTATTCCGTACCTCAGCTAACCGTTTCTGTCCCAGTATCTCCACAGGCACTTGCTCACTAACCATTTTAATTACACACTGTGAACAAGACTCTACACCTCTTGTCTTTCGTTCTCCAGCAAGTATTTCTGTAATTCCTAGTGATTCAGCAACCTTTAAAAACAGTTGTAGGGAAAAAAAAGTAGAAGTTAGCCTCTCCAGTCTGAATACATGAATGTTGAAATACTGATGTGTTTTCTTAAAACTGAATTAACACTACACTGGGTCTAGCCTGACAATCAGTCATCATGGCTCAATGGATAAAGACTCCCATGTTTTCTACTAGACTCCATCTTCACAGAACATGACCTTCACTTGGAGGTGAATATTCACAGGCAAACTCAAAAGAATTAGGAGTACAATGGTTATATATAGAATCTAGAGACAGTTACCAAAAACAGAGTTTAATAAAAAACACTGTTGAGGTGCTTGATTATTTAAAAAACATTTAAGTCTTCCTAAGAGTATCACTTAACTATTAAGTATTTCCTGCCCTGCCCCCATTCCATCCCTGTGCTTCATCTTTCTGTAGGTGTGCTACTATACAACTTTTCCAGGCTGGGTTGTTTGGTTTTGGTTTGGGTGGGGTTTTTGTTGTTGTTTGGGGTTGTTAGTTGGTTGGTTGTTTTTTGTAGGATTGTTTGTTTGTAGAGGGGTTTTTTGTTGTTTTTTTAAGAGTGTAATTCCATATTAAGAAGGCATGTTAATACTGAAGGGAAGTAAGTAAGAGGTTCCATCTTGGGACTGCCAGTTTTAATAGCATCCCTTTACTTGGTGCAACTTAATTTCTCCAAAGGAAAACATCAGTGTTAAGTACAAAATAGTCAAATGAACACGCAGGAATTCTAGAAAGTTTTTTTAGACAGTGGATGTCATGATTTATTCTGAAAAATAAGTATTAACCACTGCTAACAGTCCATACAGGACTTGATTTTTTAAACCAGGATTATTATAAGAACTAAAATCTTATCTCCACCATCCCTGCTCCAAGTCTTCCAGTATGCTCCCCTCTCACAGTAGTTGCAAGCTCAGTGCTGGTGTACCTCAATGAGCACAATATTTAGAAAATCTGTTGCAGGTAGTATAGAAAATAGTGGCTTTGCTACTGGAAACAGATAAGGGAAAAACAAAAATATGTTTGGTATGAAGAGTTATTTAATTCTAACCAAGGGGAACACAGATTGATACAGATCCATAATGATAAACAGATCCACATTAAAAAAAACCCACACAACAAAACCCAACCAGAACAGCAAACCTATATTGTCTTTCTAGATACTGCTGCATGAATAAGGAAACTGAAGAGTCACTGATATATTAATTTGCAGTTTTATTAATGCATTCACCACTTCTCGTATTTACTAGCAGGACTCTGAACTGCATAGATGCTTTCAGTTTATCCTCCTTTTGAAATCACTTATCCCTTTAAAATCAAGGCCACTCATTGTAAATACAGCTCCCTCCTGCCTAAAAAAAACCCATCAAGATGTACTTTTATTGGGAGTTATTGCTAAATACACCCTGCAGGAACATGCAACTTCACACTACCCTACATATTCAAGGCACTTAGTGTTGTTAGAATTTTATTTATTTTTATATTTCTAATTGTATCTACTGCCATTTTATTATGGATTTTTTTTCTTTTCAGTTATTGGACTTCTTATAATAACATGTATTTTTGCTCATCAAAAAACGTTTTCTTCAAATAACTTTAGCAGGATGACAAAGCTTATCAGAGAAAAATAAAAATGCAGAGCATCTAAAATAAATAAAATTAAACAAAAAAAAGTCACAATTCCAAATAGATTGCTTTATTACCTTAGCATCTTTTATTTCAACAGGCTGCTGGCAACTGAGCAAATCAGAGTTACTGAGGTGATCATAAGCCATTTTCTTTACCAAATTATGCAAGTCTTCAAATTCTCTATACACATCTGGAAAGTAAGCTTTGGCTGGATACCCTTTTTCAACCTAAAAATAAGAGGGGGAAAAAAAAAGGGTTTGTTTTCCCCTCCCTACATTTGAAAGAAGATCAAATTAAAATCTGTCCATTTGTTGTTTTGGGTTTTTTTTTCAACATTTTATAATAGAAACCTTAAAGTCAGAAGATAATGGAATATTCAAAAATGCCACTGAACCAGGCAGCAAAAAATCAAGACTTTCAATCAAGGGACCCACCAGAGTTTTGCCTGGGTAAGACTGAAGTGACGTGCAGAACATCTACAGTCTACACAGTTCTGACTTAGGAAATTCAGATATATCTCTAAAAGAATCTTCTTCTGTATATTAATGGAAGTCTACCTAAAATAATTTAACATTTTTACATAAACAAAACTCACCTTCATCAACAGAAATTCATATACTGTAACAAGCTTTGTAAGACGTGGGAGAGCCAGCTCCATTAAGTCTTCATTATCGCATTGTTGTATTAGCTGTCAAAAGGCAAAATGAGTTTATTAGAACAAAGCAGCCTACAGAGGTTATACATCCCACGTTCAGAACATAAAATATCATTAATTTTTTGAAAGAGACATTATATGTTTAAGCAGCTTTGAGAATGGAGGCAAACATAACTCCAAAAGAGGACAGACATTAGAAAACCTCCAAACAGTTACTACCCGTATACAGACAAAACTCATTCCCACAAATGTTACCAACTCATAGAAAGAAGAGCAACATCAGTGGATTTAGTAGCCCAAAAGGATTTTCCACAACACACACAAAACAAAAAAAAAACAACTCTGTTAGTTGCAAGGATGTTAATCCCCATTCTATCCTCCCTCAAGAGGTTCTTTTAGGTTTTGTTGTGTTTTTTTTTCTTTCACGTTGCCCAGCTTCAGTTGGGTTTATTTCTTTTTACTGTGTTGGAGGAAATACAGAATAGAAGCTAGTAACTTTCCTTCTCCAGAAAAAGGATAGCAAGAGGATATCTACATGTCAAAAGCCCCTTTCCAGACTGAGTTCCCGTTTTCCCAATGTTCTGCTGGAAGTATTTTTTTCCTTAAAGACAACCTAATGTTTTCTTCTTAGAAGACATCTTAGGCTTTCATCTTGTCAGTACGTAAGGATGTAAAAAAAAATTAAAAATCAGTATTTTTGAAAATGTTTTCTTGAAATTAAGTGATTAAAAAAAAAAAAGAGGGGTGTGGGGGAAGATACTTGTGAAGTAATTGCAGAAGAGAACCATACCTCTTTTAACCTAGCTTTTCTTCTGAATACATTGTGTTCTGCTGACACACTACTAAGTGACTTTGAAGGGGACTGACCAGGTCTGTTAAGCCTTCCAGAACACCTAGATCTTGCACCTCTCCTTGGTCGACCACGTCTCTTTGGTCGTCTGGCTTTTCCAGATGCTTTTGGTGTTACGGGTCCCCGGTGTCCTGAACTGCTTTCATTTTGTTGTTCTGCCAACAAGTGTCTGCTTCCTGCAGACTTACAAGCCTTAATTAAAAGAAAGGGAAAAGTATTTATTCATCATTTTAGTGTTTTGAAGAAGCCAATTTTATATTTTCTTCATCTATGCAAATGATAACTAGGATATTAAATAAATGCAAAGCTGGATACAAGCACAACTGCAAAGAAAGTTGTGGAATAAATCCAACACGTTAGTATGACTGCTACTTCTGCAGCACATACCTGCCATTATTTTCAAAGTTAGCATTTTTTATCCACAAAATGTCATACAAAACACAGAGATTAAGAGAAGATAATTAAAGAGCTGCTTTATGTCAGTTAAATATGCTTAATATTTTTTGAAGTAAAATACATCCTCTTCAAAAAAAGAGGTTGTAGACATAGATCTTAATTAGCAGTAAAAAACACCCAGAGGAAAATGTTGTAACTATATCAAAGCATGAAGTCTTTATAGGAAAGGCAAAAACTCCAAACAGCCATCAACAGGGATGAGTCTGCTAACTAAAAATCAAAATATATTGCCCAGTTTCCACATTTAAAAATCATTAGTTTTGCGCAAGAACACAGCTAAGAAGCAGCTTCTAAGATCGCATGGCAAACTCCAAGTACGTTTTTCTATTTTTAAACTAGCTTTATGATTTCAGTGCAAGCCAGGGGTTTTTTTGGTGATCAAAGCAGTGATTTCTTACTGAACATGTCTTCCCTTCCAAGCTAGAATTTGTAAGAATGTCCCAGTAATTTCTGAGATGAGTTTACAATAATCCTGAGGTGTATCAGGCTTCTTTTCATAATCAGCACATTTTCATCTCAATGTTCAGTACCTCCCCCTACTCTAGTGATCAAGAAAGCTCTAAAAATGGCAAATTTATGTCAGTTCTATCCAGGGATTAAATTAGTAAATTAATTCTAAATAAAATTGAACACGGGGATTTTGATTGCCTTCCTGTCTGTATCAATGCACCAGTTTTAATAATCCTTCTTTCTGGAAAGTATTTACCTGACCCAAACCTGTAATAAATCAATCAGTTAAAGTGCAGATTTGTAGAATCCGTGTTTGCTCCTTAAAAGTAGCAGGTACAACAGCAATCTAGCAGTCAGCAGTTGTATTCTACGAGAGACTGAAATTTTTCTAAATTCCAACCATCCTGGGTAAAATAAATGCTGCACAGAGTAGTAACAACTGTAATACAGAGAGCAGACTTCAGGATTCTGCAATTCTCTTTTTCCAAAGATGATAGAAGAGTGTAGAGGATGGATGGGGTTTGTTTGCTGCATTGCCATCTCAAGCTGTAACTTTTCACATTTCTGAGAACAACCTCACATTTATAAATCAAATTAATAAATGTGACACTGCTACATCTGAGTGTATTTTTTTCCCTAGACAGCAGCTGTATGAGCTCTTGCTGGAAAATGTTAGTAATTTTAATATTAAAAGAGAAACTTTTAATTTTACATGACCAGCACAAAGCATCACAGAAAAAAAATTAGCAGCTGAAGTAGCTTTCAACCCAGAGACTGGGGTTTCAGCAAAGTGGTTAGTTGGCAGGGATGGCTAGGCCACATTTTCAAAGCCTGCTCTTGGAGAAGATGCAGTCCACTGCTGGATGCCAAAGAAGTGTCACCAGAGAAAAAGTATCTATTTCGTAGCAGAAATTGATAGAGCAAATTATGTCTTGCTGTCTATCATGCTGAAGGCTGTAACTTCAAGTCTCAGCTTGACAGGGTGCTGAGCCACCTCATACAAACTATAGCAGTACCCAGAAAGGTTGGACCAGATGATCCTTGAGGTCCCTTTCAACCTGGCATTCTATGATTCTATGAACTGAACAACCTATTATTCTTATCCAAATGCAGAGAATGTTACTTGTGCACACAAGGTTTTTTCAAGCCAAAAACTGCACATCTGAAAATCAGTAACAAATGAACACTCAGTTAACATTTTATGTGCCTGTGTGAGAATACTATTCCTGAAACATTGCAAGAGACAATAATTTGATTTTTAAATCCTTCAATAGGAATTTTTTTTTTAATTTAGTGTATCAGTGGATATTTCTGAGCAGTACAAGACCTGCATTTTAATAATGACATGCCCTACTGAACTGCCATGTGTTTAAATTCCTATCCTCAGGGTTTTCAACAATATTTATACTGCTGTAAACAGGAACTCAGATGAGTGAGTAAAGTGTGCAGCTACAAAGCTGCCATTCTACTTTCCACAGAACTAACAGCTTTTCTTAGTAAAACACTTTACCTTTTCTCCAGCTTTCAAATCAATAGCTTCTTCCAGACTGGTAGCTAGTGCATTTTCATTATTTAAAGTGACAGCAGTTGAATCCAAGTGTGCTGGACTCACTGTTTCCTCTCTCATTCCACATGCATTGTCCACAAATATACTTCCATTGAGCTTATTTAAAGGTATTTTTTGAGGTGAAGACTCCAGCTGTCCGTGGCTTGGGTTAAGTTTGTAATGTCTTGCTAATCCTCCTTTTCCTATATAGGATTTTTCACAAGTCTGACATTTAAACATTTTGGGTTTCAGATTATAATTTGAAGAACTGAATAAAGCATCCTTTCCCTTCACCTTTCCTTCTTCATCATCTTCTATACTCAACTCAGAGTAGTCATCAGAATCAGACTGATGACCATCAGCCAAATCCTCCATTTTAATGAATTTATAATCTTTAGCTTTGTATTTTGGGGGTCGTGAAATCCGTCCAGAACGAGTTTTCACTTTCAAGGATTTTTTTAACTTGTCATCTTTTTGTTTTTTCTCAAGGCATGGTACCAGAGTATTTGCTGAACTGGCTGCAACCACGGTACTTGCAGACCTCGTAGCCAACACTGTGGCACGTGTAGCTTTCTGTCCATTTAGCATCTTAGATGTGGGAGTCTTTTTCACAGACACTGATCCATGAGACGGTAAAGGTCTCTGCATCAGGAACTGAACTGGAGACTCAGAAGAACTATGCAGGAGTAGCTGCTGCTGCTGCTCAGTTCCTGTAACAGGCTGTATCCTAATTATCTGGGGATTAATAATGCCAACTCCTGGTATGCTAGAACTTCTACCAACCGACTGACTCAGCGTTACAGTTTTGGACTGGATGGGTGCCAATGATGGCATTGGCCTTTCAGCTTCCTTCATCTGTCCTGGCTGAACTTGGACACAAATGGCTTCCAGCTGCTTTTGTGGAAAAAAGGAAGAGTTGAGATTACACAAGTACAGTATTTATACATAAAGACAATACTTGTTGAGATGACACACACATGCCCTTAAAGCAAAGCATTAAGAAAACAATGCACATCATTACTTTTCCAGTTTAACGCATCAAAGCATGGATTTCACATCAAAGCACAGATTCCCTTCCTTCAAGCTATGGGTGTTCCTGCACATACACTGCTGTTCAACTGAAGCATGTACAGTTTGCTCTTCGGCCATGTCACAGCTTTGTTTCCTGCCAGCAGGCCTGCTGGGGAACACTGGAGTCCATGCCCTCACCTAGGCAGGTTTGTAACCTTCAGTAAACCAAAGGCAGGAGAACTACACCCTGCTGAATGACATTGGCCAAATCCACATCCAGGACATCCTACAAGAAGTGCTCAGCTGAAAAAAAAAAAACAAAAAACCGTGGTGTCGATGATTAAGATGAGGTCTGCGTTACTGTTCATCTCCTTCACGCTCCCTCCTTCCTATTCACGTTTCCGCCTCAGCTCGAGCCAATCACCTGACAACCCCTGCACCCCAAAACGCGGCTGGGGCTGCACCCAAGGGCCGCTATGACTGAGGAGGAAGGCAGCAAAATAAATGAAAAAAAAAATAAAATAAAAAAACACTGCCGCCCTCCTCCCCCGGCAGCCGCACTTCACGGCGGCCGGGGCCGCAGGCTCCCTCCCCCCGCCCAGCCGGTTACCTGCTGCGGGAGGAGCCGGGCGGCCGCCGCGGCTCTGCCCTGCCGCAGGGCCACCCGCTGGGCCACGCTCTGCAGCTGCTGGGCCGCGCTCTGCACGATGCTGCCCAGCGGCGGCCCCGGGCAGGGCTCCGGGGGGGCGGCGGCTGCCGGCGGCGGCTTCTGCTGCTCCCGGGCCTTGCTGACTCGCTCGATGACCCGCTGCAGCTCGGCGGGGGCCAGCGGCGTGGCGCCCTGCCCAGGCGGCGGGGGCGGCCCCGGGCTCTGGGCGGCGGCCAGGAGCTGCTCCAGCAGCCGCCGCTGCTCCTCGGCGCCCAGCCCCGCGCCCTGCACCAGCCTCCCGTCCGCCTGCAGGTAGAGGACGGGGCCGCTCCCCGCCGCGCCGCCTTCCAGGCCGGCCAAGCGCTGCACCAGCTCCTCCGTCACCGCCAGCAGCTGCGGGCCCCCCGCGGCAGGCGGCGGGGCGGCGGGCCCCGCCACGCTGAGGGCAGCCCCGCCAGCGGCCGCGGCCCCTCCGGGGGGCTCGTCTTCGGCGGGAGGAGGGGGCGGCGGCGCCTCGGTGCCCCCCTCCTCAGGAGCCGCCATCTTGGCAGGCGTCAGCGGGCGGGACCCGCATCGCCCCCCCGGGCGGCCGCGGCGGCGCGGGGCGCGGCGCGGGGCACCTGCGGCACGCGGGCCAATGGCGCCCCCGGCAGCCGCCGCCGCGCCCCTGGGGCGGGGCCGCCCCGCACCGACGGCAGCCGCGCGGGGGCAAAAGGCTCCGGAGGGGGGCACCGGCTGTGGGGCGTTCACGCGTGTTGGGTTCCCCCCCACTTAAGCGTCTCTTGGGACGGCGCGCTCCGCCACGCGTCACTGCCTCGGGGGGGTTCCCACGGCCGCCAGAAGTGCCACCCGCAGCGTGTCCCACGCGCGGAGCTGCGACGGGAGAAAAAGCACCAGCGGACAAGGAGGGTCACGCTGCGGGCCGGCCGGCCGCGGCAGGAATCGTGTCCGCGTTGTGCCGGGGAGGGCTCCCTCAGCCGCGGAAGCTCGATGAGGCTGCAGCCGCGTGGGGCGCGCCCCGGGGGTCTCCGTGCAGCACCGGTGGGGCGGGAACGGCTGGGAAGAACCGGAGAAGGAAAAAGTTTTTCTTCTGGCCCGTACGGGGATCGAACCCGCGACCTTGGCGTTATTAGCACCACGCTCTAACCAACTGAGCTAACCGGCCAGTGATAGTGCAGTTTTTCCCCGAATGACTAATCAGGCTGATCCTGCCCCCCCGCAGTGTCCGAGAGGCGTGACCGGCGCCGCGGGACACGCTGGCTCCCTGGCAGTGCTAGGCCGGACCGCACAGGCGGCAGCACTGGGATCAGCTCCACCAGAAAGTCTTCGGCCTCGCCTGTGGGATGCCGCGCCTGGGAGGTAACACACAGGACACATTCACAGGGCGGCTTCCCCTCCCCGATATGATGCCAGTTTCGTTCAATAAAACAAAATATTTATTTGGAGCATTTATTCTAAAACGTGTCCTATTCTGGCTGTTTAACGCACTGTTGGGATCTTAAGTTTGCATGGACAAATTATTCACCGTTTCCTAGTATTTTGTTTTTTACTACATAGACCGCCATTTAAAAGATCAACTTTTCCTCTCAGCTTTCAGGCCGATGTTAAAATACACCGTGTCCGTTTAGCAAAAGGCAAACTTCATCAAGGGTAAGGGGGGGGGGGGGCCGCCATCCGGACCTTGGTCCCTCCGTTTACTCCTCGAGCGAGCTGGGCACTGGCGACACGCACCGCACCGCACCAGCCACGCCTGCGGTGCCACAGCGGGACCGCGAGGGACCAGGAGATCACCGGAGATCCCTTGAGCTCGCCGGGCTGCGAGAGACGGAACGCCTGCAGCGACGGCCTGCGCACAAGTGACACCAGTGACACCAGCAGCCAGAGCCACTGGCGCCGCCGCCGGCTTAATGGCGCCCTCGCTGGTTTCGACCCAACCCCACCGGCTCCGGGCAGACAGGCCCGCGGGGCAGCACCGCCCCGGGCAGACGAAGGCGCACACCGAGGTAGGAAGCGCCGGGCGAGGCGCAGGGCCCGCGCTGAGGGTCCCCGCGGCGCGGCAGCCGCCCGGGCGGGCACTGCAGGCGCCCCGTGCCCACTGCGCATGCGCCGCTTCCTTCAGGCCGGCCGGGGGCCGTAGTGCGCCTGCGCAGCGTCACGCGGCGCCGCGTGGGCGGGGCCCGGGGCGGGCAGCCGGGGCCTGCGCCGTTGCCAGGGTGACGGGAACACAGTATGGCGTGCTGAGGGCTGGGCCGGGCGGTGCGCGGCGGATGGGAGGGACCCGGCCGCTCTCTTCACCACCCTGAGACCTGCCAGCGAGCGCAGGATGTACAGTAAGGGGATGTGGGGAAAAGCAGCGGGCCCTGTTCGGTGTGGAAGCGGCGGGCGCATGGCCCTTCCTCAGGGGTGGCGTGGGCCCGGGCGTTTTGAGAGGGGCGGCCGTTACCGGCGACTCGGGCCCGAGGGGACTGGGGACGACCCGGGCTGAGGTGGTTGTAGGTGCTTTTGTGTTCCCGGGAAGCCGCCGTCACTGTAGCCCGCTGCCAACTCCTAGATCTTCCTACCGAGGCCGCATATGTAAGCGCTGGTCTCTGCGTGCCAGTCCTCCTCTTCAACAGGCAGCTGAGAATAAATCTCTCTCTCCTTCCCGTGAAGCAGTAGCCTGTCTGTTTTCTGGTCTTTCTAAGTACTTTCATAGAATTTGCTAAGTCTTCTCATTCTTTGTTTTGCACGTCTTTCCTTCCATTACTTAACATCGTTCTTCAAGCCATCCCATGTTCCATCCTAAACATTTGGTATTTTTGTGGATGCAATGATTATGTGTCATGGCCTTTTAACTGGCTGGAGCTGAACTTGTTGCTTTCTTCAGTTTTGGGTTGTATTTTTTCACTTTTCTCATATGCACCAATGTCACATTTAAATGTAATGGCTTTTTCTTCCTCAGCATCTTGGCATCTTTATCTGCTTTAGGTTTTATAATATTCTGTTTTGACTATGGCAGTGCAGTCTCTTCTGTCCTTCTATCTTGGATTCTTTAATTCCAAATTATTATTGATTTTTCTGTGCTCTCTAATTACAGTAATACAAGTGTAGTCTTTGAATTCCATCAGTTGCCCATACCTTCAATTCACATTGCTTTTAATTCCCTGAGTTCTGTAGTCTCCTGCACATTAAACTGTCCTTCTGTTGAGTGATTGCCTCTCTGCCATTTTCATGACCACTTTTTTGGGGTTAGACCAGCTAAGAGTGGTACAACTTACTCTTCTTATCTGCCTCTCTGCTAGCAATTCTAAGCCTGAACATCTGTGTGTGCTGAAGCAGAGGGGAGGGAAGGAAGAGGTTCAGTAATATCTAGCTTGATGAATGTTCCATGAAAGAATTGCTAATGGGTAATTAGGAACACTGTTTACTTAATATCATTCTCAAGGATTTCAGTCCTAACATGCTGATAATACTTTTAAACATTAATGTCATTCTTCATTTTTTAGTACCACAAATTCAGGTGCACAACCTGATAACAAGTTTTTATTTGTAGCTGTAGTAATTTTTAAAATTAACAGGCTTTGACCTGACTGTTGTAGTGTATGTTTGAAGTCCCTTGTTTTGGTGGGGGTATTTTGCCACCTGGTTACTTACGATCAGTTACGTGGTGCTGAAGTGGATTTTTAAGAATCTCCAGAAATCCCGGCTTGTGGACAGGGTTAAAATTTGTATTAAATTGTTAGGATCTTTGAAGTCTAAATTTTACTTCTTCTTTGTCTATGTAAACGTCTGTGTTATCCTTACAATGTCTGATTTCCTTTCAGCTTCTTATTAAATTATAACTAACTTGTTACATGATCGTTCTCATTTTCTGACTAGGATAGAAGCTCTCTCAGCCTCAGTGACCTGTTTTGTTGAGAGTTTACATGTTGATTTTCTGCATCAAAGAGACATTTCACATAATGCAGTTTTCATTCCTGATTCTGCACTTCATTCAAGCAATTGAAATTATTCAGGTCTTTGCTGTCCTTCTTTTCACTGGATGATTCCCTCTTAAGGACCAGGTTAAAGCCTCAGTTTTTTATTATGTCTAGGGTTTTTGTTTTGTATAGATAGCATTCTGTTGTAAAAAATTAACAAACCTTGCATGTTTACATGAAAAAATCCTTAGTGTTGTAAGAATGCTTTAAAGTGTGTAAAAGATTAATTCTTCTTACATTATTACAAGTCTTCAGTTTAATTTTTTTTATCATAATTTTTTTAGCCTTCCAATCTCATCTGGACTTCTCTTGTAGGAGCAAAATGCATATGTAGAAGAAAATGTAAACAAAACCAAATTGTATCAACATATACTATCTAACTTCTTTATATATGTTTTCAATAAATGTGAACAATAATGCTTGCCCTGTGTTTCTCTAACAATTTTAGTTCATTAGCACCTATGGCTGGTACACCATAAATGTTAAGATCTTATTTTCAGGTAATTTCATTTGTTTGGTGGTATTTTAATGACAGAGAATCAATTATTTGCTTTTAAGAAAGTAAAAATATGGTATTACCATGTATCAGAATCAGAGTAGGTCAATAAATAACTAATTATTTTTTGTTTGCCTTGGCTATTCTTTTCCAAGGGGACTGGCTCTGACATTCCATGAACATACAACATAGCCAGTGTGCACCTGACTGATTGCAGAGTATCAGTTGCTACCAAAAAAACCCCTCTGTTGATACTTTTTCTTTGGAATTTTTTAGGAGTGAGATTTAAGTGTTCTGAATTTACAATCTCCATATTATATTTAGCTGTGTAGACGGGAAATTAAAACTTAAAGTGGGGGTAGAGAGCATGAGGCAAAGTGTGATTTCTGCTGACAAAGCATGTTGCTTGCTGACTCCTGTTGCTTAATGAATGCCAAAGGCTGGGGATTGCCCTGCTTAAAGCACTAATTGACCAGTTATCAAATAACAGCCACATGAATTAAACAGTCTCATGGTCTCTTCCTTATTTTGGAATCTCTGTTAGAGATTGCCTCCTTTACCTGTAACGATTTTCAAATTCTGTTTCTGCTTTTAAAACAGTTCTCTACGTGGCCAATTTACATATAGTGCATTAGATGGTGTAGTTGATTTTAAATTGCTCTGGTTTTTCCTGTTACTCAAATTTAGATGGCCTAATCAGTTTATGATTCAGCATGATGGCTAATTATCAGAAAACCTAAGCAGCAGGTGATAAAAATGCAAAGAGCAACTGACAATTCTCACAGAAGTGCTGCAACTGTGTTGGAGAAAGAGGGATTTCCAAGGAGAAGATTTCTGCTAATTAAAATAGAAGTAGTTGGATCATAAGGAAAGGAGACACTCCCCCACCTTTTTTTTTTTTTAACAGTAGTAAGTGTGAAAGTTGGGGAGGAGAAAAGTGATGAAGACAACATACATTGATGGCTAGTTGGAAGACAGTGTTAGAATATCCCTGCCGAAGTAACTTTTTCCTCAGCAAAATTTCTTGGCAGGCTTTTTCCACTGTGAAGCTGTATTTACACTTGTAAATTAAACATATCTGGAAATCTCCTTGGACACAAACAGCAACTGGCATGAAAAGGCCCACATCTATGCTAGTGAATTCTCTTATCTTCCAAAACAAGGCAGTAGGACAGAAAGTGCTTGAGAAATGACCTTAGAAGGAGTCCTCACATCAAGCTGGGAAGGTGCTGAGGGGAGTGGTGGTTGTCACAGGCCAAATCCATGCCAGGGACTGTTGTCCCAGTAACTAATATAGGCAACTGCACTTCAGTGAATTTGCTGCTATCAACATAGTTTAAGACTCCTACAGTTATTCTGATTTCCCTAAAGGGTTGAACACGATAAAAAAAGGTTTCCTGCTCTGCATCCCTCAAAATGACTGGGTTTGGATCTTTCTTAAATATTAAGACTATGTCAAAAGCAACAGCAGCATTAAGGTAACCAGAATTGGCTTGTGCTCAGATGAAAATACTGGAAGAATTATCAAGAATAGAATATGTAGGTACTAAAAATAAAAGGAAGCAGGAGGACAAAGTAGGTGAAAGGAACCAGGGAGTGGGATTGGTAAGGAACAGTTAACCACAAAGCTGAAGGAGAATAAAGGAGGAAATAAAATAAATGTCAATGCTGAAGGAAATTAGAAAAAGACTCATAAATTAATATAAATAAAGCCTTTTTCATAACCTTGTGTTATCTGCTTGATTGCTTAAAATTCTGCAGAACTAGAATTGACTGTTTTCTCACATCCTTGTTTGGTGCACTTCATTATTAAAGCCAAGCCAAAAGAACAGTAAAACCCATGCTGGAACAATGACAACAGACACTTGCTTTTCAAGATAATTTTATGTTTTCAGTGGATACAAATAAAAGCGTGTGGGTTTTTTTTTGTAAATAAAGATGTTTCTTGATGGAAGAATCAAAGAGTAAGTTCAGGTATGAGTTGCTAATGTGCTGCAGCAGAACAAAGGTATGAAGTGCTGTGTGCAGAGGCATCATGTCTCTGAGCAAGGAGATAGTAGTTTATTGTCTAAGATATAAATAAATATCTTATGTGTTAGCAAAAAAACCTTTTATTTACAAAATTTCCATTAGTCAGAATTTAACAAATCAAGTATGGCTTGATATGCAGTCTTCATAACAGTTTCTGTTTTTAACATACTGAAACAATATATTTTTGTTTTTAGACTATAAACCAGTTTGTAAGATAGGAGAGGGAACATTTTCTGATGTTCTGAAGACACTGAGTCTTAGGGATGCAAAGTACTATGCATGTAAACGCATGAAGCAACCATTTCAAAGGTATGTAGTGATAGTACCACAGAAAATTGTATTTAAGTTTGGTGGGGAAGTGTGAAATGAAGACTAAGTGAAGTCTGAGTACACGTGTATTAAAAAGGTTTGCATGTATTACAGAAAAGGAATTCTGCTGCTGATAATGCAGGACCTTCCCATTTGGCATTGGGGTTATTTCCCTGGGTGCTCTAATTGATGTCATCCACTGTACTAAGTGCTGCCTGGCCACTGGGTCGAGGGTGGAAGAAGAAGAATAAGAACTCTGTAGTTGATTTCTGCTTTTCCAAATGCACTGAGTATGTTTGTGCTGGTTTTGTTTTTGCTGTTAATAGTAATAGGAGGAGGAAATGTGTCAGTTCTCTCCCTGGACAATACTTTTTTCAGTCTTACTTAAATACTGTTTTAATGGAAGTTAAAACCACTGTGTTTATCTTTAGTCCATGTATAGCATTAGTTCATATTTGCATTTATATTTAATTACATCCATCAGTGACTCGCTATATGGTCACAAATAAGTGCTGTTTATCAGTTAGGAGCATAGAGAAGAGGGCTGTGTGGAAGTGGACGTAGACTTGACGTTCTTCTCCAAATTTATAAGTGCCAAACAATGCCTTTTGGGTCACTGACTTTGTGTTCTCAGTTAAATACTTTAAGTTCCCAGTGAAGTCAGTGGGAGTGACACATTTATGCGTATGAAGTAAAATGGGACATTTTGCTCCTTTGTGAGATTTCACAATGTAAAAAAAAAAAAAAAAAAAAGGAGAGAGAGAGAACTCAAATATCTTCAGATGATGTTAGAGAACTCTTGGTCCTTTTATACATTACCTACAACTGACCAAATTGTCCAATTTATGGTCAAAAGAGCATTTAAACTCACTGCATAGCTACATCAAAGGCAGATGATGCACAATTCAGTGGTGGGGCATAGCAATAAGGCATAACAAGTAGTTTCTTTTTTTTCCATGTAGCATGTTTAAAACATCTTTTAGGCCTTTAACCCTTTGATGAATTGATTGACATATTGTTTTGATGAACACATTTTGGTGACATGTTCTTTTAGCAACAGATAACAGTGTTTTAAGCAGAACCTGCCCACACAAGCTCCTTCTCCTAGTTTCAAATTGGAAAATACTGATTTGGTGTTTACCTTCAAGTCTGACTGTGAAAAGGCTTGTATGTCCTGTTCTCATCCATTACAAAGTGTGCAAAGCTCTTTGTTTCCTGCTTCCTCCATAGAGTTTCTGTAGCTTGTATTTTGTTAAAATCTAGGAGGGCAACAGAACAATGAAACAATAGTTGAATGGTGTCCGTTTTTCATGTGAGAGGTTACTATCAAAACTTAAAATTGTGTTAAATTTGGCAGGGCTAGATTGTCACTTTCAGCCTCCTGCTGAGCAGTAGTTGGAATGCATGCTACACCAGTGCAGAATAAGGAGTATCATACGTACTATTATGCAGCACAAAATTTCTCCCAGGTAGTTTCTTGACATGGTAACTGATGTCTGGACCACAATACATTACTACTTACCTAGTTTGGGTAAGTCCACATACTCCAGCCTGCAAGAAGCAGGGAAGCCATTCTCCTGATCACTGATTTGCTCTGTAAGGAAATCAAGCAGGAGAACAATTTATCAGGCCCTGTGTTAAAAGTTCAGTTACAGAACAGAGTAGAGTAGGTTCTGACAGTCTCATGACAGGGAAGAAAGAATTATCATCCAGTCCCTGCCTGCAAGTCAGTCTTTTCTTTTCTTTTTAATTCAACTTTAGTATGAAACAAGTGAATGATCTGAGAGAAGTACAAGCATTAAGAAGGCTGAATCCTCATCCTCATATCATTACATTGCATGAAGTTATTTTGTAAGTATGGTAATAATGTCTTTCTTTCTTATTCCTTTATTTGAATGATATCCAGTAACTTTTAGGTCTAGAGGCAACTAACCTGTAGCCACTTAAACATCTTTTTTTTTTTTTTTTTCCCCCACAGAACAAAAAACCCACCAAATTTGTTAAATTCTAAAGTATCCATGCCTTGTTGTTAAGAAAATCTGATGTAGCTCTCACTTGCTCTGGCTCTTTTGCAGCAGACCAAAGTTATTTCAATGTCACAATTAAAATTACAGACTAGATATATTTTACATGTAGCTAAACTTCATATAATAATATGTACTATTTGCTGGCAATTTCAACCCATGTCTCATTCATTGGATGCTTTAACTGCATGACATCACCTCTACTGGAGACAGTGTTTTGGTCAGAGCTTATCTGCTGAAATAGGCTGTGGTACTTCAGGGGTCTTTGTCAGTTTGAACTAGGGATTGAGGCAAACTAATTGGCAGTATCATTTAATAGGAAGATTTACAGACACTCCATTGCAATAGTAGAAGTTTAGATCTCTAAATTAGGTAGCAGCTGAACTGTGAGCTTGGAAATAGATCAGTCAGTGGTGAAGCTGGGTTCCTTAGCTTTATTTGACACTTAAGTGTCTTCTAGGGACATATTCTGTCTCACAAAGAGATCAGGTTGTATAGCAGCATCTACTCCATCACTGCACATTAAATGTCATCACTATGCAACAACAGACATACACTTTATTATTCAAATGCTTGACACAAAACTTGACTGTTCTAAAATATTTTTTTCAAGCTCTTCAGGCTGTTTTATTCCTCTGCTCAAGGCTCTGGTACTGTACTGTTATTGACAAGGCTGTTTTCTACAAGTCTTTGGGAAGCCAGCAATGGTGTCAGCAGCTTAGCTTTCTGGAATTCTCAGCTTCAGCTGCTGTGTTGGTAACAAAGTGTAATCCAGATGGCCAGCCAGCTCGCCTAGCTCCTTCACAGTCTGTCTGCAAACTGAATTGCAGATTGTACCCTCAACCTTTTGCTGTCTGGGTTCATGGAACAGAGGGGGTGTACTTTAAAGCAGTTATCTTAAAAAAAAACCAAAAAACTGAAGACCTAAAGACATCTGCCTCTGCAGAGCAGTGAAACAGAAAATAAAATGTCAGATCTATTATCATATCGTGATAATACTTAAGAGCTGTTGTCAGCAAAACACAGATTCCAGTTAGATACTCATTTCCATGCAATAGAACAAAAAAGTATTTTCATATATGGCAGAATGGCTTTCCTGTCTTTTATTGTAAGATGGTATCAGTTAATTTACTGGAAATTTCATGATACTGAACAGTGTGATATGCCCAGAAAAACATGCCTTCAAATGACTTCATGGAGTAAATCAGTTAACTTTTGCAATGGACACTTTGGATAGCATAAACTAAAACTAGGATATCTCAGACCCTAAGTTGAAAAACTTCTATGAGAAAACACCAGTTAAAAATGCAAATGTAATTTTTTTATACTGGTTGAACTAAGAACTCTTTTCTACACTGTGTACAAATCAACATTTCTGCCTTAAAGTCTCCTTATTTGTTTCTTTAGTGATAAAAAAGATGGCACCCTTTCACTGATCTGTGAACTTATGGACCTGAGTATTTATGAGCTGATAAAAGGTACGTAGCTTATCCTTAAGGAACCCACTCTTGTATAGATAACAAAGTTTAATTAATTGTTTTTCAGTTGGTTGTTCACTGTTATATGTTATAAAACTCGAGGGAGTTCTTGTGCTGTAGTGCTTTACTCTTTATTTCTTTCCTGTGCAATATACCCACTTGTTTAAGGCATGGATGCATGCAGAAGGTTTGTAATTAATCAGGTCAGTGGACATCTATTTCTGCAGTCAAACTTTACACAAAAACATGGAAACAATATTGACTGCAAAACACAAAATAATTGCTTTATGTGACAAAATATACAACTTAAAATAGGTTATTTGTTAGGACTAATGATATAACAAGAAAATTATTCCATTTGTTTCAGAAACTACTGAATCAACAAATAGTGATTTTTTAGTTATTATATCTAGTTGAAATGCTTTTAACCAAATTTTCTCTATAAAATTAACATTATTCCTGAAACCTCCTATACTTAAAAATTCTGGAGCTGTTTATTGAAGCAGACAGGAGACCGTCACGTTTAAAGCAGAGTTCCTACAAACAGTTTAGAACAAAAGCTGATTTAAAACCAGATCTCATGTAGACACCAAAGGCGTTGGAGACAGCAAATGAAGGGACACTTATAATTCAACATTAAAAGAGGATTTTCTGAGTAATTAAAGTTGTGTGATGTCTTAACAGTTGGGAGAGTCATTTAAGTAACTGAGCGTGCAACTGTCATTCAGTCTAATGGAATGGATAAAAGACCTGCTCCCAAACATTACGTTAGTGACCCTGGGTATTTGGATCTCTAATAGGAGTTCCTGACCTAAATAAGAATTTGAGGTTAAAATGCAGTTGCTTTGCTGATCACTGAAGCAGACATGAATATTTGCTGGTTTTAACAAGACATCTTATTTTTCCAGGGTAAATTTGTTAACCTGTAAAGTCAGAATAATGGGATATAGGAAGGAGTCCTCATTGGATAGTAAGTTAGTCCGGTGCATTAAAAACATTTCTGCATCTTCTCCTTCCAGGAAAGATACTGTACATTAGTTAAGAAAAATCAGAATGCTTTGGTTTCTTCTTTAACTGCCTTTTTTTTAACCTCAGAGTATTTCCTTTTTTTTTGGCTACATTTATCACTGTTTAATTCCTTTCGTGTGAAAAAGCCTGCTATATTAAGCATCATATACAGATGGAAATTAGTCTAATAGTTTCAGTAAGTCTGCTACATTTTGTTTTGTGGGTTTTTTTTAATAAAGCTTCTATAAAATTCAAGTTTTGCATAAGGTGATTGTTTTCCTGCCACTTAGTTTTAAAAACCTACTTTTTTATGGCATGGTGAATCAGTTAAAAATTAAATCTGTGTTCACTTGTAATCTGAAATGCTGCCATTAGGGGTTATCCAAACATTAATCTGGGTCTGTCTGAACTACTATAAATTGCTTGTTCTTCTTATGGTTTGGATTTTGTGTCTGGACTGTGTTTACCATGATACAGTGTCTTTTTTTCACCTGGTATAAGGTGGTGGTGGCGGCACATGGGATAGAGCTTATCAAATCATAAAAAGAAAAATGGATTCTGACTAAGATTATAAGAAGTTAAATCAAGTATTTTGATATTTTGCAGTATTAAAGTAATTAAGTGTTTTGCATTTTTCAGAAGTTAACTTTGGAGTTTCAAAGTAGATGTATCAACACCACAATTTCCTATAGGGCAGAAATAGGTTTTTATTTGTTTTCTCCCTTGAGCAGTTCTACTTGTGGCTTATTGCAAAGTCAATAAATGTAACGTGGGAGGCATTTCAAATAATCAATATGGCAGAAATGCCAAGTATGTAATTAAATTGCAACATTAATCTTTCTGAGCCAGAACACTTCTTGACTGAGAATATTTGGATAACAATGGGAAGTAGAAGGAGCTCCTTTTGAATTTTCAGCGTTGAGGTCTGAAGGAGTGTATTACTAATTTGTAGAACAATTCAGCTGTGTTCATTAGCAATGCTCTGTCACAAAACTGTTTTCAGAGTGTACAAAAGTAGTTAAATTTCAGATGATTTGTAGTCTTCTGAAAATGCCTAGTGTATAGTAATGTGAATGCTTGTCACCTCCTGACTATTCTGTATTTTGCAAAATTAATTCTGATATAGCTGCAGAGCAACTTAAAAAAGCTTTCAGTTAGAAAGCTTTGTATGAAGTTTTGTAATGAAGAAAAACTTGAAGCAGGGGTTGACTGAAAATTAATTTCTAATTTGACAAGGCGTATGGAGACACTTCTGTAATTAGAAGAACAGTTTATTGTCATGCTACTAATGTGGAAAGTTGATTCTCTGGGTTTGTTTTTCCTTAATAAACCAACAGATTTGTGTTATTAATCAAGACAAGGCCATTTGTCTTTACACAAAGTCATAATACTCTTGCTATTAATTTATAGTGGTATCAATTGGGTCATCCAAAGCGATGAAAAAAATATCGCTCAGAGAGGGATGGGGAAGATGCCTCATGTGAAAACAGTTGTAGCCTCAAGTGCTGCCACCTTACGATTCCCTTCATCATTATTTCCAGCTAAGGTTTCTCTAATGATAAATATGGAAGTAGAAGAGCATTTGCACCAGATTTTACTAGTGGCTTGTAATGAAAAAACAATTGAGCATAAGTTGTTTTTGTGAAGCCCTGATATTTGAAATACTAATAATAATCCAAGTTGGTTTGAATAGCTGCACTTTATAAAATCTTTTCTATTATAAATGACAAAAATCCTGATGTTGAAAACACCGTTTACCTCTATTGGGGCAATAATACTACAGTTCCTGGTGTAAATGGTATTCAATCTCAAGTGCTTTGTTATCTAATCCTGCTCAGTGGATTATGTGGTGGCTGAAATCAGTCAGAACACAGGTCCTGCTGGCTGCTGGCCCCTGCAGCTTCAATGAGTTAGTGTCCTGGTAATCTCCCTCCTCCTCCCCAGCCAATTACTCATACTACTGTCAGCAGGCAGATCAGTACCTGCTTTGTTTTTCAAAAATGTGGTCATTTCTGCCTCTGCTGATGACATTGCAGCTTTGCATAAGGGCTTTACAACAAGCTCAGAAGGTCTTTGGAGCCTATAAAAGAAAAAAAAGTGGAGTAGTTACTGAATGGCTCTGAAAAATAGATAAATATTATAACTCATTATTGTGCAACAGCAATAAGCAAGCTACACTACATAGGTTAACCTTGAATTTGCAAGTCAAATGTGAATTGCAGTCATTGAAGCACTGCAGTAATCCGACGTGATTGATTTGAATCTTGAACCTTAAGGACAATTACTTTGTTTAGAAAGGAAATTAGACATTTAGAAGTGAAGTATTGCAGTTCTGTTAGAAACTGGGAAACATACTGCAGTAAAAGCTAAGGCAGATCACAGACTTTTCAACTGACAGTTGTTAGCTGAGCTATTCTGGTGCATACTGAAATCTAAATTGTGTCTGAAGTTGAGTAGAAAATGGATTATGAAGGTAGCTATAAATGACAGAAATAGTATAACTGCAATAGGTAGTGTTAATGCACTGTTGGAAGCTGAAGAGTAGTTTTTTTTGTTCTCTTGTTTGCTAAAAAGGACTTGTACAACTTGAAATTTAATTCTAGGAAGGACAAAACCATTACCTGAAAAAAAACTTAAGAACTACATGTACCAGTTATGCAAATCTCTTGATTACATACATAGGTAAGAGACCTGGTTCAGCAACAGTTTTACAGTCAATGTATTTATTATACATTTATGTCAGGGTCATCTCTAAGCAGACACAATTATCTGGGGCAGCAGGCTGCTGCAGGGAGAGAAAACGCCATTGCCCAGATGCATTTTTGCCTGTAGCAGAGCCCTGGGAGGCAGCAAGTAGGCAGCCCATGCTGCTGGCAGCACCCAAAAGGGTCCCCAGCAGCTGCTGCAGGAAGCCCTTCTGGGAAGGGGTGGCCCTTGCAATCCTTTGGTATCCCTGGTGAGAGCAAAAGCAGAAAGTCTGGCCTCGCCTCCCTAGTCTTACCCTTTCCCCATTCCCATACCTGTTGTCTCACCATAGTGGAATCACTGATAAAGTTTATCTTTTAACTGAACTTTTCTCTCTTGTGTTTATATTGATACAGAAATGGGATATTTCACAGGGATGTGAAACCAGAAAACATATTAATAAAGGTAATTACTTTTATGTGAGAATATTTAACTGAAAATGAAGTATATCAGTATTTTTCTCTTTACTCTGAGAAGTAATGCTTGTTTATGAATAAAAGTATAGTTTTAAAATACTATAGACCATTACTTATCATGCTGTGTTACTGATCTAGAGGAATGAACAGGCAAGTTTGTTGTTAGCTAAAACCTGAAATGGGTTGGATGTGTTACAGCCTGCATGTGGTCACTCTGATCTACAAACCTGTTCTTTATCCTCTATCAATAGATATTTTCCTTTCTGTGTCAGCCTAGGAACAAGCAACAGGGTTCAGTAGCTTGCTTTCTACATTCAATTCCTGCATTTAGTGGAAGTTACTCATACTTCAGAGAGTAGAAACTTTCAGATTATTTATTCATTAAAATCTACTCTCCTGAGAGTTTCAGCATGTTATTTTGCTCATGTCTGAAAAGGCAGGATTTCAAAATTCTGTTTAGGACATTTTATTTTCTGGAGATAAGCTTTTTGTTTAAGTTTTAGAAGTGTACAGGAGAAGCCATTACAAAGAGAAGCCAAAACCACCTGTTACATCAGTGCAAAATACAAGAACTCTAAGAAAATAACTTAATCCAGATGTCCTATTTGTCAGCCTTCCCTTCAGTAATAGTCCATATTCTTTTCAGTTAACTCTTAGCTTTTTATTTTAATGATGTAGAAAATGGCGTTTGCACATATTATGGGACACAGGTATCTTCAAGCTACTTGGTATTTGATTGCAGTTTTACTGCCATATTACTATCCTTGGGATTTCTCAGAGTTTCTCCTTAAAGTAATCTGTGGTTGTTTTTTTTTTTTATGATGACTACTTCACACGTTTAAAAAAATATATCTTTGCTTTAATATTTCGGCCTTTCTAATTAATCAAAATACTTTGTTTTTGCAGAAGAACACCCTGAAGTTGGGAGACTTTGGATCTTGTACAAATATCTATTCTAAGCAGCCCCATACAGACTATGTCTGCACACGCTGGTACCAAGCACCCGAATGTTTGCTTACAAATGGCTACTACAGTTACAAAATGGATGTTTGGAGTGCTGGCTGTGTTTTCTATGAAATGGCAAGGTACAGTGTTCAGTGGAGGGTTTTGCTTATTATGAATCAAGAAAGTCAAAAGTAAATAACTCAAATAAGGAACACATGTTGTCGTTAATATGATCTTTGTTTCCATGGTTTTGTGGAAGCTTCTTTTGTGATTAGTCTGCAGGGCTCATGAGGCAGCAATCCTGTCTTGTCTGGCACTCTGCACCCTATGGCAGGTTAGGAGTAAAGCAGTGGGATGTTCAAGAGAACATAGTACCAACAAATATTATTTACAAGCAAAATAATATTTTTAAACAGTTTGTTGGGGTTTTTTGATTGAGGTTTTTTGGTATTTTTTTGTTGGTTGTTTGGGTTTTTTTTCCATTGGCTTTGTGTTTGAGTTTGGTATGAACTTGTTTTCTCTGCTTCATCTCTGAAGAGAGGAGGGCTCATTTCCTGCCATGAGCATCACTGTCTGTCTTCAGACTTAAAGCACTTGATGGTAAAATCTTTCCCTCTTTTTCTGACTTACTCTTCTGCAAAAAACAGACATTAGAAAAGACATTCCCTTTGATTTATATTATAGTGTCTAAAACTCTTGCACAAGGATCTTATGTCCTGGAATATTTTGAAGTTGGGTTCTGATGAAGGATGGTTTCAGGAAAACCCAGATTAAAATCCTTTAAGCTTTTCAATGATGATGAAACTATAACTCAATGAAAATTGTCACTGGTCTTCAAGAAAAAAAGGAAAAATAACCACCATGAGTATCTCTCCGGTATCTTTGTGCCCTAGCAACAGCAGCAGTTCTTTATTCTCCTCCCACACTGCTGTCTCTGATATGCAACCAGGAGAGATAACATTTGTTTTGCTTCTTTCCTCCTCCTCCACATGGCAAGTGCAGCTGCTGCCATCACAATCACATTATATGACAGTCCTTATGCTTTGCCTGCTAACTTGTAGAAACAGTTCTGCTTTGGTCAGAAAACTGTTAACAGAAAAATCCCAAATGTGGCACTTCTCTTGCAAAGTAAATCGGGACCAAAAGCTTTAAAAATGTTGGGGTTTTCCATTTCAGTTTGAATCAGGTGGGCTTTGAAGTTGGGCGAGAAAATGACACACTGCAAACTTCAGTTTTCTTAGGGTAAAAAGCTTTAAGGATATTTCCTCATAATTCTAGCTTTCATTCTTTGCACATTTTCAGACTTGATAGGTGTGATCAGAGAGAAATAAGGAATGTTGATTGGAAATTACTGAATTAAAAAAGATATGGCTTTGCCAAGCTAAAGGAAGTTATTGACAGGTTTGTTTCTTTTTAATGCTAGTGAGCATTTGTGTAAGCCTTTATGCTTTACATTTTACTCAGCCATGCTTATCTTTAAAACCTTGGATCTCCCTCTTTCTGTTCCTTATAAATCATGGTTCCCAGATTAGATTTTTTGTGGATTGTCCTTCCCTAAGTTAAAGCTCTACATTTAGAGAGAGGACATTTTCATAGTTCACACAGAAGCTGCTACCAACTGCTTGTCTCAATATAGCTGCACAAGATGAATCAGATCTCTTTTTTTCTCCTTCCTCTACTCAAAGCTTTATAAAGACCTTCAGAGCAGTGTGCAGCCAGCTGTTTGAATTTGCAAACAGTTACAAGAACTCTCCTCCTGCTAAGAGGGCTGAATGTATTGCTTTCAAGAATCATGTGATGCTACTGAAGTGTTTCTTAAATTGTAAGCCTAAGGAGATGCTCTGCTAACATGGGAAAAGGCAATGTGTGCAAGAAAAAAAATGTTAGTGGACCTAACTTATTAAGTCAGATTTCTCTATTGAAAACAACGTTTTCAAGGACTTTCTCCAAGTTTTCTATTAGTTGAGGATGAAGCTCAGGAATGCAGTTCAAATTACCAACTTTCCAGTATTGCTGCTCACAAATAACCTGTGTGTTAGGAATGGGATGTTTCTTACATATTCTATGTGCATGCACAACAGAAGGGACTGCTTGGCTCTGCTCTCTTGAAATGAGGAAAACACATTGTCTTCTGGGATCTGCCACTTCACTGGAAAAAAACACAGTCCCGTATCCATTGCTTTTCACCAGGAGGGATGTTCTCTTTACACATCAAAAGAAGCAGGGCCAGCAGAGCAAGGGAGGTGGTTCTCCCCATCTGCTCTCATGAGACCCTACCTGGAGTACTGTGTCCAGTTCTGGAGTCCTCAGCACAGGAAGGACATGGAGCTCTGTAGCGAGTCCAGAGGAGGGCCATGAAAATGATGAGGGGGCTGGAGCACCTCTCCTATGGGGACAGGCTGAGTTGGGGTTGTTCAGCCCAGAGAAGGTTCTGGGGAGACTTTGTAGTGGCCTTCCAGTACCTGAAGGGACCTACAGAAAAGCTGGGGACGGACTTCTTTACAAGGGCATGTAGTGACAGGATGAGGGTGTAGTGGTTTTAAACTGGAAGAGCAGAGATTTAGATGAGACATTATGTAGAAATTCTTCACTATGCAGGTGGTGAAACACTAGGACAAGTTGCCCAGGGAAGCTGTGGATGCCCCATTCCTGAAAGTGTTCAAGGCCAGGTTGGATGGGGCTTGAAGCAGCCTCGTCTAGTGGGAGGTGTCCCTGCTCATGCAGAGAGGTTGGATGTGGATGATACTTTAAGGTCCCTTCCAGCCCAAACCATTCTGTGATTCTATAATATTTTACGCCAAACCTGTGAGGAGAGGTCAACTATAGATTTCTGTTTAAGAACCCAAAGTACTCAGTCCACCCAGACACACAGTTGTATTAATCTTTGTTCACATGTTGTCCTTCAGTTGTTTGTTGGTATTAAACTGCTCACAAATGAACAATTTAAAAATGTATCTTCCTCATAAATGAAATAATTTTAACTGAAGTGGCAGGGGTGCCACTTTAATTTAATTGTGTCTTCTCGAGTGCTAACACCATCTCTCACCTTGCAGTTTTCAGCCTCTCTTTCCTGGATATAATGAGCTGGACCAAATTTCAAAAATCCATGACATTTTAGGCACTCCTGCTAGCAAAACTCTCCTCAAGTTCAAGCAGTAAGTGTGTATTCCCATGGTTATTAACCTCACTGTTTGAACATCCACAGTGTAACTGTACAACTGTGTGCAAGTTCTCTTCAGGGAACCACCACCAAAATCTAATTCTGTTGGGAAGGCTGCTGACCAAAGAGCCATGTCTCTTACCCCTGCCCAGAGACACACAGTGTGATCCTTGTAGGCAGAGCAGAGGAAATCTGAGCCTGTATCAAATTTTATTTGGCCTTTTATTTGTTTAAAACAAATTATATAACTTACTAGGAAAGAAAACATTTTTTCCAAGTATTGCTTGTGTCCCTAGTAAACGATTGTCTACATCGGATGAGAACAATTTTTTTCACTAAATTGTACTTCTCTCTGAATGTGCATGAATAACTGTTCTCAACTTGCTTAACACAGGTCAAGAATTGCCAGTTTTGATTTCCCCATTAAAAAAGGAAAAGGAGTACCTCCTCATGTGCACAATTTGTCTGCCAAAGGCTTCTCTCTCCTGTATGCAATGCTAAAATATGACCCTGATGAGAGAATTGCTGCCCATCAAGCATTACAGCACCCTTATTTTCAAGAACTCTGGCAAGTAACTTCAAATCACTTCAATCTTGAAGACTAACATTAAAAAGTGGGGGGAATGATGTGTGCTTATTATTTCAAGTGGTCTGAAATGAAGTTTGTTTATAGTGCTAGTACATAACTTGCAATACAAAGAGTGGAATTCAGTCAACATAATTCTTTGCATTGAGTCCAAACTTGACCTAAAGCACAACTGTTATTTTTCTCTTTTCTTTTTCTTTTTTTCCCCAAACTTTTTAGGGGAGCTGATGCACAACCTTTGGCCTTGCACAAAAAATTAAGATTACTTGGAAATAAATCAGGGTCGGTACCTCTGCATTTGTTGCAAGTTTCAAAGGGAAGTCAAAGACAGGTAATATTTAAGTGGGAGAACTGTCAGCCCATTTAGAGAAAGTAATTTGTGACACTGAGCTTGTTGGCTAGAAACGTTTGACTTAAGATAATGACATGGTTTCATTCATCTGCCTAAACTCTGGTCTGGATTGGGTCTGATGCACTTCCTTCCCCTCCCCCTGAAGCCCTGAAACACGAGTTACAATTTAGAAGCTGTGATACCACTTAATCCTTTCAGTAGACTCTTGTCATAGTTGCTATTACTTATAGGGTCAGTTCTATGTAGGCTTTTTCAGTATCATCCTCATTTTGCTGAAGAGTTGTAGCAGAGACAGAAAAGGTGCTTCTGCCTCTTCAGGCCTGCAGTCTACATTTCGAGCAAATAAATATGAGGGTTTTTTAAAACTTAATTATCCCGTGTTTGCCCAGTATCTGGGAAAACTCTAAACTTGTATTTGACACTGGAAATAAAAAAATTAAAATCTGATTAAAAATTCTGGCAAACTAAAACTTTGTGTATATTAAAGCTATGTGAAAAAAGCTCAACATACTCACTCATAAGGGTTTGCTCAGTCTGCAAAGTGAGATTGAAGTTAGTATTACATGAAAACTTTTTGAGAAAAACAGGTTTTTATCAAAAATAACGAATTACAGTAGCAGAAAAACCCCAAAACTTCTGTTCTGCATTTAACCTTGAAAGCACAAACTCTCATTCCATTGGAGCAGCCACTTTTTCACTTTTTCCACCAGTTTAGCTCTGGGGTTCATCAGTGTAGGCTGGGTAAGAAGTTCCTTAGGAAAAATTGCAAGAAACATAAAGTGATGCATAAATTTTGAAAAAAGAATTAGCTAAAGTAGTATTTGCCTGAGGTTCTTGGGGATTTTTCCTAATAATTTGGATTTTCTTTTACTTTTATTCCTTAAGTTGCCCTCAGAAAGAAACTGAATCTTGTTTATTTATTTTAAAAGCATTATCTTGGGCGAGTCCAGGAAAAAACAAAACAACATGGAGCTTCTGGTGCAGAATTACCAAAAATCAATAATTCTGCAGTAGCCTCATTGCCTTCCTGCTCTACTCCTACATTGCATTCTGTTTTCCAGCCACCTAAGGAAAATGGTGAAGCCTCCATGTTGCAGTCCCTTAGATTTTTTGGATCAAACATCAAGGTATAGATTCTAACTTGCTCTTTAAGGTGCAATGGCAAAAGAAGTTTTACAGAGCGTATTTCAAACTTCTGTCGTTTCCTCAACAGTCTGAGAAACAGAAGGCACTTAAGTCTTCCCTGAACCATTTCCACTTACCTGCTATAGAACCAAGAGGAGGAGGTTACCGACCACCTTGTAAAGCACCGGAGTGTGAGAAAACACACGGCCATGCAGGGAGAGACCCACTCGTGCTGCCCTTGCCAGAGATCTCCCCAGCTCAGCAGCACCTTGTTCTGTGTTTCTCTGACAATCTGTAGGCAAAGCCCACCAGCTTATGGAGGGCTGCTCACCTACCATTGTGGTGTTCTGTTCCCCAAGGGTATCAGTATTGAATTAAAGCTTTGTTCTGGCAGAGCTCAGAGAGCACTCTGTATTGAACTTACTAAGTATTTTTTCCTTTTAGAACCTGATGGAGGAGGAGGTTGGTTAAAAATAACATGAAAGGATTCTTTGAGCTTCAGTATTAGTAAGGGAATGTGAGATACAAAATATACATTTTCATACTGTGTTAGAAATGAGAGCTAACCTTGGTGATTTTTTTTTAAATGTAAAAAATATCTTTCAGTCAACTCGGGAGTGTATTCACCTCCTATATTTAATAACTTCAACCTCAAGTTTTAGTGAGAAAGTGCAGGTAGTGCAATCACTTGAGAGACTTCATTTTGATGCAGTTTCTGTAACTGCCAAATATTTTAGTAACTAAAATCTAGCTAAAAGCTGAAGTGACTTTTTATCTTATTCAAAAGCAAATGAAATTTAGTCAATAGTTTTCTTCATGCCATTGATCTTCATCAAAAGTTTTAACAGTGACATTGCTAGTTGCTTACAAGAGCAGTAAAGGAATCTGTCTTACTGTGCTTCAGAAATTTTGCACACAGATCATCAGTAACAATTCAGTGTTACTGTTTCCTAGTACCATAAAAGGCAAGAGTTAACAGGCCTTTAGTTGGAAAGAGTAGTTCTTGCAATTTGATACCATTGATTTTAAAACTCCTGAGAGCTCTAAAAGAAATTGCAATCACTAATTTACAGTACTGAAATTTGATGATGTGCTGCAAAACAGTTTTGCTATTTGAAAAAAAAAAAGTTTGTGCAAGTCATTCTTGGCTGGGAGTTTAAAAATCTTCTGCTTACCAAGTGTGCATGAAGGAGGTTTTGCAAATAACATTTTTTTGGGTTTTTTAATAGTTCTAAAAGATACTCTGCTCACAGTTGGGAAATTATCCACTTTTTCACCCGTCTGCCTGAACCAAACACCTGTGGGGCTGCTGTGCTACAACAAAGTGAAACCCGAGCAGTGGGCGCTAGAGGCAGGCAAGGCAGCTGTTGCGTTGGAAGGCTCCGCTGCCGCTGGGGCGCTGTGGAACGGGGCACTGGGAAGCAGAGCACAGGGGGGTTACTCAACCAACCCTTGAGCAGCAATTTGAGATGGATGCCCAAAGTAGCTATTCCAATCACGTAAGATGCAGCTCAGAGCAGTAAAATACACCTTAACATAAAGCTTTTATAAAAATACTACTTACCTAGAGTAAGTGATGGCCATTATGCTCTCAGCTCTTCTGCTGACGTTTTAACAGGGTATGCATTTGTGATAATAACAATTGTTCTCACTCAATTACAGGTTTTCCAGGTGGCTTTTTTGTTGTGGTTTCTGTTGGTTGGTTGCTCAACACTGGCTGGATTCTGTTGTAACTGCTTCAGATCCTGTTCCCTCTTTTGTCATTCAGCTTCCAGATAACTTTGAACATGCCCAAATTCCTCACTGTAACTTTTCAGTGTTGGGAAGCTCGTGAGACTCAAGTCCCTTATGAGTCTTTTTAAGTTCTACTGCTTACAAACACCTATCTAATGTTGCTCTCCACGTTTTGAAGAAGGTATTGTTTTCATACACAGGGCTGAGGTTCAACGACAGGTAGTAGCAGATATTCTAAGATGTGAAAATATCAGCAGGCTAAAATGTTTGTAGTGCATACTGTGGGAGTAATTTTTTGCTATTTATTCCAATTTGACTATGCAAGTTGTAGATCTTGCACCTGCATCATGGCCTGCTGTGCCTTTGCTCATTTAATTCCAGTTCTTCATAATGAACTTTCAGAATCTCAATTGCAAGAATGGAAAAACATCCCAGCACTGGCAAGAATTCTTGTAAAATAAGGGTATAGTACATGAACAAGGCTCAGCAGGGAACCCAGTATTGCTGCTACCCACCCCAGGTATGCCACAGAAGTGGCAGATTTCTCTTACTAAGACTGAACAAATATATTACCAGAGTTTTAGTGGGAGAAGTGCTGTATACCAGTAGAGTGAGAACATTACAGTAAAGGGGGAATTAAACAGCAGAACATATCAGGATAGCTAACTGCTCTTTCTCATTTTATTGCAACACATACTGGATGGTTGCTGTCTTTCCTCCAATTCAAAGCAGAAAATATGCTCCTGACCATGGTATCTTGATGTGCAGAGGGGTAAATGAAGACTGGCTGTTGTACTGCTTTGTTACAGTTAATCATCTCCCTACTTTCCTGTTGGCAGCTCATACTGATAGAACTGATGGACAACTTCAGTAGGAATGCAGTACAGTTTTGGTTTGAGTAACTATATTGAGGGCTGCAGGAGTATATATGAAAGAAAGGTGTGATGCTAAGCTTAGGAAATGGAATTAAGGCCTGCAGGTGTACAGGCAACAGTGACCTCTGGCTTCTTTGGAACTCTGAGCTGAAGGTGTCAGGAGCTTAACCAGGTGGGTTCTTTTTGTCCAGAGAAGATGATGAGTTGGGCATCGTGTGCAGCAGTAAAAATGATGGTCTAAAAACAGGTAACTTACTGTGTCTGAGGGATCTTGCTCTCCAGTTATTAATTTCTTACAAGATTAAAAAAAAACTACTACCCATATTTGGCTGATCATTCAGACTCAGAGCTCTCTTACCTAGCATCATGCAGTAGGCAAAGGCTCATATTATCAGGAGTATGTTCCTGATGGAGATATGCTAATTGTATTGGTCACTTCCCATAATCTTATTCTGGAAACCTCAAACCACAGATGCTGAAGTTTAAATATTTCAACAACAATACATTCCCCTCAAATCCTGTGTGCACAAGATACTTTTCTTTCAGATGTGTTGGTTTCTGTAATTAATATCAGGCAGGTAATTACCCACACACTGGGAAAAGAGTTTTGTTTGTGGGTTTTTTTGAAAGAGATTAAAAAAATCAGACTTTTTGTTAAGTTTTAACTTGAGGAGAAAAGGCTATCAGAGTAATATCTTGTACATTACCAGCAATTCTCTCTAACATACTCTTATCTCTGGGGCTGTCATAATGAAAAAGGCAATTTCATATTCAGCAGATAGTTTTTGCTATGAAAACTGTGCATTTCAAGTGCAGGACCATAATGGAATGTTTTCTTCATTTATTTTACACTTTCAGGTGGATCTTACACAGTCTGGCACATACACTGCTTCACAGGTATTTATTTTATAACCAGTTTGTTGCTGTTAAACCTCTGGAGACAACTTATACTTCTCTGGCTGTGGGATTAGTAGGCAAACCTCAGTTTTTCCCACCTCCTTTGTGTTTAAAATATACCCAGCTTTGAACTGCAAACTGTATTGTTTCTACCCTCATTTTTCCAGCTAAAATTTCATTTTTATATGATCCACTTTTCCCTACTTTGTTAAAAAAAAACCCACATTATTTATTAAGAGCTGCTTCTATAGTAGAACTCTAATTTCTTTCCAGGTAAGTTATTAGTATCCCTTTTCTGCCTGAAATGTTTATTTTCTCTATGGAATAAAGGCTGGGATGGGAAGTACAACCTTCTAGATGATTGTCTAGTAGTAAAGGAGAGGCTGAAAAAAGAAAACCCACGTACACTCCTTGTGTGCTGTTCAGCTGTGATCTGTAGCAGGGACATACTCTGCAAATGCATATGAAGGAGCTGCTCGTGTTACCCTAATGTTGGAGACTACACTTCTGTCAGTACCAGTTTTGTTTTTCCAGCTGAAGGACAAAAGCATTTTAAAATTATGATATATTTTCTCAGCTGTTTCATTTTTACTCAGACCATATGAAACACTTACATATTCTACAGGGAGATAACTACACTAGTTTTCAGTGAGGAGGTTTATCTGTATTTTAGCAGTTAAACCCACTCTGTTAATAAAACAAAACTTCTGAACAATAATCCTGCTCACTTTCAGTGTTTTCCCCACTCCTCATATTTTAGAATTTAAATAGATAAGAATCATAAAGTCTAGCTCTATCTTAAATGAAGTCAGCTCCCTAAATGCCAGCTGATAAATGTATCTGGCAGTTCTCTACATGCTGGTTGCATCACAAGACTTAGTAACAAGTACCTACTGCAGTTGCTTCTCCCCAGATATTCATTCATTTTCTGAAAAAAAAATTAACTTCATGCCTGAAAGTGTCTCAAGTTTACTTGCAATTTTAAAAACTTCTACCAGAGAGCAGGAAGGGTACGAACATGTGGCCCCCACCACAGCGTGTGAACACAGGGGTGTTCCCCACTTCCAAGCAAGTCCTGCCCTGTCTGCTGGATGCCCAGCTGCAAGATTCCATGAAAACCCAAGTGTGAACATAGGATTAAAGGGAAAGATACAGCAGGTATTTCCGTCTTCTGTCCTTTAGAGGCTTGACATGAAGCAACACCTCTGGGTGGGGATTTTGATCTTTGCAAGGACAACTGAAACCAATGTAAGTGTCCTGCTGCTGCCTGAAAATGTGTGCTGAGACAAGCAGCACTGAGCTGCACCAATGGATACATCTACCTCCATAGCAATTAACAGTTTCAGAGTGTTGAATTATGTATTACATGCCTGATTTAAGACATGTTGTCTCAGAAATAACAATCTGTTCCAGTGTGTTGACTTAATTTTAGATTGCCAAGTCAGAGTGTGCACATCTCCTACCACTTCACAACTCCCCAAGACAAATACAGTGGTTACAAAATCCTTATCCCACAAGGATGTCTGTAATATTTCTGCTGTATGATGTATTTAAAGATAAACCATTAAGAATGAGAACAGAACAATGTTATTTCACATTCCTAATTGAAATTCAACCATATTAACTATGAAGCAATGTTCTAGATGAGATATTTTTGAAAGGAATTTGTTCTACAAAGCTTAGATTATATTTCTGTACCAAACATTTAATTCAACAAAGGATTGATTACATCAAAAGTGATTGAATTTGAACAGAAAGTAAACAAAAATGCATATTGAAGATAGTTTAATATGTATTTGCTGAATTAGAAATATCACTTTCTTAAATTAATGAGAATTTCTAGTGTAATGATCCATTACTCCCCTTCCCCACCACTGAATTACATTATTTATACATATAATACAGAGCCGATTGCAGTTGGAAACAACAATATTAAAATAAATGTTTAATAGATACAAAGGATCTTTTCTCCACAACATAGTTTTTCTGGTGTCTGGACACCAATTTTAAAGTAATTCTCTATTAGCATTAAACTATTTAAGTGCAAAACAATTCTGTTTTAAAAATCTATGATTGCAGCATCCATCTTCCTGAATAACATTTTGAAGCCAGAAAGTAATGACTTTCATTTTCCATGAGTGCATTCCAGGCTGTCTTTTAGCCATCTCTGGTTAAAAAAATCAGTGCAAAATAAACAATGGTGAAGTACTAGTTTAACCATTGAACTTACTTGAATTTAAGAAACATACTTTATTTTACACTATATATATATATATATCTTTTATTTATATATTTATATAGAGGTTAAATTACACTGGACTTGAAAAGTATAAAGAAAACCAAAAATGTTACTATTTTTTTCCTGCAGCACCAAAGGAAGCTTTTTTTTTTTAAGTGAAAGCTTCCTTGGTTGAGCAGCCTAGCAGTATTAGCTGTAATAAGAACTCATTACATTATTCCTTTGCAAATTACTATGTGATTCACATAACTCCATGTTTACACTCTGCCACATTATAATTTGTGATGCTCTTTGCCTGAAGAACAGCTTCTGGTTCCACTGTCATTACTTCTTGTCCTGCGTTCAGAGATTTGCTAGCAGTAGTGTGATGGCTATACTACAGTTCCACTTGGAGAATTGGCCTGGTTTTGGGATGACAATAAACCCTGCAAACAAAGCAGTTTACATTAATCCAGCAAGAGAACCTGACATTAATTTTATAAAGTTCTTAGCCTGGAGCTAAAATGAATACAATTTATTTTTACCACCACTTGCTTACTTGAGACATCAGCACCTTATTTCCTACAAAAGAACTGCAGCCACTATGGTATCAGTCAAGCAGCACACAAAGTAAGCAAGCATGTGCATTTATGACACATAATGAAACTGATCCCAGCATTTGATTTAATCTACCTTGCATTTGGGTCATTGTGATCTGCGAAACTTTAAAAATCATACACCAAAAAAGAGATCAGCATTTTATTAGGGTAGCAAGAAACAAACCTATTCCAGTATCAACAAGTTTGACACCTAACCTGATACAGGGAAAACATTCAATCTCTTATATGCTATTGAGTATTACAAGCTTTGAATAGAAAAATAGATTATCTAACCAAATATTTATTTTGGTAATTTTAAGAGAATGAAACACTAAGCAAAAGTTCAGTAAAGATTTCCCATTGCAATTTAAATTTGCATTCAGGAAAACTTTTCACCTGTTTAACTGCATCACCATTCAAATAAAAGAAGCCTTATTTAATTTCAGACAATCCCCCACCTGCGGGGCAGCCCTGGCTAGACAGAGGCTACTGTTCCAGATTCAGGGACAGGTCTCACTGGATCGATTCTGTTTCAAATTTATGTATAGTAGCCCCTTTTTAATAATTCACATAAAAGTAACCGTGTATCAGACTCATTTAAGAAAAGCTTTGTAAAAAAATACAGTTTGGTCTTCTTGCAAGGTCATTAGTTAGTTACAGCAAGTGCCAGCAGGCTGAGGAGCACAATGGGGCTGAGCTGGAAGCACACACCAGGGAGTGCGACTTCACTCTGCAGTCGGGACTCCTTGCTACGAGGCATGATAAATGCACCTCTAGCAGTTCCTCTCCACAGCTACCAGTTCAGGTTCTTACCTCAAAATTAAGATCCTGTTACTCAGATCCATCAATCTAGACAAGCTCAGGCAGCATTTAGCACACAGTGTAGAATTAAGTCACATCTTCAGAATCTACAGGAGCTCTTTCTCGCTTGGATCCAAGAACTGAAAGGTCTCGAATGATGGAAGAAAACCCTGACTATGGACAGAAGAGGTGGAAGAAGGGCTGGCCTGGCTGAATTAAAGTCAAGTTTCTACTATAACCATAGTCCTTCTTTTTAAAAACCTGTACTCTCCCAGTTCAGACACATTGTGAATCTGGACACATTTGTAGGATTTACAGCAGACTCTATGTGTGCATGAATGTGTCTATATACACATGCACACACTTTATGTACCATTTATATGCAATAAATTATGTGGCACTTAATTTGGTGCCCTCCATAGATCATACCTCCAGGAACTAGTACACTTCACTTGTTTATGTAGTGGATATCTGATTCAGACACTGGTGAGGTAGACTGAAGTGGGCTGGTCTTCACACTTGTTTGACATTCGGGATGTGCAAAGATAACTGCATATTTCACAAGAGCACAAAAATGTATTATTTTTGTTATTATTTGTTATCCCCTAGTTATTAGTTAAGAAACAGATAGTGAAAAAAGGCAGAATTTTAAACAAGCTACTGAAGCACTTCTAAACATTTTTACTAAGGAAGTTTTGTTCAAAAGTGATGAAGATGAATCAGAACTCTATAGCTGATTACTGAAGCATTCTTCAGAAGTCTATTGAATCCACCAGCAAATGGAAGGCCTTTCTTGCCAGAAGATTACATCCACTAAGCAACCTCCACGTACCCTGGAAAAAGATGTCCAAAGGTATTCTTTCCAGTCTTTAATAAATCAATGATCCAAACTGTTCATATGCAAATATGTGCTTCATAAGCACACAGAAAATACTAGGGATGGCATAACATGAAGTCTTTTTCAACAATCTTGTAACTGTGCTATGCACATGAAGAGAAATAAGAATTCAGATGAAGAGTCATTCATTTCCCTACAACTTCTCTAGAAACAGGTGGCACATATTGAAATTCAGTGTGGTGCCTTGTTACTCTGGAATTCAAGTTCCAAGACTAGAAACCCTTAAGGAGTTGCTCAGTCCTGGTTTCATCTTCCAGGCTGTGAATACTCCCCCACTTTAAAGAGCAGAAGTGCAGCACACGTGGCTCTGAGTAAGTGAATACTAGGAAATCCTTTTATTTCCATCCTTGCTCTGAATTAAATATGGAACTCCAAGCAGGCAAGCCAGAGGAACACCAAAGTGGAAAGAATCTCAAGATCCTTATGCCACTGCAGACAAGACATTTCAAAAGCCTTGCAAGCACTGCCATGAAACTGGACACGGCTACAACGGCCATTCCAGAACTTCACTTCTGTGTGGGTGAGATCAGAAATCCTGTGGGTTCTTCCAAGAATTTAATTTCAGAAGACATCTTAGACTTTAGATGTTCCTAAAAGAAAAGGAAGGATAAGAATTTGGGTTTTAGGCACAGAAGTTTTAGTGAAGTGTTCTTGGTGGGTCCTGAGGAACAAAAAGGCTTCTACAGACTTGCCATTAATCAAAGCCTTTCAAGAAGGCCATTTAAGAAGTTATGTTAGATATAGCACAAGAAACTTTAGAAAGCCACATTAGAAAAGCAAGTAAAGTGTAAAAAAAAGTTAGTTTTGAGACAAAAGTTACCTTGTAAAAGTCTGATCTGTAATACAAAGGGTGTGGGACTAGAATATATTAATTGCCTTCTCTGGGAATAACATGATGGATAAGGTTATGAAAAAATACAGAACACTCCTGCCTGTAAAGAAATAATAACAAACAAGACTGCAGTGCCTTCTGGGATGAAGCCACCCAGTCTAGTCAACCAGGTGGTAAACAATGGAACAAAAGCTGCAGCAACTACTTAGTGCAACAGCAAAGCTGGGGAGTTTAACAGCCGTGACACAGAAGAACTGAGATGAGACAACTGCAGATCTGCCACATGGCACAAGGCACCAGCTTCAAGTTTAACAACAGATCATACTGAACCAGCAGCAGGAACAAATTAACAGACTGTTCAAAAAGATTTTGAAAAGAAAAATAGTTTTTTATTAGTAGTATTATTTTGTCAGCACATGGATCTAGCAGAGGGTGGGAAATGGAACAGTTATGAGAACCAAGCCAGGAACCTGATAAAACATTCTTCACGACTACCTCAGAAAGGCTCCTCCAAGTAGGTGCTACATTACTAGCCATCCTACTGGAAAACTCTACGGCTGAAATGTGCTTCTTTAGCAGAGGACTGAATCATTTCTCTTATGTCAATTAGCAGTGTGACAGTATTTAACACAGGCTGCTTCAGCACTAGTTGCTCAGGCTATTCCATGTTTATCTATGCATTCTCTGACTTCCCAAAAAAACACAGAACTTGGTATAAGTTATGGCTTTTCATTCCTACCCCTGCAAGCCTATTTTTACCAAAAAAAAAGGATCAGAAAGGTCATTTCCACCCGAGGTTCATGACACTCATAGCTGTGATCTGTTCAGAAAGATCTGCAGCAGTGTTAACACTAACCCTCCTCACAATTAATGAGATGGTGCTTTTTTTCTTTTTTAATTCCACATATGCTCCAGTCCAAAGTCTTTTTTCCAAAGACAGGAAATATATGGTTTCACAACAGAAACTAATTCTACAAAAGATCAGCACAGAAGTGCTGTATTTAAAAAAAAATAGTAAAGCAGGAAGATATGCAGATACCAAGTAGAAAAAAAGCCATCAGTAACTACTGAGTTGATTTTTTTTTCAAGTAGAGATTAACTGGAGCTGAAGATGCAATCGTGTGTAGTTTTACTAATCTAGATAAATAAAACTGCAAGTTTGGACACATGAGCAGGTTAATGTGAAGTTAGTCTCCATGCTACTTCACAGTGCCCTTGGCACATGCTCAGTCTTCGTAAGACGGCTCAGCCGTAACTCACTGGACATCAGGACCTTGCACTTCCTTCCTACCTTCTGCTTGGAAATTGAAAGGTAAAAAAACCAAAGCAAATGGTCCAATGTAACAACCCACTAATGTAAAAAGGAAAAAAAGTCTCACTACACTTCACTAATTCAACTAAACCAGTTTTTAAAATGGCTGAATTAATGAATGCCGATACAAAAATGGCATTAATTTATCAAACCATTTCTGCTACTGCCAGCATGCGAAATAATGGGAATTTATTACTTGAAGAACATTCCATGGGTATTTTATTATTGTCCAGAATAGTGATATTCCTGGAGTAATTTGAAAAAGTAATCTGAAGTGAGACCTTTGCTCAAGAAAAGAGCCGATGGTCCAATACAATTTTTGAGCAACAATAACATGCCAAGACAGAATGAGAATTTTCATATTTAAAATTCTGTAGTCAAATCAGCTGAACTGGTCTTAAGATTTGCATGAACAAAATCTCTGACAGTTTCTTATCCAAATGAATCAGCATTTATTAACATAAGTCTCTGAACTACTCACTAAATCAGATCTTAATCTCTTATGAACTCATAAAATTAATTAGCTTATAATGTTCAAGGAAGCACATGCTGAACATTCACATAATATACAAAGAAATTCTCTATGGGATTTAGGGAGATACAGCAAAGCTGACAGCTATCTTTACACAGTCTGTATGTTCAGTAAAGAGCATCTGAAATACATTATTTCCTGTTTGCTTTTTTCTTTGTTCTAGTAGCTTTACAGAAAAATATAAATGCTTAAACAATTTGACAGCAGATCTTTTCAAAGAATGTAGCAGCATCAAGGAGGTTTCACTTGCAGCTTCTCTTCCATGTACATAAAGGAGATTTTTCTCCTAACAGAGGGGTATCACCATGTTACTCATTGCCAACAAAAAAAAAAGTCAAGGCTGCTAGAAAACCAGCAGACTAACTAGGAGTCTTGTCTAGTGCTATTAGGTAAGATTACTTGAAGTATATGATTGGCAAATGGAAGATACGCATGTCCAAGAGAAAAGAAAAAAATTAAGATGCAGCTACTTGTGTGCTTGGAAAAGCACAAAAGGCTTTTGCCAGAAGAAACTTGAGTTGGCTCAAGCAATAGGACCTTAAACTTCATTAAGGTAGTAAGGTCTCACATGCTTAGGAATAGTTGTTTCTTTAGCTTCGTCCAACTACAAAAGTTTGTAAGGTTTAACATTTTCAAATTAGAAAATAATGAAATTGAGATAATCCAGGGAAAACCTCAAGGGAAAGCACAGGACTTCAGGCAACCCCATTTTGGTTAATTGTAAAGTAATTGTGATCTTGACAGAAGAAATGAGCCAAGGGAATTTGATAAGGTTGATCAGCACCTACCTAAAAGCCAACTTCAAAAACCAGAAAATAATGTGAACATACAAGTTAATTCCTTAAGAAGTTTGTGCAACATTATTAAAGACAAGCAAGAGGACACTTTAATGTTCCAAGTTATCTTTTGCCTAAATATCTTCTATGAGCACAGGACTTGTGGAAGTCAGTTTTCTTTAATGCTCACGCTAACTGAGGAGAATCTGGTTTGACCAACCAGTTCTTGCATCATTTGATGTAACTGGCTGTTCCCCGAAGCTTTCAGGACAGATTTAATTTTGTTCATTCATTGGCACCTATTCTTAAATATACACTTATGTTATATATATAGACCACCACAGTGGTCAGTCAGTACCTTCTGACATGCCAGAAGGTTCTCAAGTTCACGTAAGAAAGATGGTTTCTCAGCTTTAGTCTACAGAGTAGACTACAGAATCCTACCTCAGTTAGACTGGACCCAAAGTAACTTTTAAATTGAAATGTCTCAAAAGTGCCTTTGAAAAAGTTCAGTAACTATCTTGTTTTTTGGCTTGTTGATCAGTTAACACAGAACCACTGCTGCAAGGGTGACATAATCCCGTCTTAAGCCTTTGCCTAAACTGGTTCCAAGGAATTCTGCAGTCCAAGTTATAGACTAGTTTAGTTCTACTTCAGATTAGTTTATTTCTAGGCTAGCCAGTCTTCCAGACAGAAAGCACGTGAGTCATCTGAGTGAGCCATACCCTCAGGGATATTCAGTATTCATTAGGTAAATTACAAGATCTAAAGCTGGAATAAAGAACATACCCTGCACCAGAGTCCATAGCGGAAAGAGCTCCTGTAGAGTCCTAGAAGGAATGACAACACTTTGCCCCTGCTCCTACTTAACAGGTAGGGAGAGAGTATCTACATACATCCACCTTTTACTGAATCTGAGGTTAAACAACCTTGATAAGTGGTTTGGTAAGTATTCTATTTTGTATTACTCTAGTCCTAAAAGAAAATAAATATCATGAGACATGACCTTATCAGCAAGATCTAAACATCAAAATGTATGCATCATCTTGTGATGAAGTGAAACATCTACTCAGAGCAGGTTACAGGATGCAATCAACTTCTGACTTTAAAATATGGCAAGTTAACAGCTTTCATTGTGGCCTTTAGTTCAGTACAGTATGATAGCATAAGACCACCTAAGGACTGCAAGATAAATTAAAACTCAAATGTGGAAAGGACTATTGAAAGTTATCTACATTTACAGTTCAATCACACATTTTTATTTAACATCAGTATACAGAGGACAACCCCAGCAAGTTATTTTGTAATGTCAAGTATTTAGTAAAGTTCTTCAGCTGTAACAGTGACAACAGCTAAAAATAAGCAGTATGAAACAAACATGATCTTCTTAAAATTATAAATATACCAACAATACTTCTTAAAGCTTAATTATTGCAACAGTTAAATTAACAATAGTTCATGTTAGAAAGGCTCTATGAAATTTATTCAAGTTGTCAAGAAATTAGATGGAAGTGTAAAAAGGAAATACATATGAATTTTACTTTTGATTTTCACTAAAGGTAGTCAATACAATTTTGTACAGTATCACCTAACATGTCAATCTTTAACAAACTCCAGTATACAGAATTCATAAAATGCGGAAAAAATATTGTTTAATCTTTACATGTAAATCAACAGTAAATTAACTGACACAAATTTTATTATTGTAACATAAGCAGGCCAGCATTTTAAATATTAATTTAGTAGCTTTATGTTGTTAATGGGCAGACATATACAGTCATTCCAAGTACATAATCAAATTTTAAGAGGTGATAATTCCAAACATGGGTCTTCTAAAAAGTGTTTAGTAAAAGTCATGTTATTTCCTAATCCAGACATCCTCATCATAAAGCCTTTACAGGGTTATGATCTCTCCTGGCTTTACTGGAGCCACTAGTCACACTTTCTCACACACGCACGAACACACATACCTTGCTATAAATATCACACCAGTGTACTCGGTTTAAATTCACCCTGATAGTGCGGGTTTGCCATGTGCAACTCTGCTATTATGCACATCACAGAAAGCTTCAAATTTCAGCATGGTAACCTGAAGTCATGTAGCTGTGTTTCAGTTTTACTATAATCATCCCTGACGTTTATACAGATACCGTATCACGTTGAAAGAAATCTATTTGATAGTACTTAAATACCAGCAATTGAACTTCAATTGTAATGGTGAAATGCTCCTTTCCATTGAGGAAGAATTAGTATGTATAGCTGCTCCTCTCAAATATAGTACATGAATGTTTAAGTACTTTCACTAAAACAGAAGTCATACTAAAACATGATACTGTACTACAATTGTAGTTAACTAGGATATTCAAGGATGTTATAATTTAAGTCTTAAGTTTTCCTGTACAATAAGTCAAATAAATAAATTCCATGTGCATTTGTTTTACAAAATGGTAGCATGTTTATCTTGCTAGGTTATACACTGCCATTTCACCTGCTCATACTTCTGCGTAATCTTACCTTGAGCTTTCTCACAAAGGAAACGGCAACTTTCATTTAGATGAAATGGAGTCACTCTACAAGATGGTGAGGAGTTAACTCTAATGACAAATACAGAAATCATACAGGTTCTCTGACCACTGAAGTTCAGAGAAAACTTGTTTTGCATATCCAGGTATCACTTTGGTTTTTGGGGGGGTTTGTTGTTGTTTTTTAATTGCTTCTGCAGGTTCTGTAATTCAGATTGAAGTAACTATGAAAATGACACATGAAGTTTACCTTGGTTCCTTTAAAATTCTTTTCCTACACTTTCAGATTAATACAACAGTTCTGTAGTCATATTTAGGTTTTCCATCAGAGGCTGGGAAAGACAGGGTGGGAAGAGGACACAGCCAACCATCACCACATTAAGAAGAAAGCACGTACTGTTCTAAGGCAACCTGTTCTCACCACACTCAACCTTCTTCCTCAGAAACAGGTTAACAAAAAGTGAGAGTAAAAAACTGAAACTTATTAATCCTGAGCTTCATTCAACTTGCTCTTAAAGAATGTTGCCATTCACTTGACCTCACACTGACTGTGAGTTAGTAAAACAATTCAGGAAGTGCAATGCAACACTGGTGCATCCAGTGAGGAAGCTCAAGGTATGATTATGGATACACTGAAGTAGTAATTTGGAAAGCTTATAAACAGTCAGGTCCCACTGTAAGCACTGTACAGCCTACCAGTTATCATAGGGATCGTGGCTGAAGAGACATTTCTGGATTTGTTTTTTTTTTCCACTAAGGGCAGCACCAGCCCAACCAGAGAAGTGAAGAGGAACTTGTCATACAGAACTTGTCCAATTGCCCAGCTCATCTTTTGATGGCTATTAAAACTGAGAGGGAAAGGTAGCACTGGCTCAATGGAAATTACGTTAAGACACTGCAAGACTGCTTCAGTTTTCCATCCAATTCTTTCTTTAGGCTGGCAGTGGCATGAATTTAATGAAGGCCTTTTGAGACATCAGTGGAAGAAGCATCAAGATTCAGAGGCTTTCACTCTAGAGTTGGCAGACAAAAACATGACGGGATTTTATGATCACTTGGGGACCCATGTTTCAAAAGGAAGACTAGAAATAGCAGCTTTAAACCCCAGAGTAATGGGATGGCCTAGGTTAAAACAGCTGGCGAAACAGAAACGAATGGTATATAACCCAGTAAGAAAGACATTACCATGAGTGTTTTATACTTCTGACAATTTTCATTAAATAAAATTATTAAGTGCTTTCCTATAAACAAAAAGGATGCTCATAATGTCCTTCTGGCACAAGTATTTTCCTATTGAAGCCCTGTAAACATGCCACCAAAATTTAGTTTTTAACAGCACAGTGAGCTCACTAAAAATGCAAGTGAAATCAGAAAAACAAATTAATTTGAAAATTTCTAAGTAAATACTTCCTAAACAATATGGCATTTACATCAGTGTGCAATATATTAATTTTGAAAGTGATAACTTCAGCATGAAAATTACTTACCTGTAATTAAAGTTTTCCATATTGGCCAATACATAAATCCTGATTTTTTGGTACTGCATACTTTATCTCTGAAATATTTGAAATGTCATATTCCAAATCAAAGTCAATACACAAAAATATTTAAGTTAAACCCAGTCCAACAAAACACACCTCAGCCACTGAAAGGAAATTTAACAGTGTAGTGTTTAGTAGCACACAAAGGAGTTTTAGAACAAAAAAAGAAATATAGGTCACAACAGAAATCTGAGGCACTGCTGTACATGTATAATTAATTCATAAGACATAAGAATTGCACTGAGTCACAGAAGTGATAACTGCTGTAGTATTTTCATTATGACAAGCATCATTTTAAATAGTTTAGTGTTTGAGGGGTGGTGGCTTTTGGGTCTTTTTTTTAGTTAAAAGCAGGCATAGCTCTCGAGACATACCTATGTTGTGACAAATTTGGTAACACTGCAATGAAACTTACATTATACAAATAGTTTAAGAATAATTATTGAGTTTCACTTAAAAGTTTATGGTAATGGAGCTGTGGTATATAAATACATAGAGCAACTCCACTTCGAAAGTCAGACTTATGAACCAAATGGTTAAAACCTAATGAACATCAGATTTTCATTTAGGTTGCCCAACATGGCAGATTATTTCTCTCTCTTCAGTGATAACCTACATCCCCTTTCAGAATTTTTCACTTTTTTTTTTTTTTTTCCTAGTTCAACTCTGGTAACGTGTTTATAGCTTTATTTCTTTAAAATGTTTCTGGCAAACAGAGCTATTGTAGCACAAAGTACTTTTACTAAAATAATCACCACATTTAGCTTCATTCAAAATTTAGCTTGCTATATATTGGACAGAAGAAAAAATGAAGTCTTATCTGTGTTCAAGTGCATTAAGAACAAGAGTTAAAACTAGTAATATATTTTCATGAAGGTTCAACTGATAGAACAGGTGCCATCAAAAGCACAAGCTTGTCAATGATCACATTGTCTAACAAAACTGACAGTAATGTAACACTGACACTACTGAGAGAAAGCTTGCATGGTTTTCCCTAACTTAACAAATGGGTAAGTAAAAAATTAAGAGTTTCTTGATAATACTGAATCACAATTTCAAAAGCATAAGCTACAGTCAGTAAAGGGCTCACAAATCTGTGCATAAAATGGTTGACGTTTTAATAAGAAGTGGTTTTACATTAATGGCAGGCCACCACAGAAAAGCATGGAGAAACAAAACACTTTGGTTTGAATTTCTTCAGAGGCTCACGTTTCTCATTAGACTTAAAAGCAGCATCTTTTCATAAGCTACTCTCATGGGGAGTGCTGTATTTTGTAGAAAACATTAGAAGGATTATTATTTTAGTGACTGACAGGTTTAACTTCAATTTTACATAAATAGCTTTCACCATATTGTGGTTATGCTTAAGTATAAGAACACTGATCAATAGTTTAGATGCACAGTATTTATTTCTTCTGCTGGAAGGCAACTATACTTAATAATTGTATCCAAGACACTTCAAATCATTCAGAAATATGGCATGCAGTATCCAAAAGTATGGCTCTGAGGATTTTTTTTACATTAAGCATAAAGAAATTTTATATTCAACATTCATTTATATTTCAAGAAAACTACCTATTCAGAGTTCTAGTTCTTTGATGCAGCATTAAGGATTAAAACTTACCACTTTACCAGGCCTTGCCCATGTGCAAATAAATCCCTCCTGACAAGCAGTGACTATACAGTCTTCAAGAAAAATTAACACAGTCAGTCTTTCATGTGCTATCTTTTTACAGATAAGAGGCTCTAACAAGGGAACATCTTCCATTCGGGGACAGAGAGGTGTTCCCAAAGTTTTAGCTGGGTCCGTTTTGGTTTTAGTAACTAGGTTCAGTTTGTCACTGCTCTTGCTAGATATATGTCCCATGCTATGATTTCTCTTGTGATCTTTTTCATGGTGTCTTTCCTTCCGATCATGTAGCGATAAGGTTGCAAATTTACTAACACCAGAAGCAATGGCACCATCCATGACACTGCTTTTACTGCCAGCATTTGAGACTGCAGAGTGTGGAAGGCTGTTTGACCGTGGAAGAGGAGGGGGTACAGAGTTTCCAGGTGTTGTGATACTGTTTCCATTACTTCCCGGGTTAGTTCCACCACTTCCAGCAGCTGGACTTGTGGCATTCATGACATTTGTATGTGTCCTTGCTCTTGAGAGAGGTTGGTGGGGGAAGAGGATATCTTCTGTAAGATCCCACAAACAGAGCTGTGTGTCCTGGCCTACTGAACCAAATCTATACGTAACGCTTACCGGGCGACTGTCTGTAGAGTTCCTTTTGGATAGCCTAGATTGTGTACTATTTGCTCGATCTCTGCCAAAATGAAGGTCTTGAAAATCCTCATCACTTCCACTAAATTCCATTGGGTCACTCTCTTCTACACTAGTGGTATATGGATCAAAAGCAACAACGCTGACCCACGATTTATGTCCGTGGCCTCTCGCTATTACTCGACAGTCCACGAAAGACCAAACTGTTACCAAGTCATCCTCTCCACCTGTAACTATGTATTTCCCATCAGGACTCCAACACACACAGAGCAGTCCTCCAAAGTAGCTTTTCATTGTACCATGCAATTCCACGGAATCAAAGTTAAACACACGAAGAAAACCATCCTGGCTCACACACGCCAAGAACTTCCCATCTGGGGAAAAGGCAAATTCATTCAGGGCACCCTCACCTACTGTCCATTTAAGCAGAGGGTTTCTTGTGGATTTACTCTTGCAAGTGTGAACTGCAAAACTTTCTCCTTGTTTAAGTAGCTGGTAGTGCGGGGCTGTGGTACCACAAGTGTGCTCCACGTTATACAAGTACATATTGCCACTGGAATGAGCTACTAGGAAAAGGCTTTCCGAACCTGGTACCCATTTTACACAGGTTACTCTGGACTTGTCTATTAGTCTCTGTGAAAAACAAAGAAGATACACATCAGAAAGTCTGAAAATTAAAGTTTTACTCATTAAGTGTAAATGTGAGCTATCTGGGGGGACAGGGAGCAATACTCAACACAAGTGAACTTGGGTTTCTAGAAAGGAGCTATGTTACTGTATTTGCAAAAAACTTATGTTATGAGGCAGTAAAGAGGAAATTATTTTTAGACAAAGTGCTACCAAAGGTTATTATTATGGTCCGTTCACATTCCACAAAGAACACACTTCAATCAAGCCAACCTGTTATTTTGAATTTAAAGGTACCGTTCTTAGGTTTATTTTTTTGCTGTGTAGGTTGAAAAGCATGAAAAGGAATCAATCAAGAAAACACAGAATAAGCTAAAGGGAAAAAAGGCAGTTACTCATCTGTACTACATAGCAAACAGACAAGAAATCAACAACAATAAATTTAGACTCTGGTTTTATCTGAAATCACAAATAAAACTCATCTTCTGAAAAAACAGTCTTTAGAAGCCTTTAGCAGTTTTAACTCAGGAAGCAAAAGCAGTGACCCTATTATGTGGCCAGAAAGCCATTAAATGCAGGAGGTTCAGTGAAGTCAGAAGGCACCACGTACTCTTCACCTTGGAATCCCCACCCTCTAATTACTTTTCATTCATTAGCCAAAGACATGTCAATACTCTCAGTTACCACCCAATATAGAAGTTTCCTTTAAAGAAAAACTTCTGTTTTAATAGAGTCCATAATTGCAAAAGAACTAACATGCACATTAAACAAACATTCCTGATCATCATGTCTTCAACTCTAAGAACTGAGATAAAGTTTGACTCCTTGAGTTTGCTAATGTAGTTCTGGTGGACTGTAAAACTTACCAAGTTGCCCATAGCATCACACAACTGCAACTTGGAAACAAGTAATTCTTTACATGCACATTCAAGATTTGTATTTGGCAGAATTGATTACAGGCTGAAAAAGGAGTTCAGAGAAAAAAAAAAAGGCAAGAATGCAAATACAGAGCACCTAAGAAAATACTAGAACAAGTTAAAAAAGCATCAGAAAAGGAAAAAAAAAATAAAAATAGCCAGAATCTTGCTATGTTGTTTATCACAAACTAAAAAAAAATACCACAACAAACTAAAGGGTGGTATATTGAAGGTTATCCATTCTAGGCCTTTAACTGTCACCGGAAAACAGCATCTGATCATTTCAGATTATATTTTTGCTACTGTCAACCTTGGTTTAAGACCAGAAAGCCTCTCTTCTGTCATTTCTCATTGGTTAAATTAGCCATTTTGTAGTTGAGAGCTTAAAAGTGTAACTTGATTTGCAAACTTTCTAGAACTCAAATGCAGTAGCTTTAAAATAACATTCTTAGCTTCTGTTGTGGTATTTTAAATAGTTTGTCCTGTGTTCATCAGATCATTCATGTCTCAGTAACGATGATATCAGAAATACTAGACAGCAAGTTACCACCAGGTAACACATACCAAGAGAATGCAGACAAGGAACATCAGCCCAGCTGGCTCGCTATCAGCAATAGTTTTCTCAATATGAAACTACCACTAATATAGCAACAACGTGAAATTTCTGGCTCTCTTCTTCTAGAGCAGCTCAACCTGACATACAACCTTTACTCCTAAGAGCAGCTGCTCAACGTTTTTACTAGAAATGGCATTTTAAGTCCATAATCACATTGGGCTACACAATCTTAAATACCATACAGAAATCCTGTAAACCTGATCTTTACCTCAAGAAGACTATTAACAAAACAGTTCAATGAGAACACATTAGCTCAAAGAGACAAGATACAGAGAGGCTTTGACCTGGTATCCAGCAAGTTCCTAGAACTCATCCTCTTTAACCATGAGAGCTTTAAATTCAGCAAGAAGATAAAAACTGAAGTTATGACTTCCTGAATCTTTAAAATCTTTAAATTGGGCTCACACATTTCTGCAGCATAACACAGGACTTTAAGTCAGTATGACTGGCAGATGCATTACAAGAATGGACTGAATACAGTACCAAGCAAATCAGTGGAGTAGCTGGGATAAGGAGCTTGTGTCGAGTTTGGTGAAACAATAAGAAGTGGAGGAACTTCAATCACCAGTCAGGAAGACTCTGGTAACCACATTCTGAACATGCTTGAAGGGACAAAATTTTAGGCACAGGCCACAAAGAAATGAAAAAACGGAGGCAATCAAGTAATATGTATTCAGGTATGTCAGGTCTGACAAGGAACTTTGGCAACACACTTATAGGAGAAGTTTATTAGGGAAAAATGCAGCTTAAGGCTTCAGTTTAAATTAGAAATATTTTTTTTTTAAGGGATGAAAGAAACATGATTCAATTGCCTAACTCTAGAATAACCACCTAACACCTGGAAACAACTGAATCTGTGAGGTATACTTGGTTGGTTTTGGGAATAAGAAAGTATCACCAATTTGACTCTGTCACAGCCTGAAGGGATATCACCGCACCTTTAGATAGGCAGCCACAAGCTGAAAAGTACCACCCAACTCAGCTTTTCAAGGCCTCGTAGTCTTCAACATCAATAGAAATTTTTTAAAAAGTGAGAAGTAAGACTGAATTGAGGCTATTGCATTTTAAGTTCAACATAGCCTTCTGTGTTATTTCACGTATCACATACGATTAAGTGCTGTCCTGACTGCTTTATCACAGGTGATAGTCAAAACAGCTCTGGGCTACCTGAACCACCATGTTAGTAACAGGACAGGTGGTGAATTCTGTTTAGCACTATTGCTAAACCTGTCAAAAGATGTAAACACTCATTTAGACCAACTTCTGCCATAGGCAACTTCTGCCTATGAAGACACTTTTATTCTCAAACTCTATCTAAACATTCAAAAACCAACAGGCATCTCCATCTTGAAGCAAGTGAAGTGGCTCAAACATAAATGCTGACATTTCTCTGACATGTTTCAGATGCAAGCCAGAACTTCCAAACACACCCATGGCAAACTTAAATACTGTAACTGTCAGATGAAAAATACAAAGTTTTACAACTGGTCATAACTGCAGACAAGATCAGTGTAGGAAATAAAAATCTGTCATTTAACTCCAGCCTACTGTGTTTTGGTAGCACTACACAAATCCTTATGTCAGCTTTGTAGAAAATAGATCTAATTTAATTTCCACCAAACTGTCAAAGGATGCATTTCCACCACAGTGAAGTAATGCTGGTAATAGCACAAAGAAAAGACAATACTGTCTAATAGAAAATGGCTTCAGTGCTTCCATCATTTGTGGGCTACCACAAGACCTATTCAGCCTGCAATGCAGCTTTACACTAGAGATTACTAGACAATAAACAACACCAAAACATGCACTGGAACTTTATGCAAGTATTTAAGCAGTAGGTTTTTTTTAAAGCAACTATAGCTCAGCTACGAGAGTGGTAACTCCTCTATGATATGAAACTCTAGCTGTTTATAGTATTTCTACTGCTATTACCATATAAGATCAAAGCTGTACTTATTCAAGTAACTTGTTCACATCAAGACTACCACTCCCAGTGCTGAAGTTGCACCAATGACAAAATTTAGGGTTTTTTGGTGTGGGGTGGGTTGTGGGTTTTTTTTAGGGGTGGTAGCGCAGAGGGAGAGATGTTAGAACAATGCTAAAATGAACATTTCAGCTACTTATACAGAGCTTTGTATCAGTGTACTCCATGTGACATGAAGAAATCCTCCAGCATAGTTTCCCACTTGACACAAGTGGACAGACAAAGCAGGTGGGGAAAGGCTAGGCAAGGAGCAAAATGCTCCTCTTCTGATCTAGATGTAGCTACTTTTAGAAAGCTGAGGAAGAATTAGTTCTAATTATAAACCATTGAGAACAATACTTCAATCTTCTTTGTACAGAGAGCAAAGCAACACATCTCTCTGAGGTGGGAAAGATTCTTACTCAGTCTGAAAGCTGAGAAAGGCTTAACTTCCTCTGCAAAGCTCTTATGCACATTTGAAATTTCTAAAATAAAAGAAAAAATATTTCTAAAGGAAGAAAAAGGAAACCTACAAAGCTCTTTGTTATCCTTTTCCCCCATTCACCTGCAACTGGATTAATGCAGAAAAAGGAGAAAAAAAAATCCCCAAAAACCCAATCATTCCCCCCAAACCACTCAAATTCCCATAGTTTATCCTCTGCAGAAAATGCTGTCAGAAGTTGTACCAGTTCTTAGATTTCTCTCCCTGCTAGCATCCAGACACTTACTCTTCTAAGACTGCCAATACTACCAGATTATCAGAGCTAGTGGTCCTTCAACTTTGCACTAGTCCCTCCCCCATAGTCCTCCCTTCTATCTTTCCTTCTTGCACAGTGGCAGAAAAAACAGATTGAGTTTCTTTCAAGAACATCACATGCCAAGATCCCATAAGCATTTAGCTTGATATCCTAGTCTTCCTTAAGCAAGCTTTTAGGAATCCTTGATATAGGCAGTTTCTGCTGTAACATTATAATAATAAAAATTGCTAATTTTACTTTATTTAATATTTTGACCATAATATATTCACTAAATAGGGGCTTAAATGTTTTCCTCTTCATTTGGAATCAGAAGTCTCAGTAACAAGTGAATACAGAGCACTGGCAGCCATATTTAGATTTGCACACTTTTCTACCAGTTAACTGACACTAACTCTAGTTACAGTACTATCCAAACTAGAAAGTCCTAATTTTTAATCTCAAACCCCCAAGGGTTCCCTCATAAATAACATCTTTGTGTAGGTATTCTAAGCCAATGAAACAGCTGTAAAACAAAGGTAGTGACTGAATGATAAACTATATAGGCAAACAGAGCCACCTGCAGAACTTTGAGAATCTAGGATCTTTAATATCACAAATAAATAAGGTGCAAACAACATTAAGATTTATACTTACTTCCTCATTAAATAATTTGCTAGTTTCTTTTTTAATAGGGTCTATAAGTTGGACCTGGCCTGCAGAGAAGCCCACCAGAAGAGACACACTTTCTGCTGTGGCCGTTAAGTGATTGAAGTCATGGCATGTAGGTTGTGTTCCTTTGTATATTCTTTTGTCTATTGGTTTACTCAAGTCCGCAGCCTGCAAAGAGAGCAAACAGAATTAAGACAGTTTATCAGACTTTGTGCACGTAACCACTTCTATTTGCAAATGTTTATACTAAGCAACAATATATGCAGTCATAAAACCCTACTTTAAAAAGCAGCTTTGTATTTATCAAAGTCGTCCAAGATGCCGTCAAAAGGATTATCATCCCATATAATGCAATACCTGGGTTTTTCAATACTGCTACATGCTATACCTCCTCTAGCCTTTGCAACTACAAGTGACAGAACAATGATAACTATTCAATAACACAAAGGACATTCAGTCCTCAAGATCAACCTACTCCCAGAAGGCTTCTCCTGCCAGAAGAGGCATTCCATCACAGATTCAAGATATCATCTACTTGCCTAGTAGCAGCTTTCTCAAAATTGTGTACAACTGATTTTGGATTAAAACTAGCCTATTTGCAGTCACTTGATTCTTGTACTGGAAGTTTATCCTTTTGTAACAGGTAAACACACTACATTAGTCTCAATAATAAAAAAAAAAATTATCAACTAGATCCCAGGAGAGCATCTTCTAGGAATACTGCCTCAAAATGCTGATACTGTGGTTATAAAATACATTTTAAGCCATTAAGCTACAAAGTAACTGTGCTTCTGACACTGAATACAGAATTCAACTATAGCTCAGACAAAATAAGGAAACTGAGGAACTTCAATATAAACAACTGAAGATCTAGCACTGAAGTGTCAGAAGAATCAAAGAACAGAAAAGCAATTTTAAATGCTCTCTCAGTTGTGTAACCTATGTTTATTACCACATGACTACTGAACAGACAACCTATTCTTTCATCAAGAGATTAAAACGCACACACTTAATATGCAAGATCATACATCAGGTTCAAACTTTTTTTTTTAAATCCCTACTTACTAGATTCAGAGTCTGTAATTAAAAATCTGCCAACCTGCAGTTACACAACAATATTACAGACCTGAGATGTAGTTGTGACTTGGGACTGATTCTAATTTTGATATATACTTTTTCAGTATATTTAGTCAAATTGGCCAGCAATATAAAAAATGAAACTTCTTTGAGGAAGATGACAAGCTTCACACGAAAGGAAATTGCTCTGGTGTATTAAACCTTCAAGGATGAGGTCTAAAGAGCAGCAAATCCTTGGTATGCGTGGAGCTACAGAGACAGAAACTAGACCTTTCAGAAGGGAAAAAATGTAACTAGCTACACAGTGAATCATATCAGGTGAGCTATTTCCAAGGCAAATTTAACACCAGGATATACATAATAAACATATATACACAACAGCAGTAACGTTGCACTTATGTTTTGCAGCCTATTTTATAAACCAGTTTAATCAGGCATATAGCCTCTCGGTTGAAAACTCAAAAATGAATTCTGAATTCCAACTTCTAAACTCAGCAGATTAAAAAGTTATTCTCCAGAGCCCAGAGATCCACTATAAGCTACAAAATAATATTAGCAATACCTCCTCAAGGAGAATTTAAATAGAATACTAGCTCTATTGGGAGACCATAGGATAGGACACATGCCTACCAAGGAGCATTCACAGAAAGATGTAAATCTGTCACTTGAAGCTGAAAGATTGAATCCTAGAGGCCACACAGTTCTCCTATATTGTGCAAGATTCCTTTGTCCTGAATCACTACAAAATAAATGATATAAAAAGATAACTCTCAAAATTGAGGTAACGTTTCTATCTGGAAGACCATACTACAGAATCATACAGATGCATCCCTTTGTACCTCAAAAAAACGCAGAGTTAACAAGGTTAACCTCTGAGACTCAAGGTTGTCCCCTTTGGACAAAAGTTCCAGCAGGACCTAATTGCTAAGAAGGTAAGTTTCAAAGTAACTAGAACTAAGCCTGAATCATACTGAATGATCAGAAAACCATACTCACCCAACCAGCAGAAAACACAGGTATTCCCAGGTTGTTCTACATCTCAATTCTCACTATCCTTTTAAGCAGCAGGGAATCAATAGGTGGCTGTTTTCAGATTGGAACTATACCTTGCTCTTTTGTCTGATTGAGATTTTATACCACTAGCTTTTGCTTTTGTTCTCCAACAAATTTGGTGTGACTGACGTTCCCTGTCTTTTGAAATTGAGGGGTAGCAGATATAGCAAGACATGAAATTCTCACAAATTATATCTAAGCATAGACTTCCCTGTGCTTTCTCTAGCTGTTCTCTGGGAACCAGATGGCAGTGACAATCTGTCTGAACTTAAATGGGAGTATAAATAAATTAATTCAACCCAGAATTAACTAGGCTTCTACTGACAAGGATGCCCCACCTTTTACTTACATGCAGCTAGTGTTTTCAGTTATAATATAGTTGTCTCATGGAGAGAGGTCAAATCTCCAAGGACGGGACTACTCTTTTGGTCTGGATCCCTTTTAACTGAAAAACAGGCTACAATCAATGAGCATAAAAACTAGGAGACATTTTCCTTTACTTCTGCACAGTTGGAAGTTTCTATTTGATTTTAATAAGAACAAGAAAAGCGCTTACTCATAAAATTCAATTGGGTCTCGGACTCAGCATTTCATCAGCTCACCACTAAGTCCCTTTGCTACAGCTATTTTGTAGAAGATCAGATTCTCAGAAAAGAGCGTTTACAGGAGATCCAAGTCCATAACTGTTTACTGAACAAGGTGATGTGAACTGCCCCCCCTCAGAAGAATCGTGATGTACTTTGAAAGAGAACAGATATATCTTGGGATTAAGTGTTACCAAACATAGAGGCTAAAAGCACAGGATCAGGCACCCTCACGTCTGCTAGAGCTGGCAGCAAGCTATTTGCCTGCTTCCTGTCCCAGTTCCTTTAAGATTTTCTTCTGAAATTCACCCTGCACTATTCCAGTCTGTCCACTTTGAGAAACTAACTCCACTGTGGATGCTTCACAGCAACACTTTGTAATCATGACTGAAAGAAGGTCACAGCATCTAAATCAATACCACCTTTCCTCCAAATAAAAATCAGTGAAAGGTATTAAATACATCTTAGCTAATGAAGACTCTGGTATTAGCACCTTGGCCAACCAATGCCTGAGTTAGAAGACTGCTCCTTGCAACGTGCAGCACCATTTCAAGTACCTCTTGGGCAAACAAACAAGGAATAATGGTTATAAGGAAACGAGGAATCTCTCACAACACCTGGCTAAAGTCAGTGATGCAACTAAACAAAATAGGTGTACCTTAGGCAACAACAGCTTCCGAGCCCTGCCTTTGAAGAGATTAAATCTCTCTCAAACCTTGCACATACAGAATAAAAATTGAACAACTTTGCCATTTAGTTCTTCGTGACGAGTTCATACTCTAGAAATTAAGTGCGATCCATGTAAGCGTTTTGTAGACTTCCTAGTCCCATTTAGTTCACTCTCACAGCACACTATTTTAGAAAAATTACCCCCACTCTGCTGGGGTAAGGTGAAAAAACCCTACCAGTCTAGCTGTTGCCCATTCACCCTGCATCATGACTTTCAGAAGAAAGGCAGTCAAGTGGAACATCTTAACTACAGCTTTAAGTACTTAAACACTTAGTCTCAAACAAATACTTATGTTTTCAGATTCTGATGTTTGAAATGCCTGATTAGGATGGGCATCAACAACCTTGGTTCTGTAGCTGTGTGTAATTCTAAGGTCAAAGCCAGATTAATATCTATCCAAGATTCAGTCTTTTTATGTACTATTGATCCGAGACTTCAAGCTTTCCTACTAAGATGTCCCAAAAAGCAAATCACATTATTTCAAGTCAGCACTTAATCATGCTCCTTGACAGATGTGTTTTCTTCCTGTCTTTTCTTTCCCTAACTTACATCTGCAGCTTCATGCAAATTTTATTTAAATTAAATGTATCATAGATGCTACATTTCCTTCTAAGCTAAAAACCAGCAAGATCAGAAAGAAAAGTATTTACTTATTATTTTATCTCAGATAATTTCAACTGTAGTAATTAAAATACTTCCTTTAGATACTTAATAGTTTGTATCACATTTTCCAGGAGACTGGTTTTCAATGGGTCACAGCTGTAAGCGAGATCAAGACAGAATGTTAGGTCTTTAAGCCTGGAAGTAAGGGCAAACATCTAATAAAAAAAATTAAAAAAATTACTTCTAATCTCTCTCTCCAGAGAATTAATTGATCTTGAACAGTAGCTTAGATTGGCTATATAGAGTTCTAGTGTCAAAGAAGAGAAGACATGAAGAACCAAGATAATAGACTTTTGAAAACAATTTCCTCAGCATTTCTGGAATTCACTGATTATGACCTGTAGCTTGGTATCTCTTCAATACCTTGTTGTCCAGGGATTTAATGATCCCTGGTCTATAAACAGAACAACTTGAGAAAGCTGCGCTTGTTATAATGCTACACAAGTAGCACGAGAAATCAACTGTTAGGATTATTACCGAGTTAACCTTATTGAACTTCACAGATGCTATTTAAACACTAGCTGAAAAAAAAAAAAAAAAAAAAAAAAAAAGAGGCAGCAGTGCTGCAGGCTGCAGCACTTTGCTTTACAGCACACCCTAGTGAACAGGGCAGGGTGTTCAGTACAGATTTGCTAACTGTATTAGCAAGTACAGGGAAAACTAAACCAGGAGGCCCCTTACAGCTCATTTGTTCTTTCGCTATGTCCATGCTGGTCTCTCTCTCCTTCCTGCAGAGCTAGCTGAAGAACAGTGAAAGCTGAGGAAAGCAGCAATTTTGCAGAATTTTCCGTTAAACTCCATTCATTGTTTCTGTACACAAGTTTGTTTGCCAGAAAAAGGAGCTTCAATACTTCTCGCTGTAAATGCCTCCAACTATTTTATTACCAAAGGAATCAATTTTCAGTTTTTTTTGGTAAAGCCCAAATACAGCTCATTTAGTATTAGCAATAGAATCACTTGTAGTTACTTCACAGTTGCTTCAAAGCTAGTCTGATCTCTCAGCTGACCCTGCTTTGGGCATGAGGTTGCACTAGAGACTCTTAAGATGTCCCTTCCAATCTGAATGACCCTGAGATCCAAAGCTTAGGATCAACTGAAGCAGTAGCAAAATGGCCACTCCCAGCTTGCTTAGCATGACTGGTTTATGTGTTAAAGGATCTTCATGCAGGAAGAAAACTACAGAACAAGTTAGTTGTCTTCCCCTATAAAGAAGACCGACACAGAGCAAACATTCTACTTAATTTATATGATACACAACAGAAAGTCCAGGCTATGCTTCCTGCAACTATAGAGCCCTAATAAAACACTCTTCTGTGCAGATGACAGTGCCAAAGGCAATCAGTAATAAACTGGTTTCTACAAACTTAACTGCACGTAAACTGACAGACTGCTGACTAATGCCTTTAGCTTCCTCAGTAGAAAGTTTGACATCAGGCAAGAATTCACATCCAGCCCAGGATTTCTTCTGACTGAACAAAACTTTCAGGTAGCTTACAAGTGAACTCACACTCAGGGCCAACTCAGAAACACACTACCCCCCAACTCCAAAAACATATAAATTAGTTTGAAAGTTTTTGAGAATACTTAAAAATGAAAAAAGGAAAATACATATTCACTTTAGGATTCTATAAAAATGCAGCAATCACCATTTGTTAAAGGTTTCTTAAACATAAGGACAGTTTCTTAAGTAAGTTAAGACCTCCTTTTTCCATACCCAAGTGAAATGCTTTGCTGTAACAGCTGCATAATAGGTGTTTTGTGTGTACACACAGACTAGTTTTTAAGTGCCTCCTAAGCCTTGTGATGCCATTAATGCTAAGGAAACTTATTTTGCAACACTGTGTTTAATGCACCCACTTTATAGTAAACTCATATTTGTAAACCTCAATAAAGCTATTATTTAATTTTTAGTTTTGTTTTAAAATTTTATGTGCAACTTCCAACTCTGAATTAAAGAACCAACAGCTTAACAATCACAACAGCACAACCATTGCTGGACCTGCTGCCAATTTATGTAAGGGCAAGTATGAACTGACACCAAAAACAAGTGCACACACTCACCTTCCCTTATTTCTCTCTAATTGAAGGCAAGAGAACCTATGAGAAAGGGATGAAAGCTGCACTGGACAACATTAATTTTGAAAATTAAAGCCTAAGAAACTGGGAAAAAAACAATTAGTAGGAAGGAAAAAGAATCTGCTGTTTTTAATGGAAAGTCTTGGAGGCAGAACGTTAAGATACCACGCTATAGCTTCCTTTCTCTAGAAAGTCTCCAGAAAGTGTAGCTGCCATTCCTGCCAGTTTTACTTTCATAAATTTTAAGATTCTGATCTTCAAGACATGTTCATTGTTAATTTGGCTTCAGTGGCATATCTTCTGATGTACTTTTTATAATACATATTTTGAATTAACCCACTTAAAAGTTTAAAATAATTTGCATTTCTACCTGCTCCCAACAAATGCATTTCAAGATTTATTTCCACTCTGCACAACATTTACACCCCTGAACAACACTGTTCCTCATAATTGGGTTCTTGTATCTTTGCAGACTTTTTTTATAAGTTACAAAGTGCTTGATTAAATGCTGAACAGGAACACTTAAAGCATGTGACAGAGTTTCTAGGATACGGTATAAGAACAGCCCTGTTAGTAAAAGAGGGACACCAAGTAATTTTATTTAACCTAATTTTTTTCAAGTGTTCCACACAATTCATCCATAACAAAGTCTAAAAGATCTATTTTGTACAAAGTTACTTGCAAATCTGGGAAGCTACTTAATATTCTTCTCTCTCCTAGATTTAACTTCCACTTGGGGCCATACAAGTCATAAATGGTTTTTGCAAAGAGAAAAACTTTTCTTAACAAGATTGCAGTATTTATTCACACAGCAGGCAACTATGACCACACACATTACAATAAAAGCTCTAGGCCAGACAACCGGACACAAATTCATATTTAGGCAAAGATTAGTTTTGTTTTCTGAAGCATCTAAAAAATCATATTCTGTTTCCAGAGGAATTATTCTAAGCACTCCATCAAAGCAAAGAGCATGTACTGGCTTGAAATAAATTTACATGGTATCAGCTGAACCAATGGTTATAAAATTGGCGAGACCAAGAAAGTGGATGCGATCTCCATGAAGAATATGCATAAAGGACTGTTTGATTTACAACTTACCATAACAGTGTTAGCTCCATTTTAGTAATGCTATAAACCAAAATATTTATATGGTTACAGTATAGATAAGCACATGCTATTAGGAGTTAGCTAAGGTGAATGTACCAGTGTACCAGTAACTCCAGAAAAGGTAGACATTTTTTTTTCTTTTTAAAGAGTTCAAAACCCCAGAATATTAGACTTTCCAGAAAAGAAAAATCCTTTGTTTGCAAATCCTCATTTGCTTCACAGGTGCATGTAGAATCAACTCACCCTGTGTTTTTCTGTAAGTCTGGGCAAATGGCATCAAAGACGGGAATGTTAAAACATTTGAACTATGGTAAGTCAGAGAAATTCAGGGAAATTGAAACAAGGTTCTGAATACCTCCACACAAAAAACAGCTGCTCTGTTTTCTGAGCAGAGGACCCTGCTACTGCCTCCATCTGTCACAACCCAACAGATGTCCCAAGTCAATGAAATTGTTCCTCTGGAAACTTACAGAATTTCAATTCAGCATGTTCCTTATTTGGTAAAAGTTACACCCATAATGACACTGCTCCTTTTGAGTGGAAGACCAAAACGTACAACTTGTCACAATGCTGTTCAAAGAGCTGCATCAGACACAAAGGGTTCTAATGAACTGATCAAAAACCTCAGCACAGCTCTCCGTAGCAAGTCCTGGTCAGTCCTGAAAAGGTCTGTGATAAATGCTTAGCATCTCCAAGAGAAACAAAACAGCCTGCTCACTCCAGGGAGTGGACTGGAAGCACTCCAAATAACTTGAGTGATCTGCAGCACCACCATAACCAAATCACTACATCTTCAGGGGAATGACATGACACTGTAACTTAACTTTTGAAAAATCTTTCTTTCTACATATGTAACAACGTCAGTTATTATGCCTGCAGAAGAAAACCTGTCCCTTTCTTCCCCAGAAGCACTTCATTCCTTTACATCACACTTTGCACAATACTGCTTTACTGTGATACACAAAGAGCACAAGAGCTTTAACTAGGTTCTCAAGCATCTAAACAATCAATCAGAAGTGCACACTGAAGAACAGCTAACAAATGAAGTATTTCACAGTTCCTTTTGCAAAGTTGACCTTACTGTGGCTGTCAGTTAATGACATGATCAATTCAGATTAAAACTGAGACTGTGACTTCAGTGTTACTTGCTTAGCGACACTAAATCTGTAAACAGGCTAGTTAAACAACTCTGGATATAGTCACTGTATCACATAGTCCCAACAGACATGAACTGAATTAGACATTCTATTTTGGTTTAAGCAATTAGTTGCCCCCCCGCCCCCCTCCTTTTTTTTTTTTTTAAATAGGAAGAAGATAAAAAGAAGACATGGTGTAAGTATTACTGTGTCTTCCCAGTGGCTGGTCTACAGAATTTTGGCTCAGCTGTAGCTCAGCCTGCTGGATAAACTACTCCAACAGAAACTAAATCCATAATCACATATATTCTGCATACAATGCACACACCCTCCTTCTCCCCCTACTCAGGTCTTTTTAAGGAAATACGAAAGAAAGATCTCACTGTGTAGTTTTAAGTTCAAAACAATGATCTCTCAGGGCTACTAATAAAACCTGGTTCACTTTTATATTGGTCCTTCCCTCACTGGCTTAAAATTAAGACACAGATTTAACAAGTCACGGCACATTTATACTTCAATATAATGAACCAGACCATAAGACAAGACTTTTTACTTCACTACTACTACTTCTTTAACAGTGGGCTGATCCAAGTTCCAGAAGTAAATTCAAGAAGTTACTTGAATTAATGGATTAGCATTCATCCTAGTTTTCACCGAGGAAGGCATTTAAATTGCAACTATGCAAGTTTAATCATCCTTTATAGGATTTTCTGTGTTACCTACTGCATGAAAATGCAAATATCACCAATTTTAGCACCCAGTTTCTGTTCATTACTTGCTTATACGACTGAAGCAACACATCCCAAAGAAGTTAAAATGTGGAAAAAAGTGTCAGTTACCAATTTTGCTCCCCTTGATTTTACTCAATACCTTATTGTTCCAAAGAACAGACAGTGATGTCTAACATTCCTTATATGCACAGCACTTACATTGTGAACTAGAATAAGCAGTCCCATCCTTCTCAGTATTTCCATGGAAGTTTTCAGATATCACAGTTTTCACCATTTCTCTGCATACCATCGTAATAACATTTTTTTAGAGTTGTATGAACACTTACAGATGGATTTACCGATTTATACAATTCTTGTTTCCAATATTCTTCCCCATTCCATTTTTTACCATAAAGAAAATTACTCAAGTATTGATCAATTAAGGTAATCACCTACAGCAACCCTGTCTTCTTTTTGTGCAGTGGTTCCAAACTGACTCAACTTTTTCTTCCACAGTGTGCCACCAAAAGATTAACGGGAACAAACACTCCTGCTCATCTACCTAGCACAGCTGAATCTCGCAAGCTTCTTAAAATTGAATCTTGCCTTGACAGTTGGTCAAATTAGCCCACCTTCCATTTCTGCTGCTTTTCTCCTTTATTGCTTTTCCTAGAGTTACGCATCTACTACAGAACTATAAATCGCCCTGTTAAACTTACTGGGATGTAGGCTATTTAACGTTTTATTTACTGTGGCTAGTCAATAGCACAGCTCACCACTTACTGTGGTCTCCAACTCTTACTTTCCTTTGAATTAAACCCTAGTGTAATCTTCCAGGTATTTTGATATTTTACTTTTTTGAAGAGGTCAGCAAAAAGCACAGACTAGCCTGTAATTCAATCTAATAGTTACTATTTGTAACAAGTCTGCAGATCAGCCTCTTTACACATAAAACTTAAGGAGCACTTCTGAACACCATTTCAGCCTAACGTTAAACTGCCTTTCATCATGCCTAACACTTCATGTTCCAGTTACCAGTATCCTAGTTATCACGACATCAGGCCTTCCTTCCCAAGGCACCATATGCTTTAACGGCAGAGAAATAAATTAATCATAGTTTCTCAATGATAACCTAAACTGCTTTCCCCTGGCCTCCAACTATCCAACATAATCTCCAATCCAAATTATGCAATGCATCAAGTGGTGAGGCTGAGTCACATGTCCGAGTAGGTGCACATAATCTCGATGTCCAACTACAACTCTAGCCTCAATCTTCAAGAAGTTTTTAGAAGTAATGTCTCTCTCAAGCCACAGATTACCTTTCTACATAACAGCTTCCCCTTTAGGGCATGAGATACTGGAAAAGATTAATGTAAATACACATACTAATTTGTATTCAGAAAGAAAAAAAAAATAACTGCATGATTTGCATAAGAACATACCTGAGGAAAAGTGCACAGCAAGTCACATGCAACAATATCTGATTTTGCCACAACAGACTAACAGGACTGCAATGTCAAGTACTGCTCACTGACAGTTCAAAGACACTCAATTAAATAGGGAACCTATCAAACTGAAGATCAAACACTGAAATACCAACATAGAGATCTCTGTTACAATTAGCAAGCTTTAAGATAAACACCTGCGGGAAAGTGAACAAAATATTTCAGTATCTTTAACATAAACAAATCATTATGAAAAATACATATATAATAGCCAGAGTAATGACTTAGGGACATGGTTTAGTGATGGACTTGGCAGTGTTAGGTTAATGGTTGGATTCTATCTCAAAGGTCTTCTCCAACTCAAATGATTCTATGATCAGAGACAAATAACTACGTAGAGAGATCATATATGTACGATCTAACATACTTCTAATTATTAACACAGACAAATCATTATATATATATTCACACACACACACTCTACTCTGGTCACGTCTGTTAACAAAGACATGGCCCACAGAAAATATGTCAATCTTGATTATAGTACTGAAGCAATGTAGCTGTCTCCAAGGGGCTATTCTCTTCACTCAATACCCTTACAGTTAGAGGACAAGCCAACAAAGAATGCCACTCCTCCCTGCTTGTGAGTATTGCCTGCTTTGAGAAAAACTCTGTACTGGCAATTAAGATTTGTTTGATCAAATACGATTTAAAAAGTATTCTTTGGAAATCAGACTCTAATAAATTATAAACAACTGCATTTGCTCTCCAAAGTGATTATTTCCATGTACAAGTTTTCTTTTGTGTATCTTACTTTTCCAAACTTTGCCCCGAATTTCCTACTGCGTTTGCCATGGTAACCAAGCAGCCTGAGCCTCTGCTTGAAATTCCGTTTAACTGTTTAGTGCTGCATATTGATCAAGATACATTGATATCTTTATGTATTCCAAAGTGTGAAGTAAACAGTCCTCATACTGGAGGAATAACTTCTCATTAACTACTACAAGCCTCAAAGGATTTTGGCTGTTGTTTAAGATGGGGGAGTAATGGGGCAACTTCATTGTCAGTGATGTGCATAAATAGCTATCAAATAAAGAGAATGCACTCTGATGTAACAAACAAGGTATATTTGCTATGTAAGGAGCTACACTAGAATAGCAAAGACTCTCTATTTGACACTATCTTCTCTCCCATGAATCAAGACTTTGCATTCATGTCAGAAAGGAAAATTTGTTCCAGAGTGCATTTCAACGAGAAAGAAAGCTTCCATACTTGCACCCTGGTAGAAAACTGCTCTGTTCTGGAGCAGAGGGGCCACAAATCTGGCCAATTTAGTTGGAGTTCTAGGATTAACATTAGCAGGGCAAATTCAAGCCCCATTTGCTAGCTTCCCTTGGATTACATTTTGAAGAAACATCTTTCTTCAAACATTTATCTCGAATACAGGATCATTAACAAGAAAACATGTTTTAAGCACACTGATTCCTACCTAATTCCCAGAAAACATACCAAATAACTCAGCATCCTAAAATGTCATATGAAAGAAAAAACAGATTGGGAAAACCTGAAGCAAAACAAGGCTTACTGCTTAGCTTTTTCAGTCTCACTACCCCCTATAATAAAAATTTATTTTTATTATGTTTAAAAAGATAACAATAATTTGTAATAAATTAATGTACCCACTATTACCTGATGTTACTATTCAACAAAATCTCATCTTTTACTCTGGTCATGGTTAAACATATGATGAAATAGTTCTGACCTTCAAAGTGTGCTATATAAATACAGCCTAAAAATACCAAGAACCACTTCCAAGAATACCTAAACCATGAAATAAACCCCCCAAAGCTTCCCTACAGAACTGCTGAGATACTATTACCATAAAATAAAGCATGCTCCTTCCATGATATCTGCAAAGTCAGCTGTGTGTCCATTCTTTCATTGGACTTCACTGTCTCCAGCTCCTCAGTATCTCAGATGTCATTACCTCTCCTGGATCTAAAAGCCAGCGAGGTGGCCTCACTGAGTACCACACAGATAGTTGGATTTGTAGCACTATAAATACATTTTCTTCATTCTGTTTATCTGGCTCAGCTCTAAGAAGCTTCTGGATGAAATGCTCTGCCTCTTAAAATCTATTCTAAACTTCCCACAGAGTCTCTAGCCTATCACACAACAGTATTTTCATGATGCAGTTCAACTATTAGCAATAGCTTACAGCAGGGCTGGTTAAAGAGCAGGATCCTTCTGAATTACTAGTAAATTTTGCACAACTGGGATTCATGGGAGTTCTAGCAATTTCTCTCTTTTATCTAGTTAAAGTTATTATTTATTCTCTCCTTTTTCTTTCTTTTAGAGCTTTAAGAAATACTGATTGCTTTGCTCAGCTAATTAAAGTCACATTCTTCTTTCTCCAGTTTTACACTAGATAACATTTTCTTCTAGTAGCAGGAGTTAAAATTTTGAAATTCACCCTAATCAACACAAGCAATCAGAATTTCATACAATATCAGTCATCTTTTCATGCCTTGTACAATGTCACTAAAGACACTTCCTTACTTCTATTGGTAAACTTAATTTGACATATACCTTTGAGTTGCATTTATCTCCTCCTCCCTTCAACAGGTGTATCACAAGCTAGTTCAGCTTGTAATCAACATCACACCCTAGTTATCATCATTTCAAAGTTTTCTGGCTGAAGCAAAAATACCCTAACTATGTATTTTTCCAATTGATTTTCACTTCAGTTACGGTATCAGCTTATTTCTCCTTACAAAATACTCTGATTATGAACGATGATGCCTCCCAACTTTGAGAATGTTGCCATTATGTATGTGCTCTTACATCTTTGTCCCAATGTCACCACTGAAAACACAAAGTTTCCAAAACCACTTCTTGAAGGCCTCAACTTGAAGCTCTCTTCTCAACAGCTATCACAGTCCCTGTAATCAGTAAAATATGTAAAATCATATAAAGTACTACACATTTTTGCCCTCTACATTTCAGAACAGAGTGAGTTTAAGGTTTTAGAACTCCCTTAGTTAAAATATCTATTGCACAAATCTAAAAATGTCAGTTAATACAAGGACGTGGACTTAACTTAAAATTCTTCCTAACTACCAGAGTGTTAACTAGAAAGGCTGAGCACATGAACTTCAACTAAAGCTGTCTATACAACAAATGTTATATATTAATGTTTTGCCACCACAGGAAGATAATATTTTATTTTAAGCAAAACAAAAAAATTAACACAGAAGTCTACTACCTCAGAATTTCCAAAGCTAAAACTGGAAGTAACTCAAAGTAGTTAGGAATTCTCAGGGGTTTGGGGCTTGTTGTTGTTGTGGTGGGGTGTGTGTTGAGAAGCACTCTTGCATATTTTTCTCTACCTAAATACAATAAAGTCTAAGCCTTAAGTAAGTATCTTCCTGCCACTGGAATAACAGGCCACCAAAGGGTTTCTAGAAGAAGTTTTCACTGTTGGAATAGACTGTCACTTGTGTAAAGAATGTGTCACCTTCTGTAAAGACTGGAATGCACTGAAGCAAACATTCTAGTCTCTTCACTTTTGAAGAACTGAGAAATTAAGTGTACTGTAACAATTCTCTTTCCTTAACTATACTTCATAATTAAGTTCTACAAGGTTCACTTAAGATTTATGGTTAGTTTACTGTGATTGTAATTACTGAGAAAGTAATTTAGTAAGTTCTAAGAGAGTCATAGCTCCACAGTAAAAAAGTAATAGTTATCTTTCTGATCTCCTTGTTTCTTATCCTCTAGTGGATCCTTTCATTTCCTCCTACTCCTACAGTCTAGTCACACTGTTGCTTACATTTATAATCAGCCCTTTCTCACTTGTTTTTAATGCTGAACAAGGTATGACTCAGATGAGCCGAACAAAGACAAGATCCATAAACCAGATGTAAGAAACAAATTAAAATAAGGAAAATAGGTATGCAAATATCAATTGGATTCCAAGTAAGACCACACATTCTAGCACAATTCAGCAACTCTCTTCATTCATCTCATGGGCTCAGCTGGGATACTTACTGAACACTTAGTAAGTTACTTTCACTTGAAAATGGTTTAAACTGGCTCAGCTCTGTTAGTAAAACTGGTTAGAAAATTATACCTGTTAAAAGTGACACTCATTTAAATTAGAGCTGGCAGGCTACTTCTGGATGGCCCCCAAAATAAGGAACAAACTGGAAAAATGGCATGACTTAGTGATAGCGTCATCTCTGAGTTGTACATCTCCTCCCCATGTACACACACAAAAAGTTAGCTGACCTGCTGGACTAGTGTTCTAGTCAGTCACACCTTTAAAGCAATTACTTTCACTTTAGCTTTGAACCTTATTTTTAAACTCTGTAACATTATATTCTTATTATACCAGAAACATGTACTTTAACAATACATGCATAGCTATCAATAACATCCTTTGAGGTTGGCTGTATATACAGCTTGCCAGAGACAGAACTGCTGCTTTTCTTTCAAGAGATCAGATACCAAAGTATCCTTAAAACACATCACATAAAATTAAGCTCCCTGTTGAAAGACTAAAGCTGCTGTAGCTTCATCACTGACATTAACATTTATTTTTTTCTAAGTTTAAAAAGATCAAAATACAGTAAAACTGAAAAGTTGGCTTTACAACTGTGTTTTATAGCAAAAACCCCATTCCTTAGGGTACTCAGAAGTATTGAAACTTTCAGCACATAAGAGGAAAAGTGTTGGCTGGTTTTTTTTCTCCTCTCCTAGAGAAATACCAGGCAGCAGCAAAAGAGCTCAGGATTACCTGTTGCTATAACAAAGCAATGTTTTAGTCCAACAGTGTAAATTTACTGCTTGTAAGAAAAAAATCATCTGTTACAGAAAAGCAGTCTGAATAATTGTATCCTGCATTGTCCTGTTGCTATAGAAACTTATTTCACTGTAGCAGTTATTTGTTAATCAATTTACATTTTTTCATTGCAAAGCTCAATAAGGGTCAAATACACCCAGTAATGTCTGTCCAGAAAGTCAGAATTATATCTTTTCTGGCTACTGTTGGATTTTCTAAGCCCTACAGGAATGCCGGACATTTTCATACAGTGTTTTTATTAAGCCCATAACTCCATCACGTTGCAGCATGTTAACAAAATCAAAGCCCTAACTACTTTTGTACTAAAGATAAGATGTAACTGGCTGTTATTCTAAGAGCCTCAGAGCAGTTCTAGAGAAGTTCTGTGAATAAATTATTGACCAAATGTATAACCTATGCTCCAAAACCAGAATGAGGCCTACTGGGTTACGCTTTGCATTGTCGTACTTAGTAACAGATAGATGAAGTAACATATTTGTCTTGACTCCTGTCCTGAAGTTGTTAATTTGCAATGCATCTTCCTTCTGGAGCCAAAGACATTTTATAATGACCCAACCCAACAGAGATACATTGCAATGAACTCAGATTTCCCACAACCCCATACATACAAAGTCTAGGATATCACCTAGTCTGCAAATCAAAATCCTGCTTCAGATGTTTTAGAACAAAAGGCAGCATGTTCCCAATTTCAGCACTAGCTTTCCCAACAGCCATATTTTAAAGTAAGCAAAGTATTAAGATACTTTAAGTAATAGTAAGTGCTGGCAACTTCACTGGTACAGACATTATGTGGTGAAAAAAAATCCCTTTTGCTTGCTATTAATCACTTTCTTTAAAAATTACCACTAAAGGGCTAGAAGTGTCACCAAAAGCTCACACAACATTGTTTCCTTCCTCAGGATGATTTTTGTTTTAAGAATAGAAGGGAGTGGCTATCTACTGTCACACACTGATCTTGCAGACCACATGCTGGCCACTGACTAACTGCCCATATCTCAGGTATTTTGGTAGAGGTCCTACAGAAGCCTGTAGTAGGGCACAGAACCAAACACCAGCAGGCAACTGACAGAACACAGCCTGGCTGTTAAATCATCCCTACCCTTGATATGGGCATACTAATACCATGCATACTAGTGATGTCTGCTGTTAAAAATAATCACACCTTTAACCAGCATAAATATCAGCAGGCTGTCCAAAACTCAATTCACTGGAAGCTCCACATCTGCAAGACACCTACTAATCAGAGGTGATACAAATGAAGAAGGGATTCCAAATGACTGGAGAAAGTCAGGTCATCCTCATGTGTTAAACTGATGTGAACATAACGTTTCCTTTAGAGGGGACAGAGCATAAGACCACAATCTGAAATAATTGCAGGATTTTGCTAGAAGTTACCTGTTAAGATATATGATTAATGCTATTAAAGAGCAATAATCCCCATGTCAACCCAAACATCTTCGTTTTACAAGCTGCACTATATTTCTGAGAGTCTTATTTGGGAAAAAAAATTCTCCTGGATCAATATATCACACTCAACAAGCACACTTAAAAAAAATAATAAAAAAAATTGGTCATTTTAAGAAACAGAGCAATAGTTTGAACATACAGATACATGCAGGACAGGCTAGACCTCTAAGACAGGTAAAAAAATACTGCACACTGCAGTATACATTTTATCAAACTTCAAAAGTGGTATCGCCTAACCATGCAACTATTCCTGCCCTCATTTTTTTAAAGATAAGACACTCCTGACATCCTAAGTATAAACTAGTTGCTATTTAAGGTCTCTGGCCCACTCTTCTATTAAAAAGGCTTTAAAAACTCTAGAGATGCTTTCTTTTTAAATGAAGATCTGAAAAATAAATCCAAGTGTTTGCTATATAGATCCCCGTAGAAAAGAAAGTGGAAATCTGAAGTGCAGAATAAGCCTCTATCTATGGCTTCACATTTGCCATTCAGACCACTACATTATGCAAAGCTAAACTGTACTTTAAATCTTATAAAATTTTAAATTGCATAACTATTTTTCTATAATACTGTGGAGAGTAACTAATAGAAAAAGCAGAAAAATCAAGACAACAACAACAAAAAAGCTACTTTACAGCAACTGCTGCCAAAATTTCATTTTGATGATCTCTTCAAACTTGTATCAGGGTCATGCTCCAATATGCATTTAAAATCTACAGAAAACTTGTGTTTAACTTCTGTAGAAAACTTAGTTACAAGAACAGTGACTAAAAAAGAAAACCCAACCTCAGAAATAAACTGTCACAGTTAAATTATGAGAAGAATATGACTTGTAGGATTACATATTTGTTATGCTTACATTTCTAAGACAGAAGATATGTCAGATTCACTGAGTTAAACTTGTGACTGTGCAAGCTTAAGTGTCCTTAAGGCATCATTCCAATAGTTTATATCACCAGACTTGTGGATTTTTAACAGATAGCTCCAATATATATTATTGCCATCTATTCAGTCTTCTGTTGTCACTTTTCTTCTTTCCTTTAGTTGAAAAGGATTATTAAAGCCATAAACTGGAGTCTTCAAAGTTTTATGTTACGTCATTTTCCTGGCAAAATGTATGCTAACTTCCTGTAAGATAGTAATTTCTTTTTTTTTTATTCCAAGGAGACAGGGGATAATAAAGTTTGTTCATAACATCCAATGTTTTCTCCCTACTCCAGGGCATTTTTAAGTTAAAGTTCTTGCTTAGACTAACATTTAGTCTAATTTAGTCTAATATTCTCTAGGTGTAGAAAAATCAGGCATTATTAAACAACAACTGCCTAGTACAGCCATTCTCCAATCCCACACAGTTAAAAATAAAAAAAAAATAAAATTGAAAGTGTTATTTCTTTGACCATTCCAGCAACAGAAGAACCTTATGATTCACTTACACTATCAAAGACAAATTCTAGTTGGTAAACTAAAACTGAAATAAATTTGCAGAAAGCATCTATTAGAGATCCATCATTCTATTACGTACAGCTTTACTGAATAGCACAAGAGAAAAATGCCAATGCAAATTATGACACCACCACTGCAAAGATTTCACTTGTAGTGGCTGGTGGTCCTGCCCACAAGCACTACAGGGTTATATCTAGTCTACCAACCACCTGCTGAATGGAATCCAAAAATAGCAAAAGCAGTTGCTTTATTTTAAGTTACAGGGGACAAGAAAAGGGAGGTATGTAGATACTAGAATATGGACTGCATAGACATTTCAACCTAAAAAGCAGGGTGAGGTAAGGAAGGAAAAATACTTGAGTTTTAAGGACACAGCAGAATATTATTACTTTAGCTTACAGTACAACTCATTAATGTTACTTTTTAGTTTCCTTAAGCTTTCTAAGAAGACAACAGCACTATTAGGCACTATTGGCACTGAATGGCACCATTTTCAAACAGTAATTTGAAAATTACTGTTCTCAAGGGGAAACCTCATAGCAGCCTTCCATTACCTGAGGGGGTACTACAAGAAAGCTGGGGAGGGACTTTTTACAAGGGCTTGTAATGAAAGGACAAGGGATAATGGTTTTAAACTGGAAGAGGGTAGATTTAGGTTAGACATGGGGACAAAATTCTTCACTATGAAGGTGGCGAGACGGCGAGACACTTGAAAAGGTTGCCCAGGGAAGTTGTGGAAGCCCCATCCCTACAAGTTTTCAAGACCAGGTTGGATCAGGCTCTGAGCAACCTGGTCTAGTGAGAGGTGTCCCTGCCCATGCAGGGAGGTTGTAACTGGATGATCTTTAAGGTCTCTTCCAACTCAAACCATTCTATAATTATGTGATTCTGTGATTTGTTCAACTGTGTCAACACATAATCATGACAACTGGACAGCAAGTGGCCTTTGGATATAGGTTCTTCAAAAGAAAGTCTTTCAGATGGTTCCTTTTCGCCAGAGAACTACAATAATACTTCAAACTAGGGCATTACATTTGATTGTAGAATGACAAACAAGACGATTATGTCTTGCAGTGCTCTCAGAGATGGGCCTAGGCACCGTTTAATTAGAGTCTGAGGCATCTTCAGTATATGTTTTAACTATTAACAGTTAGCTATTTAACGGTTTTGCAGACTGTCAGATGTCAAGGCGTAATGCAAACTCCTTGTAATTTAAACACACAGCGCAAGCCTTTTGTAATTATTCTGACAAATCTGGTCCACAAAACTCTCTACAGACACAGAAGTGTTTGTTACAAATTACCATTATTTGCATTTGTGAAGCATTATGACTAAAGTTTTGTCAGTCTGTAAAGAGTAAGTGCCACAATTAACAGGTCTACACTAATTTAAATTCCCCCAACTGAATTCTTGCAAGCATAATATTACTACAAATACACTTCAATACAAAACAAAAACCAAATTATACCTGCCCTGTCAAAAAAACCCCTAACAACCACGTACACAAATTCACTGCCTATAAAATTCTGCATACCAATTTGGGGGTTTGGTCAGCATAGCCTAGTATTCACTCTCAAATGTGTCAGCCAAACAGACAGCCATAGATAAATGAACTATTACCTTGGAGAGCAACCCTTCAGAGGATATCCTGCTTACTGAAGTTTAACAGTTGTTACATAGGCTAGAAGCACAGACAAGTAAAAGCACTACAGACTAATGTTACTATCTAAAACTCAGAAGAAGCCTCCAGATAATAACCATCTCACAAGCTCTGTCAAGTGCAACTATTTCAGTCTTTTCCACAGCAAGAAACTTTTAACAGTGTAATTTTAAAGAAGCTTTTTAGCCTTTAAATTAGCTTTTTAGTCTTTCCTCTTGTTCATGTCAGTCCTAATTTTCTGTATAAGCCTCACAATAGAGTTAAACGCTTAGATCTACCTGTACATCCATAATCTATTTCCTACAGAAGTGCCATTGAAAGAAAGGAGTCACCAAAAAAAACCACCCTTCAGAAAAATCTACAGGAACATTCTATAACATGTCTTGACAGTCCCCGGTACAGCCTAGCTAGAATTAAGGAAGAAAATATCTAACCTGATGATTTTTAAGGTCCCTTCCAACCTTGATTCTATGATCTACATCAAAAAACTTGAGCTGTTAAGTATATCCATCCATTAAACACTTGAAACAAATTTCCAAGACACTTTCAAGTACCTTCACAGGTACATATCAACAGGTAAAGTACTACTGATCTAGCCACAGTACCTCCACATGACTGGCAAATCCAGTCCAAACATAACTATTGTCTACAAGATAGAGAAGAAAAAAACTCAGCCAGAAATCAAAGGATTTCTTGGGGGGAAAAAAAAAATCTACAACACCCTTTGAAGAAAAACATGGACTAGGCAAATTCCTCCAGCACAGAAAAATAGTCTAATTCCTGTTGCAGGATGGCACCAGATACCTCTGAGAAAAGTTCTTGCTGTCTTTACTGTGATACTTCCATTAGCCAGCTTTGCATGTAATCCCTTCGACAATTAAGTGTGATGCTTGATTCTGGTAAAAATATTTAAATGCAGAACACTTAGCAGCAGAATTCAACAGTCATAGTAGTAAACCTTTTTTTTTTTATATCAAAACCACTAAATCAAAACAGACTGTAAGCACCCAGAAAAGGGGAGGGGAGAAGCACACAAACTTGCCAAAAGTCAGCACCAAATGTACCTGTCCTCTGAAAAAATAACCAGACTAGAGAGAAAAAGTCAGCAGCAGATGCAGTATTTTTAAGTTCTATGAGTTACTTTTGTTAATGGTTAAGATTAGAAATCAAATTGTAAATGACAACAAGATGTGAAGGATTTTTTGCAATATGCAGCACAGAATTGGAAATAAAAATACTCCCAAATGAATGATAGAATAAAACTCAATGAAAATGCTACATGGCATTTAGAAACAAGAACCAAAAAATTAAAGCATAGATAAAAATGGAGTGAAAGCAGCAATATGGTAAGAAATAATCCAAGTGGGTCAACACTATGAGCAGGATTCAAATGTCAGCATTATTCAATGTTAGCAAGAATATTAGAAGACAAACACAGCAAGCAATAATTCTCCCTTACTCTGCACTGAAGTGGAAGTACTATATCTCATTCAGATAGCAAAAATGCAAGCTAGGAGAAGTCACAGAGAGGAAAGCAACTTGGAATTCAAATTCTGAGCAGAAGGGTTAAAAGAAGTAGACTTATTTACCTTAAGAAAAATGAGAGGACAAACTAACAAGTTTCAAATATATAGAAACCAAAGGCAACAGTCAACTGTTCTCTGTGTCCATGGTATATAACAACATGTAGGCTGGCTTGTTGATTTTTTTCCCTTGAACAAGAATTTTAGTTCAATATTGCTGTGAGGTGGTGTCACAGTTTGACTCAGCATTGACAACAATGCTCTCAATCCCTTCCCCCTCCCATTCAGGTAGGGAAGGAGAGAGATATGGACTGAAAACTAAACTCCTTCTACTCCAATACCATTAGTACACACAATAACATTATGTAGTTATTGACAGACTGTTGCTTCAGGTAGCTGCGGAAAAAAAGAGTAGAACTGAAGACAGAGACTCATTTTGTAAGAAAGCAGCTCCAAAAAAATGAAACAACCAATCTTAGGAAAGTATGTCACATGTTAAAAAAGACAGTTAATAGTCAGAATTTAAATACAATGCAAAAAGCTTAACATAATGGAGTAAGCTAAGCTACATGTACAATTTTCTTAACTTCCCAATATATTATGTAAAAACTAAGCCCACACATTTATTGCCAATATGTACCTATATGTGACTGTATTGCAGGGACAGATGCAGCCTAGCTCATATAGAAACCTTTACAAAATACAGAGAATAATACATCAATTATCATACACACAATTTTTAAAAGGAAAATGCACTAGTTTTTTAGTAGAAAGGGAAACAACTTTGCTAGTTGATGTCAGTAACAATCTAGAAAGCCTTGTTTTGTCAGTCATTCCTAAGGCAAGGAAGATGAGATCGTGCTCTCCTTTTCAAAACTAATGAACCAACGAATAAATAATTTTGCAAAGCTAGCCACAAACCATATTGAAGAACCCCAAAACTATCTCATAAGCAAGAATAAAGTAGCAGCCCTCACTTCTGATTTGGGGTTGCAGGAAAAGACAATCCATGCAAATAATCAATGTGTCACAGTTTGAGCAATAACTTTTGAGTTATTACCTTATAACTCTACTCCGTGAAGAAGCAAACCCCTAGAAAACCCCTAGAATAACAGAAAGAGCTTTCCCAAAATTAAGTAAAAAAAACCCCCAAGTATAGATAATTCTGAATCTGACTGAAGCTTTATTCAGGTGAGGCCTCGCAACATAATGGATCCAATCTGACAGCCCAGGCCTCTGAAGGGGGTAGCTTTGTTCCTCTTCCCTCCCATCCCAACCCTTTCTTTGCTCTTACTGTGCCTGCTAATATCTAATCCCAAGATGAGACAGTTCAAGTCACCAAATAAGATAAAATCTGCCCAGAAAAACAACAAGTATTTTGCTGCTGGTTTAGCTAGCTGAACTAGCTCAACCAGAGGCAGAGCACTGCCAAAGACAGCAAGGAGACAGGAGCACACTGCCAAGACGATACTATACTGCTAGACCATCATTTTCAGCTGCCACACAGTCAGTGAGTTCATGAAAATTTACTCCTCTTTAACAAGGAATCACTATACACATGTAACCTTAAAGCCAGAGCTAAGGAGGACTGAAAAGGAAAGCCCATTGACATGCAGTATGGTTGAGAATAACTATATACTTAAATAAGTAAAGCAACCGCATCTCATTCTATCACAGTTTAATTTCTCCCTACTAAAAACTATAGGTTCATTTCTGTTTTCAGTGGATCCAAAGCAGAAAGCAGCAGTTTTTCTGCATTGCCTCATTAACACAAAATGCTGTGTAAGTTTCATTGTAAAAACAACAATGCATGGGCTCATAACCAATGCGTTTTCTATGATATGGAAAACATGGAAACTGGTAATATGCATGTTTCATGGTAAAGCTGAAGTTCAGTGGTAACACAGAAACATGGAACAGTACAAATTTCCTTTTGAAGACGTAAAGAGCAAAGTTCGGAGAAAATACCTTTTTGCTTCAAAAAGTCTCTAAAGACAGCTTGAAACACTGTCCAAAACTGTCTCATATCTCTCTACCTAATTCTCTATCATTCCCTATCAGTACTCCAATCTCCTCACCACTGTCCTGGACACTCAATGTAACTTCTGAACCAAGTTTCTTGGAAGAAGATTCAAGGTTAAAGAAACATCCCTGGAAACATTTTTTCTGTACATAGGTTAAATATCCTAAACAGAACACATACATTAGCAGCCTACTTAAAAATATGACTTAAAAACTAGATGTAGCAGATGCAACATATTTCAGCTTTAAAGGAAACTAAAAGAAGAAAGCTTAGCATCACTGATTTCAAGAAGTAACTCTTCAAGTGGCATCTCTGACTCAGTATTATGTTATTTAAGCGTAATTTCATCGACAGCTTAAGTGTGGCTCTTTATGTACACTGATCTGCAATGGACTACTGCAAGAATGTATCAGTGTATAACAGACACCGTTAATTAAAAGAAAGTCCTGGTTGTTCTTTCACTCATTTTAGTAAAAATACAGAAACAAAAGAAGCAGACCTTAAAAAAAAATAAATTAAAAAAGACAAAATCTTAGCTACTCAATAGATACACATAGTACAGCCTCACTAGATCCAACTCATACTCCAATATTCTAGTATGACTTATTAAGAATGGAAATTATAGTCTTAAGGTAATTAGGGAAATTTTTAAAGGGATACTTAAATAATTATAAAATAACAATTAAAACTGAAGTTTTTGGCATCTGTATTATCAAGAGAATCACAATAGGTTGGTCTTCAACAGATAAAAGTCCCTCTCCCACCCCCAGGAAGGCACGCAGAGTTTGATAGTTTGTCCAGTTTAAGACAGAATTACACAGTCAGCTTCGGTAACAGCTCTCTCCCTTTTAGAAAAGCCACAAGATACAACTTTTGATTCTGAAAAGCTCAAATAATCAGTTGAAAGACTGTCAGCTTGTTCTTATTCAGCTTTGTACATAGACAAAACAATGACTTCCAACTGAACAGCTACAAAATAAATTCCAAAGAAGCAAGTATTACAAGTTTATGACAGACCATCTTCCCCATTCTCACTTAAAGCATTTTCCTTAACTGTGCTTCAGTATATTTCAGCTCTTTCTCTAGGTTCAGTTTACTAAAGTTAATGGATTATACACATAGAATATACAGTGTATTTTAAATTGTTAACGCTGTAAAAGGCTGTTGAAATGAATTCTGTTCTAACAATGCATATCTTTTATGCTACTCAGACAAAAAAGTATTTAACATCGTAGCAGGTACATCTTGAATGTCACAAGTTAAAAAACTGATAAACTAAAGTTTTCTCAGATGCTGTGTATCACATCAGCAGCTTTTAGCACATAAAAGTTAAAAGTACTCAGCTCAAAACAATTTCTATAATTTGAAAAAGCGATTCAGTTCCCTGTTTCCAATGAAGTTCTAGACTTTAGATTTTTATTTTTCAGAAGTGTGGCAAGAGATGACTAAGACAACTTGCAAGAATCACATGCACAATTACTAAACTACATAAAAGCCAGCTCTGTAATCTAAGTGTTAGAACTCTGCATTTACTTTGTGTGGAAAAAAATGAACATCAGATATTAGAATCCAAACATGGTCATAATTTAGGACACAGATTGTCAGAGATACTGCCACCCACAAAACCTTGTAAATAGTAAAGACAGCAACTGCTTATAAATAGCAAATACTGTTTGATACTCATTGCATGCTTAAAGAAACTGTTGTCCAAGTATTATTTAAAACATAACTAGATTATTAAAATTAATTAAAGGGTGAAACTAAAATCCATACACACCCTTTTCCATATAGCTATACAGGATATATTAGATCTGTTAAGTCCAGAGATAACCCCATAGACTTTATTCTCCAGTTGGTGCTTGCATTTTAAACAGAGGAGAAGCAACATGGGGACTAGCTTAGGACACAGCAGATTCAAACATAATTCCTTGCTCATCTACAAGCTTCCTGCACAGCCTTGTATACGTCACTAGTTCTCTGTGCCTTCATCCTAGGTTGAATGGTGGGCTGACAGCAGGAAGATTTCAAGATATTCACATTACAGCAGCTCAGTCCCAAGTATGTAAGATAATGAACACACACTTTTTGAACATAAAGCAGAAAAATTACAATCATCATATCTGTGTTTACATGTATTAGGAATAACACACACACGTTAATTTGGCATAACAAATTCTGAATCCTTCTCTAAATCCCATAAAATGAAGGACTTTTAGAAAGAACAAGTAGAATGAGTTTGTTAATACAGTGACCTGAGAAATCAAATGCATGCATTGTTAGTCCAGCACCAAATAATGATAGGCAAGGAGCCTCTCCTAAGTGCATCAATTACTCTTGCCTGTAAAAGCAACTTTCTCTGTGCTAATTATCTGACATATAAAACTCAGTTCATTGCATCACTCCTATTTGGAAACAATCTCAAAATCAGTCCACATTTCAAAATCACAATAAAGGCATACAATTACAGTGAATACTTTAGCCATTCAGTCAAAGCTAGGAAGATCGTAAAAAAGGGATTTGACACCACCATAATCACAACAAGCGTTAGTGTCCAGCAAACTCAGACCTGAAGCAGCAGATGAAGGAGGCCCAGGGTTGCCTAGCCAGGGGAAACCAACGTTAATTCCTCCTGCACGCCAAGGAGGGCCCAAGCAATCGCATCCCTCCTAAGGGCACACAGACACACCCCCCTACCGTTGGCGACACCGTATTTGACGCAGCCTACTAGCACCGAGCCAGCGCCGGTCCCCTCACAGCCCGCCAGCCCAGGCCTACGATCCCCCTCCCCTTACAGCTACCGCTCAGGCCAGTTGATCGAAAGACCCACTGCAGTCCCAGCCACAACCGGGCCCAACCGAGGAGCCGCCGGCCCCAAGGCCGCCGCGGGGTGGCCGAAGGAGAGGCGGCCGGGCAGGGCCGCCCCTGCCCCCCGCCCACGGCGCAGCCCCCCGCGGCGGGACTCCCGCACCCCGCCGGCCGATTCTCGGCAGCAGGCCGGCGCGGAGCCCCCCTAGCGCAGTGGCCGAGCCCCGGTACCTTGCGGACCCCCTTGTAGATGTAGAAGTAGAGCTCCCGGCCCACATTGAAGCAGAGCCGGTCTCCGTTGCCGCTCTGGTCGTTGACGTTGACGAAGGAAACGCGGACCGGGTTGGAGCCCTGCGAGTTGAAGGGCACCCGGTTAGGCCGGCTGTACTCCGAGTGGCTCAGCAGCTTGTACAGCCCCTCCCGGGTGGTGAACTGGGTCTTAATCTCGTTCATCTCCTTCCCTCCTCCCTCCGCCGCCATCTTGGAAAGGAGCATTCATCCTGCCCCAGTGCCCGGATGTAGCGACACTGCGCAGCCGCCGGCGCGCGCGCGGCCCTGCGCGGAGGCGGCCACGCAAACGGCGTAAGGGGGAGGAGCTGCGGCGCCTGTTTACTGCGCGTCTGCGCATGCGCCGAGCCGCTGCCCTTCGGCGGGCCCCGGCGGGGGGCGGTGCCTTGGTGGGCGGTGCCTGCGAAGGGGCGGGGCCTGGGCGGCGGCCGCGCGCCGCGGAGGGGCGGGCGGCTGGGGATGGCGGCGGGAGGGGGCAGCGCTGCGGGGCGGGGCGGGGGCCGGGCTGGGGCGGGTGGGCGGCAGGAGAGGTGTTCCGGGCCCGCGGGGACCCGTCAGCTCAGTGCGTGGGCGTGTGCCCCTTGCGGCGTGCGGGGTGAGGTGGCAGCCGCCCCCTCCTGGGGTGCCGAGGGTGCCGGTGTGCGCGGGGCAGCGCCGCTGGGTGGGGGTGATGGCTCCCAGGGAGAGCCCCCACCGCCTTGGCTACCTTCATCGGCTCGTTTGCCTTGGTCCTGGCCGGCCCTGTCCACAGGGTGAGAGGGGGATGCTAAGCCCTGCTGCGGGGGCCCGGAGGCAGCCGCAGGTGAGCAGCCGTGCTGCAGCGCTCGGTGCCACGGCCCCGGTACCGCTGAGGGGACGGCATCTCCATCCCTCCGCCTCTGCACCAGCCTCTCAACACCAGCAGCGCCAGGCTGGGGAGTTGGCCTGAAATGTTAACCTGAAAAACTGGTTGTCAGATAACTCGGTTCATTGTTCTGATCATCATGCAAGTAGACAACCAGCCGTGTTGCACAGCGAACCGGATCCATGTGAGGGGGAGGTGGCACAGGGTTGGAAAGAATTACTTTCACTAGGTGGGGAGGCAGGACTTTCTTTTGGGAGCAGTTTCAGCTTAAAAGAGTTTGTCTAACTACAGCCTCACAATTGACTCAAGCTAATCTAAGACTGACTGCCAACTGTAAAAAAGGGGGTTGACCTCTCCTCTGTCTTCAGGTATGTATTTCTATGACCTCCCTTGCATCACTGGTAGTGATCATGCAACCAAAGGGTGAGTCAGATCCACTTGAAAACAACACACACAAAGAAATGATGGGTTCTCAGGTGAGCAAAGTTTTGACCACCAGCCAGGCTGATCCAACTCATCACAGAATTTCTAGAGCCAAAATAAGGAAGGAGTTGGAAATGTGCAAGTAGGAGAGGGTAAGGAGCACCAAGTTAGACCACCTTGTATTAACAGTAAAAAACATGCTTTCAAGGTATACTTTCATGCTGTATTTGTGTTGTTCTGCTCTCTTCTTTCTTTACTGTGACGATATGCTGCTGCTTCCTTCACCAGCAGCAGTGCTTATCTGACCTCATGAGAGCTGTTTCTGAAAGATAAATGGGTAGATAATTAGACTCTCTGCAGATACAAAATGAAGCAGAACCTCCTTGTCTTTCTATTAGATCTCTATTAGATCAGCTCAACCACAGAAGCCACTCAAACTCTGGGGGGTAAAAGTGATTTAGTTTGAAATCAATTTAATTCAAAGAGATTTAGTTTACAGCTAAATACTGTCTTGCAGCTGGCCATCAAAATATTAGTACAAGGTAGCCAAGAGACATGAAAAGGCCAAATATCTCCAGTTTAACTCTTGCAGAAGAGAGTATGTATCTGAATGAATCTGAATCTGAACAAGTACAGATAATGAAACTTCCAAAAGGCCAGATACTGAAGCCTTGCTTGAAACTCTTGAGATAAAGCCAATCAATAATGACCAATAGATCTTGTAAGCTTATCAGCCAGCCCTGCCAGATGGTATTGGTGAGCTCCTAAATTAAGCACACAATAAGGTTAGCAGACCTGTACTTATTTTAAGAATTGATGCCTTAACAGTTGTTCTTCCATATGAAAGTTTTATTAATGGACTCCCAAAGAGAAGGTCAGAATGTTTTCAGTCACCAAAAGAACAGCAAGAGATGCAAGGATCTCTAAACAATATTTAGAATAGAAAAGGATTTAACCCCCCCAAAAAAATGTCGCTCACAGCAGGCAGACTCAGTCTTGTTCATTACACACTGACAACATTGTATAGATCACTATGGGCACTAAAGCAGGAAACTTTGGTGGAGGGACTCTGGAAAATGCAAATTGTACTGAAACCACAGCAGGCCATTTGTCACTGATGGAATCAGTGTGATCCATAGAATAAACAAAGTTAAGAAGTAACTGGTTATCAGCAGTACATGATGGTGCAAAAAGCTGAAGAATTGGTGTAGTGTTTTAACATCTACCAAGAAATATCAATAAAAGCCAGTGAGAGATTCCACAGAGAAGTCAAGACAAATATTCATTTGAAAAACACAGCTGCAAGTCACAAGAACATCATTGTACAGCCCCATCAACAATACTCATCAAATACTTGGTTAAAGAATGGAAAAAAAGAGATTCCAGAGATAAGTCTTATGAAAAAAATTCTCTGTACCATTTGTAAATGCGTATGTAACCCAAGATGATAGTTCTGAAATGATCCCCTGAGAACACTCCTAGATGTGTTGTTTTGTGTGCACTGCACGGCCAATAAATAGAAGTCAGTCAGAATCACTGCTCTCTTGTGCCTTTACTTCTCACCAATGTTTTGGCAAATTGGAAAACAGACATAAGCCAAATTCACTAACATTAATAAAATAATGTGGTCCTTTGATTTATACTGGGCATAAATTGGTCCTGCAACTTTTCAGGATGTATTAATAGTACTTTTGCTGGCTGTGAGTGAACTGCAGCCTTACAACCTGTGTAATGCAAGTACACTTATTAACATGAATGCCACTTGTTACTTCCCGAAAAATGTCAAGGACAGATATTAGTGATGATTTTACCAGCTCTTCTGAGGGGAAAAAAAAAAAAAAAAAATTAAAAAGATGATGACTATACCCAGATTCCATCATGCAAACAGTTATCTATTCTAGCCTGCAGATTCTCAGGAAGGAATCAGGAGACCAGCTCTGGAGTGTCTTGTCAACTATAGCGGGTCTGTCAAGACTTCCTTGCAATTCTGATGCCAAAACCAATTTAATAATTTAGTGTGTGACTGGCTTAAGAGGCAAAAGAGTCAAATTTTAACATGTGTGTATGAATTACTAATAGAGGCAAACAGAGATAGGTAAGTAACACATCTGAGCTAGTGAAAAGATTGCTGCTGGTGAGAAGAATGGCATGCAAGTTGCATTTAATATGGAGAGAAGAAAATTAATTACAGAGTTGGAAATATGTTTCCAATGACCTACATGGAATTTAAAGTATGTCTAACTTGCTTTCATAATGAGAAAACATTGTTTATGGTATAGTTTCATAGCTTCTTATTTGCATTAAGAATATCTTCTTAACCATTACGTCCATTTAACACTAAATACATGAGATGATGCACCATGGTATGTGTTATAAAGTGAAAGGGTGTTATCAAGTAAGTTTCTGCTATGCTAGAATACATTGCATGTTGTTTGTACTCTCATCCCTTCTTAAGAGCTAGAGCACATGGAAACACACTGTTTGCATAGTTGAGGGCTTTAAATGACTTGAAATAGATGGATCTTTTTAAAAACAAACATTTGGATTGAAGACGGCAAGGTAAAATCAATCTGCTTGGCAGTCAGGATTGGATGACAGTGAACTCTGTTGTGTCTTTGGAAGACTTCATTTTGCTTTTTGCAATCAACTCTCCCTAAGTTGTCTCCTGAACAGACCATCTTACCTCCATAGTGAAGAGTGCTGTTCTTGTCAACAACATTTCTTATCTTGAAACCATAGCTGTCCTGGAAATTACATTCTCTGAAGATAAGACTGAGATAATTAATTTAATTTAAACTCCATGGAAAGCCAGAGAGATTGGTTTGATATGCCTACAAATAGCTTGTGTTTCTAAGATGTGCTACAGCATTTTGTACTTCTCAAAACTCCCTAAATGGGAACACATTCATACATATGGTACTGCTGTAATCCAGCTGAGGAATGACAAACCTGTCAATAAGTAAGGTCTGTTTGTTGGCCAGCAGCAGCAACTGAGCTTCTCACAAAACAGAAATTTCTAGACAGTGATGCTTATCACTGCTGCAGTGTGAGAATGGAGTGCCATCAAGATGGCCAAGAATACTCCTGAACCACAGTTGGCAAAAGACTCGCATTTTTGTAATTTAGGCAAGAAAAGATTTAGTATGGAAATGCTTCAAAATTATTTTATTTTCCATCACAATCTGCTACTTCAGGTGGTTTTAACTGGGAAGCTCGTGGTCATGGCACTATGATAATACATGGTTATTGGTGAGAGCAACAGTTAATTAACAGTCATCCATGCAATAAAAGTGGGAGTCGTTGTGTGATGTAAGACTCCCTAAGCAGAACAGGAAATAGGGAAAGCTGAAAAAAGTGTCCTTGGAAAGAACAGACTTTAATAGCCAAGGGAAGGGGCCATTACCAGCAGTAATCAGAGTAAGTAAGTTCTAAAAGATGAGCAGAATCGAGAACCTATGAACATTTTGCACTTAAGAGAGGTATTTGGATGGGTGTCTTAAGTTTATTGTAAATTCCTCAGTCTCCCCCGGGTCATCTACCTAACTGATGCCGAGATCCTTCTCTGTTGTTTTGGTGTATTTCTCCAAGAGGGCCTGAAAACTTATTAGCACATTCTACATTCTCTTACACCTTTCTCACAAGAGGCAATATTATCTCAAACATGTTGCAGAGAGCCTCAGAATATGAACAGCTATCTGCTTTCTATCCAGTCATAGCAGGAGATTCTCCATCAGTGTCACAAGTATAATTTCAGTTCCATGGCTGGGATGGCTGTCTCCAAATTGCATTAGATGAAGCATTGAAATTTTTGATAGATGATATTCTGATGGGACTTCTTGTGAGTTTTCCTCTAAGCTCACTGAAGCACAAGAGCTTTGGATACTGCATAGCACAGGCTGTTCATTCAGCACTAGTTGAATCTTTGCACATTTAAAGAAAGGAGGCTTATTTCTCTGAATTATGTGTCAGCTTCGTTATGGTCACGCTCACTATTTTTCTTTGCAAGGGCATAAGATAAGTTCACAAGTCTTTGCCATCCATCTGGTGTCCAGAATGTACTCATCTCTAGGAACTGGAAGACTGGTGAGTGGAACTGTATAACTGTCTAGACAAAAAATTCCAATACAATTTTTCCATCCAAGTAGGATAACTTTTTTTATTATAGGGATTTTGTAATCTACAAGACAAAGATGTTGGCTGAGCAGAATGGGAATTTATTGATATGATGCATATATTCTTATGTCATTATCACTTGTACCTTATAACTTAATCACACACAAAAATTTCATTCATCATAAAAAATTATCAGCACTCAGGCTTTCAGCAGCCTAAGTGCCTGTCTAACTGGAAGTTTGACTTCCTCCATGCCTAATGAGACTTGTTCAGTTTCTCTCTACTCTCTTTCTCTTGCTGAATATATAAAGCAAGTGATGGGATTACTAAAGAAAAATGTGGTTTGAAGATTACCTATGTAGAGTGATGTCGCAAGCCGGTACTGGGGGGCAAGTAGGTTATTGGGTCCCTGCTTTTCTGGTTTACCTGAAACTATCATCCTTATCCAGCTCAGACAATATTATGTTCTTATGTAACACATACTTATCAGGAATAATTTAATCAAGTATGCACAGTAGTGTGTCTTTCACCTCCATCTTTCTATGACCACGTGCTAGGTATAACATGATTTGTGTCATTTCCCAATAGCTGTTCAGTTGGTAGAGTTAAATGCCATCTGATATCTATCGATTCACTGGTATTTTTATTTTCCTAAATAGGTAATCAAATACAAGGTGAATACATACTAAATCTTAATGTATTTTCACCCCCTTTGACAGTAATAATGATAGAATTGCTTATTAAGGACATGATAGAATATAGAGAAGATCAGTCTGACAGCTTTCACAAGCTATTACTTTCAATTTTCAAATGCTAACTTCTTGATTCAGTGATTTGACACAGACAAGGTCATTTGAGAGATGCACTGGCATGCAGGGCTTTAATTTTATTTTTTTTAAATCAGCCAACTAAAATGTTACTACGATGTCTAAACATGTTCTGAGTCTCTACATTAAATTAACTGTGGGAGATGGACTTAGGAGACAGGATTGGTCTCTGTATCAATGTACCAGATGGAAGAGGGAAGGCTGTACACATTTATAAGCTTAAAATATTTTTTGCAACTTTTATTTGTATTTTTAACATAGAAAAAAGCATAATCTCTAGGAATTACAGACAAATTACACTCTTCTGTTTTTATATATGTGATTTTATAGTTATTTAGGGATTAAAAAAAAAAATTAAAATAAGCAAGCCTGATCCAACCTACAGATTTCCTGAGACAGCTATTGGTTTGTGGAGTGGGTGGTGAACAGTTGAATAGTCAAACATATAATTAATAGAAAATTATTGAAACGAAGTATCTGTTATAAAGAATGTATTCACTGAAGGTATTAACTTAAAAAAAAATAATTTAGAAGGTTAAAAATCCCATGCCATATGTAGAAATATAGATTGCTCTCTCTACCTATCTATATGTATTTGTTGGATATGACTTCTACAGAGGATATTTATATTTGCTGTATTAGCCCCATCTGGTGAATTCTAACAGCATTGCAAACTAGACAGACTCCATGCTGAGGTCGTGTGTCCCAGCTCAGACAGGTAGTGCGGCATGCACAAAGACCCAAATTCCTCTCTTTGCCCACTGTAGCAATAGCACAAGCATCAAGGAGGAATCCTTATCTGTATATTATTAACATAGTTCCTAAGCTTCTCTTTTTCTTTAATGGATTAATCCTACAAGTTAGGATACTACTATCTTAATTTGCACTCAGAAACATGAACAGTCCAGGAGCGTGCTTTAGCCACCCCCCCAATCACAAATGGAGAGATCTTCCATTTTTGTTCTTCTGTGCTGTGTGAGCTGAGGCCATGTGTGATGGGGTGGCATCAGCTACTCCTGTAGAAGGTTTAGCTCTAAGCTTCTTTCAGAGAGGGCTTTGGTCTTCTTTGTAATTGCAAAGGGATGTCACCCATCAATGAGCTCATTTCGGAGTAGCAGTTAGTGGACATGGTCATGGTCAAGCTGCTGTAGGTGGCCCTGCTTGAGCAGAGGGGTTGGATGAGATGACCTCCAGAGGTTCCTTCCAACCACAAATGTTCTATGATTCTGCAAGGTTAGCCTTAATATTATCATTTACATTTGTGCAATGTCAATATTGCACAATATGCCTCTATTTTGAGTAGGTATTTTACTTTTGTTCTGGAATAATAAATTATTATAAAAGCTCTTTCAAAATGCAGGATCAGGAACATAGTTTCTAAGCAACAAATGAGGAGGCTGCTTGCCTCTAATGTATTGGTTAGGAAATCCAGGCAGCCTTTGACACATGGTATGTCAGAATAACACACTCTCAGTACCTGCCTTGACTTGCTCCATGACTAAGGAGTCTTGTTCAGTTTCTCTCTACTCTCCTTCCCTTGCTGCATGTCTAAATCAGGTGAGGGGCTGTTTTTTTTCTTTTTTTTCTTTGTGGTTTTTTTTTTGTGTTTTGTTTTGTTTTTGGTTTTTTTTGTTTTTTTTAATTGTGGTTTGAAGGTTACCTAGAGTAAATTCTGCAGAAAGATGAGTGATGACAGTGATTCTTTTAGTGCCAGATTTAGCTGACAAAGATTAGATGCTCTGCTAAGGTGAGCTGAAATGTGGCTACAGTATGTTTCTTTCCATCATTTCCCCTTGGAAAATTCAAACATAATCTTGTAATAATCTTTCTAGTCAGTGCAAATTATAATTTATTCTGTTTCTTGTCTTCTCCCCTTCCCACAGCTGTGACAGGAGAGAACTCTGGGCAAAATAAAACCAGCTAGTAACAAGACACAGTCATGGTCTTTATTCCAAACAGGTGAATAAAGGGGGCTGTTTGAACATAAATAAGAACATTAAAGAGAAGCATATCTATATCCCTTCATTAAAATGCATTTCCTTGCAGTATTATTCTGACTTGAATGGATTGTGAGAAGGTCCATAATAATCCCATCATTATACTAAATAAACCAGTATCTCCCATTCTCCCAGAGAAATTTCAAGGTTATTCTTAATTACCTCAGAGATTTCATATATAGGTAGCATTTCAGTTAAAGGCCAGCAAGAATTTCCAGTCTTTATTATTTTGTCATAACCATAAAATGTAGACTCTGGGATGTCCCAGAATGTACATGGGAAAATAATTAGTGATAATAAATCAAATTTTGCAATTACTTTTCTTGCTTTATAATACAATCTAACGTCACTACATAAAAAAGCCTAATAAGTTCCTCTTGACTAAACAATTATTCATCCTATGCTATCTTCATCTTAAGCAAGAAATTAGAAATCAGAAAGAAGTGAAAATCCAAAGTATACACTGGAGTATTAATGATGTACCTGAAACAAAAATTATATTTATCTGGCCTTTTCTCTCAAGGCATATATCCAAAATAATGTATATACTTTTTCACTCAGCGTAAAAAGCCACATGCCACAGTCATGTGTGTGTATAAAATATACATGCAGTAAGTTTTCAGCTCTATTTATCCATATTAACAGTGAATTCGTGCAAACTGAAGATCAGCCCATGGATAAAGAGGAGACTCTTCCCTTCCAGGCTGAAATAGTTGTTCATTGACACTTTCTATTCCAGCAAGAAAACCTTTCTGAAGGAGCTGGTTTGCAATTCCTTGGTTGCAAGTAATCTAGCTATTAATGTGACTAGCCAGTTAATACTGCCTACGCTCATAGGTATATCCTGAGAATGCTCAAGCCTTCTGTTGTGGTCTGTAGACAAAATCAGACACAAGGCATTGACTGATCCAAACCAGCTGAGTCCTGGGAATGACTGACCTGACAAGCACAACTGCACTCCAACCATCACGGATTCAGGCACAGGATGACCAAAGGTGACCTCATTACTACTGTGAGGCGCAGCAGCAGAGCTTTAATAGAACCATTGCTTGTGCTGGTGTCTCCAGGAGTAGTCAGTGCTCACAAAGCAAAAAGGCAGTATGTATATCACCTTCAATTCAAGGCTCTCTGGCTGTCACTAATAACAATAAATGTTTGTGAATGGAATTCATTGTTCTCATCTTGTAGCTGGCTAATATCAAGAGAACATACTGCAGAACAGCAGTGGGAGCACCAGTGCATAATCTGATACAGAAACAGCTCTAACTTTAGCAGCATATTTGCCCTGGCTGGGTAATAACCATTGACTGAACTTCATATAACAAGAGAATATAGATGGTCCCACAGTACAACACCATTGCTGCAATGTATAACATTTAAAGAAAAAGGTCAAACTTACTGAATTTCTGCATTATAAACTCCCTCTTGCAGGTCACTGCTGTGCACTGTCTTGCTTCATCAGGGTTTTGAAAGTTGGGGGAATATACATTGAAATGGTATAATTGCTGTAATTGTTGTATTTGGTGGCACACAGAATAGATATAAAGCACCAGTTCATCAGGCAGTCAGTGATGATTAAAGATTTCTTATTACAGTTACTTTAACTCCTAATTTCAGATAAAGCTTGTTAGTTGGCCATTTGTGCTGCCACTAAAACTCTCAGATTTCATCCAAGGGGAAGGCTGTGGCTGTAGAACAGAGATTATCCTAAATCCAAAGGGAGACCAAAGAGAATATTTGGAAGGCAAATAAAATAAATTGTGAAGAAGAAGCATTCTCAATTTATCAGCTATCCAATTACACTCTTTGTAAGTGCTTTGAGATGCTAATAGTACATGCTTTGAAACACTAGCTGCATACCTAATGTCCTTGCATCATTTCCAGATGCTACTAGTACTTTACTAAGCTCTTTGTACTGCCAGCATTAACAAGGACTCTGCATTACATTGCATGGCAATTTCTTGGTTTATTTTCTTACTGATATCTTATGTAGGATAGAATTATACCACATATCAATTGCATCTAGATGCTGAGGTTCTCATTCACCAACCCAGTGGATGTCTTACAAAGCTAACATTTATGTTAGTGAATATAGGAAGACAGCTCATGCTTTTGTTAATATATGGACTACTTAACAATTAAAATGTTTGTAGCTGAAGATCCTAATTGTGCAGGTGAAGCAATAAACTCTGAATGTGTATTTTATATTTATGTATCCTAAAGTTGCACATTTGGGGCCAAAGAAATCTCCTGACATATTTAGATATGCTTCTGAAATAGGCCTGATTGGCACTGACTAATTATTTCTGCCTTTTAAGCCAGAATTATTAGGGCTCTAGTTCCAAAACTGAGAACAGATGAGCAGAAAACAACTTAGAAATATACTATGAATGCCAGGTGTACCAGTATTATTTAATGAACAAATGCAACAAAAGCGCAAAGGAGAGTTGGAAACACTTCCCATATGCCTATAATGATGTTTATTCTTTAAAAAATAGTGACATGCAGGGAAATCAATCAAAAATAAGATTCAATATTATAATAGGAATGTGAATGCAGAGGTTTCTAGAGAAAAGAATGGCCCACAGTAATTTGCTGTCTCAGACAACCAAGGAGAAAGAAGACAAGGCTTTGTGGTTATATTTGGTATAAATTCAGAAGTGTATTTCTGTCAGATGAAACAAACTTGGAAGAGCTCTACAGAACTACAGGGAAGAGAGAGATTCCAGTTTGAACAAATATTCTGTGGAAATACAATTTTAGAGAAGTCATTAGAAAGAGCAGCTATGCCCTGAGGAAGGAAAGCTGAAAAATCCTTTATTTTACTATCCCAGTCCTGCAGCTTAGTTTTGTAGTTCTACTAGGAAGGACAGCAAGGATAAGACACAGAAAATGCATTCTGTCATCAGGTTTTATAGCTTTATTTTATAATAAAAAACTTCTAGTTAGAGTGAACTTGCTGCTATTATTTTAAATACTAGACACTTAAAAAGTAACTTGACCTTGACAAAATAATTTCCCCATTCCAGGCATAACTAATCAAAATAAATTGAAGATGCAGATATCCTGGGCTGTCAGCATTTGAAACAGTTTTGTCAATCATGGGAGTCAATGCAACTCCCACCCAGCTGAAAGAGCCATTCTGGAGGGTTTTTCCTCTCTCTTGTTTTGTTTTGTCAATGATGAGAGAAAAAAAGGCAGAAATATCTCCTGGCAAGTATTAACCACCACCTCTCCAATTAAGAAACAACCTGATGACTTCTAGTAACTCTAGTCTGTCCTACTTTTATAATGTAGAGCAGCTGCATGATAATGACATACATATTAACCAGCTAAGAATACTCTAAGCTCAGCTGACTGCAAAGTAGGATTTCAGTATAAATAGCCTAGTTACTTCAGGAGATTTGCCTCAGTAGGGCAAGAAGCATCTCTTTGAAGGAGATAAAACCAAACTAAAACACCTGACTTTCCCTCTAATTCATGATGTCTGGTTACTGTAGCCTACAGATAGATTTATAAAAGATTAATCAAGTACTTATACAGCTCTTCACAAAATTTCTCAAGGTACCTACTCATAGTCAGCTTTAATCAGAATTATCTTACTGCTACTGTCCTTCAGCATTCTTTTGTGGAGAGAAAGCTGGGATTCAGAGCTCTCCTGTTTTGTGTGGGGTTTTTTCCCACAAGAAATTAATCTTTTGATCTGTCTGACACAGCAGGAAAATAAAATTTAACTGTGACTAAGGAGAGGGTTCATCATGGATAGCTGTGAAGCCTTAATCTGTGATTATCTGAAAGTACTCCATAATTTTAGAATTTTGTTTTTTCCTTAATGCTATCTAATAAAATGAAAGAACTTTCTGAAAAAAAACCCAGCAAAACATAACACAAAAACAAAACAAACATAAAAAACAACAAAAAAACCCCCACAAAACAAACAAACAAAGACAAGCTATCAGCTGTAAAGGGTCCACCCAGAACATGCAGACAGACTTAAACTAATTTCTTGCCTTTTTCTTACAAGTATAGAGTGCTAAAAAAAGACTATGTCCTATATTTTAAATACTAGAAAGAATCACCTTCACGGACATCTCTTTTAAATGCTAATAATCTCTCTTCCTGAAAAATGTGGGACCTGAACTTGCAGGTTTTAAAAATTCCTATGACTTCTAAAACCTTTGTTGAAATATGCTTTGTGATGAAATTTGAAACCTCTAGGCATGCAGCAGATCATAGTATAGTCCAGTGTGCACTGAATTCTGAATAGCTGACTTCATTTCTTCACAGATACTGCAGCAGAGCAGAATTATGAAGGTGACAAGAAAAACTGTAATAATAAAATTCTTCAAAGGTTTCCTTGACAATCATAAGGAAAGAAGACTTACAAGTTTTGTAAGCAATTTTCCAGAACATGAGGTCTTCTACCTGGACACCTCTGCCAAGGGGAGACTAGACTGCCAGGGCTGAAAAAATAGGTTGCTCCACATGGGAGGGTGAGCTGCGAGCCAAGGGCAAAAGAAGGCAGGCAGGGGCAGGGAACATACTGACAAGGGTCATAATCCCATGGTACCTGCATAAAATGAGAACTGGCCCAGTGATGTTTCAGTCTGTAGCTCAGTAAGGGCCACACAAAACTGTAATAATGAGGTAGGTCCAAGGACAAGACAAGAAGTCAGGTCAGAGAGGCAAGGCTAGGATCAGTGTAGTACAAGGCTGAACCCAGACACAACTACAGCACAGCTCAGGCAAGGAAAAAAGCCACTGGCCTGGGCTTTTCTTTGTTTCCAGGAACACTGCTTATTAAGAAGCAGATGCTTCAGAAGTGTTCCTGAAGTATGAAGGCCTTTTCAACAATTTCTCTACTGCAGAAGACACTAGAACAATTTGATCCCAATTATGTCTTCTTTATATCAAATAATATTTTTTTAATATAAAAATCTTCCTTATCCAAAAATATGTGATCTTTCCAGTACAGGTGACTGCATGAACTACTCTCACCATCTGCTTATCTGCTTAAAATCTAGGACTAGGATTTATCTTATTTAAAACAAATCCAAATTTATTTCCTATCAATTTTTCTGTCATGACCTGATTATCTAACTCAACTCTAAAATGGCATCTATATTCAGGAATTTGAAAAATACTGTTGCATCAAGAGTAAGTTAGTGAAGTTCAGAATACATACTTAAATGACTTAATTTCCAATCATATACAGATTCCTAGCTTTAACTGATTAATATTTAATTTTCCATTTTAGTATTTAGTTCTACTGTTTTGAAGGTGGCTTGAAGGATAGTTTTGTCATCAAATCTACCACACACACAAAATAAGGTATGTAAGAGCTCCATACATACCCATACCTGCTAGTAAATATGCAACAGCATTGATCTGTTGTATGTACTAAACCCAGAACCTTTACTGTTACACTGAATCCAATTCTTAGAATTTGAATATATACAGGGAAAAAGTATCAGGTTTATTTCCACAGTTGTTGATGCTGAGGCTCTGTTAAGTTATTTTTCTAGTGATGTAACTTCATTATCACTGGAATTTTTTAATGTCTTTATGGGAAGTCTAAGATTTTTGTCAGGAGGCTATTTGGTCAAACATCTTGGACTCTAAACAGCTTTTTATCCAAGCTCCTTCTCCTTCTGAATTAGAATATTTAAACTTATGTCTATAAATGGAAAAAAGGTCTTAGCTATTGCTAACAGAAGTTACAGCTGTCACCATATCTATTGCACTTCCTTCAAAGTTAACATTTATAACTATTCATTATGTGAGAGGCTTCTGATTGGCATGATATTCTACTGTCACTCTCCAAACCAAATAACGGTATGTGCTCTTTTACTGGTCCCATGCTAGACAAAGACAACACTCATGACAGCACTCATTGCAGCAAACAGGTCTGCAGTCATCTTGCAATGCTCTTAAAACAAAGAGCAGAACCGAATCCTACAAAGTAACATTTGTAACCGTGGAAAACAACGTCCTGTGTTGCTACATTTACATAGGCATAATTTTTGCTTTGTACATATAATTTCAGCTAAGAAGTGTATAATTATGCATTTATTCTGAGAAAGTGCAAATCATGATATAAGGTGTAGAAGTATAAAGACAGTATCCCTTGTTCCAGTCACAAGAGAATATCCAGATGAGGACCAATTTAAAATATCACATTGCAGTGCTTATAAACTTAACCTAATCTATTAATTTTGTAACAACCAGCATATAAAGTATCCTATGATAAGATTAAACAATTATTCCGGAGTCTTGTTAACATTCCATGAGTTCAGGCCTTTCCAGGCTCATTCTCTCAGCTTTTCAATGCAGCTGAGCTTTTATTATAAAAGATATTTGACATTTGTTAGTAGTGGAATCCCTTACTTTTGCTATAACAAATGCATTCTTGCTCAACAGTTTAAGTTCCTTCCGAATTCTTTCTGAGAGCCATGTCTCTGACAGTTATCACAGTCCCTGACACATCCTTCAAGAACCATAAACTCTTAGAAAAAAAGATGCCTAAATCCTGCCCTTGATCCATGCAATTATTGCTGCCACCTACAGGTCCAAAGTACAACTACATTTTCTGAGATCAATTTTGTTCCAAAGTACCTTTTTTTTTCACCGCAAAAAAATACTCCTTTTAAGTGACTATCGATCCTTTTTCTAGTATGAGCCACTTTTTTGTGACCTACAGATCTTAGGATCACTTTGTCTTCCAGTAAGACAGAAGAAAGCAAGAAACAAAACAGCCTGAGGAACAGTTTTAAGCATGCATGAAGCCTTGCTCAGGCAGAGATCCCCAGCTGGTTTACATTTAATTATGGTAACACGGACTTTACATGCATAATTCCATATGTTAAAGAAAACGAGACACATATTACCACATCTGTGCCCTCATGTCAGTCCTCTGAAATCTACCATTTAGGTAATTTCTGTTGCTGATGGTTTTTTTTCAAGTAAACCCTGAAGCACTGAGATAACATGACAAATCTGTGTCAGAACTCAAATAGAATTATTTTAAAAGCAATGTTATAAAGGCTTTAAGACTACAACACCAAGCACTCAAAAGTTAGAAATGGTGGAATTAGAATTCTCTATGCAAATGTAATTTAATTTCTTTGTGGCTTATAATTTTTTTTTCTAAAGTCTTATTTAGCAACACAGAAACTGCCTTTGATGCTATGAAGAATAAAACCCAGTTTTCCTGTATGTTATTTCAATGCTTTCAACACTGAGTAACTTTCTTCCAGCCACCTTACTTTGTTCTTTTTTAATTTTATAATTTTCACATACCAAGGACTTCTATGAAATTGTGTAATTAAAGACTCTATTACAATAAAAATGTATATGGGGCACAACTATGGGACTAATCCTTAGGATATTAGTAAAAGCAAGATCGAGGCCCACGCAGTTAGCACAGCAATGGAACTGGCTTCCTAGCATGTGTTTTTGGTACGAAACAGTTTCTGGTTAAAGTAGACCTGCTTTTTCAGCTTTTGATTAAAATCTGAATGTTCTGAAAGCAAAAGTTGCTCAGATTCTGACGAGAAAATGGCAAATCAACTACTTCCCTGGGCTTTGCATTTTGAATTAGAATTGAAAATTGTCTTCACTGTTTTTATTTTTGCATTTACAGTTTTGTTTGAAGTAATACATCTTAATAAATAGCACTTGCCCCATGTTATTTATTTTAATACTGTAAGATCAGGAAAAATTAAATCCCACTTAACCATCCCTCAGACACTGGCTACAAGAGTAGTTTAAAAAAATGGAAACATGTTTTTAGTCTAATTTCCTAAGGAAATTAAGCACATGCAATAATGTGGTGGTTGTCCCTCAGTCCCTCTCTAATAATGTTGACTTTTTCAACCAATTCAACCAAAGTTTAAAAAGTAATAGAGATCACAGAGATATTAAGGTCAAATCAATAGGTGGGCATCAGTGATGTGTGCTCTCATTGCCTATTCTGAAGGAAAGGCAGGGAGAATTCAGCTCTGTCCTCCCTGTTTGGCTGGGCTAACAGCCAGGCGGCCACAGCTAGCCGTTCAGCAGCAGCATGTACTGCTCCTCGCCCAGGCAGAGCGTGAAAGGAAGGCAGATGAAGGAGAGAGAGGTTTGGGACAAGGAGGAGAGGGGCTTGGGGCATCTGGGGGATATGGGAGGTAAAAAGTGTGTGTGAACATAGGACTTTAGCACATTAGGCACAATGAAGCACATTAGGTTTCAGCATTTCCCCATTAATAGAATTACTTGATAAAATATGGAAGTATAGTAGCCTTTTCGCTTAAAAAAATTGAACTGTTTTACTCAGATTGTCTCACAAAATTAACTCAGACAGAAACCAAGTCTGGAACCAGTCTTTTTGGCCTAAAACTGAAGCAACACAAAACTGGGATCAGTTAAAAGAGGGTAGCTATGGGAACAAAGTGCTACCTGCATGAGGCCTCACTGCACAAGAGAACAAAAAGAATACAGATTATTCACAAGTCATGAAGAAAATATTTGTTTTACACAGGCACACAGGAACCTGGGTTAGGCAGAGCTGGGAAAACTTAGATGGTTTGCTATGAGATTACTTTCTCCTTGTGCACCCATTGAGCAATGTTGTCAAAAGAAATGTCTGCTTTTGAAGACTGCTTTTGAAAGCTCAGTAACACCATCATAAAAGAGAATGGTATGACTGGTACATAAGACAGCATGAAGGCGTGCGATCCTGGAGACATATGCAAAACCTTCCATAGGCCTTCACATGCTTAAAATTACATACATCCCTGAGTCTGAACGACTGAATCCACATTAATCAAGAGATTAGGAGGTAAAATATTTTCCTAAGAAAAACATCTTGAATATTTAGATAAAAATGACACTCTTAACATTTTGGATGTCTCAAAAGGAGAGCACACAATTTTAGTAGGGTATTACTGGAAAAAAATGCTTAGACAGATTTCCATAAATTTTAATAGTGGAGTAGTTCTCTAAAATACAGAAGTTTAATTTAATGCAAATAAAAGTTAGAAAATATTTCAGTTAATAGAGCCTGAATGTAAGAGAGTTTCTGCCTAATAGGCACGTCCTATATAATTTATACTATACCAGAACTATTTTTTATCTAAGAAAAACATGAAAGCTACATAGCTATGCTTGGCTATAACTGCCACACTTTTACGAGGCTAGTGGTAAAAAGCCACTCAGCTGCTTTATGGAAGGAGGCAACCAAAGCAGCTGTAGGACCACTGAAATTATAGCCACTAAGCAAGGAAAGGAACGCATCATACTCGAGAAAGGATTTTGGTGCACATTATTTTGTAGAAAAGCATATGTGTGAAAGGAAAAGAAATTTATTGAGAAGCACCACAAATTCAGACTTGAAAATGATAGAGAAAACAAGCAGCCAGCAGGAGCACCAAAAGGGTGACCCAGACATAAGCACAGAACTTTCTAGGCTGAGCATTGGCTGAAATCCAGATTTCCAGTGGCTTAGAACTGTGAGCAAATAACCTCACCCACATCACTTGATTTCTCCTGTTTGCTGAGCAGCAGCTCATCTACACACCCTCCTTTGTTATTGTGGACACCACAATTAATTTTTCCTTCTAATTAAAACAACCAGCAGGACCCTATATTCTAGCCAACTGCTTGGGTCAGAGCTGTAACACGAGTATTTAGAAGGGCAGACTCCTGTAAGACATTGCACCAATGCAGATACTGATCCAGATACCGCAGAAACTGCAATGAATCAAGCAGTAATTTTAACTCCTTGATGGGTCCTACACGATGTTATACACGCTTAATGTATCTTCTCGTCAGACACTGAGAAGTACAGAAAACTCCCTGAAAGACATAATACTGCAACAAAATTAAGCCTGCAGGCCCAAATTCAATCTGATTTGCTTGCCTAGGTCAAACTGCAGGATAATAGGTGCTAAGAATGTTAAATTCAGCATGAAATCTTTGGTTAAATGCATTAATGGACATGCGTACTGTAATATCTAGTTCATGGGGCACGCTGCCCAGTGTAATTCAGGATGCTCAAGGGGGAGAACGGCATATAAAAATGGGATTCCCACAAGTCAGTCAGGTGTTTAACTAGGTAGAGCCAACAGAAAATACCAAAGAGTTGCGCCTGGGATGACTTTTTGCTACAGAAACAACATCCTTTTTATTCCTCAAATAAAGAAATAGCTGTTCTTTATAAACCAGGGAGATTTTCTAGATCTATGCTTACATTGTGTACAGTTGGAACATATAACTTGGTTTGGTACTTGTATCCCAAAAAAGTGGATCAGCTCCAAGGAGAAAGTTATAGAAGCCTGGAACACATGTGATGCGGATCATTCTCCCAAGGCATGGAGGACCTACATTTAGATCCCTGCTCCCAATCAGGTCGTTCGGGACATAAAACTAACTCCCCCGCTAAATGCAGTAATCAGAGCTGCTGGGTCTAATGCAACGTGTCCTTATCATATCAAAGTCCTCTGGCAAGATGTATAAACGCATCTACAAAGACAACCGTAGCCATGCCCTTTGCACATCCAGCGAGATTTCCCCCAGATTAGAAGGCAGAAAGCCACGTACAGGCTGGGAATCCCAGCAGCTCTCAGGCTTTGGACCATGAGCAAACTGACCAGCATTGGCATCTGTGCCGTGTCTACTATTAGCACTTAAATCCTCAAGTAACAGCATAGCTATGTAGGTCTTCTGAGCTTCTCGGGATTTGATCCCTTGACTCTTTTCATCCTGAACAAATACGCAGACAAACAGGCACGGGTTTGTTCAACTCGCAGCCTGGTACTTGCCGTGTGAGGAGCGATTCTGTTCTCCCCGATTCGGCGAAACGCTTCCCCACAGCATCCTTGGGCTGTGATTCATGCAGCAGGGCCTGGCAGCCCGGGCGCGTCCCGCCCGCCGAGCAGGGCGCCCGGCCCTCCCGCGGCCCGGCCCGAGGGGGAGGCAGAACCGCAGACACCTGCACGACCGGCCGGGGGGAGCCGCCCGGCGCGACCGACCGCCCGGGGCCGGCACAGCGCGGCCCGGCCGCGCAGCTGCACAGCGGGGACGTGGGCTGAGGAGAGCGAGACCGGCTCCCGCCCACCCCGGCTCCTGGCAGCAGGGCGGGGAGAGCCGGCGCCTTCCAGGCCCTTCTCAGCAGCCCGGCGGGACGGGGGGCAGGGCAGGCAGGGGGGCTGGGGGGGTTGGGGGGCCGGGGGGGGCAGCGGCGCCGGCCCCGCCTCGTTCTAGGACGTTCTGGGGGCGCGGGGCAGGGAATGACGTCACCTGCCGCTCGAGCAACACCCCCCCGACCACCACCCCCGGGCGGCCAATGCGCATGCGCCGCCCCGCCCGCCGCCGCCCCGCCTCCGCGGCCTGGCCGGCCGTTGGGGATAACGGGCGGCGCGCGCCCGCCCAGCCGCCGGCCCGCGCGCAGAACCCCGCCCCCTCCCGGCGCGGGCCGCCGAGGGGAGGGAGAGGGCGGCCGCGGCCGGCTGCTATTGGCTGCTGGAGGCCCCGCCCCCTCCCCCCGGCGCCCCCTCCCCCGCTCCTGTCAGTGAAGGTTCCCGATGGTTCTGGAAGGAGGCGGCGCCGGGCCTATATAAAGCGGGCGGGCGGCGCGGAGCGCGCACTAGGGGTGACGCAGCGGTGCGGGCGGAGAGCGTTCCGAGCTTCAGGGAGCCGAGCAGCAGCCCTTGCCCTCTGCAAAGGTGAGCAGCGGGGCGGGGGAGGGGGGCTGTGTCGGCAGCCGGGTATGCGCAAGGGTTGGGGGTTCTTCAGGAGAGCTCCCGTTGCCCAGTGCGGTGGGTGGGGGATGTGTCCGCGTGTTGGTGAGGGGAGAGGGCGAGGGGGGTGGCCCGGGAGCCGCGTGCTGGGGGACCTGCGTGTTCCCCTTCCCCCTTCAGCCCTTGTGAGAAGGGAAGTGGGCTCCGAGCGGTGCTGGGCAGGGCCAGAGGGGTGAGGTGCCGGGGTGTCTAAAGTCTGCCCACTTATTTTTTCCATTTTGGGATGTTACGGAGAGGGAGAAGCCGGCGGGCAGTTCCTGGGGGGAGAGGGGGGCTGTTTTTTCCGCTAACAGAGCGGGGGAAGGGAGGCGTGGGTGTCGGGTGGAGAAGGCCGTTTCTTGCCGGGGGTGGTAGTTGCGGGTCTAGCCCCCCGTAGCAGGGGTGCTGGCGGGACTTGGCTGCCTTGCGGAGGGGCAGCGAGGGAAACTCGGTCTCAATGAATGGGCGCCCGGCCACGGGCGCAAGATGGAGGGGCTGGCGGGCGGTGCCGACGGGGAGCGCGGCCAAGGCGAGCGAGGGAAGGGGCTGCGAGGCAGCGCGGGCTGTGCTCGGGGAAGGGGGCGGGAGAGGAAGGAGGGGGGTGCGCGGGGCGGGGGGGCGGTCGGGGAAGGCTCTGGCAGTTTCTAGAAGCTTTCCCGCTGCCGCCGCCGGCCTGCAGGGGGCGCCGCGCCCGGCCCGCGCTGCCCCGCCTGGCGGGGCGATGGCGGCGCCTCTGGCGGCACCGGGGGCCGGTGTGTCCCGCCGGGCTGGGCTTGCGGGTCGTGGCGTGGCACCGGGGCCGCTCCGTCCTGCGGCGGCTGGAGGGGGGGGCGGTCGGAGAGGATTTCTTGTTCGGTTTGGATCTGTTGCTCCTGAGCCTTGGCTCCTGCGGAGGGTGTCCTAGAGAGCAGATCGAATGCGGATATCTATGTAGGACAGAGTAACGAGCCCGCTTGGGCCGTGGTGATGCAGAAGTTCCAGTTGCGGGGGGTGTTTGTATTTGAAGAGTCATGTGAGCGAATTACGGGATGGACGTGAGAAAAGGAGAGTACTTGAAACAGAGCCCTTACTGTGGGAATCGGCTGCAGAGCGATGCGGCTGACCGCTCGGATTCCGGGCCAAGTTCTCAGTTGTATTTTTTTTTTCCTGCAATGTGTATTTGGTCTGTTCCGAGGGGGAGTAGGGATCATACCTCCATCTGTAAATGAATGGAGAGGAAAACTTAAGTTATCCCGAGTGGTACGAACCAAAGTGAACGTAAAGCAATTTTGTTGTTAAGGTTTTGTATTTAGTTTCCATATTTCTCAACGTTCCTGAATTGTTACTGGTAGGAAGTAAGGTTTGGGTTTGCTATTTTTTTGTGTATGTTCTTGTGGTAGTGTATTAGAAAACACAGACGTGTTTTTCTTTCGGAATGTCATTGTCACTGCTTGCAAATGAGTGTGCAGCAAGCTGCTCAGGACAAGGTTTCAGCTCCCTCTCTTTACAGATGCCGGAAGCTGTGCAAACTCAAGACCAACCAATGGAGGAGGAGGTGGAGACCTTTGCCTTCCAGGCTGAGATTGCTCAGTTGATGTCTCTGATCATCAACACTTTCTACTCCAACAAGGAAATCTTCTTGAGGGAGCTGATTTCCAATTCATCAGATGTAAGTACCTTAATTTCTATCTTGATTCTTGTTAGTGGGACTATGGATCTTTTTAAGAATAGTTGGTGAATATTAAAGCCTGCTTTTTCCATTGCAGGCTCTGGACAAGATAAGATATGAGAGTTTGACTGACCCAAGCAAGCTGGATTCTGGAAAAGACCTGAAAATTAACCTGATCCCAAACAAGCACGATCGTACTCTGACCATTGTGGATACAGGCATTGGGATGACCAAAGCTGACCTGGTCAACAACCTTGGTACTATTGCCAAGTCTGGCACCAAGGCTTTCATGGAGGCACTGCAGGCAGGGGCTGATATATCCATGATTGGTCAGTTCGGTGTTGGTTTCTACTCTGCTTACCTGGTTGCTGAAAAAGTGACAGTGATCACTAAGCACAATGATGATGAGCAGTATGCTTGGGAGTCATCAGCTGGAGGATCTTTCACTGTCAGACTTGATAACGGTGAGTATTAAATGTCTTTGTTTCAAAGCATGCTTTTGCAGATGTGGGGTTTTTTAACTACCTGATCTGTGTGCTGGAAAGGACACAACACAGACAAAATGGGGAGTCTGGTCAGGTGTCAGATGAAGCACAGGCACATCTGTCAGAGAGTGCCTGAGGGAATTGGTGTCTTCTATTGAAGACTGAGATTTCAAAGCTTACACGTGGAAACCTATAACAAAGCTTACACGTGGAAACACCTATAACGCTCTAGTTAATGAAAATGGCTTAAATGATTATTAGAAATACATACCTGGGTACAGCAAGCCTGAGGAAATCTCCAAAAGTCTGTTTCTGTACACAGAAACTTGAGTTTTCCCATTGTAAAGACATCACTGAATGCGTATCATAGAGTTAGTGAAAAGCCTAGTCTGCTCCTGCTCTAGTAAAACCAGTGAATTCCATTCCAGGTGAACCTTTGGGCCGTGGAACAAAAGTCATCCTGCATCTGAAAGAAGATCAAACTGAATACCTGGAAGAAAGGCGAATCAAAGAAATTGTGAAGAAGCATTCTCAGTTCATCGGCTATCCCATTACACTCTTTGTACGTACCTTGCTTGAGATACTATGTAATTGAGTATGGCCACCTTAAATGACTTTTTTGAAGTCTTAAGAGCAGTCCATGTGTATTTTGTTAATTAAAATTGTTACAGATGTTACATGGATGTAGCTATACTGAAATGCAGTTCTGTTAATTACAATCTTATTTTACAAAATCAAAATGTTTGTTTTACCAAGCTAGTAGTTAATCACGGTTCCCAAACCATTGAGTAAACTATCTACATCTTGATGTGTTATTGATAAAACAACTTTGTAGTCAGTGGACTGAAACTAAAAGCATTAGTTACTACATAATAACATGGAAACAAAATAACCACTTGTATCTTAGCACTCAGAATTTAATTCCTTACTTGAATGTGAGAGGAAAATTGAACACTATGTTCATGTACTTTGTGAGACTACAAGGGACACCTTAGGGCTGTTGATGGTAAAACTTCTGGGTATCAATTAAAACAATAATCTTTTTTTGTAGGTGGAGAAGGAACGTGATAAGGAGGTGAGTGATGACGAGGCTGAGGAAAAGGAAGAGGAAAAAGAAGAGAAGGAAGAAAAGACTGAAGATAAACCAGAGATTGAGGATGTTGGTTCTGATGAAGAAGAAGAGAAGAAGGATGGAGACAAGAAGAAGAAAAAGAAGATTAAGGAGAAGTACATTGATCAGGAAGAGCTCAACAAGACCAAGCCCATCTGGACCAGGAATCCAGATGACATAACCAATGAGGAATATGGAGAATTCTACAAAAGTCTAACTAATGACTGGGAAGACCACCTGGCAGTCAAAGTAAGTTCCTGTCTTCAGGCACAGTTACACTTGCCACTAAGTTGCTAAACATGCTACTGAGCTCTGATACATTCCTTCAGATCTTGCTGTGATAAGTTGCTTAGTATTTTGGAGTGATACTGTTTCAAACACATGTGAGGGTGACAAGGCTACAAGTTACTCAGGCTACTGTTAGGGCTGTGGGGTCTTCCTAAAAGGAGTGCAGGTGCTTTCCCAGTAAGTAGCTTTGTTAGAAGCACAGAATGGTTTTGGTTGTGAGGGTCCTTGAAGATCATCTAGTTCAACCTCCCTGTATGGACAGGGACATCACCTATTAGCCCAGGTTGCTCCAAGCCCCATCCAGCCTGGCCTTTGAACACTTCCAGGGATGGGGCATCCACACCTTCCCTGGGCAACCTGTTCCAACCTGTTTGGTTGTTACTGAATCTAATTAAAATGTATAATTCGATTTCAGATAAACGTAAATTCAGTTGCTTGGGTTTGTACCTTAGTTTTGAGTAGAAGGGATGGGTGAGAGGTAATTGTCCTTTTGTGGGAAGTGCCATAAAAATTCATGTGCTTTCCAAAGCCTGTTATGTAATAATACAGGAAACGATGTTTTCTGAATTGGACTGGTTGCCCGGTAACAACTGTACAGGTCTGGGATTTGTCTGGAGAAAGTGTGTTCTTCCTGGCCAGTGTCTTGGTTGCTGTGCTCTGCCTGAAGTCTCAGGATGGTTGCTGTTTGCCTTCTGCATTTGAAGAGCTCTTCAAATGAGAGTTGCAGAAGTTGACTAAAATGATACCATCCTGCTTTTTTTCAGCACTTCTCTGTGGAAGGGCAGCTGGAATTCAGAGCTCTCCTGTTTGTCCCACGGCGTGCACCCTTTGATCTGTTTGAAAACAGGAGGAAGAAGAACAACATCAAGCTGTATGTACGCAGAGTTTTCATCATGGACAACTGTGAGGAACTGATCCCTGAATACCTGAGTGAGTATATTTTTGAGGAAAATGTTACAGAGACTGCCAAGCAATTTTGTAGTTTCGCTTTACATCAGAAGAAACCCAAGAAGGGGGAGGCAGAGCTGATCAAGATTCAGCTGAGCAGTTTAAATTACTGCTTGATTTGTGTGGTCTAGAACTCTGTAGAAATTGAGTCATAGTTTTAAATGGGCAAAGCCACTTAAGTGATGACTGGTAAAGCTGTTATCTTTAAGACTTTACAATGCTAATTCTTGCTGAATCTCTTACAGATTTCATGAGAGGTGTGGTGGACTCTGAGGACTTACCTCTGAATATTTCTCGTGAAATGCTGCAGCAAAGCAAGATCCTGAAAGTGATCCGGAAGAACCTGGTGAAAAAGTGCTTAGAACTGTTCACTGAGCTGGCTGAAGACAAAGAGAATTACAAAAAGTTCTATGAGCAGTTCTCCAAGAACATCAAGGTTTGTTACTTCTGTTACGGATTTCTGTTTTGTCTACAATAGTAAGCTACCACAATTTTTAGTATTTATGTAAAGGCATTATTAAGTAGTTTCTTTTTTCTTATGCAGCTTGGTATACATGAAGACTCTCAGAACCGCAAGAAGCTCTCAGAATTGCTGAGGTACTACACATCTGCCTCTGGTGATGAAATGGTTTCCCTGAAGGACTATTGCACTCGGATGAAGGAGAACCAGAAACATGTCTACTACATTACCGGTGAGTTGGTAACAGAAGCTGCAAATGCTAGTGTATCTGTGGGGTTATTGTGAGGGAGGGATTAGAAAATGTAAGAGAACCATGGTGGGTTCTCTTGGTGAAGCTGGAAAAAAGTTAAGAAGGAGGTGCCATGCAGGACATGCCTGACAGACTTGTTACGGTAGTTAACATGTCTTTGAACAGCCGAATAGCTAGAGATCTGAAAGTGGTCCTTGCATACTAGTTTGCTTACTTACTTTCAAATGCATCACATGCACCTGCCCCCGCCACTAAGCCCAGGAGTTCTGTGCTTTGATAGCTTTGTGTTCCAGCTTTTAGCTAATGAATTCAGCCAGGATTATACGGATTTTTAAGACCTTATGCTCCAGCCATCTTAACTACTTGGGCATCAGATACAAAGGCTTTTTTCAAAAGGTAAATGCTGTACAGGGCTTATCTGCTCTCTTCCTTGGCAGGAATGAGAAATCTTACCTGGCATTCCAATAAATTTTACTGTGAAACCAGTGAAGCATCAGAAGCTGAGATGTCAGTTTAATAGACTTGAATCTATTCAGGCTAGTCTAGTCTTTGTAGTAGCTTATCACACCTCCTCTGTCTCTCCCTGCTATGGACATGAAGCATCACTATAAATGTTGAGTAGCTTCTTCAGAAAATAAGCTGCCATGTGACAGTTACAGGGCTCAGCCACCAGCTGTGGTGTTCTTGCTTTTTGCAGGTGAAACAAAGGATCAGGTGGCTAACTCTGCTTTTGTGGAGCGCCTTCGCAAACATGGCCTGGAAGTGATCTACATGATTGAGCCTATTGATGAATACTGTGTGCAGCAGCTGAAAGAATTTGAAGGCAAGACCCTAGTTTCTGTAACAAAAGAGGGTCTGGAGCTTCCAGAAGATGAGGAAGAGAAAAAGAAGCAGGAGGAGAAGAAAGCCAAGTTTGAAAACCTGTGCAAAATAATGAAAGACATCCTTGAAAAGAAAGTAGAAAAGGTAATTAATAGGAAGTGTTCGGTTCATCTATCTATATGTAACAAGTTTAATGATCTGAAAATAAGTTGTTGGGTAGGAGGGTCAGAGAACTATGTTACAGTTGCCTTTTCTGAAAGAGAGATGGTAATTCTGTAAGATAGAGGAGAGGTGTCTTTAGGTTGGTTGGTTTTAGTAAAGCTAAGGGGTTCTTTTAAGTGGGTATTGCAAATTCTTTGGCTCTATCTCATGAGCCTTAGGCTGCAGCAGGAGTTGAACCTTGGTTAAATCAGTTGGGATAGTAAATCTAATGTAGATGTTGAAATGTTGAATAACAAACTTGTGTTTATATGGCCTTTTCTAGGTGGTTGTGTCCAATCGTTTAGTCACTTCACCATGCTGTATTGTAACAAGTACATACGGCTGGACTGCCAATATGGAGAGGATCATGAAAGCACAGGCATTAAGAGACAACTCCACAATGGGATACATGGCAGCAAAGAAACATCTGGAGATTAATCCTGATCATTCCATCATTGAAACACTGAGGCAGAAAGCCGAGGCTGATAAGAATGACAAGTCTGTGAAGGATCTTGTCATCCTGCTGTATGAGACAGCGCTTCTGTCTTCTGGCTTCAGCTTAGAAGATCCTCAGACACATGCCAACCGCATCTACAGAATGATCAAACTTGGCCTGGGTAAGTGAGAAATCTGTCTCTAGTAAACTCGGTGTGGTGACAGGCTCTTGCAGGCAGGGTGCTGTTCACCTTGGTGCTGCTTTGTCCCTGTGAGAAGCGGGGAGCCCTCAGATCGGTTAAGTGCTAAGGAGAGTAAAGTTTTGAGTCCTGATACAGCATTAATGGGCTGTGTTTTTCCTGGGCAGGCATTGATGAAGATGATACTGCTGCAGAAGAAGCTAGTCCAGCAGTTACTGAGGAGATGCCACCTCTTGAAGGAGATGATGATACATCACGCATGGAGGAGGTGGATTAAAACAGTTTACAGGAACTCATGAATGTTTCCTTGGCTAATTCGAATAAGTTATATTTTGTATATTATGAATGTTACCTGCCAAAAAAAAAAATATCTTTTGACACTTTGTCTGCATTCCCTCTTTATATTTATTTTCAAAGATGTTATACCTTTATTTTTGTTACATTGCTTTTTCAGCTGATGTGAGATACAAATGCCATTGAGGGAATATTTTCTTTAACACTGTACAACCCTAAACAGGCAAGTAAGGAGTAGTTATTTCTGTCTGTATTAGCTGGTTGCAGGTGGCAGGGTTTTTGACTTATTCTTAATTGCCAGAAATGTGGGAAAGGTAACAAAGAAAGTGACATCAGGAGGTTGCAGTTTGTTTAGTGTTCTACAGCTCTTCAACTCTAAATATACCTAACATACAGTACCTAGTAACTAGGTATCTAGAAGAGCTGAAATATTTGGGAAGCTTTAACCCTTTTGCTCCTAACAAGGTCTTGATGTTTAAAGTTGTTTTTTATACTGTTTAAGGATTCTGGATTGCACTCTACCATAGAATAGAATCCACTGTAAATCTCTATTGTGACTTATGCAACTCTGCATGTGCAGTTCAAACCTAGAACTGTAAGAATAAAAGTGTTAAGAATGAGTAGTGTCACTGACTTGTCTGTTAACAATCGAGACAAAACCTGCTGTTTGGTTATTGCTTTGGATCAAGAGGTACTGGCTACTGAATCATAGAATCATTCAGGTTGGAAAAGACCCTTGTGATCTGAGTCCAACCATCATCCCTACTCTACAAAAGTTCTCCCCTAAGCCATATCCACCAACACCACATCCAGATGACCCTTAAAGACATCCAGGAATGGTGACTCAGCCACCCCCTGGGCAGCCTGTTCCAGTGTATAACCACTCCTGTGAAAAAACTTCCTAATGTCCAGTCTAAACCTCCCCTGTTGCAGCTTGAAGCCATTCCCTGTTGTTCTCCTGCTAATTACCTGTGAGAAGAGACCAGCACCAAACGCTTCAATGACCCTTCAGGTAGTTGTAGAGTCTGATGAGGTCTCCCCTCAGCCTAAAGAGGCCTGGCAAGTAGAGCTGGGCTCCTAATGCTGAGTCTGATGGTGGACATCATGCTGTGCTGAGATGTTCAGTTCTGCAGGTGAAGTTCCGTAGTCAGCAGTGTGTCCTAGGCTTGAAGGAGATTGGAGAAAGGAAATGCTTGGCAGCCTGCTCCAGCAAGCCTCCCCTGCAGCCAACTGCTGCAGAGGGGGTGTCCGTGCTTGTCTTTGGACAGATAACACTGGGTACTTGAAACAAGCTTGAGCTGAATGAGCTCAATTGAGAGGAGGAGGTGGGGGCAAGTTCTGAGCATCTTGCCCTCTGGCGAGTCACATCTGTTGGAGCTGTTTCCCAATATGAAATAATTTCCATATGACAAGTGGGCTTTGGATTTTTTTTAATATGAAAGGACAATGAGTTATGATTGCAGCAACATCTTGCAGGAACCTAGAAAATCTGCCTTATGCAAGGTAATTCAAAGTAGTTGCCCAAGTTCTGGATTCCCAAGGAAGCTGTGTGGGAAAGTGCTCTTCTGATGTGGAAAAAGTCCAGTTAATGCCCTAGTGCAGAGGTGGTGGCTGCACAGGGCAGATGTGCTGGCTGAGCAGCAGGCTGCCTGGCAGTTGTGCCAACTGGCATTTTTGCATGTCTGCTTGTTAAACTGGTGTGCTCATGTGTTTGCAAATCACTGCATTTTTTTTCCAAAATGAAGATAGGATTTGGTATAAAAATGAGAAACTGCTTGTGCTATAAAGATTGCTGACAGCCTGGTGTGCTTGGAGGCTTCTGGTTTTTCTCCACCTGAACTGAGTGGTCACACTGGATCTTGCCCAAAGGACACAACAAAAGTGGGTTTTGCTGTGGCACAGAGTGTGGAACTCCCCTTTTTTGGCTAGTTTTATACATTTTAGGGAGTAAGGACACTTAACCAGGAGCTTTCTTGGTGAGCTGTCCTAGTTCAGGGTCTTTGTTTTCCATGCTTTGTACTGTTGTAATGAGGTAAGTGTTGCAGCAGAGTTCAGAAGAGGCAGGGTGCCCTAATAACCACCTTTTTTCAGGGATCCTTCACCCTATGGTGAGGCCCATGGTACAGAACATAACGCTTGCCTCCTCTGTTCTAATTATAGCACCCTAGTCTTGTACCTAAGGATGTGGCTGAGGGGAAAGAAGCAGCCAAAATGCCTCATTCTTAAAGCCTCAAAGAAGGGGATGAGGACACCCTAGAGATGTTGCTATAAAATACTTCAGGACAGCATGAGCCTATCAGATCCACGGGTGACTCAAGAGCTGTATTTCAAGGCAAAATATTCAGAGTGTTCACAAACAAAACTTGGAAGTAAGAGCAAGCGTCCAGACAGTCTTCAGTGAAATCCTCTCCAAAGGCCAGCAGGGCTGCCTGGGTTATTGATACTCTGCTGCAGTGAGAGGTTCTGTTTCATTGGTGTTTTGAGAAAATGCACTCCCTTTCATCTTCCTGGCTAACTGTGATGTCCCAAAGGCAGATCAAAGAACACCAACAATACACCCACCTCTTGCAAATGGAGAAACAAAGTTTAGAAAGGGCTGAAGGGATTTTTTTCCAAGGTCAATGATTCGATGCATCAATACAGGAAGAAAAGAACTGAAGCTGTTTTTTCTAACCTCCTGTTCAGGTCTCCCAGTGATGCTGCCCTCACATGCAAGAGAAAACTCAGAATCTTAAAAAGTCCGTATGGTTTCTGTGCCACGTACTGTCCTTTATTTTGGATATGGTTCCTTGAGAGTATCTGGAACAGCTGCCTTTGAATATAGCACTTCTGTACTCACTGACTGGAAACACCAAGGCCATTTCTTTGTCTCCCACACTCTTCTGTTGTGCATTCTAGGGAGGAGACCTAATGAAGATAACGGGGTGTTGTTATGTGGAAGCAGCTGTGAGTACAGGAATGTAAAGGCTGCCTTCATTCTCTCTTGTTATTTTTGCGAAGAAATAACTACCATCTATTAACAATAATGGGTGGTGTGGCACTTTTTGAGGTGAGTTGTGGGATGAGGAGGCTGCAGCAGCAGTTACAGTTGGCCATGCTTCCTGTTGTACTGCACCTTCTCTACAAGTACATATGAAGTAAAGGATAAAGCCAATTTTTGTCCTGCAAAACAGCTATAAACTGCACTTTACTGTCTTTACTCACAGCTTGATTTTAGTAGGATTCTAAAAGATTTCCTGTACTGCTCATAGGCAGAAACACACAGCAGGAGATGAGACCTTGCAGTTTCTGCAGCATCTTGTTTCCAGCTTCCCATAGCACATTCAGGCTTGGCTGAAATGTTCTTGATTAGCATTTGGCAGTGGGTTCAACCAAATGGCTGCAGATCTCCATTCTCTCATCTGCCCCTGCTTCATCTGATGAACTTCCTTTGGATGAGTATCTTGTTTTGATTCTTCCCTGTTGCAGATTAAGTAAAACCCCCTTCACCACAACACACTGCAATCTTGCATTTTTTAAAAAGTGTTTCACATGTGAAAAAAATTGTTCCTCATGTCTCAACAGCACAAGTGATCCTGGTGTTGGGCTTTATTGCCAGACAGCAATTCCAGCACTACCTATGGATTAAAACAGAGATAGGCATCTCTGCTTGTTCTGGTCCTGCCTGAAGGTGCCCTGTGAACAATCTGTCTTGTCTTTGGCAGCTGCAGGGCACCACCAGCAGAAGCAGATGAGCCCCTACAGCCACAGGGTCACTGGGGACAGGTGGTGGCTGTCAGGAGACAGGGTGACACTGGTCTAAGAGGAAAACGAGAAAAAAAGCAGTAGAAAGTGTTGCCTGGGATCTTTGGGCAGGGTGGAAACCTGCTCTTATGGAAGGGCCCAGGGCTTTAAGGACAAAGCCTGATCTTGTTTCAACTTGGCCTTCAGAGATCAGGGGCTCATTTAGGATTTTTTTTCTTAAGAGTTCACCTTCTCCTGGCCCCATGAAGAAAAAGTAGTATTTGCTTGATTGCTTTGGTTTCAGCTTGCTTATCAGATCCCAGGCCACAGCCGGAGCACCCAGATGGCTGCAGAGCTGCACGTGGAATGCCAAAAGCCCCAGTTCATCCTGTACTTATTGCATTTCTTAGAGTGGGAGGCTTGGCTGGAATAAGATATCCCTGAATCAAACACTGCCTGCTGTGAATCAGGTCCATGTTCACGGCTCACAGCTACAATCTGCAGTGGAACAAAAATAATTTCCATTGGCTAAAAAATGGATTCAAGATTATTAATTGCTAATTCAAGATTAACATAAACTGACTCCTAAATCTGCTTCCAAAGGCAGCAGCCCTGGCTGCTCTGCAGGCCAGAAAAGCCTTGTGGCCCTTCCCTGATGGACACGTAACCTCAGGCAGCCTCTGCTCCAGATGTAGTGTCTTCTCTGCAAGAGCTGCTCTCTGATGGTCCCAGTCCCAGAGCTGTGAGGATTTGTTTTCATCTTGGACAAATTAATTTTCTACAGATTTTTCCTCCAGCACGTATCACAGCAGACAATCTAGTATGTTTTGCCTCTTTATGTAGAAATCAGATATATTTCAAAGGGGGGAGAAGATTATTATTTAAAAGAACAAAAGAGATGCATGTGTGATTTATTAGATGGGAAGGTACAAGGTGGAGGCTGAACTGATCTGCTGAGAGCGCTTGCCTGCTGGGGGCAGCCGCGGCAAGAGAAGGAGCAATGACACCTTCCAAAACCAGAGAAGTGTTACCTGTGTTCTTGTCTGGCCATGGAGCCTGGATCTGGGAAACTGGAGGCACCTGGGGCTGGCACAAGGTCTGTGCAGGGGCTTTTGCTGAGGGTGACAAGGAGAGCCAAGACACCAAGTACAATAAATGATTGCAATAAATGGCTCAAGAACATTTCTGTACCTCTGTAAGCCTCTGGCCGCCCTCCTTGCTCCCACTGCACCAGCCAGGTATGGCTGGAAGCTGCCCTGCCTTGGCCATGGCATCGGGGGTGCACTTTGCAAGGTGGAAACCCAAAGTCTACCTTGGAAAGCTGTTGTCAGGCTGTACCTTCACTTCCCCACCCCTGCTTGATGGGTGCTGGCAGAGGGTCCATTGTGCAAGCTTTGGCCTGGTCTCAACCTTAGAGTCACCATTTCATCTGCAATGCCTTGCAGACCAACAGCTCTCTAAAACCCCAGACACCAGGGCCTTGTTGCAAACATGTTGCCTGCAAAGCATCAGTAGTTAATTTTGAGCAGGTTTTTGCAGCAGAAATTACTCCAAGCCAGGTGTTTGGATTAAGGATGGTGATTGTACGCACTCATTCAACTCAGCTGGCACTGCAGGCACTAACACAGGGCTTCTTAGCTCCCACCTTGGTTGTGGGAGGTGCTGGGGGATTTTGGATGAGTTTTGGCTGCTCTGCTTTGATTTTTTTTTTTTTTAAGTGGTTAGAGAATCCAAAGAGGAGGAATCACCATCAGAGTGTTCCTGCCTGGGTAAACAAAGTAAGGAGATGGAAAAGGAGGTATGTGTGGTAGGCTGTAGGTCAGCTGGCAGCAGAAGTGGGGTGGAAGGATTGTGTGAGTTGCACCTAGTGCAGCTGCTGTCACTGACACCTCCTCAGGGACTTGCTCCTCTGCCTTTTCAGAGCAACAACCCACTGCTGGCTCCAGAGTGAGATCCTTGTTTTACTGAGGCTTTTACAGTAATCTCAAAATTAATCTTAAAGTCTTCTCTGTTGTGCCAGAAGGTGCAAGTCAGACAGGAAGGAACTAAGAGGAAAAAGAGACATTCAGTTTGAAGTAGAAATACTTAGTTCCTCATTTCCCTATAAAAAGGAGAAGGGGAATGTGGCCTTCAAAGGGTCAAATCACATCTACTTTGTGAAAAATGGGCCTGAGTTACAGTTCTCTGCTAAATATGGAAAAATACTATTCCTTGTATTTAAAAATATCAAATGTGTTGCTCCTCTTAACAAGTGATGGTGAGTAAATGTGATGATATCTAAGTTTTCCAAATTAAATGTGGTGGATTGTAAACAATCAAGAGAGATGCTTGATGGGCATCATGTGTCCAACCACAACTGTCCATCTAACAGTGGGCAGATTGTCTGCTGCAGCAAACAGCAGGAGGAAACACCTTGACTACCCTGGCTTTCTCTGGAGGTTCCATTTTTGGCTGCTGATTGTTCTCTCAGCCTGCAGGTTGCAGTAAGTTGGTGAGAGTGGAGGGGGCCGCTGCATCTCTGGCCATCAGGCCTTGCAAACCCAATGGCAGATGCACGTGCATGTGTGTGTATACGTGTGCTTTATCTACCTATACACCTGGGGAAAGGTAATGACTAGAGGACTCCAACTGATGTGCTATTTTGTGCATGAAACATGCTGTAGAACTCCACACAGTTGGCTCTGGTGAACCCATCCATTGTGAAGAGCAGCCTGCATCCTCCAGTAGCAGCACAAAGTGCTGTCATGGGGGCACTTTACTCTCTCCTTGCTTCACTCCAATCTTTTTTTAAAAGAGTGAAGGCTCCAGGTCGAGGGAGCTGAGGGGGCCTGTGTGAGCGCTGGGCTGGGGGTGGGGCAGCCGAGGCTCCAGCCTATAAAGCTGGAGGAGGGTGAGGGTGCTGGGGGCAGGATGGCTTCAGCTGAGAAGAGGCAGAGGAGGAGGCGTGGGGCTGGGCAGCCCATGGATGGTAGGGGGAGAAGGGAGCACCCTGTGAGCCCTGTTGGAGGATGGAAGCGTGTGGGGACTAAATGCCAGGGTGGGAGGGCTGGGGCAGAGGGCTGACTCACAGCAGGGCTTGGTATTTGACTCTCTCTTGCCTGGTTTAATGTTTTGAGCACAAATCCACCTCTGAGGGTTCAGAAAACTTGTAGTTACTTAAAACAAAAAAGGAAAAAAAATCTCCTTTATAAGCTTCTCTAAAAACAAACATATATATAAAAAACATATATATAAAACAAAAACATTTTTCTGATGCTACATGAAGGACCATTGAATCAAGTAATTGTTTTGGTAGAAGACAGTAGCTTTTTCTTTCTTTTAAAATAGAAGCTGCCTTTGCTTGAGAACTTAACACAGACTTTGATAAGGAATGACCAGCCTCTCTAACACAAAGGAGTTGCTGTGTTTGGGCAATTTATGAGAAGATTTTTCTCTAATGTGCTTTCCTACCCTCTGCCTGTTTTAGTAGATGCTCAGAAAATGAAGGATTCTGTTAAAAGCTCAGACTGCACAGAAAGACTGGCACGTAAATACATGGTAACTGCTTCCCAATTGCTGCTTTCTATTTCCCTATTAAAACATAATTTAGAAAGTGTTAGTTGCCTTGTCTGACAGTGCAGGAGCTGTGCTGGAAAAGAGTGCATGAAAAACACGTGTGAATGAGTTATTTGAAATGGTGTCACCTGCAAAGAAACGGAAAGGGAGGGAGGAAGCTGTTCCACTTCTGTGCTACCACCTGGGAATAGGGGGGCTGTTTGTCAGGTGTCTGTATTAAGAGCATGAGGAAAAAATGAGGGTGTAATTTTAGTCATTTATCTGCAGCTGAGTTTCTGAAATGCAGGCCCACTAAAAGCAAAGAAACAAAAAAAACCCCTCAGTGCAAATCAAACAGCATTTTAAAAAGTTATTTAGGGACCTAGAGTAACTGTTCCTAGCAAATACATGTCCTGGATAGCTTCCCATGGTTTGCTTTTTGATTTATTTTTTTTTTTTGGCAGGTGGGAGAGGGCAAAAACTTATATTTTTCCCTTATGACTAACTTGCACAACCCAACCAGCACAACATATGTGGGATATTTGCAAGGGCAAGCTTGCTTCAGATGGGAAAGCTTTAGAGCTACGTAGCATTTACAGTTTGCACTAGAACTTCAACCCAAAGCTGGGGTAATTTCTGCTTTGAGTAGCATTTCTTTCCCTTCCTCCTCTGCAGCAGAAGTGCATAGTGGAGTCAAGTACAGAGTCTGAGTCTGAATCCAGTGCAGAGGTAAGAACTGACTCTGAAGTATTTTGATGAAATTGGTGAGATTCCCTGATAGGTATCCAACTCTTCGTCGGTCTAAGAAGGGTCTAGGCATGGCTGTTGGGGTTGTTGGTTTTGTGACCATAGAAGAAATGGAGAAAAAAACCCCACACCAACAGCCCCAAACTCAACACTGTTCTGTCCTTCAGGGTCTTCCTTAAAGCAGTTATTAATTTTGGCAAAAAGTGATTCTGCAGGGATGAGGCAGGAAACTGTCAGTGTTTTAGGTAGGCAAAAGTAGCATAAGCACTTCTAACAAGTGCTAAAGCTGAGCTTGGTTGTTTCTGGTGGTTGACTTCCAGCAGGTCTGGTCAAGAGGGGTCTCTAGCTTCTAACTGTTCATTTGGGATGAGATGAAGAGAGCACCTCTGTTGCTGTGGCAGTGACTTAGGAACACTGTTAACTTCCTGAACCAGCGTGTATAACATTGGGGAAAAACAACCTGATTTTGGAGTGGAGAACTAAGTACTTAAATTTTGGCTTAAAGTCTTCAGAATTTCTGCTTGCTGTTAGTCCATGCAAATTACTGTGCTCTGTGGCCTACAGAAGCTGTCTGCCAGGAGCCTGCTACCACTTTACCTTCCAGAAAGCACAGTGGGAGGCTGGAGGTTTCCACAGGCTCCTTCTGAGAGAAACAAGGCTGGGGGTCCAGCTGTCTGGTGGGGCTCTGATGGCTGGGCTGGGTAGTAGAGGGGCTTGCAAAGGTGCTCTCACAGGAGGGGGCTGAAGCAGGTGCCAGGTCAGGACTGGGGGATTTGGGGGCTCTTTGGAGAAACAGAAACTGGTTTTCTTCATCACCCAGTACTACCCAGTGGCTTTGGAGGGATGTCCCTGTGTTCCTGAATTAGCATGAAGAACATTCAGTGGCAAATAGGCTTAGACTTCAGCTTCTGCACTCAAGCCTTCAGGTTCCTGTTGTGAGGAGTCCAGACTGGCCAAGCCCTGCTTTGCAGCAGCTGTGCTCAGACCTTCTCCTTCCCTGCTGAGAGCAGGCACAGCAGACTGGCTGATTGCTCTCTGAGCATGCTTCTTCTAAAGGAGCATTTTGTGTGACTGCTTTGTACCTGTGGTTTGCTTTTAAAAGGCAGTCTCCCTACCTTTTTTGTGTCTCTGTTAGTGTTAACAGACCCAGAGCACAATCACCATTTCAGAAGGATGCAATTCTCAAGTAGAAATTAATGAAGAAAGTTTTTTGTTCAGGTCTGGACAAGGCCATGTTTAACCTGGTGGGGAAATGAAGCCTGAAACCCGTGTTACAGCAGAGATATTGAGACTGCTTGAAAGGACTTGGTTTGACTGTGTGAGTTACAGAACTCTCCAAAGGGCAGCAAATTCATAATCCATTTAATAAGGACGAATTTCAGATCATCCCTATGTAGAAGAACAAAAAGGATCCTGAATGCGAGGAGAGCTCTCTAAATTCTAAATTTTATTATGTTAACTATGAATTAAATGTTGATTTAGTTTACTTTTCTGGTGTTAAGGTGTACAATTACTCTCCTTATAGCAGTATTTTAAGTGCAGGGAAACTTAGCACAGCTCTCTCAGTCTCTGTTTTAGGTTAACTGTACCAGGCTTTTAAAAGTTGGACTGAGGTACATTTTTTAGTCTCTTTTAGCATGGGGACAATCTGGATTCCTCTTCTCTATGAATGTTACTTACTTTGTTTTTACTTTGATCAGTAATTCATAGTAAAGAGTTTTATAAATCTATGTTAAATTTCCCTTAACAGGTTGTGCTCAGCCCACTTGCTGGAGGACTCAAGAAAGCAAAGGACTCCAGAGGATTGCAAGTAGGTTTGGCTATTAGGCAGCAGCCTTGTTCTCAGTCTAGCATCCAAAAATAAAAAATCTAGATGGGAATGTGTGGATAAACAGATTTCCATAGTAAGTCTGTGACTAATGTTTAAAGTGGCTTATATGCCCACTGTATACAGCCTCTTGTATTTTTTTGTATGGCCAAATAAGCACCCACCATATTCAGAGAGACCTCTACTTCAGTTTTTAGATCCTTATGATGGTGACTCAGAAGATGCACCCATTTCCTCTGACTGTAGCTCAAATTCTTTAAACAGTGTAACCAGGGGTGCATCATGGGTGAACAGTGCCTCAAAAGCAATGGCTTTGGAGGATACTGATACTTCAGAAGATGGAGATTCCTTCCCTAAACCTCCAGACTCACCAGAAGCAGAAGCTGGTGAAATTCAGACAGCAAGAGACTGTAAAACACCCCTGGGACATCCCAGCCCAGAGAAGGGTTTGACGGGAAGCCTGCTGCAATTGTCTGAACTGCCTAGAGCCACAGAAGCATCTACTTTCATGTGGCTGACACCTGATCACTCCTTCCTGATGAGTATTAACCCTTCAGCCTCTGCAGAGCTCCTTGCAAGCCCAGGTGACAGTGCTCCACAGCCCACACTGGCAGCTGACTCTGATGGCACAATGGCTGAACAGCCCCTAACTAAAAGAAAACAAGGGACTCCCATTCCAGATGCTGCTACTGAAAAACTGAGAAAAAAATTCCGTGCAACTTAATCTGAAGTATGAATAAATTGTTGGACAAACTGTTCTGAGGAGATTTCTTTTGCAGATGGTACCTGAACTGAAAAAGCTTAGAACAAACCAGCTCAAGCCTATTACAAATGCAGCTACATTTTTGTGTACTGTAAACTTTGAGATCCATGTGAAAAGATAGAATTGAATAAAGAAGTTTGTGTGGCAATTTAGGTGAAGACTAGCTCAGCCCACACAATCACAGCTAAGCTTTGGTGCCTCCTGAAGCATCAGCCCACCTCCTGTATCCAGTACCTTGAGGCACCTGCTCAGTTTCAGTGTCGTTTCACAAAAGTATTACAAGGGTTTGTTGAAAGAAGGAAGAGTGAGTGTGTGGCTGCAGTGAGTTTTCAATAGCTGTATCTTACCTTGCAGTTGCTTCGTGTCAGTGTTTGGCTCTTCATACCTCTTGATCAACTGTTTGAGAGGGAGGAAGCAGCTGCATGGTGAATAAACTTACAGGTTTGACTACAAACAGCTGGATTGCATTAAGTTGAACTGACTGCAACTAGAAGCAATCTAGCTTTTTAAAAAATTCAAACAGGAATATGTTGACTTGTGCCATAAATGTATCTTTTTCTATCTGTTTTGAACAATGTTTTTAGGTATATAGTCTCAGAATACATGCCAGTTTAGAAGTTAAAATGTGAAGTTGAACACACCAGCTGAAAGCTCTCTCCTTCCTTAGAGAGAACAATCACAAGCTGCAGCAGTGGTGCACAAAGGTAGGAGGCCAGTTGTCAGCAAAAACTGATCTCCCCTACCTGTATGGTAATCTCTCTTACCACCTTTTCAGTCAGGCTATTCCATTTATGTGGAAGGGGAACTTACTGTCTACAAAAAATGATGGATTGAAGTATGTTGGTACCAACTACTTCTGAAAGCATTAATTCTGTATGACTGGCAGATTTTTAATTTGTAGGTTCTTTCATACTTCCATGGAATGCCTCTCAAAATCCTATTTAACTTCTAGCCTGGCACCCTCTCACTAACAGCTGCTTATTTTACTAAAGGAACTTTGCTTTCATCCTTATCCCTGATCTGGACGTGCTGAGCTGGTTTTTTAATTGGCTTGGAAACTAAGTGGTTAGAACAGTAAGACTGAGAGGCCTTTGCCCTAAGACACAAGCTACTGTACTTGCCCTCTGACTTGCCCCAGTGGCAAATAACACTGCAGTTAACACTGTAGTTACTTGCAAAAACCCATTTTGAAACTATAACTTTGTATGTACTGCAACTAGGCCACAGATTTCTCTAGAATTAAGATCTGTAAAAAGCTTTAAAAATACAACACTGATACAGCCAGGTCCTTCAGCCCCATGTCAGGAAAGTCATATGCTTTTGAGTCCTATTTGTCTGTTGAACAGTCTTCAACCACTTCATCTGAAGCTAAATAAAACTGAACTACTAACCTTCAAACTGCAGCCAAGAACACCTGAACTAATCTGTAGAGGATTTCCCTTGAACCAGTTGTTTAACACAGCATACTGAAATAACCCGCTAGGAAGAAATACAGAAATAATCAGGAGAGAAATAAGTTAAAAGGTTAAGCCACGTGGACAGAGTATACTCAAGACATTCAATGTCTGCTTATTCAGTGTGAGAAGGCAACTGTGGAGAATTGAAAATGTACTTTTTGTTAATTTAGGCCTGAAGCAGAAGGTAACATATAAAGAGCTGAATACTTTGGGAAGCTCCAGCTGCCTCAAGCACACTTGGTGACTCTCTTGATCTCCTTATTAATACTTGGTAATAGGTGGAGCTGCTTTAAGTGAGGCTTTTTTATAGCAGCTGTAAGCTGGTACCACAGCTCAGGAGCTGAGCTATGCAGAAGAAGCAGTTGCTGAAAGAAAGGTGCAGTTCAGCTGAGCTGCTAACAGCTATAACTTGTACATATTTGGGCTAATACTTCACACTAGTATCCAGAGCACACTGCAAGCAGGAAGAGGTCTGCTTCCTTACTGTACAATGAATTTGACATGATCTTGGAGGCACGGACAGTGATGAGGTTCAGATACCGACATCCTGGTGCTGCAACAGAAAGCAGCTCCTAGAAGCTGAGGCAGAACAAGGACATTATGCTATAGCTAAAACTGATCTTGGATGATGCATGTAGCTCCCAGCTCTGTTTCTCGTAATTGGATATGAGAACTGCAAGCAGCAAAGATTCCACAATGCACAGGTCTGGGATTAATTCTTGCTAGAGTAATAAAGGAGCTAGGACAGTTAAAACTACACTATACAAATCAGATGGAGAGGGTAGGCAGCAAGAATTCTCTATTTTATTAACTAGTTGGCATCAGCTGAGACAAGTATGTCAGGCAGGCTGAGGTAACAATTTTTCTTGCTCAGACAGGCCTGTGCTGTAAAACCACTTCTCACAGAAAAAATATTACAAGAAAGTCACTGCTTCAGTGGGAGAAATCACTGTGAGGAAGGAGCTCCAGAGATTTCTCTTTTGAGACTGAAAACTATGCACCTGTACTCTTCATGTGCACCTTTGAACACCTGATGTAAGACACTGTTAGGACAGTTGTTCTGACAGGATGGTTAGAAGGGCAGAAATGCTTGGGCAGTGAATTCAGGATCTGAGAAAGCAAGCAAATACCAAACCACTACAGCAACCAAAACAATTAGCAGGAACTCTCAGCTCCCTTAACTTGGTAACATGAGTTGCTGAAATAATATTGTAACTCCTTGTTTAAGCATTTAATACTATCCTCTAGGGCTTAAGATACGGAACTAAAGGCTTATTTCACCATAAAAGCAGCTTAAGAAAGAGGATGCCCTGTGGTCAATAGAAAAGGAAAGTCTTGTTTAGGATACTCTAGCTTCTGAAAGCATCTCGGCAGTTGTGTAAACACAGATTGCTCCAAGCAAGAGCCAGTCCACTGCAAATAATTCATGCAAGGGCATCAGATGTTGCAGCAGATAACATCAGGCTTTGTGTCTTACTGCACTCAAGACTTAAATTCCAAGGTTCTTGTTACCAAAGGTTAGCTGAATGAGTTGCAGTGTCAGCTGTGTGAAGGTCAACAATAGGCTTGAATACGAACTTATAACTTGTTACTCTCTGAAAAGATCATGTGTAGTTTTTCCAGACAAAAAAAAAAAATCACCATAATAATTTCCAGAAGTAGCCTCAAAGGTCTTGCTATAGACTTTATTTCATATAATAGGATCCATCAAATATCACATCTACCAATAACCATCCAAAAAAATCTCATCCAATTTTCCTTCAAAGAAACACACCCTACCAGCTTCCACAATTCACTCCCCCTGTCTCTTTCTAGTCAACTTGACAAAAATCCATCTGACTACCTAACCTAAGTGGGTTAACAGAAGTACAGGTGAACACTACATAGAAGACTGACAGTTACTACAGCATTACAGGTCAAAAGAAATCTTTTCACTCCGTGCAGAGAACTGCAACACCACGTTCATAGAAGCTACGGGGATCCTCCTTGGTAGCTATTTCAAAGTCAACAGTGAAAATCAGATCAGCACGAGTGAAATTCAGATAAACTGGTAAGGTGACCTGGGGGAAAACACAAACAGAGAACAAGGGTTGTGTAAGGCAGCTGAAGAGCATAAGGAGCTTCTGTGATACTACATGGTATTTATGAGAAGGGTATTTAGTCTCAGATAATTCAATACCTAAAATATGAGGGGAGAAAAAAAAGCCCTAATCAATTCATCTAACACACAGCCTTCTTTATAGGTATAAATTCAAGTTTTGGCCTGAAGAGCATTAGTGTTTTTGGATGCCTCTCCTTTTTATCCAACTACAAAGGAAAAACTCAGTCAACAAGCTTCAGGAAAAATCCCAACAACCTAGGTATATCTAACTGTGAGAGTTGTGTTGTTGGTTTTTTAAAAATTATTTTTATCAATACTTACAACATTTGCTTTTTTATCAGCATTTGTCTGTTTGATCCAGCGAAGCTGCGTAATGGGCAGTACAGTTGAAATGGCATTTGAAAGGGACAACTTGTTGTTACTGCATGTAGCTCCCTGAAGTTTCAGGCCTGTAAATTGAAATACACTTTAGAATCCCAAAAGCATTCTACATCCAGACATTGCCTCCCTATGTATCATTCAAGGGCTAAGTCCACTGAATGAGAGCTAAGTATTTCATACTGCAAAATACAGGTTTCAGCAGATACACTATCCAGTACCACTTAAATATATACTGACCTGAGCCTTGAGATTTATTAGCATTTCTAGTACTTCTCTACTAATACCAAACTAAACAGAAAGCGTGTATTAACTTTTGCAATGATAGGATCTTTTGAATTTGACATAGCCCATTTTAGACCAGAAGCTTCTAAAAATATTTTAGAGTAAGGAGCTCTTCTTTCTGCTAAGTTTACCTGTGACTCCAAAGCTGCATGCATCCAGTACTGCATTCTGTGTAGTTGTAACATTGACCTCAAGACAGAGTTCTTCCAGGGACCAACTGTTTGCTTGGGCAACATACTGTCTTGTAGCAGTAATGTATGCCTCTGGCACAAACAGGCCACCAAGGCACACATGGATGTTCTATTTGAGGGGGAAACATTTAAAAAAAAAAAAAAAGTTACCAGATGCAGTATTTATTATTATAATAAGTATTACTTCAGCAATCTGTTGACATTAACATTTTCCTGCTGCTACTGGAACACTCTAACTGCTAAACTGCTTTTTAGTCTAAGGCTGTGTCTTCTGTCATTGTAAAATACTAAATTTCCCTTAGCCTGCTAAGCCTCACCATTTTGAGATCAGGAGACACTCAATAGTATTTACAAGCACATTTCAGAGAACATCAACTGAAGCTGTTTTGCCTGACAAATGATTTAGAAGCATTCATGTGAAGACTCCATGAAACAGTTGCACGGCTGCCCCAGTAACCTCTAGAAGTCAGCACAAGATACCTTTAGTTCTTTTGCTCCACCAGAAGCAGCTGCCTGGGAAATGTTCTGCAGCTGTTTAATGCGCTCACTGAAGTCAGACACCCACTGAATAACAGTCATACCAGCTGGCACCGTGTAATGAGACCAGCTACGAGGCAAAATACCTACAAATAACATGATTAGAATTAAGTTCTGTTTGCATACAAGTTAGAATTACACAATTCAGATGCTTCACTTTTTGTCCCAATAGTTATTTAAGACTTGGACCAGGATACCAGCCTCTATCACAAAAGGTCCTCAGTAAGTGACAGCACTTTCACAGATTACAAAGCAAATGGTCTCCAGGTTTCCTATTTATTTAAAATGCCATCCAGTTACGGAAAACTTTCAACAGTAACTAGAGTTACACAGTAACTGCAGTATATACTGCAGTAACTGAGCTTCAAATTTTTGTGAAGATTTGAGTTCTTCAGAAAAAATGGAAGAGGTCAACTACCTATGTGTTTCGAGGAAATGCTTTTGTTCAAAGCAGACACCAGATCTTGATGTATTCCTAGAAGCAGGATGTCTATGAAATTCCACATTTATATACAATTTTGAAATAAAAGTTTAGAGAACTTGAATATTTTCTAGGAGATTTTAATGGAGCAATATTACTCACTTTGTGGTTTGAATAACTGTGTTCCATCACAACTCAGAGACTGAAAGAATTTAATAAGGTTTCAGCTTGGAAATTAAGCTGCCAATATAAACAGTACAAAAATCCTTATATTAGCTACCTCAACTTGAGATCCAAAACCAAACCAGTCTGAATTTTATGCTTGACTCATATGGTAAAGTCAATCCCAATTTTCCTGCAACTTTTTTTTTAAGCTGCTGAGTGTAAGGGACTTATTTTCCAGAGTAAAATAAGTAAGGAGAGCACTGGGAGATGCTAATTTGAATGACCATACCTTTCACCAGTTCGTTTATAAGTGTACGCAAATAGTTGGTTTGTTTCTTTTTTCCTTCACACACTTGAACCACATCTGCAAGGTCCTGACGAACATCCTGAAGCAGCTTAGCTCCCATTTTCACCTCTCTCTCAAAGAACCGGAACAAAGGATCCTGGTTGTCAAAATATTTAAAGTAAGTTCCAGGTCAAAGCTCTTGCTGGAAAGCTGCTACAAAAAGCAACCCCAAAATCCTGGATGGACTGACCAGTGACTACAAGCAGTCACATGAAGATGCAGTCTATGGGGCAGAAAGTGACTGCAGAGACTGGTGACAACCCACTATCTCCTATCCTTTGGAGAAGCAAAAAAGTAAAAGTCTTAGTTGAACAATGAATACAGACTGCCTGCTGCAGCTCCTTCCAATCATCTCAGGCTATTTTTTATTAGCAACAAAAAGTTCTCACCTACTATCACAGAGTTACTCTTTAGAAGCAGTTAAGCACTCACAGACATAACTCAGCTGGGGAGCTTATTCCTGAGTTGTAGTTTAGAGTACTACTGTCCAGATCTCAGAAGTTTCCTCCAACCCTTGCAATTTCTGTTCTCAGTTAGCAGAAGCTGCTGCCCTATCTCCCCTCACTGACCATCACTGTATTTTAGATGAGATTACTGTGCACTGTCTGTAAAGGCAATATCGTAAGTAGCAGTCAGTGTGCTACAACAGGAAGCACTTTTTTTGTGCTACCAGATCACAGAGAAGCTTCAGAAGTGGTAACCTTGATAAATAGTTTGCTATAGTATTTCTTCAAATAACATCCAGAATATATAAACCAACTTTTAAGAGCATTTCAAGAAACCTGGTGGGGCACTACACAACTATAGCAGTCAGAATCACCATCAATCCAGGTTCCACTGTCCCCCCAACAGTTTAATTGGTACTTGCAAATCACAATGCACTTGTTCCAATGTACCAGAAGTTGGGCACTTCCTATGCCCATGTCAGCCAACACTTAGTTCTTACCTTAATGTTTTCCACAGTTCGCTTCAGGTGGTTTAGAGTTTGTGGGATGAGGTGAAGCCAGTTAGAGGCTGTGGTGTGCAGTGTTCTCATCCAGGCTGGGCGGCCATCTGATGTAGAATCGGTTCTTGTCTTCTTCTCAGTTTCTGCATAAGCCAGATCATCCTCATCCTCTAGCATCTGCATTTTCAGCATTTTACTGATCATGTCTATGCCTAAAAGAGAAGATATGTTGTTAGCCAGAGAAGCAGGGGCATAAAGACAAAAACCTTCTACTAGATGCAAGAACTAGGGCTTCTATTTTACTCTGGTCTACAGACCTAAGATACAGAACTGCCTATCCTTAGGTGGCTCCAGAGCTCCAAATAAAGCTTTCCAGAATAAAGATGGGAGCTTGTAATCTGGAAGGCTGAATGGTTAATTCACAAGCTTCTGGTCAGTTTTTTGACTGTTTATGTTTTACCTTGCAACATATTTTAGTGACCAACTATGCTGAGGAATGAGGGGAAAGTAATACATTCTTCAGCAGGATTTCTATTTCTCTTCTGCCTTTTCTTTAAAATGGTGGTCTGGTAATATATGCAAGACATTGTTACAGTTCTGATTTTACCTTGTGTTGTGAGAAGAACTTTCTCTGCATTGTTTGGCAGGCCCAGCCATGATGGTGTTTGTGTATCTGGCAGCATCTCAACCCACTGGACAAATTCTTCACGCCTGCAAGTCAGAGTTTTAATATTCATTAGAAGGCTTCTCCTGTTAGAATGGCAAGGTAATTCTTTGCTTGAGAGAGATGTTTAAACAGCTAAATTCCAGCACAGAGATAGAGTTTAGGGGTTTTATTTTGTTGTGGGTTGCTTGTTTGTTTTGTTGTTGTTTTGATGTTGTTTTTTCTGCTGTGGGTTTTCGTGCTGTTTTATTTTAATTTTAAAAAAGCAAAGTTGTACAATAGAGGCTAGAATAAGGAAAAAATGATACCTGATTCCATCTGGCATCTGAATATCTTTGTGTCCATCAACTTTGCAAGCTAGCTTGAATTCACTATCAAAACTTAAAGTAGTGAACAGACGTTCCAAGAAAGTGTTTAACAGGCGCTGATCAAATTCATTATCGATGCGACCCCCATAGATAGACTGTGCCATCAGTGTCTTTAATGCAGACCAGGGGATTTTATCAGGAGAGATGTTTTGGCGGCCCTGTCAATAAAATGTGATGTAATTAGCAGAAAACAATCCCTTCCACTTCTCCTTTGATAGAGGAATTACATTCAAGAACTTAAGATCAATTGACACTAGGTTATTTCAGCCTACTCATCTAACTTAGTGTTTCCAGCACAGACTGCCTCACTGAAGATCCTAAGCAATCTAGAGTACTACTTATACCTAAGTACACAAAACTACTTGCCTTTGCTGTATCATCCAGCCATGTATCTACTGTGTCACAAGCAGATCTCAGATCAGATTCTCCAAATTCATACTTCTTGGACCAACCCAATGGAGCATAGCGCAGACGCTCTTGGATAATGGCATGGAACCAGGCAAGGAGGAAATATAAACGAGCCCGCTCATTTGGAGACTGGGAAGTGGAGAGAAAAAAAATACATTAGCAAGTGAACAGATAATCAAAGCTTGCTAAAAGGCTAGAAAAGACCAGATTTAAATCTAGATTGCTATAAAAACATTCTACCAACAGAAGGAACAACTACAACTTTACTTCTGTGAGAACAAAACATTCTATCTACATCTTAGAAGCTTAAGTTTTACCATCTGTTTAAGGAAAGGTTTTAACACACACATTCTGACGCTTCCTTTCATCCACACAAGCCACAGCCTTACCTTGCACATTCTAGAAACTGGAATGCTACTGAAAGTCCTCAGCATGTTTGCCTTTACACCAGGAGGAGGTTCAAACACGAAGATTCTGCCAGCACGTAACAAATTCACTGGTACCTAGAAAAGATCAATAAATCCAACTCCTTTAGCCTTCATCAAACTAAATCCCTCATCTAATGCACATCTGAATTTGATTCAAAACCTCACTGTGAGCACACCCAATGAAATCCTGCCTTTCTTTGGGAGGCCAGGGGAAACAGCAAAAGGAATGGTATGAAGTTTTCAGCTACAACTAAGTTACCAGACACCAAGGCTAGTAACTACCCAGACAAGCACGTATTCTTCTTCTTTAATGCAGAAAGGCAGTAGTGAGAAAACCTTCTTAGATCAATGTTACCTTTGGATTTATCTCCATGGTAAGGAAGAGTCTGAAGCAAGCATGGGGTTGTAGGGAATGTAATTTCTTTTCTAGTTGCATAAGCCAGCCTGGAGCCAGATGAACATTCTTCAGCATTACCCATCTGTGAAGTTTTGAAAAAGTGCTTTTTAGTGTACAGCCTGTGGATGCTGGCTGCAATCACCTCAAAGAGCAACAGGATATGATATTAATGTTACAGATTTTCCCCCTTTAAAACCTGTCTTCTACAGATAATCAGTCACTGACTACTGTTAATGGGCTAACTTTCTGTTCTGCAGATAGCACTGACTTCTCCTGAAAATACTTAAATCGAACATCAGTTATGAATAGCTGTGGTATTCCAAACTTCAGTTCAAAAGACAGTCCTGTTTGTTTTTTTTAAAACCAGTTTTACCAATTTAGCCTATAGATTATTTCCTGCCTCCTCCTGCCCATTTTAGCTAGAATACTGCTTAGTGGAAGGCTAAAAGGAGATAGAACTTACCTTCCAGATTTCACAGCTGTATTTATTGCTTTATCTGCTTGATTAAACCCTTCAGCAGAACCTAAAAGACAGAAGGTTGCTAAAGCTCTCACTGCTAACAATTTCATTTATTCTTAGATGATGAAATATGCTGTATTCTTACCAATAGCGATAGAAGTAATCTGTGTATTCTGCTCAGCTGCAAGGTCTTCAACATGACCACTGGCATCATAACCAGGCACTGAGCACATCAGCACAGGGGTATTAGGCTTCACCTATTGTCCAAGAAATTTAAAAGGATACAAATCAGTCGCTTGAATACAAGAATACAGTGAGCTCAGTTTTGCTTCCCTGTGGCCAGTTAAAGACATTATGCTACTCCTAGTTTTACATAAACCAATTAATCTTCATAGCTCGGGGAGAAGGGCAAGTTGAAGAAATGGGCCTGTGGACTGCTTAACTCACCATGGAGCTCATGCAAGGTGGCACTAAGCATTACCTCAGGATTTTAGCCTTTCAAAAAACCAAACAGGTTACCTCTGTATCTACGATGTGTGTCAGATCTAAAGGCTGCTCCATGATGGACATGAAAGACTCTCCAAGATTTGTTGAAACAAAGGCATGTGCCATTGCCAACAAACGATCTGGACGGAAGGCCTGGATCAGAAGCAAGCGATGAATGGCCTGTCCAATAGGAGCTGAAAAGGAGAGACAGGATTAGATGGACAGGTAGGAATCCTCAACATCTTCCTCTTTCCAATTCTCTATTCAGGTTTTCCCACCTTCTTCTGAAAAACAGGTGTTTAGAGAGCTAATTATCGCTTTGAAAGATCTGTTGCAACTCATTAATGGAATGCTTATGTTCTGTTTTTACTTTGACAGTCAAAATAAACCACCTTCATCCAACTTGTCTTCTGCAACATTTTAATTACCTGCTCAAATGCTCATATTGTGAGCCCTTCAAAAGCCTATCTTGACAAGAGTCTACTGGTAAGTTACTGGTTTACAAAACCTACAGTCTAGAAGTATTGCCATGACGTGATTTTTAACTTCCAGGGACAAAAGATCTCTTCAGAGCTTCTGACCCATTCAATAATCTGCAGTTCTGCTAGATTCTGAAGTATTGCATGATTGTGTAGCATGGATAGGATAGATAACATAGAGCTGCTCAGTTAACAGTCAAGCAGCTTTATGGTAGCCAGTAAACACAAGCTGAGAATCGTTAATTTAGAAAGCGATTTATAGGAATTAGCCCTGAATGATCACAAAGGGCAAACACTTCCTAACATTACCTTACAGACCAGGGAGGAGCTGAAAGCCAACACTTATCCTTAAGTTCTAACTCTTAACAGATAAGCACTAACTAATGTAGCAAGAATTAAGATTCCTGCTTAGACACAACTGCAGGAGGAAGTATTCTAGCAGAGCAGCCCCGTCCTCAGAAAATCTGTCTCTTGGAGCTTTTTAGAGTATTGAGCTGCCTCCAGATTTGCAATGACCAAGGTTAATCCAAACTGTTATGCAATCTGATGAGACTGTGGAAGTATGTTTCATCCTCAGCTGAAGCCTGGTTCACAGGTTAAGGTGCAGGAACCAAGCGTAGTGAGTACTGCTTTAAGAGTTGTGGATGGCTTGTTTTCTTTTTTTAAACAAACAAACCAACTCACCCATCAGACTTTAGGTTCTTCCACAATCCCAACTTTATGACAGGGCCCAGACATTGCATTTAAAGTCCATATTAAAATTCTACTTCAGGATTGCTTTAAAATCATAGTAATTCTACTTTGATTAAAATCAGTATTGTAGGGTTGGTGTGGACAATAGTGCAATGTAACTTACTTGCAGGTTTTTCTTCAGTCCAAAGGTATGGTACAGTCTGCTCTGGTGAACTGCTATCCAGCCAGATACAGAATTGCTATATTGAAAGAAAATGCAAAAAAATTAAAACAGAATTTCATGGCACCAAAAATCTGCTGCAAGGTGCAGGTCCTGTTTACAGCGCAACAGAGATGATCAACCACAGCCTTAAAATCTAGAATTAATGCAATGCAGAAGTGTTCAGCTACACACCAACTTTCAACAGGAAACAGATTGCTAGGATATGGCTGAACTTGGGACACTCCAAGCTCTACTAGTTTTGGATTTGCAAACAAATCTTTAAAAATTCTAGTAAGTAGCTAAATGTTTAAACAATGAGATGCACAAGTTTGTAAGATCTTCCCCAGTTTATGCTCACATCTTATAATCTGTCTTCAGAATAAAAATTTAGATTGAGTACCAGATAAAGTATATTAACTTCTATCTATGAGAAATAAGACAGGACTAACATTGTTCAAGAGAAGCACTATTGTATTAATGAAATTAAGTAAGTCAAAGATTACACTTAGCCCCAAATGTTGTCCAAAACTCAACATAGTTTGGTCTTTTCCAAGGCTTCTAGATATAAATGGTTAGTGCGTTTCATATGCATCTTCTCCTGAGCAAGACTGCAATCTGACCAGCACACTTAGTATGTTTCTGACTTATTTTTCTTCAATTAATTTGTCCAAGTTCTGTTGTTTTTTTAAACAAAAAACCAATGTATAACTCAAATTATGCCTTCTTCATATAGGTCAAGTCATTTCACTGATATCCCCAAATTCTGCATTGCCTCCAGCACCTGATTCTACAGATCTCTACCAAGTCCCAAGCCCAAGTTAGACATTATTTTACCCCAGGCTGAAGTGTTTGAGGACAATTAGATGCAGTAAAGAGAATTCAAGTTTTAATATAAAAACCAGGTAGGATAACCACACAAGTGCTACTTAAGATATGGACATATTTTTGAACATAAGGTTTCACAGTCAGGACACAGATGTGTTCTTAGAACACTTAGGTCATGAAAAGGAGCAATGTGTTCAGCAGCTGAGCATTATCCAAATTTATTCCAATTAGTAACGGTCAAGAGCCCACCGTAACAATGTTACATACGTCTAGGGCTGCTCCTCTCTGTTGCATAATTATCACATAATAGTTATGTAGTAAAAAACATCTAGTATCACATTTTCTGCTACCAGAAGAACCAAAACTGACTGCAAAGTCAGATGAATGGTGAAGCTGCTTCCAAGGCTGGAAGATGAACAATGTTGGTATTTACAATTCAAATTTCATAGCCTGATTACAGATAAAGTAAGAATATTCATTTCCATGTTCCAGCTACTAGTAGTTCATCTCTAAGGCCTCCCCTTCTCATTCTAGGAGAGCTTACTTGTAAGCATGACATTCCTTAAGTTTTATCAGGTAGTTTAGTGCAGAAACAAACCCTAGCCAACACCTACCTCATCAGCTTGAACTTTTGAAACAAGGTCCTTAAATGCAGGAAGGCAGCTCAACCTCATCATTGCTTCTGTTTGCTCTACAGTCAAACCATTGATTTTTGGGAGGGATGCGGTGTTCAGTACAATCTCCTTTCCTCTCAAGAAATGCTGGAATTCTGCATCATATGTAGGCTCCCTAATGTTAAGGGAAAAATGAGACTTTAGCTAGATGTCTTCAAGACATCCCTCCCCTTTTTCAACTGAGGTGAAGCAAAAGAACAGATGTTTACCCAATAGTTCCTTTGAGTTTAATCCGGGCCAGCAACATAGCAAATGTTATATGATCTTGATGCAGCATGCCACGAGCCACCCTATTGAAGGCCACCTACCAACAAAACAGCGAAGTTAGCATAAGAAGCCTTGAACTCTTCTTCAAAATTATTAAAAATTTACATTTACTAATTAAAAAATTGAACCTGAAAGAGATCCTTTGTGATGATTGAGAGACGATGAGTATGGTCTGTAATTCCCTTCAGATTTGGGTTCTCATACAAGACGTTGTGATAGATGTCCAAGAAGAACTGCAGAGAGTACTGGTACAGGAAATGTATCTGAAAGAAAAAAGTTTGTTTTTTCTTTCTAGAGTTGTGCTGTTCACTATTCCTTGGCTTATGCCTACCAAACTGCAACAGAGGAGCCAGGGCTGGAATTGAGTAGTGACTATTTAGCTTTGAACAGAAAATATATGAAGCTTCTGGTAGGAAGAAATCCTACCTGTTTCAGTGACTCCATGGTAAAGTAGATACTGCTGCACGCTGTAGAAAGAGGCAAGTACTGCTGAGAAACAGTCTCCACTTCCTGCATGACAATATCAGTCTCTTCTACTTTTCTGGTGACCTCTGCTGCTTCCCTCTTCAGGTTCTCAAGAGTAGTAATGATGGTGTCATCATCCAGGATACGTCCCTTCACTTCATTAAGCGCTTGTAGTAGGGATTTTTCTAACTGACGCAAGCGCAGCTGAAATTCACCTTCATCACAAGAAAAGTTCAGTTACATATTGTACAGATATTAGTTTTTTAGAATTATATGCATTGTGTATACTTTGCCACTGAACATCCTGAAAGCAGGAGTTTCAACTATAAAGATATTCCACTGTGCATTTCTACAGCTACATTAAACCACTATATTTTTTTAGAACAGGAGGAAGTGGCTTTATTTTAGGCAAGCATACCCTGAAGCTTGAGGAGGTCAGAGCGTTTTTCATCAACATCTGGTCTTTCAGCTTTCAGGACTTCATTCAGACACTGGCTCTGTAAGCTGCTGCGAGTTACTGTGAAGTTCACAAATGTAACACGAGAGCAGAGGTCTGGCGGGAATTCAACCTATCACAAGAAACATGAAAAGCTTTCTCAGATCTCTGACAGACCATTTCTACAAACCAGGCAGCCTTTTGTTTTACTTACTGTTGGATCTCTGGTGGAGAGGAAGATAACGAAGGATGGGGACAAATCAATATCTTGGTCTCCTAGAGTAATCAGAACTCTGCCTCCAGTTCTCCGGACTTCACGATTCAAAACAGGATTCAGGACTGGATCATAGCTCTCCACATCCTAGAAGCAGGGATGTGTTAAGAGATTCTGTTTCTTGCAAGTGTCTCAAGCTAAAAATCCAGATCCAGCTGGGTCTTAAGGCTCCGGAAGCAATCAATTTGCATTTAGTTTTGAATATGAATCACATTTAGAATGTATTTCGACTTCGGATTTATAGCTGAGCTACATACAAGCACAGAGTTTAGGCTACTGCCATACAAAATCTCAGTAGGGGAGCATTATTAGTGTGCTGGTTCTAATGCAAATAAACCCTATTCTAAGCAGCACAAGCAACAGTTACTGATCTCATCTGTGAGATAATCTTTTGTTCTCCTATGTCCATACAAGAAAACAAGAAATATAACCACCTCCAGTGAAAGTCAGCTGTTCCTATGGTTGCCTATTTCTCTGTATTACTGAAACTTCTTGCTGCTCAGAACAGATTTAATTCTAGTTAGCTAGCCATATTAGCTACTATTAACCACTACTTGAAATAGCGTATGGGAACAATGGAACAGACAAGTTGCTAGTCATTTTATAGAGCGGAAGTAAAGAAAGATCATTTGAAAATAAAAGCATTCGATCTTACAATGGTGGAAAAAGGAAATACTTTATTTTGACTGTGTATCTCACTAATACTTTCTGGGGACTAACACCTCACACATCACTCAGTACTAGTTTACTTGTTAAATTATGGTTTGAAAATAAGTTGTTTGCATCTTACTAACAGAACAGCAGCAAATTGTCTAGTACACAGTGCAGAATTCAGTAATTTCTCCAGGATACTGCAACTAACCTGTACCAGAAGTGGGTTACCAAATCTCAAGGCACTTTCCAAGTTCTTCCTGAAAGCATCATCCAAGAAACTCGTACGAGTTATCTTACGGTCTTTATATTCATTCATGATGAACTCTGTAGCTTGCCCGGAAGGATCAATGATCAATGGATACCTAAGTTAGTAATAAACCACTTTAATTATTTGTATTTTGACTGCAGACAACATCTAAGCAGTTTTATGACTTTAGGTTGCATTATTAGTATCAACTCTAAAAGCCTGTATATTGAAGGTATAAGTTGGCCAAGTTCAGTGACTTTGTTCAGTTCAGTTTTGAAAGGTAAGTCTGTATCAGGACTACAAAACCAGCTTAATTTCAAGCCAACTTATCTTAACAGCTAAGCATAACAAAAAAGGCAAGCAAAGACGAATGAGAGTTTTCATGTTTACACATGGTTGAGAAGCTTTTACAAACACTGGAAGCTCTCACAACAGTCAAGCAGTGCTTTGAAAGAGTTAGCACGACTCTCTGATAGGTGCAAAGCCTTGCCTGCTGCAAGAATGCTGCTTTGAAATTCTACATCTTAGAATGAAATACCTATTAAACCGCTTGAGCATGATGGCATTTTCAGTGCACAGGTCATCTGCAGGCAGAGAACTTGCTTGCCAGCGAAGCCGCTCATCCGCATTGGAAAGGTACTCTGTCCTGGCAATGTCTGTACGGAACTGCAAGAAGAACATACAGTTAGTCTTGGACTAGAGATTCCCCAACTAGCTGGTGAAGATGTTTTGAGTAAATGCAGCTCTGCAAAGTATTCCTTTCCAATAGCTCAGTTCTTTGTTTAGCAATCTTAAAACGTCTTTTAACTGTTGCAGTAAATTGATTGATGGTTAACGTATCAGGACCATAACTTTACCTGGATATTTGCTTGCTGCAAGTGGTGAGACCATGTAGTGAACAGATTCTGACGCATCTGCTGATCAAAGTAGCCAGCATAGGCAATGAAAGCTCCTGAAAGTAAGCAGTCTCCTGCAATAGTGGACATCTGGTTCTTGAATGTTTCGCTTGTCTTCTCCCACCTTTCACGTTCTGCAGAAAGACTCTTCAGAAGAGCTGTGCTACGGTTTACCTAGAAATAAGCGGTGAAGTTGTCTATTCAGATGACAAATTGCTGCAGGATTAAATGTCTCTGGGGACACTTACATTGACTCAAGGCCTGAGTTGAATTTAAAAGCTAAGAAGGAAATTAAGTTTGTATTTCTTCACTTCAGTGTTAATTTATTATGTTGGTATTCAACTGTTACTTGGAAGAATTTAAAAGTGTGAGTGCTGGAATAATAGTGATGTGCTAGTAATTAGATCAAGTACACTGAGAAATGCTTCCCCCCTGCCAGCATCGAAGTCATTACAATCACATCCATGCCTGTTTCCAAAGGCTTTCCACTCAATTAAGCCTATGTGAACTGTTTCATTAATCCACTGGCAACATGAGCTGGTACTTCTATAAATCCCACCAGGTTGCAGTAGCTTAAGAAGTTTATGAGATGCAGGGATGAACCAAACAGCTCAGATGCACTGCACAGGGAAAGTAACGAAGCCCACAAGTTTGAAGAATGGTTCAACTTCCGACTGTTAAAGATTAAAGATTGCAAAGTTATTGATATATAAATGTCTTACTTTTGCTTCTACAGCAGCCAAGTCTGCCTTAATGGCTTGAGCCTCTGAAATCAGTACTGCATATTCTTCTTTGTAACGGGCAATACTGGCCTCAAGATCACGAATCATCTGCTCTACTTCATTTGCTTTCTGCTGGTTGTCTTTGGCATCATCCTCCAGCTTCTGCAGTTCATTGCGTAGAGGTTCCACTCTTTTCAACATATCAGCATAGTTCAGCTGCAAACAGTAAACAGGCCCTTTATACTTTCTAAAATGACACGTGTTAACAAGAACCACAGCATTCACAGATATAGCATGAACTGCATCTTTTCAAGCTTAGGTACTTAGCAACTGTGTAGAAGTTTATAGCTACAGAAACTTAGGCTTCTTTATGAATCACTAGGACTCTAGCTTAAGCCAAGCCCAGACACAAATGTAATTGCTTTTTGCAAGGCCCTTTTACTGCCCTATAGACTTGCCAGAAGTAATCTGAAAGCCTGAGATCACACTAAGTAGTGTACAGCACTGTTTTGTATAAATACTTGATTGGGTGTTTATGACAGTACTGAGCTAATCTGCCTTTCTTAGTAAAGAATTTAGTATAGCCAAGCCACAGAACAATTAGGATAGGATGTATTGGTAAGATCCGAGCTGAGCAATCTCTACACATCATGCCACTCATAGCAGGCACTGTTAACAAGTCAAGCATACTGCTTGTACTGAACACCAAAATGGCAAGTGAAATCATCCCTGGATATCTCAGTTCAGGGTCATCTTCCCCAAAGCCTATTCCTTAAGGAAACCAGTCAAGGATTTAAAAGTCTGCCTAAAAGACCTTAACACAGCTGCCTGTGAGTTTGCCCCACTCTGATGTAAGACAGTGACAGCATAACTTTTGTTACAAGGATTGCATTTTCCAGCTGAGAACTGCATTGCCCTGTAGAATGACACTACACACAGACAGAATCAGCTGTTGTGTACTTAAAAGTTTCTTGGTGCAAAAAGCATTATCACAACCAGCCACTAATTCTCTGAACAGTACTACAGAGCCTGGAAGCATTCATCTGAACCTTCTACCTCTTTGAAGCAAAATAGCCTGTAAGGTTTAGCTGTATAGAGCCAAATTCAAAGCCTTGAGACACTGTCATATGGTGTCAGGTTGACTCTTTCATCTTGCATTTGCTTTCCCACAGTACTGACTTTACCTGTGCAATTGCCCACTTCACCATGGGCCCACAGGCCAATGATGCTCTGTTTACAATTTCATAGTTGTAACTTGGATTTGACAGGTAGTTTTTCTTCATCTTCTCCCGGATGGCATCACTGCAAGGGAAAGGTTTTTAGAGATAGCATGAGCACATTGTATGTCAGCACAGAGGTAGCTCTTTATCTTCCTGTCTTCCACAGTCGACATGAACACCTCCTAGCAGTTTTGCTGACTGATATCTGAGAGGCTGAAATTAGTTCAAGATGTTGTTTCAGAAATCACACATTATGGGTGATAAAAAGGCATTTACGAGTATTACAAAATACATCACTCACCCATTGCTTAACTCTGCTCAGAAAAATTTGGGGTTTGAGGGGAATTCAGGAGATCCCTACTCTGACCTCCTGCTTAGATTCAGAGCCAGCTAGGAGGTCAGCATGGATAAAGCCTTCAGCTGCCTGGTCCATTACTGCTGCATAACTACTTTCAACTAATAATGTGGCTTTTGACAGCCACACACTGCTTTACAACTACACCTTGGAAGTTACCCAACAGCAGCTGTTTTGTCCCTTTTTGCATGAGACATCCATGCTTCAGTAATCTGCTTCCTGTATCACCTACACATTCACTACATGCAGGATTAAATTAGTCTCAAAAGTCGTCAATAGCTACTGAAGGAATTACACAGAGAAAAGACCAATTAAGAACTTCCATATCTCTGTGAATAGCTTATTCACATAAATAATTCACACTACCTGATTTCCTCAGCAGAGAAGTTAACAATGGTTGGAATGAAGTTCTCTCTCATGATGATGGAGCGTATTTGTTTCCAGTCAGTTGTACTTTCACCCAGCAGCAGACAGATGGACTCCAGTGCCAGCTTCACTGCTGCAGGTGGATTAGCCATAGAACGGACCTCTACCAGATGCTGTTTCTTTATTGACTTCACAGCTAAGGAGTGCCAGACAGGTGACAAGTGTGATTGGGAAGAAAACAGTTAGTGAAGGCCATGGAAGTACCTTGGATTAGTAAAAATGCTTAATCTCAAAAGGAATTTGAGATTGTTAGGGAAGCAGATACTAGGGGATAACATTCAGACTACTGCCATCACAAGATAAACTTTTCTGAATGTCAACTTGCCAACTATCCACAAGCAACTTACTCTGCTGCCTAGAAATGAATCACTTAAAGTTCTATTATAAGCAATGACTCCTCTATCCAGCTTGATTTTATGCTGTCTGTGCAGTAATAAGCCATCAGTGGTCTGATTATGAGGTTTCTTTATGAATATATAAATTGAATAACTTAACAGTTATTCAATTCAGTACAACAAACAGCACAAAAATCAGAGCTCAAAGATTAGGAATTCTTCAACACTGCTCAGCTCCATGTTAAGAGCTTACACTTTCACTAGGCAGGACCAACTCAAGACCGCACACAAATGCATTCCCACAGACTTCAGTTTTTGGATCCAATTCCATAGTGTGCTCTCTTCAGGTGCTAACATACCATTCTGGGCTTCAATGACAGCAGGTTCCACCTTGTCAAGATCTTCTTTCACACTCATCTGCTTGTCTGCAATGACCTCCTGCTGCTTGTGCAGCTGTTCCTGAATCTCCTGGCTCATGACCTAGGACGAAGTTTCACACACAAATTTGCTTTTTAGAAGTTGAACAAATTCCAGTACTTGCTCTACAGGCTCTGTTTGGAAAATAAAAATACGTACTATGCACAGAGATTTAAGAAAAATTTTTACCTTTTTCTTCTCAGCTTCCTGCTGATCTTTCACCATCTTTTTCAACTTGTCATTGGCTGCTGCATTCTTCACTTCCAGTTCCTGACTCTTTATTCTTAGATCGCGCCGCAATTCTTCCACCTGAGACAGATGGTAGGATGGGAGAATTCAGATTAAGGACAGGGATCAATTTAATTACTCCACTCTTATAAAGAGCAAAGTGTTAGAAATACATACCTGATCAACTGTTTCCTTGATTTTTCTAAGGCCAACATTCAAATGCATTTGCTGCTCCTCCAGTTCACTTCGTTTCTCATTGAACAAGTTTGCATAATGGTTGATGAAATCTAAATAGTGGCGTGGTGTTATTGCCATGGTTCTGCCTCCTCGTTTTGCCAGACGAGCATTAGCCTTTAGGAAAGGAGTTGTATATTATACATTGTTTTAAAATGTATTCTGACCACATTTTTTTAGGAAATTGGTGCATGATGCTGTGGCCTAAAGGTTGAGCAATGTACTAAAAACATACCTGATGGAGAGTCTGATGAACAAACACACAACTGTTAACAATAGCTTCTCTGTGCGATGGTGGTTGTGGTAGCTTATCATACACAACTGGCATGTAATCAGGCACAATGTAATTTGGTTTCTCAAGATCCATTTTGCTTGTGAACTCTTTGCCAACTTGGTACAATGCCTCAGTTGACCAGTCTCCAAACCAGTTCAAGACACACCTGAAACAACAAAGCATTTGTGAAGATTTCTCAAAAAGTACTGTTCTAACTGCACTTCTAACACGTTGGAATATACAGCAGTTACCTGTTGAAGAGTGCAGGAGAGGTAGCTGCTCTGTCCTTCAGTCCCTCAGAAGATGGATTCATAGTGAACACGACATGGAGATTGCGGATAACTTGGCTGGTGAACCATTTGTAGAGTTCTTCGTGTGAATCTAACATTAAACCTTCTTTCTGTGCTCCTTCTTTACACTGAGTCATGAGGGTAGCATATTCGTCTCCTTCAAAGAGACCAGGAACCTAATTCAAAAGATAGCTTTGTTGTAGACCACAGTTGTAAGAAGATGGTTACAGTATCTACTTAAAATCTTCTTACCTCTCCATTGGCTAGGAGAGTGTTCATTCTCTCCAGGAATCCAGAATCCAGTACATTTGACTCATCCATTATAAAAGCTATTTTTTCATTTTTACAGCCAGAACGTCTCAATACTGTCCTAAGGTCTTCATCAAAATCTTCACCTGTATACTTTCTGTGAACCTAGTAAAATTTAACATTGGTTAATTAACATTTTAAGGGGATTTTTTAGCAGTCAATATTTAAGAAGTGCAAGTTTTGACTAACAGCTTTTATAAAGAGAAACTAGCATGTCAACCTTAATTTGGTAGACGCTCAAACCGTTCATCCAGGCAACAAATCTTGAGAGAGTTGTTTTCCCTGCTCCACTGACTCCAATAAGCAGCAAGTGGCCCTGTGGCTGACGGAAGATCCTGCAGAAGTACATAATCAAGTATGTTTTAATCAAGTGTTATCAACTTACTGAAGCTTTTCCTTCAGTTTTAAAACTTCATGTTAGTATCAAAACCGACACATCTTTCCAGCTAGGAACCTGCTACCCGGAGGCAGAAATAGATAATGCATGGAAAACAATGGCATCATGCTCCCTACTTACTTAGTCTGTAATCAGGCTACTCTGTTTTAGAACAAGTTTCTAAATGCTGTTTATATGAGCAGGCACTGACATCTCCACTTACCGGTCAATTCTTAACACATGATCCAAGACTTCATTGAACAGAACAAGTGGTACATCCAGTTCTTCTTCATAGAAGACTTTAAGCCTAGCTTTCACATAGTCCCTTAATTCTTCTTGATCCACTGGAATATAATCCTAAAAGAATCAGTCAATACAGTAAGGAATTTAGATTAAGGGAATTTTGCTTGGCGATCAATTTATGAGCAGATGAAAGCAGAACTAGTTGAATACTTAATGCAGCAATCCCATACAAAAGCTAAAGAATACTGTACTCATTTTAACATGTGCAGGAACATGTCCACAGCTTAGAGTGCCACAGATACCAGCATGGTGTTTACATACCATTATCTACAGAACCTAAAATAAGTTGAGCCTGTGCTGCCAGTCACCAAAAAGGCTAGGGAGCAGCACGACAGACTTACTCCCTCTTAACCCCCTCATCTTATTTTAAACAGCCTTTTCTAGACTTTTGCTATTGGTTACAGGGACAGGTAGCAGGCTGGAATGACTTTTGCCTTGACCTAGTGGGATTTCTACAGATTGCCCGGCTAAATCAGTTCAGATTGCAAGGAACAGTCCACCATAAAATTTACAGTATCAGCATTGTTTAGGGGACACTGTCTTACCCAGAAGATTCCATAAGCAGTAACTCAGCAACTTTCTGGGAATGTCGTAAAGCTCTTGAGAAGTATTATTTAATATTGCCTTTATCTACTCTGTTAGATGTCACAGTACTATTATTAACATAACAGCTATTAACTTTGTGGCAGAGTGAACTTCACATAATCATAGCAGGAGCTTCTCAGAGATCAGTTCAAGTAACTGATGGGCACCAACTATCATGTTGATATAGTCCTAAGAATAGCATCACTCACTCCCAAACTATTTTTTTTTCATTATTATTATTTTTACCTTCGACAGCCAGTTGCTGTATAGGATAGGTCTGCTCATAGCTTTTTCTTTGTCAATATTGGGGAAGTGCTTCAGAGCAACCATATCAATGTTCTCATCAGTCCAACGTCTCTCCTCATCTTCTACAAGTCTGTATTAAGAAAAAAGTCAGTGACTACAAATTCTCTGTAACAGGAGGATACAGTCACATCACATGACAGTGCCACCACTAAAATACGTTTCTAACTTGCATAGATACAATTCCCAATAGTGTTAGGTTAAAGCAAAGATAAATATTCTCATTTGTATTGCAGCTATTTAACATAAAACACACTTCAGCTTGGTCTTCTAATGAAAGCTGGCAAGGAGTGGGGAAAATTCATTTTTGCACCCTTTTTGTTTTTTTGCCACTCATCCCGTTTATTTTACCTGTCTTGGAAGAGACGTAAGGCTTCGTGGGCCCAAATCCTGATAAGGCCTTCAACTGGTAAGGTTTCTAGTGGTCTCAATGCTTCGAATATACCTCTCACCCATCGAGTCATTTCACGAGGTGAATAGATGTAGTGTGGCTGTGTGTCTTGAGTGAATCTCTCCTAAAAACAAACTTAATTAGTTACTTCATCCCAAAGTTGCACCATATTTTTTTAGGCCTTAGCAACGCAAGATATTACTTTGCTAGTGTCATGGAGTGGCTTTCAGCAGAACTCAAGTAATTAGTTGAGTTCTTGTACACATATTAATACGTGAAAGGCAAACAATGTTTAAAAGGAAGACTTCTAATCAGAGTTTGGGGTTGTATTTAACACATTACCTGAGACATAGTGTAGAATTCCACCATAGCAGCAGTGAGAGGTTCTGCATATGTGCGAAGTGACGGAATCAGCCTCAGCATTGCACGATTGAACGTTCCATATATCTGAGTAAGTGAAGCTGGTCCAGGATAATCCACATAAACCACAGGAACATGTCGTAAAAATCTGAAATATTAGCATATTATGTAGTCCAGAAGTTCAAATTACAGTCTGTACTATTTTCATTATCTTTTGCCAAAATTAAGTAACTGCTCAATTAAAAATTATCAGCAGCAACTGCAGTTGGCTTGATTGCTCCTTAGTGACCCGGAACCAAAAGCATTCTGAAGTACCCACAGCATTTCAGACAGATAATTCAAGAAGTGAGCCCACTGGATGGCTGTCAGGATAAGAATCAATTAGGCTTTAGTTCAAAAGCAAGGAACACAATTTCAGCACAGCTGGTGTTAAACAAGTGTATTAAGAACAGATTTCGTAGTCAATGCTTCAAATTTGACTGCTATTCCGTTGCTATACAGTTTACTGCATACATTACCTATGTGAGAGAGGTTTTCTTCCAGGATCAGTAGGTGGATTACATGCACCAACAAACTGAATTCTCTCCAGTTTCACCCATGTCTGGTCTGATGTACGATAGAATCCTCCATGTTCCACCATCTGGGAAAAATAAAAACAGTATAACAAAAATCAGTGGAATATGACATTTCCCTGCAAAGAATCGTTATGGTATAGCTGATTACAAAGAAAGCCAAACCTGTCTGATGAAGGATATAACTCTCTGTGTGCCATATTTGTCCATATCTGGCAAGTTGATTTCATCACAGAACAGCACCAGCCACTTTCCTAACTGCACAGGAGCTAGCACTACTCCATTAGGTGTACGCCTGTACTCACAGTAGTGATCAAAAGTTTTTAGGAGGAGTTCTGGAGTAGTAGCACTAGAAAAGTTGAGTCCAACCACCTTAAAAAGGGAACAGTGAAAAGAAATAGTTAACATACACTAAATATGTATACTTTATACCTCCCACTGCAGGTTCTCCATTTACTATGCAGCAACACCTCCTGCTCAACATTGTACTTCGAACATTACAGCTTCATATAACTGTTTCTCCACCTAACTACACTGAAGGGTGGCAACTGTTCTTAAACATTACCACAGATTTTGAAATACGAAATGGAGGAATACTCCCATACTACTGACAGCAAAGGAAGGGGGTAGCTTTTAGGTTAAGGATCTTGAGACACAAATTTAGATTCTGCTCAACATAATTTTTATTTTTTGCTATGTATACACATGACTGACTAAGGTGGAGGTATCACTGAATTCTAGCTAGCAAATACTTTCCATGCTAAATCCAGACTGTTTTAATCTTTAAGGAAGTTAGAGACTCGGTAGGTACTCTGCAATTCACACATGCGTGCACACACACTCTTGTGTACCTCCATGTCAGGCAGAGCTCTGAGAGCACTGAAGAGGGTCATGGTCTTTCCAGATCCTGGTGGTCCACACAGTACTAGAGGTTTGTGTTCTGCCAGCCAAGTGTACAGCAATGCTTCATGGCGAACTGTATCTAGGGTTGGTACTACAACATCAGGAGCTGCAACTTTGTGTGTCTCAACTTCAATTTGAGGAACCTTGGATTGCCATGGCACCCATTCACCTGTAATGGACACCTAGGACCACAAAAACATGATCAGACAATTAGAACAGGAATATAGTTCAACCTTAGCTAACAGATTTTTTTTTAAACCACAGAATAGCTTGTGGCATCAATTTTGATGTGATTATTTAAACTGGCAGCTTATTCACTGAACTGTGAAGCTGTAAAATTTAAGATACTCCAGTGTTTTGTTTTCCAGTTTCATCTCCGAAGTCTAAAGCAAGCTTCTAAAAACACTAAAGAGCAACACCTCTAGCATAAGAAAGGTTTACCTCATAGTCAATTATAGGTATGTTTGGTGCAGTTGGCAGTGGCACAGTGGTGATTCTCCTAATGTATTCTCCCAGCTCTGCTCTCATTTTCAAACGACTGTCTCCAGAAAGAGACCAGAGTATTGCATAGACCAGGTACCTCTGCAAGAAGCAGCAAAAGGAGCTATTGGATTGTAGAATAAGGGAACAAAACTTAATGATCAATAAATTGAATCTATCTGCTGTACTGACTCGTCGCACACAGCATGTGGTATTTACCTGGATGTAACGCTCGAGCTGATCTATCTGCATTGGGAAGTCTGGATGATTGGCATTGTACTGGGCCACGTTGCGGCAAGCTTGGTGCAACATGGAGAAGAGAGAACCAAGACAGCGCAAGCGGGTGAGATCCATAATGTGCTCCAGCTTGAAAGCATGTTCAAGAGCTTTTGTCACCAGGCCGTTAGATGTGAAATAAGGCTGCATTATCGTTGCAGCATCTCTCTGAATCTGTTGGGGGAGACAAAACACTGCTCAAAGCCCTCGCTTCTCATTTGATTACCAGGCAGCAGGAGATAATTTAATGTTTGAAATGCTTAATATTTTAAATATTCTTTAAAAAGAAAACAAAACAAAAAGATGCAAAGAGGAAGTCAGCTTTTCTATGACAGGCTGTCATAAATCTGAGGTAACACTGTCCTACTTGTGATACAAATGCTCTTACTGTGTTGTCCCATAACATAATCTAAGTTATACCTGCAACATTGGGGATGCTGCTTCTTCTCCTTCATCTTCTTTACCCTTTCGCCTTCGCTGAGCTTCCTCCTCACCTTCATCCAGAGGAATGCTTCTTAGTCTGGCCAGGAAGTTATTGAATATCATGTCTGTACTGAGAACATCCTCACTGAACCAGACCATGCCACACCTTGACACAGTAGCCAGTGTGGCATATTTCAGATCCTGCACCTCAAACATGATACGCACCTAAAAACCAGAAATTTAGAACAAGAGTTTGTACTAAAAATAAATAACCAAGCAAAAGCAAATCTAAGAAATCTGCTACCCAAGATTAGTGTTACTCTGCTGGTGATGCGAAAGAGGGACAGCACTAGTCCTGATCAACGGAAAAGCAGCAAGTTCATAGGACAGCATGTAAACATAATGTAAAAAAAGCAACATTACATTTGGTGGAAGGCTGAGACGTTCTCCATTTGGCAGAGTCAGTAGTTTGTTGTCATCCAAAACAGAGTTTAAGTTCTCAACCCATTCAGGGTCTACATCACCATCAAAGATAATCCACTGACGTTTTTGTAGTTCACCTCTCACATTGTCTATGATTCTACATTAAAGAACAAAGAACATAGACTCAGTAAGACCTGAATATCCAGGACACAAACATACTAGCCATTTTTCATTTGTGGTATTAGAGACCTACTTTCTCAGAACGTGTGTGAACAAGCCATCTGTCCATTCTCTGGTGTTGGGATCCAAAGTGCCATAGAGGTGATCTTTGCTGATTGCTTTTGGATCTATAATATGAGCAACACCTTCCACACCCTCCAGCCGCTCAAGGGCTTTCAGAAGCACTCTCCAGGCCATGCTCTTCCCACTCCCAGAGGGACCAACCATCATCAATCCGTGATTTATCTGTGTAATCTGATACAGCTGAAGAACCTGTGACAGAAGAAGTGATGTACCAATTAAGTCTTAACTTCAGTAATCAATTTAAGCTTCTATGTATTGCTTGCTTAAGACAAGAAAAAAGAAAAGGCTTTCCACCTTTAATAATAAAAACCAAAGTTTAGTCTTATACATACATTAACTTCAATTTCACATTTTCAGTTTTACATTTTACCTTTTCAACCCACATGCCACCAACTTCTTCTCCATCACCATAGGTAAGGTACATTTCCTGACACACTTTCTTAAGCTCCTCTCTCAAGGCTGTCATCTCCCCACGATGATACTGTACTCCAGGGAATACATCAGAAAGGAGACTGAACAGCAATGGAATGTCTTCTGCAACCAGTTTTGGTACCATAGTTTCACACACACTTTGGATCAGGATCTGCAGAGAGAGTCATGTTTTGGTTAATATTTTTTATTAAGTTCACTTCACCAAATGTGTTTGACAAAGAATATTTCACTAAAGGCATCACTAAATACTTTACTGATGAAGCACTGGACCAGGGCTGTCCTGGAAAAAACAACCATTGAACTCTGAAACTATGCAATTAATTCCTATAGATTTTTTACTTAATACAACTGTAGTTTCTTATACCTCTTCACTATGCTTTTGGTATTAACTGCTAAGGAACTCAGCAGCAAATAAGCACCATGAATGCACCACCTAAACTCAAGTCTTCCACTATGATTCAGGGACTCCTCAGTCACGTTTAACTTGGTGCTATCGAATTACCAAGTTTTGTAACTAGCATTACTTTGCTTGCATGGCTAAACACTAGATGGCAAACACTGCAGGGTTGTTTGCTTTGTTTAGTGTACACACTGTACTTTGTCACAGAAGCAAACAGTTCATACACACATTACCTCTTGTTCTGGTAAGTTCTCTGCAATTTCTCCCTCATCAACAACTTCACCACGCTCTTCTTTCTCCCGCTTTATCTTCTGAATCCTCTCCCTCTTCACATTACCTGCACTAACCAGCACACTCTTCAGTGCTCTCAAGCCAAAATCATAGTGACTTTGGGAGGACAGCTGTTCATCACAAAGCCTAAGAAGCAAAGGAGACAAAGTATATTTTGAATCTCAATAGGAACCAACACAACACTCAGTAAATGTCATTGTTTACCTGAAATGATTGCTGCACAACACTCCTAGTGAGTGACAAAGAACGTTATAGCTTTGAACAATAATCTCTATTTTTGCTGAACAGAGCCAAACTTGTTACTTACTTGAAGAAGGGTACTATCTTATTGGCAAGGACTTCAGCTGTACGGAAACCTTGGGAGTACAACATGACCTGGGCAATCAACTGACGGTCTGGTTTTGTCATTGCCAAGCTACGGAACAACTTCTTCAAATTGTCAGGCAGATTTGATCTGCCTGCATAGCCAGGATTCATGGTGATAAAGATAGCCATGTCAGGGCTCACTTTGACTTGTTTGTTCAGCAGCTCACAAGTAATAGGTGTTGCAGCTGGAAAGAAGAGAGCATTTAGTTACACCTGAGTCAGTGATCAATCACCTTGAGAACACGAGTCACACTTTATTCAATTTTCATTTCCTACAGTAATGGATAGCAGGCCCTCTTGTACTGCAACTCCAGTACTCAAACACAAATTTAATTCATCTGGAAGTTAATTCAAGTGTTTAAGTTTTGATATAAAGTGGCTTCATCCTTGGATTGTTTGGTAGAAACACAACTGAACAATGAAACAGCATGAATGACATCAGAGATGCTGTACAACAATATTAGGAATGAACAATTACATACTCTTGTCATAGTTGGGGTTGGAATGCTCTCGCAAGGCTTCCTGGATGCACTGAACTTGCTGTGAAACTGCAGAGAGCATACGCTCCTCCAGCCTGTTGAACTCATCAAAGCAGCCCCATGCGCCCACTTGGCAAAGTCCCACAAAGATGCGTCCCATTGCCTGCATGGAGAGGGGAAAAGTCACTGAAGTTGCATGACCATTCTTGCCCACACACAGGCAAAAGAAGTAGAAAATAGCACTTGATGCAATGAGTCCAATGCAGGAAGGAGCTGTATTTGTATGAAGGTTGCCATCTTGGTAGTACTACAAGAGCCATAAAAGGGTTCTGACATTCAGATGCTCAGTGCTTCCTATCACCACACACTGTACTGCAGTGTGTTCACAAAACAGTCAAGGTAAGCCCACTGCATCTTCTCCTTACTGATTCCATTAATGTCAGGTGCAGTTCTAGTCTTTTATCACAGGGAGGATACTAGAATTACAGAATATTTCAAGAGCAAATTGGATGGCCAAGAGTACAGGCTGTAGAATAACCCTTAGGGTGAGATTCTGCAAAAGGCAACATGAGAGAATAAGATGAAGGTCCAAAAGGCACTGGTTTAGGACAGGTAGAAATCAACTGTTCACTGCTTGTTCCAGCACAAGAACTAAGGAATTGTTAAAAGCGACAAAAGAAGGTGCTCCTTCCTAAGTGTATGGTAATGCAGTGGAACTCTTTCGTAAAGAATGCTATAGAAGCAACTGTGTACATAAACTCAAGGGGAGAAATGAGCACTGGGAGAAAGACTCACTGCGGCATGAACAGAGTAACTCTTCAACTTGGGACCTCCTGATCCTCACGACTGTCAGAGATAAGAAGGTGGCCCAGGGCAAGGAAGAAAAATCTTGCACTGTCCCTGATCTTACTCCTCCCTAGGTGTCCTGGTTTGAGCCAGGATGAAGCCAATTTTCTCTTTACTGATTTTTTTTCCCTTCAGTAAGCTTTTTTATAACTAGTAGCAGAGTGTTTCAACTAAGACTGATAACAGCTAGAATGTTTTTCTAACTGCTGGGTCTTCAAGGTCACATCTTTACTCTGCTGGCTCAGACAATATGGGGAGATCTATGACCCCCCCGTAGGAGGCTGAGTTAGACAGACAGCAAAATTTGCCAGATATATTCCATTCCATATATTTATGTAAGCTCAGAGGAAGGTCAGAGATCACAGAAGACAACATCCTTCCTGCTTCTTCTTCCTTTTTCTTCCCTCCATGGCAGGCGATGAGGGAGGACTCTGTCCATCCATCACCGTCGATCCCCAGGCTGGAGCTCTCCTGACCCTCATCACTCTGCTCTCTCTGGCAGCTCCAGGATTTTTTGGGACTGTTCACAGCTAAGGAGATGCTGTGGGAGTTGCTGGGGGTGGAGGGAGGCAATAGGGGTTCTGTACATTTCCTGAACACATTTGTATATAACTGCATATAATTGTATACATTTTCTTTTATCATTGGTGTTTAATTAAAGCTGTGTAGTTTAGTTTTCAATCCAGCAAAGTCTCTCTTCTAATTCTCTCTCTCCTTCCCCACCTGGGTGGGAGGGGATTGAGAGCATTGTCATCAAAATGAGTCAAAGGGTTACAGTAGGTATTTTCTTACTGCCACCACCACAGGCCAAATGATGATTAAATGAACCCCTGGACTTTGCTGAACACAGCTGTACAGTAAAAAAAGATCACAGAATCATCAAGGCTGGAAAAGACCTTTAAGATCATCAAAGATGGACACTCTGCCAGAGTCTAGGAAGAATTGTGATTCTTTGTGTTATGTTGTTGTTTAAATCTACATACACATCTAACAGACATTTTTATTTTGATACATTTGGTGTGTTGACAGAAACCTATAGTCTAGTCCTCAGTTTGAAGATATCACCGATTTTTAAGTACCTGGATGAATTTTCTTAATTTTGTGTAATCCTTCATGGGCTAAGACAAATTCTAGTTATGTCACAAAGGGTAATTTGGTAATCATGCAACTACACCAGCAGTCCCACACTCTGATCTGTTCTCCATTAAACCAGTACTATCAGTGCAAACTAAAAAGGTTCAGTTATTTTCCTAAATACAGCCTTAAACTCTAGCTGCTTTAGAAGTACCCATTCTAAAAAAACAGAACACCTGCCCCAGCAACGTTCTGACTTTTGCTTTAGGCACTTTTTGAAACAGATCATTTGTATGATCCACAGTTCCACTCAGTTAAGACTTTTAGATAAATATCTTGAAAGCAAACACTACTGGCTGTTCTAGAGTTCTGAGGAGATTTCTAATGCTTGTTAGGAAGGACTACATTTCTTTTCATCAAACACCTTACCTGGAAGTCAAATGTTTCATCGCAGTTGAAAACCAACACAAAGCGTCCAAGCTGATGTCCAAGAGCCTTAACAGATTCTGTTTTACCAGTACCAGCAGGACCTATTTGTGAAGTGGGACAGACATGTTTCAGTGTTTATCATCTGAGGTATGTAATCTACCAGCACCCTGATTTTGATGGTCCCTGACAAGGGGGTTCAGTGAAACCTAACACTGCTACAACTTCCCCTAAAAGACTGCTTCGTTCTTCAATATCTTAGTTATAAATGTTCTTCACGTTTATATTAAAAAACATATATTAGAGAGGATACAAGTTTATATACTTGTCTTAAGTTTATACTGTCCTTTAATACAAACTTACCAAATGGTGATCCTCCGAGTCTTGCCTCCAGGGCTTGTGTCATTGTCAGGTAACAGCGGTCAGTAAGAGGAGTCTGTACTAACTTATCCTGAACACCAAGATACTCAAAACCATAGTTGAATTTGGCATTTGCCATCTGAATGGAGAGCTGCTGCAACACATCTGTCTGCTTTGGGTCAAAGTAGAACCGCATTTGGCTGAGCCACTCAAAGGATTTGGAATTGTCAATCTTGCTTTTGATCAGTGATCTTGTAACATCTCTCTGGTGCACCAACTCAGTGATCTGGAGAAGGAAGTAACTTCTTAGACTAGAGCAATATAAGCCATTGCTAATAAAGCCAGGAATCCTACAGCTTCTCAGATTAGCACAGTAAATTGCCATCACTTATAAGTCATGACCTACCAACATTCTCTAGCTTAAAATCTGTGGCTACAAAGACAGAACAATGTTGACTGCTCTTGTTAAGGCCTTTCCTAGTATTCAGCAAAGCACTCCAGTCCAGTTAGCACTACTGAACTAGATATTCCACTTGCCAGAACTATGAAGACAATTACTCTTCAATCAGACCAGATATTTTGCTCTAAAAATCTACGTAAGTCACCCAGGATGCTTTTAACTCCTCCTTCTGGTCCCATCCTTCTCTACAAACAAAAGCATGTAATCATTATAATAAGCAGCTTAATGAGATATTTTACATTTGTATTGAAAAATCAGTAACGTCCATATTTGAAAGAATTAACCTGAAGATCAATTCAGTCAGCTAGTCTATAATATGGTATCATGCATTAAGATGACTCGAGGGATAAGCTACCACCACATACAAAATCAGGCCTTGATGCAGCTGCTTGAAGTACATGAAACCCTTTCCTAGAGGAAAAGTAAGTCTTAGACTAATCAACTTTTTAAACATTTTTTAAAATCCTCATTTAGGAACCCAGAAGAGGAAAGGAGGTTTTTACTTACCAAGTGCTCCAGTTTTCTTCTGCGAAGAGGTGGTTGCTCCATCAGCACAGAGTCTGCCAGGACGTTGAGTGTGACCTCAACATTTGCTAGCACAGATTGGAGAGGACTGTTGTCTCCAGCTCCACCCATACCATTGAGGGCTGACTCGACATTCTCGGACCATGCAATCTGGGCTGACAGGACAACAAGCTGGGCCTATGTAACAAAAATCCTCATCAGACAGTGTTCCTCACTGAAGTAACCAAGCTACAGTATGCTTAAGTGTTCCATATTGATACCTGGTATTTGTCAATCCAAGAGATGTAGACTGCTGGATCAATTGAAGTTGCTTTTCCAAAGATTTCCACTTCAGTAACAGATTCTGCAAGCAATTTAGCCAGGGTCACTCTCATTTCTTTCTCCACAAGAGTGAGCCACTCATTTATCTTGGGATGTTCTGTGATGGAGACAGGTGTTTTGAACAGCACCTGCAAGAATTAGGTTTAAGTCAATCCATGTTCACTTATTTTCAGAATTTTTAAAAAACAGAAACACTGCAGTCATACCTCCTCTCCTTCACGTGAGGATATCCCAAGAACCACAGAATTATCTTCATTGAGAATAATGCTAGAAACGCCAGCAAACATCTTCTTGAAGTGCTTCTGCAGCTTAGCAACATTTTTGCTGTTTCCAATGATTTCAAGCAAGTCTTCATCACCAACAAAATAAAACCTAATAATTACACAAAATCAGATCTGTTATCAAAACTCCAGCTATCACTTTTAAATTCTTTACACTTCATAGATGGCCACTATATGGCCCTTCATTTCCCCAAAAACACAAGAGAGCATGAACCATAAATTTGCTAGAAGTTATACTGCAATTCTAAGATTAAGTCTCAGTTCATGTGGTCTGTTCCACAGAAAAGTGTGTACATGCTCTGTACTGTGGATCATTTTCTTTACCTATCCATCCCTGAAATACCCACAGTGCAGCCTAGGATTGAATTAAGTCTATTAGACAGGGATAATGCCCACTTAGTACCTCCCTTGTCCTTACTCATGCCAAGTGACAAACTGGCTGAGGACTACAAGTCAGTCAGAACCAATGACCTAAATACTGGATTGTGACAGTTTGGACACTGTCCCTCAACTGAATGCCAGAACTAAGCAGGTCAAAATAGTTTATAGAAATCAGCTGCAATGGTTCCTTAAGCAATGTCTGAATCCTACAATCCACCACAGATGGGCAAGTAAGGGAAGTTTTAGCCCCAATTCCTGCAAAGTAGCTGTATCTGAATTGTGCATTTAAACAACACAGACTTTAGTGGTTGTAACATCTTCTATATATATACACAATACGTTAAAAAAAAAAAAAGACCAAGGCTTTACACAACAGTACACCAAATCCCGCACAGAAGCATGAAATTACTTTGTCATCTAAAGTCAACTTCTTACCGAGGGAAAGAAGACCTCTCCCTTTCCAGGTATTCTCCCAGCGCCTTCTGTATCTTCCCAAGCAAGTCTGCCAGTCTCTCTAATGACCTCTGCACACCCTGAATGTTAAGAACATCCATCACAAGTGGAGATTTGGACACTTTTTTCATGAGTGCCAAAAACTCAGTGCTGATGCTGCAAGTAAAATAACAGAGCATATTAGTGCAAACTCAGTAACCAAAGGCCTGCATTACACCAAAGCTATTTGTCTCTAAACGACCACTGCCTTTTCAATTGCTGCTGCTGCCAAAAGGGATGCAAGGCTAAATTCCCAAAACAGCTCTACATCTACTTATCTGAAGTCCACAACAACAAAATCTAACTTGTTGTGTTCAATCTATCAATTCCACTGCTAAGGTCTACTTCATTTCCTGAAGAGATGCATAAATCTGATTATTTGATCTGACTGCAAGTGTGTGGAATGAATAAGGATGAACAGAACAACTTAAAGCACAGGTAGAAAATGAAGTTAGTAGGTTGACACTAAAGGCTGTGGCAACAGAAATCAACACGCTTTTTGCAGCCACGGTGCCAGAAAAATCCTTGATGTAGCTGACTGAAGCTAGCAAGAGAAACCACCTAGATCCCAATCATCTTAAAACTGTACATCAGCCTGTCTACCTGCACCTCTTGCCATATTCATCTGCTTGATGAAATTATGTCTACAGCAGGACTGTCATCCAGCTGGACCAGGTAAAATTACAGTTAGTATTTCAACTTAAAGAGTGCTACACTGAAGTAATGAAGCTGCAGGCCTGTCAACAGGGTACTCCAAAGGAAGTAAGAAAATAACAGAGTAATTAAAAAATTACCTCTGGAACCGCTGGGTCTCCACAGGCAGCAAGTGCTTGATGTCTGCACTACCTGTAAAGATACCCTCCAGGTAGACCCATCGCCTTTGGACATCTATCCAAACATCAAAGAGTGCCATGATACGGTTCAGCTTATCTTCCCAGCTAAGGGCATCTTCCTCAAACACCTAAAGTTAAAATGTTGCATTCATATTAGCTTCAATTGGATCAGGAGTTTGATTGCTCATAATTATTAGTGCAAACTGTTGAGAGTTACAAAGTATGCGTATAGAATTAATTGTCTGCCAACTTAAACAGTGAATATAGTCTCTGCTAACAACTATATAAACGAGAGGAAGGCAGAATTGCATGAAGAGTCTTTAGCTTTGTTCTCCGCTTTACCTTGTAGTATGGTGATAGTTTCATAGCAGACACGCTGTTAATGTGCTCTTTTACTTTGTTGAAAAGGTCATCCCACCCACGAATCAGACGACATTTGTTCTGGTAATTTACCAAGTCCAGTTCATAAGTGTTCCACACTTCTCTTATCTGAAGGAAAAAAAATTAAAAATTCAAGATACAACATCAATAATTTCTGCTTCCAGACAACTACAAAGTACAAATGTATTAGAGTAATCAGATTTTACTGTTTTTACTCAAGGATTCAGAGTATTCTGAGGTTACGTTCAGGTTTTTGTTTAAAATATTGAGAATATGATGCAGCTAGGTAAGGACTGCTTTTCCCAAATAACACAGAAGTTTCATCAGAGGATGCTTATACAGCTTTAAGCTGTTTCCCACAACAGTGTCCCATGGAGTCTCAGCACTTGTATCAACAGCTTAGGCTGACAAATTTTGTACACGAGTATAAGCTACCCAACAGCAAGGTTTTGATTTGCTGTTATGTGCTTACCTACAAGAGCTGATACTAACCTGTTTCAAGAACTCTTCCAAAGCCATCTCTCCCTGAGCCACAAGCAGCACATCTTTGACGATTGCTTCATTTCTCTGTAAATCCACATCCCAGATCTGACCCAGGGTCAATTCTGAGACAACCCAGTTAACATGAAGCCTTTTCATCAGCTGCTTCCAGTGACGATCTTTAAGTGCCTCAGATTTCAGTTCAATAACTAACATGTTTATCTACAGAAGACAAAAAAGCAAGTTACATCCTTGAACTTGAACTACAGAACACATGCATTTTAGAAATGAGTATAACTTACTTTCATGTAGCCCTTCAGAAGTCTCTGAACATACTCATAGGAGGCATACTGTCGCAGGCGGGCAGGGAAGTTCTTCAGTTGGTTCAGCAGACCATCCAAGTTCTGTCGAAGCTGTCAGTAACATACAAGCAATGAAATCATTCTCTGTAAGTGCTGGGCACATAGTTGTATGACTTTACAGTTTTCTCTATATTTTTACATAAACCTCTCTCTAATGAGATGTTATCTACAGTACAGCTCTTTGTGTGTTATGTGTATTTACATAAGATGTAGTTACTCTATAGCTAGGAATGTAATTTCACTGTCTGTTTAAGACTGATGAAATAGTATTGTCACAGCCAGCTCATGGCTATTGCTCTCTACCTCCTGTGCACTGAACTAAAACTGATGCTGTTCATCCAACCATGTCATGAAGTTTCCCTGCTGAGGTCCAACAGCCTATTTAAAAATAGCACACTTTCTTCTCTGTAGATGCAGTCAGTCCAATCTAGTTCGAAACCACTGGAATTGCCTAAGTCCCCTACAAAATTATTTAAGTTACAACACACCCTATGATTTTTTCCAGTATTACATGAGCAGAACCATGCCCACAGGATACTGAAAAAAGTACCTACACGCTGAAAACAATCTGAAACACAGAGAGCACAACTGCCTGAAGAAGTCAAATTCTTAATCTGAATATACTTGTGGTAATGACATTGTTTATGTATACAGAAGTGAAGTACCTTGCGAGGCTGTACTGAAACCCAGGGCTGTTCTTTCATTTGATCAATCTGCTCCCAGACCTTAGAGAGTTCAGACCAGACGCCTTTGAGATCTTGCAACTCTTCAAGGGCTACCTACAGTAAAGAAAGCAGAAAATATCAGCAGTGATTTCCAATTTCTTGTCATTAACGGGAGGAAGTTAAACAGAATACTATTAAAGTGTAAAAAACGTTCAGATAGCTTGCAAATTCAACAGAACTGCAAAAGCAAGTGATCCAGATGAGATCTTTGCACCTCAGGTCACATAATAGCTTCACAAGAATAAGGTGGTCAAGAAAGAGATCACAAATAATCCCTTCAGACTGAAACTGAATGAGTGTGGAGACTGTGGCTTGACACTAGTACATTGCAGGCTACAAGTCACTTTCTTAAGGGACAGCAAGGTGGAACTGAAACATTTTTATCTGAAACTGACTAGAAGTTGTATGGGCTGGTTGTACCTGGACACGCTCTTCACTGCCACTGAGTAGTCCTGTATCTGTTAGTTCCAGAGCTTCCTTGGCTTTGGCACATTTCTCACGATCATCCTTCAGCCTACCAAATTTTCCTTCATAAATGGTAAGAGCTTGAAGAGCCTCTTCTGGACGCAGGTTTCCCTAAAGTTTGCATGGGATACATTAATCAAAAAACCCTACAATCAAGCTGAATTTAAGTTAAAAGTAAGGACTAAATACTACATGTAGGTCTGTTTAATTATTTTTCTATTTCCCGTTTCCTGACAATAAGGCCACACAATAACACAGAATATGTCTCATCCCACTTTTATGTGCAGTTTTTAGTTTTTTACTAAGTATCACTTTGGGGGGGGGGGAACAAGCAAAAAAGCAGGTTGTTTCTGAATCCTCCTACACACGCCTCTGACATATTCCTCATTTCAGCCAAAGCTTTGTTAGCAACTGAAATCATCTTGCTTTTTGCACCTAGCAGTGGCCCACATTTTAAGGGTAATCTTTGCTCTGCCACCTCCCCAAGAAGACTTTTACAATCATCTAAAAGGAAAAACTGAAACCCCTTGAAAAACTGAAACCCCTTAAAAATAAATTGTCTGCTTCTTGTTGAATTCTTGTTGAATGCAGAGCACCTACCATATTTGTTGAACAATTACTATTCACCACTACTTACTGTTACAGGCTTTGTTTTCTCCCAGTCTGTTAGCAAGTCAGTTGTTCGGCTCTCCACTGCACGATCCTCTTGAACTATCTTCATCTGCAAATTTGCTACTTGTTGCTGAATGGCAGAATCTTTTCTACGCATGATATCATTAAAGGCACCCCATTCTCCTTCTATATTGTCAATGTACAGCCAAGAGGATGGAAATTGGAACCTTTGTTTCTCAAGCAGGCGCTGACCGTTGCGGTAAAGCTACAAGAGACAGTGTGCAAAAAGACAAAACTAGCTCAAATTGCAAGGCTAAATGCTCACACCATAACAAGTGCTAATTATAGTTTACAGGATTTCTTGGGTTATGAAGTTCAAATCTGTTTTCAAGAGAGCTTGAGTATCATGAAGCTGCATCTTAAGAGTTAAGTCTGACATTCTAGGAGTAAGAATCATTAGCATGACAACATACCTCAACTTGCTTTTCAAACTGCTTGATTTTGCGTTTCAGGGACTGCACGTATGTGATGAAAGTCACTGCATCTGAAGTGCTGGCAGTGTCCACTGAATGTTGCTCCAGTTCTTGACGAGACTGTTTGGAGCACAAATCAGTGTTTTAGAAGTCTAGAACAGTTGATCTGAAAGCGGAAAAACTGGACTTTGAACTTGTCTTACCTTAGAAATTTGTGAATGGAACTCTGTCATATTCTGACCAAGCATTTGGCCAAATTTGCTGAGCACTTCTTTGTGCCAGGAGTCATACTTCAAGTTCACCTTTGATTGTACCTACAATTGAATGAAGTTACATAATAGTAATTTGTCAGCCTTGCAATATTTTCTATTATCCACCCGTTCTAGAATTCATGCTTTTTTCACAAGCAGTAATTACAATTTCTTACCTTGCCATAGTCTATGACAACAGGTCCGAATTCCTTTCTGGTTTCTGCATTGTCAAATGTTCCTCTTGCCTTTCTTATCTGAACTAAAAGGGCTTGCCACTTATTCAGGTCTTCTCCAAGACGGTTGTATATGTTTTCAGCCTGCATATCCCACAGACACTGGTACTGCAGCCAAACCTAATGGAGGTATTTCACCATGTTCAGAACTTCTCCAGTATATTTCCAAAGACATGTGTCCCCTCACCCTCTCTCCAAAAAACTGAGAGAAGAGTCCACATTCATTTTAGCTGTAGTATTATGTGGTATCAGCCTCCTACCTTAACATACTGCTCCACTTCAGTCACAATTCCCATGACAGCAGAGTATGACTCCTCCAGAGCTGCAGGACCATCAGGCATCCTTGTCAACGCATTACGATAGAACTTCTCTTCCTCAGACAGCTCGTAATGCACTCCGACCTAAGAGCCATAATTATACATGTGATAGACACAAATTTCAAAGGCCCTCAAATTCAGACCTAGAGTAATACATTAAGATATCATCCACAATTAACTGTAAAGTGAAAGTAAATCCTCAGTAAGTAAGACTCAAATGCAATTTCATTACACTTACCTGGTATCTCTGACTTTGAATTCTTGGTAGAGACAGGATTACCATCTTCCAAGAAAACATTTCTTGATAAAGTTTGTATCTACACTCTTCAATTGGTGGATTCAAGTATATCACCTGGTTGGTTATTCTTAGTTCATGTACAATGTTCTGCAGAAACAGTAAACACACTCAAGTTTTACTGGCAGATACTACTACATTTAATCTAGAATTCTTGTCTACAAAAGGTAGCACACACTTTTGAAACATCAACTTGCACTTAAATGGGAGAAGGCAGGTATTCCTCCAAAACCAGATGCAGGAGAAATACTTAAATCCCATATAAGCCTCAGGTAAAATTCTTGCATAAAGAATTGACAATGAGGAAAACCAAACAGAAGACCCACAACAAAACTTACTTTGATCTTGGGTTCTCCACCGGGCTTATGGCTCACTTGAGGAGCATCTGTATCCATGTCAACTTCTGCTTTGTCATCTGCTTGTCCAAGAAGAACCTGGGTCCAGGCCCTCAATCCAGCTTGCAAACGAACACCCAGGATTCTTTCAATCTGAAGAAAGACAAAGACATGCTGGAGGAAAAAGCTGCATATTCACTGCATAAAGATCCCCACTCAATATATTCTGACACCAGGCATGCTACGGTGCCTGAAAGAACCACATGAGCCTTTACTAAGTCATTGAGGGGGTTTACGAGTTTTGGTAGATTTTGACTGGATATCAAATCAAAGCTTCTCCTGTCCTCATGGATTTCAATGGAATTAAACAATTTTAACTGCGCTGAAGTTGGTCTAGTGTCCAATAACCTGAAACGTAACAGGCAGAACCAAACAATACAAAGGCAATGAGTCTTTTCTACTGGCACAGTAGCAAAAACCTGCACCTGGTTAAAATGTTTCCCCCAGATGTATACTACTCCTTATCTCAAACCTACCTCCATGTCCAGCTTATTGACCCAGATAGGCAAATTTGAATATGAGTGAAGATTTAAGTCATCCACAGCTTTCTGAACCCTGTTCAAGATTTCAGAGAAAGTCTTGTGATCATACATGCATGTTTCCAACGATCTCACTTCTAGGTCTATCTTCTCTTCAATAATTAGCAGATCATCCACCTAAAATGGTTTAGGAAAAATGGGCTGTTTAGCTTGACACATTAGATGGAGGTAACAAAAGCTATGCAGCAATGAGTAGTCACTTCTCTAGTTGGATCCAGTAAGTCTAAGGGTTTTAGTAGCACTAAAATATCCATTCAGCTGGTCAATTTGTGCCTACTCAATCAGCTAGTTAACCAAAGAGCTACAGAACAGGTCCTCGGGTATCCAATTCCACTTTTGGTTAACTATACATTACTGAAGTATAAATGTAAAAAAACTGCAGAATTTGAAAGATAAAACAAACCTTTTCCTGGAAGCTGAAGACAGTCTCGGCTAAGCGCTGTACATATGGGTCAAGTTTGTATGATTCCCACACGAGAGCAATTCCTTCTGCAATCAAAGCCTGCACCTCTTTCTTCAAGCCAGCAACCAGAAGTGAGATCGTGTTACGCTCTTCGACTTTCTCACATGTCCGTTCATACGTACGCACACTCTCAATCAGAGAAATAGCAAATGGGTAGAGCTGGTTTGCTTGGTGAGCTTTGTTGACGATGGCTAGTGGAACACGGAAACCAAGCCACTTCAGGTTTCGGACCTCTTTTGAAAGTGTAATTATTTCTGGGAGGAAGTTGACTTTCAGTTTCAGGACATTTCCAGTTCGACCTCTAACTCGAGTGCTTTCAATGGTGAAAATGCGACCAGACACACCAAGATTGCGCTGCTGAACTTTTCTTGCCCAGTCATCAAAGATCTCCTGAGTGTTGAGCTTCATGCGAAAGCTATCTCCATCCTGCTTTAGCTTCTGACCTTCTACGTGGTTCTCCCAGCCTTTGCCAAGGACATCTTCCACACGCTTCATGTAAGCGGTGAGTTGTCTGTCAATCTGTTTTGCCCAAATTATAGACCCAGACACGGGAGGCAAGTCACGAACATGACTCATTTTACAAGCTTGACTCTGTGGATATTGTACTTTAAATTTGTCATGAAGAGACTCAATGTCATCTTTTACACGCTGGATCAGCTGTGTTTGGTATTCACGAATGGCACCACGAATGTGGGGTCTGACAAACAAGGCATTAAACCGGGAGAAGATTCTGAACATTTCATTAGCGTTCTTTGCTGTACCAAGCTGGTCTCTCAAACGGGCAGTTATTCTTGTTTCAACTCTATCAATTCTTTCATCATATCGTTTCATTGCTGCCTCCCAGGCTTCTGTACCTTCTTTGGAAACATCTAACCCATCTACTTCCTTAACATTCTCATAGGCAAGATTGACTTCTTCAATCGCATTAGCATCTGCAGCATCAAAAAGGACTTCTGCTACCTTCATATCCTGTGGTTCAGGTACCTCTCCTTGATTTTGCTGGGCAACAGCAGTTACCTGCATTAAAATCACAGTTCACTGAGTTGGATGTTTCAAAACTTACCTATAATAGCAAAGCACAATCTATTCTAACAAGCACTGTAAAACCCCTACAAGTTAGTACCAAATCCTTAACAACACAACTCAAATCTGAAACATGACCGAATGATTGTTAAGGAATGGGGTAACACAGTTACTTTACAAACTGCCATTATTGTGCAGCATAATCTCATTTCCCACTGTGGTTTAGCCAAGCTCAAGTATTTACACACTTATTAATCTCCTCTATGTTAAGTCTGGACTTGCTGTGTCTGTTAACATGAGCACAGTCATGTATTACATGAATAAAGTCAGAATTACAGCTAAGCCTATTAGCAAGGGTTCAAAACCAGACTGTTTCTGGATGCAGACAGCAAAACAATCTTACTTTAGTTTTGTGTTAGTAACTTTTTAAAGCAAAAGTAACACTACTGAAGAAGTCACACAGGTTTTCTGACTGATAACAACCAATAATATTACCTGAGGTCGCAAGACTCTGACAATGACTGCCCTCAGCTGCTCATGCTGACGCCTGAATTTCCTCATTTGATCAAGACGACCTTGGAGTTTCCTATGAGCAGGATTGATACGCCACACCATCTTCAGGTTCTCTTCCCTTTTTCTTTTCACAATATCTCTCAGCAGAACTTGTAGTTTCTCATACTCATCATCCCAGGTTTGGAAAACTTCAAAGCATGCAACCATTACCTGAAGAGAGTGTCAGAACAGGAACTTGAGCTCCCAAATGAAATCCTTCCATGAAATCACTATTCAATGCAAAAATACAACTCCCAGCACTACAAAGCCACAAACATACCTTTTCAAATTCTTCATAGGCAACATGCATTAGTTTTCTGGTTCCCAACACTTTAAGCAGCTGAGAGCTCAGATCTCTTGAAATAGCCTCCACTAAACGCAACGCCCTTTGAATTGGGTATTTCGTGTTTCTGATTTTTCTCAAATGGGTAAATATGGCAACAAGGGCCTGCCTTATTTTGTCCAGCTCAGTAGCAGACAGCAAGTCATTCAGTGGAAAGTCTTTCATCAGTGGATTATAGTCATTCACAGTTTCCAGAGCCTGTTTTAGACCTAAATACAATAGAAGAGATTTTGAACGTCACTTTTCATTAATCAAATCAGAGTAAGACAGTAGTTTTAACTAGAACAGGGTTACTCACTGAACAGTGTTGTTCTCTGTACCACAAGGTTCAAGTTTCCTAACAGGTTAAATTCTGTAGGACATTTGTGACAAATTCAATTGAACAGACATTTTACCTGTGTCTGTATCGAAGCTGACAGTTGCATGAAAACGTTTGCCATGTTTTAAAATATCCAGGGTCAGAAGAACTTCTGGACTTTCACGTTTCTCCTGAATGCGATACAGAGCCCGTTCCAAATTTAACCAGAAGCTTATCTCCTGTAATGCAGTGCCTGATGCAGGATCTCGATCTAGTTTGGTCACCTTGAAAGTAATAAAGAGAAGGGAGGGAGCATTAATTTACAGGTTTCAACTGCAAAAACTTGCTCTATTACTAAATATAATTGAAATATATAATATCTACTAGGTTTTAATATTCCAGTATTTGACAGCTTTGGCACTTATTCTGTGAGAAGTGTAGGAACTGCATCACAACAGGAGTTGAGGTTTAATTCCAGTGGCCTTAAAAGTTGGACTTAAGACCTTTGTGTTTTATCTTCAGCATAGCCTAAAAATGTCACCTTTCCACTTTCCTGATCAGTGTCTGTATTCTGGTTAATGACACATTACCCAGGCAAAAAAAACAACTGTTTTTTGCTCTGGAGTAATAAAAGGCACTGCTCTCCCATGAGCAACTGGTGTTTACTGAACAAGAAAAAACAGGGTAGTATTTGAGATGTTATTTCTGAGTGACAGCAGAAGAACAGCAGAGTTATTTTGAAAAGCAACAGTCAGGAGTACAACAGACTGCAGGATAGGACTGGAGCAACTGAAGTAGTTGTAGATGCACCTGGGGAAATAACCAAACCAACAAGACCTGTTTCTCTCAATCTGCTGCAAAGATTTGAAGAATAGGTACAAAATTCACAAGGTTACTGCCAGTTACTTGAGTGTATAACAACAGAGATAAGAGAGTTATGCTCTCAGTTACTTGCAGAACAATCAAGAATAGATTCTGAATTTAGACAAGGCTTAGTCTACTTTAAAAGCACTTAGTCTAATTTACACTAGCATCTCTGGTGACTCAGAAAACTGGTCTCAGATCTTCAGAGTATTGTTCATGGAACTGTATTTTACCATTTAAACTGAGAAGATAAGCAGTGCTATACAGAAGTTCTCATCACATACGTCTAGTACTTGGGGTTTTTTTCTACCTTTTGTATCTCTCTAATCCAGCGGTTGACTCCAGATTGTAGCTGATTGAGGAATAATGGATCCTCAGCCTTCTCACCAAAATCCGTAACCTTTGGTTTCTCTCCTCGTTCATAACACTGCTTGGCAACATTAGTAATAGTTGCATGAATTGGTAGACTAATCTCTGGAATTTCAATATTCTGCTGCAGATGCAAGAGGCCCATTTCAAGTTCCGCAATCTTTTTCTCAACTGAAGGAGCCATCTTATCTCCATCCCTGAAAAAGCACAGATATTTCTGTATAAGAAGCCAAACCAAAAAACATACACAACACATTTAAGCCATCTGAACTACCTCCCCAGAGTCAGCAACAGCATCCTCTGCAACCCTGTGCTTAAACAACTTCAAGTCACTTGCCTTGAATATTCACTGCTATTTTTTTCATTAAACACCTACTTCAATTAATTAGCAAAAAAGTGCAGCACTTATACTGAATTACCTGTCTGCTTTGCCAGATTCTCTGATATAGGACTTGAAAAAGGGAGCAACAGCATTGCTAATGAAAGAGTGTAATGTTTCATATGGAGAATCTTCACTGAGAGTGAGCACTCTCAGCTGGGAAGACACTGGTTTGTCGGCATCAATCACTGGTGTACGCTTAATGAACGCCAGGCTGCAGAAGACAGAAGAGAGTTACCAACTAAACATATGAAGCTTAAGTTACAGTTAGAATAGCTTTAACCTGACTGCAAGCTTAGGTCACAGGAGCCAAATGCTAACCTGCCTCACCATACTTCATAATCTTCCCTCTAGGAGACCTGAACAAAGTCTCCCAATAAATACATCTTTATACTTCAGCAATCAGCCAAAGTTAGCTATTGATTAGAACTCTGCAGTATGGGCACACATCTTGCTAAGCTTCACAGTCAAATATGGATTAAGGTAAGTGACAAATATCTAAGAGTCAGACATAACCAAAGATTATTGTTGCATATGTTACATTTGCATGTATGCCAAGTTAATAAGACTTTGTTTCTTTAACCTCAGAACTGGAAGTCCTAGGTTCATTTCTTTCAGCGTCATGACACACCCTTGTTTTATCAGAGCCTCCACCTAGGAAAGCTATTGCCCCACATGAGTAAAAAACACTGCATGAAGCACGAGGTAAACTGGGGGTAAATTTGTAGGTTAACTAGGTAAATATGCTTGTGTAAGTTTTCCATTCACAGGGTAGAAATGTCAGATGTCTTTTACTAACTCACCTGTTTGATTTTATTCCATAATGAATGTCAGTGCTGATACTGTAGGAAATGAACTCTTTTTCCTCTTCTCCTTCATCTCCCACATCCTCTGCACAAAACGTAAGAAAAATTTTATTTCCAAGGCATCTGCCACTCTTAACTATCTTTTGCTATAACAAACCCTTCATTTCTACAACAACTTATTATGCAAAATAGCTTAAAATAAATTTAGCTTTGCAATACCCCTCAATTTCAGAGTGAGTTAATTGTTTTTTAACACAAACCTATTTTAGGTTGCTATAAAAAAAAAAGCTGAAATATTCCAACAAGGAAATTATAACACACACTCTGCTTGTGAAGTGGAGATAAATCTTCTAAAATACAGAATGTGCACTTATTTGTAGATATGTTACTAGGATAACTACATTTAAGTGAGAACATTGAACAGTTGCTATTTTCTTATATAGGTTGCTTTGTATTTCCAGACTTTTTCTTTGAAAATGATTTAGAAATTAAGCCTCTGTACAAAGAACTCTGGACAAAACAAAAAACCAAGCCATGGGAAGTCATCAGGCATCACCACAGCCAATGTATCACAGATGATGTAATTGCTGGGGATGCAGGCAGTCATGCTGCAATGCAGTCATTCTGGTGCAGGAGGTTACTCGTTGTTGGGGGACACACTCTAGCTGGACACATTACAGTGGACTCTTGTCCTGCTCTGCTTTCATTTGGCCCTTCATAGGAGATAGATGCCTCAGGGTGTCACATCTGTGACTCTAGCACCAGAAGGCTGGTCACAGAAGAAGGCTGCAGACACCACAGGAACCTTTATGAAAGCTGCTGGAAGGCTGTGCAGCTAGCAATACCACAACAGCAGCAGCTTCCAGTACTCAGAAACATGGCTTCTGTTTGACTGTATTTGTAATCAATAATTTACTTTGTATTATCTAGTCCATGCACAAGTTTCAATAATAATACTGGTTTTAATAGTGCAGAGAAAACAAGATCTCCATATCCTGCTGGAAGTTCTGAATCTGTTACATTTGAAGACTGGCTGTCAGTCAGAAAATCCACTCTCCCCAAGTAACTGCTATTAAACCACAAGACACCGATGGAAATGCCTTCTGCCCACAGTAAACTAGTATTTAGCTTCTAAAACACATAATAAGTGTCTTGTTTTGGTTTTAGCTATACATATATAACAAGGTCTATGTGAATATTTATCTTTCATTATTTCCCACCTGAACTGAGGATAACCAACCTCATGACCCAGACATAAGAGAAATTTAGGAATCAGTTGCACAGCCAATGAACATCCAATGGATTTTTGTTAAATCTTGTTAAACACTGTTATCACAAATTCATAAAGACTGTTGTTCTTTTTATCCCCCTCTAGAAAATTCTACTGTTACCTCTGCTGAAAAAGAGGACTCAAACTTCAAAAGGGGAAGGAAGAGGATAATAAACTGAAATAGGTACAAGGCAGGATATTTTAAGCAACATCTTTAGTTCACAGTGAATAGACAGCAAGTAGAAGAACCTACTTCAAGTTTCCCTCAGTATACAGCAACTGCAGGACATATATCCAGTATCTTACACTATGGCTGCTGCCAAGTTTAATAATGCAATATGAAGTATGACTCTACTAAGATTTGATATATGTCTACAGGGACTGAACAAACAACACGCTAGGAGCAGAGATCCAGAATTTCAATATTAAAATCTTGCAAGCTCAGACTGGCAGGCATGTAGCCATATACAGACTGTAGGTCTTGTTTAATAGTAAAAGTCTGTGTTATTAATAAAGCATAGTCATATTTTTTTATTGTTCATTAGGCTGGATTCTGTGACAGTAAGTGCTTACTTAGCAAGAGATCTGTCATTTTTCGAAATGAGCAGTCACCAACAGCAGCATGTAAATAATGATGAGGTTTCTCAAGTCAAGAGTAGTATTTTATGAGGTTTACACCAGGCTTTGCTAACTAAATGAAGACAAGGTCTGTATCTTGATTTATGGACTTCGGAGTCTTGCTGATTAACCACGGAACAGCACTTTTTACAGGCTGATCCAGTTTGTTTTTTTCTTTTCTCCGGGCTTTTTGTGTGTGTTCTGCTTCAGACCGGTGATCTGCCTTGCCAAGAAAGAGGTCGTTCCCCCAGCAGAAGGGAGGCCGCGCTGGGCCCTGCCTCCATCCCACTGACAAAGCACTTTCCTTGCCGTTCCAAGCAGCACAGCCTGCAGGCCCCGCGCACGCAGCCCTGCAGCGCATCTGGCCCGAGACCGCCGAGCAGCGTCAGCTCCGGCCCCGCACCCGGAGAACAAAGAATGACGGGGGAGGCCAGGGCAGGCGGAGGCCGGGCCGGGGCAGCCGGCGAAGGACCCGCCCGCCGATGCAGGCCCTTGTGGCGGCGGCGGCCACCGCCCTCCCCTACCAGCGAGCCCCTCGCCTGCCTCTCCGCGGCTCCGCGGGCCGGGCCGCACCGCACCGCAGCAGCCCGGCGCTCCCCGGGCGGGCCGTGCGGGAGGCGGAGGCCCCGCAGCCCGCGCCCCTCCCACCCGCGGCAGGGCGGCTGCGGGCAGCGGCGGGAGCCGCCGCCATCTTGACAGGGCGGCGACCGGCCGGCTCTCGCCTCACCTTTGAGGGTGGAGCGCTCCACCAGCACCGTGTGGACCTGCGGGTCGGAGAGGAACTTGCGCATATGTTCCACGGCGCCCTTCTCCTCCAGCGCTGCCTCCAGCACCGCGGGGGCTTCGCCGCCATCCTCCAGCAGCAGCGGCACCAGCTTGCGCAGGTGCTTCTGCAGCACCGACACGTCGGCCACGTTCTGCACCGCCGAGCCCGACACCTCCATGCCGCCTTCCTCGCCGCCGGGGCCGCCGCCCCCGCCGCCGCCGCCGGAGTCAGACATGCCGAGGCAGGGACACCGGCAGCAGCTCCGCGCTCCGCCCGCCCAGCCGCCGCCCCGCCCGCCGCGCTGGAAGCCCCGCCCGGCCGCCGCGGGGCAGCCTGGGGAGGGCGGGCAGGCCCGGGGAGGGCGGGCAGCCCCGGGGAGGGCGGGCAGCCCCGGGGAGGGCGGGCAGCCCGGCCCGCCGGGTCGCGGGGGCGGCTCCTGGTGCCTCCAGACGGCGCGGCGGGGCTGCGGCCGCGGCTGCGCAGCTCCCTGCGGGAGAGGGCGGCGTCTCCCCGGCAGTGCGGCCGCTCCCCCGCACTTGAACGAGTGTTTTGAGGCTGGGAAGATTCTTCTGGAAGGAGAGGGCGGTAGCGAAGCGGCGAGGGAAAGGGAAAATCCCGCCCCGCGGCGCCGCTGGCGGCACAGCCCGGGGGGGGGTGGGTTCTGCTGCTGCCACCCCGTACCCTGGAAGATAAGTAGCCCCAGGGCCCATTTGTCCACATAAATAAAAATGTTTATTTCGTGAGAAAAATAAACCCGGAAGCCATAAGAACGTACAAATCACATCTTTCCGTGAAGAAAGCAGGCCGGCTTGTCACCCTCCGGGGCAGCTCAGACACGGCTGCTTGACCCTTTTACCTTGGGTGCTCTACACACCGGGCTCATCCCGCTGGCCCTGCTCTTCCAGTTTAATTCGACCAGCAGCCGAGACATTAATCTCAATCTTTTGTGAGACCTGTTTCCCAAAAGCAAAGGACATATAGAACACCGCAGCGAAAAGCGGACTTTTTCCTTCAGAATCTCCTTAAAGCTCTTCTACAGCTGCCAGATCCGAGCCTGCCACGTCCCAGTGTTTGTTTGACTGATCTCGGGTATTGGGTGAGTTTATCTCCCTGCTCAAACTAGTCCCCACCTTCCCCTGGCTCCTAGCTGGTATTTGAACATGCCTGGGAGAGGGGAGGTGGCAGGGAAATTTGGATTCATGTGGAGGTGGATAAGGGGCTGTCACCCCAACATTAAGAACAAGCAAACCATACAAAACTGCCTCCAAGCCCCACATGCCATTCCTCAGATCAATACACAAGCACATGCAGACGCAACCTCAGGCCTGGGATCTGTTCAGATTTACTGCACAAGAAATAAGGAAGCTGGGGTACGATATCCTGCCTGACAAAGGAAGTGTGGACCTGTAAACCACAAGTGTAACTAAGCATTAAATCAGGTATGTCCAGCTAGGATACTAGGTATCCAGAAAGCCCAGCCCACCTAAGGCTCCTAAGGGGGCTTCTGGAGTCCAGTTTAACTTCCAAAAGAAGAATGATTTCTTAAGTAACGGAAATCTCGAACTTTCTTGTCTGGAAGGAGAATGATCAGCAGCCAACTTTCAACCACAAGCATCAGACCTGATAGAGGTGATTCACTGAAAACCAGTCAAAACCATTGAATTTTCACCCCTCACCCCCCTTTCTCATTAGAAAGGTAGAATTTATTTTATTTTTTTTAAGAAAAATAGTGGTAAATACTCATCTGAATATTCTATTTACAGAATATAGTTACTGAGATAGTGCTTAATACAAAACTGACCCATTTGCATTTTCTAAAGTCTCATCTGCTCACACCCTATCATTCTTCTAAATACAAGTAATGTTTCAGGATTACATTTAATATGAGCTATCTTTGCTATGCTGGCAGAATTCCACTAAGGCTACCCTCTCTCTGGTCCTGCCTGCCTGCTTTCCAAGGGGGGGAGAATTATCTGCTTCTTACATGCCCATAATGTCAGTTCAGGCCAAGCATCCAAAAACACAGGTTAAATTAGCACCCTGGCCTTCTCAGGATGTTCATTAAAAGGGTGTTAAGCAACCTAGATACATCTCAAGTGTAACTTGGCATCTCTTAGGTCAAGCTGTATTTCAAAGTGCTCATTCTTCTAAAACAGCTGGCATGTGCTGCATCAAAATGTCACAGCATTTTTGTAACTTACAAAGCAAGATACAGGATTTTATTACTGCAAAATTGCTGCCAGGAGAAAATAAGTAAAGTAAAAGAGTAAAGAGAAGAAAGCAGGACATAGATAGGAAATAAGAAATTGAGTAATTATTTATATACATTGCTGCTGAACTGCAGAGAAATCAGGATAAAAAAATCCCCAAGTCTGTACGTTTTAAAACCATGCAACATGACTTTATGGTATAAAGAGCAAGTCTATGATTCTATAGTATTTGAATGCTAGGCTACCTGCAACTAAATGCCAACATATGAAAGACACTTTGTATTCCTTTAATAACCTCTGCTTTAACTGCTGTGCCAAAGGGGGCAAGAGGAAGACACTGCAAATTAAAGTGAAGCACAACAAAGCAAAGCCAGGATAAACAAGCTTGCTGCACAAGTTCTCATGTTCAGCTGCAACCTATGAAGAGAAAAGGCTTTAGCTTTCTCAGTCAGGACGAAAAGTAGTTTGCCAGTATCTACCTCTAGTTAATTCTGGATGTTCTTGGATACACAAGAAACCTGGCCCTTCTCACAGGTCTGTGAGAAGCCACTGAAACCAGCCAAACAAAAGGCAAGAGAGCCAATATGACACATTTCACCTATAATTTAACTATTTCAGAGAATTCGAATGAGAACTAGGACTTGTCAAGACCAACAAGATTTGCTCCTGGCAAATGCCATACAACATATGTGGAAAGAAAGTATTTTGTGTAAGTTATAAAAGAAGCAACAACAAAACAATTTCCCTCTATTTAATAATGATATTAGATTGAGACCAAAAACAAAGCAAAAAAACTAAATAAGCAACAGCCAGAGCACATCCCTTGCTTTCCCCTCTTTAATCCTCTTGCATCTCTAATTCTGCAGCCAGATTTCTAGAAAAATTTATATGGCAAGGCCTTCACGCTAGCATGAACCCTCTCAGTGTGGCCTTCTCTATAAAAAAAAGCCTAAAATAGCTTAAGGCAGATTATGTGAATACCTTCTCTCTCTTACAGCAAGAGTGGAAACCCCCTCCCCTCAGCACTATAGGGCTGATGCTTATGAAACTTCATTGTTCTTGTCCGTGCAGTCCTCCAGCTGGAGTGACTGCAGTCCCAGTATGACTGGGTTCAGAGACAGCAACTGCAGTCCTGCTGCTCTCAATTACCTGAGTAAGGAATAATGTATTATCTTCTTAAGCTCCACAGTAAATTCTCCCTTGGGTAATTTTTGATACAAAATTTTTAACTACATCAAAGTTCTATTTCAGAAGGTAAAGACAGCTCAAGCCAAGGCTCATCATAGAAAAAACTATAATCCAGGGAGACAGTGACATGGTAATTAGAATGGCATTTCTTAATTAGCTATAGGCAGAGTCTCCACAATCATTATGCACAGTAAGGACAAGATCCAAGAAGCAGAAAAGCTCAATTTTTAAGAAGAGCAGCCCACAATGGTATCCAGAATGGAACTTTGGGTAACATGGAATTGTAGCTATTTTCTGTTAAGCAAACAAACCAACTTCCAAACACAAGCACCTTGTGCTACTCTAGCACCTCCCTTTCCACTTCCAAAAAGCCAAACCAAGCAAGGAATGTCAAAAAAAGGTTGTTGGTCAAAGCCCTTGAGCTGAATTCCCTTACAGACAAAGGATTAAAGTTCACTTCCTGAACATGCTTGCAACTCAGTAAGGTATTTCTACATAAAAAAATGTCACTATTGTCAGTATTTTAAAACATTGTATTTTGAGAGGTGTTTGACCCTAACTTGGTCAAAGGAATGACTGAATGCTCACTTGTTTGGAGATCTAGTTTTGGATCAATGATTAAGCTTGGGAGCATATGGTGAGTTTACTCCTGAGCTCAGACAGGAAATAATTTCAGTGCACAAAGGTTTGATTTGTCACTCAAGTCTTATATTAACAAATTAAGTCAGTACTCACATACTGATCCCAGGCTCACAACCCACCCTATCCCCCCAACCCCACCACTTACTGGAAGTCAGCTTTACGTGAGGAATACCCTTAGTGCTTTTGAAGACTTCTATGGATTCCAAAGGGAAGACAATTCCTACTGCAGACCCAAGGTTTTTCCCACATCCTTGCCACCTGACCATGTATCACCACACCATAATCCCAGATTTTAGGGCTACTTTGCTCGAAGCCTGTCAGTACAAATGTGTTACAGGGAAAAATACCATGGTACAAAAGGTGTGTCTTTCACATTTGTTGATGGGAGAGTTACTAAATTATTTTCAGCACATACAGTTGTTCTAAAAGTTGTCTACTTTAAAATATCGGTTTAAAAAATTACTATTAGTGGCCTTTCCACAGATATTTTTTATACTTTTGTGAAACTTAGGAAATTTTAATTTGTATAGCTGGTTCTGCAAGCAACTATACTCTGAACACGCCCCCAAATGCCCTGTGCTAAATTTAGTTTCATGATGAGAAAGTAAAATTCACATGTTCTTTATTTGTCCATATAATACACCATTTTTTAAAGTTTTAAAATTAGATAAAAGCATATTAAATGGCAGGTGTATGAAGTTCTTCAGAAACAATGCCAGAACAAAAACTTGAATTACAAAATGTTAAAAAATATGTAGGTACATTTGAACTTAACATTCCACTAATGCATAATGTTACAGATACTGTCTAATGAAAAATAATTGTGCCACTTACCTATTTTTGCTGTTTCTAGGAACTTTTTATTCTGTACATAGGACGATTCTGTACAAAATATGAAGTCTACATTTTTATTACTTATTACCATAAAACAAGGTACAATGTATGTACAATATTAAAATGAAGCCATACTAAAGCCACACTAAAAAGACACTTGTAATATTACTTTTGACATTCCTGATGTACAGGTATAATTTTGAAAAACAAGGGAAGGTGTCAGACACAGAACTTTATGAAGAACAACAGTCACCAAAATTCTACTTAATTTTTTCTTTTTATTTTGCATGTATTTAGTTTTAGAATGGTTTAGTACAGGATTGTAAGAAGTATATAAATATTGATAATGAACATGCTAAACCATCAGTGGTGATAGATTTTGGAATATTGTCTAAGCAAATATTCAGTGGCCCAAACTTCAAATATGAATTTATGGTGAACTTTAACCCTGTAAGAATACCATAGTATTTCCCTTTTTGGTGAGTGTTTATCTTCAATAAAGAACAGAAATAAAATCTAGACAGTGAAAGATGTTCTTATACGTTGAGCATCACACAATCAATCAAACATTGATATACAGTTTTGTTTTTTTTCCCCTTGGGTAACATCATAATTCCTTTCAGCAACCTCTTGCACAAACATACGGAACACCCAAAATAAAAGGATAACTGATAATCTACCAGCTGAAGATGGAAGTTCAAACAATGGTATATCAAAATACATAGACATTGCTTTACACAATTAAAAAAGCACCCTTTTTCCCTCAAAAGGAGAAGGCATCTTTATACTGTTTTAATATAGTTTATCCTAATGGTAAAGGATATTCTTTTTCAAGTTTTACAGGAAATGTTTTCAGACACAGTGGACATTCCACTTAAAGGTTGGGTTGGTCTTTAGAATTAGTTGTTGTAAGCCAATATTTACCACCCATAATTTTCTTCCAATAGACAATGGAACAAATATTGGAAACTGAATGTTAAATGCAACCAACAAACAGCAGGCACTACATCTGCACAAGGTTACTATGAATGTCTGCTTTGCGCAATTATTTTTTAATGGATGCAGGAGACGTTATACTTCCTTAAAAAGTAAAACAAAACTGTTTTTAAAGAAGCCACGTTTTTACCTCTTTATGCATCAAGACATTACACATTAAGTTATATCATGTTACTGCCAGAGACAAAGGAAACTAGTCACCCATTTAGAATAGCAGAACACATTTCAAACAGCTTGTAAGCAGGATAAGTAAGTCAAAATACTGGCCACCCTGAGAGAAATCAAATATTGAAGACAAAGCACTATATTTTTAAAGAGATTTTCCTCCCGTGCTTTTCCATCTACAACAAAAAGCTCATTACATGCAAGTAATCTTGTGGAATATCTAGCAGCATTTGAAGATCATCAGCAACTCAGATGCATTTTCAGTTCACTTGTGAGGTGTATTTGCAGCACATGTGCTCTTTACAACAACAACAAAAAGTATTTTTACGGTAAAATCACTATCTCCTTAGCTCTTAGACTCATTTAAAAAAGCAGAATGGAATTCAAGGGTCTGTTCTTTTCCTTATTTTAATAAGCCTGTGATGTGTTTCCTGAAATGTTATGTTCACCTTTCAGATAAGAACTGATGCAACTGAAATCACACAATATCTGCCACAGAATATTGAACTCCTAGAGCCCAAGAAAAATGCTGAGTATTAAAAGCTCAGATAAGGGAGGAAACTGAATGAAAGAGTATTTTATTGACTTGAAAAAGCCTAAAATGAAATTTTATATTCAGTCTATTCCCAGTCATAATAAACAAATTTTCATTTTAGGAAGAATTCTTCCATCAGTTTGTATCTGGAATACTGGTGCCGTATTATACACTAAAGACTGTAAAATATGGCTTTAAATATACATAAAGTATTAGGACATGGAATATATAGATATATATCTTTATCCTAAGTAAAGGAGAAATAAATTTACAGAATTCTTAAAAAGGAATGATGATTGAGGATTGTCATGAAAGTTACCAGTTTGTAAGCCATGTTTTAGAATATGAAAGAAAATCTGTATTTTCAAAACTGCTGGTATATTACAAGAATGCAATAAGGTGGAAACAACTGCAAAGTTGTGAAATCCTAGAAAAAGTTTAGTACTTAAATTTGAAATAATTTTACTTTTGAAAACACACATTTGTCTTTAGTACCAACTATTGGTCATACACTTACTTAGATGGAAAAAGTTTACAGAATGCTTTTCTCAAATATGATTATAAAAACTTCATGTTATCAGCTAGCTGGTACTATGATAACACCTCCAGGAAATTGTGTCCACTTGATTATAGTCAACCCAATATTCTGCATGTGGAATTGGGTAATTTACCATTGTTTGAACTACTGATCTTGAGCTGCATACTCTAAGTTATTGCCTACAGAACTGGGTTGAAGAAAGCTTTGACTTTGTGTGTAACTGATTGGTATGGCACAAAAAAGTAAGTTCTACTGTAGAACTGAGTCCAGAAAAAAAAACTTTTCCTCCAAAATAATCTTTCACTGTAATAGTTTAATGCCCATCATGTGATATTAATTCATCAGCTCTGCAATGTGATTCCAAGGCTTTCATGGTATAGATATCCTGAGGCAGTTCTGACTTGCGTCGCACAAGAGGACGATCTTTTTTCTGATCTTTCTGTGCCTAGAAAAAAAACCAAGAGAACCATTAGTTTAGAAACTAGTTTAATTACTAAATAATTACTTTGAAATATTTCTTGTGTAGCAGTATGGGAAAAATGTATACTTTCTCCTCTTTACCCCACCAGTTACAGTTTCACATCTCAAATCCATTCTTCTGCTAAGAGGAAAACTTAGCAACAAGTACAAAATTCTAAGCTATGAGCAATCATGACATTGCTACTGTGATTATCACTTGATAACATTTTTTAAAAATAAAATTTTAATATAACAACTTATTTTTCATTTTGTATGTATCTACATGTAAGATAAATGCTTTCATGTATTTTTCATGCTTCTAATTACTTGCACTATTCATGATTGAACATTCAGGGTTCTGCTATATAGTTTTACTAACACTCTCTCAAAACCAGAGAGTATTCTACCAGACTATCTTTAAACTATATAATGATGTCTTTACAGAGTTCCTATGTCTGTCTTACCTACCTTAATTTGCCTGTTAGATCAATTATGTTTATTCATATTCTTCTATAAAGTAATTACAAAAAATTATTGGCTTTTACTTAGCCATTGATTTACTAGCACGTTCAAGAACTTAGCAAGTCATGGGGGGCAAATTTTATTGTAGCAAAGAGTATTCACTAAAAAGCACTCATATAGTCTGGTACAGTAAAAAAAATCCTGGTCTACTTAGTCATTCCAGCACCTACCTCATCAGTATGAGCGTTCTGCTAACCTCTGGCACAAGCTTTAGTTTCACTGAAACTGTAGATCTTTACACAGTTCCTCGCTTCTGAACAGTTATTGAAAAAATAAACTAAGCTGTTCTCTTGACCCCTTGTTTTAGCAAAAATTTCTGATGGTACTTAGCAAGGGATACGTAACTGCCTTTCAAAGCCTTCTCTCCAAAGCTGATGCAAGAACGCTACCTACCTTTCCTTCTGCAATGCCCTAATTCTTAATAAATCCTTTTCCTGTCTGGTGACCCAGACTTGCCAGTCCTCTTGCAAACTTTATACTTCTCAAAGATTTATTTAAGTTTTCCTAATAATTCCTGTTTCAAACCATTCTATTAGCTCTGATAGGATAGGATCTTTATCTTTGAAAAACAGGCTTATAAACCCTCTAATGATCTAATTTACTTCTTGTACACTTCTTGAGCAAGGAAAAGCAGGAAAGCATGCACTTGGAGAGATGCCTAAAGAACACTTGAACAGTTCCGACCCAAGTGGTAGAGTTCTATTTAGTTTACAATTTGTTTCTTTTACCTTAGCATTTTTAATCCCTATCCCTTCTGACACTGAGGGTAGGGGAAATCAAGCACATCCATAGAAATGTGACACACTCATTTCCCAGCTGGAATGCTATCAATGAAGCTGTATACAGCCCAAGCATTACAGCTCTTGAAGTTGAATTACTTGTAGAAAAGAAGGCAAGACCTAGGCAGAGTCGTTAGCTTTTGGTTTGGGCTGCATTACTGTTTGCACATACATAATAATGGCCCAAATCTGCAAACACTTCCAGCAGTTGGGGCTGGGAACTTTGTTCTTAACTGCCCGTCCCAATTGCTAGTATGTAGTCATACTTTAGTTCTACAAGAAAAGCATTCAATGTTAGAGCACCTGGACTTACAAGATACGAGTTTTAATTCCCTCTGGCCAGGATGGAAAATGAACAAAGGTCTCATGAAACTTGAGAAAACTGTTATGCACTATGAAACAGCACAGTAAGAGACTGCCAATACCATCAGCACATCTCCAAGATTAACAAATACTCATTTGGGGTTTTTTTTTCCACAATGGCCTTATATGTACTTTTCTTCACTAGAACTGGTTCTAGGCTCTGGAGCTAGTGAAAGGAGATCCCTCTCCCCATCACCTGGGCCTGGCTAAGCTATCCAAGGTCTGAAATAAGGCAGAGGTTTAGAAACTTTAATAAGCCCAGTGCTCCTCACTGGCTAGCTGGAAGCAGCATTCATTCCCATTCAGGGGAAAGTTACCCTCATCTGTTGCCCTGGATAGTAATGTAACTCAGCCATCAAGATTTACACGTAATGCACCGGGTTCCACTCCAAAGATAAGTGTTTAAAAACCAGGAATCACTGAGGATGTTTTGGAAGCACAGCAGCATTTCCTTTCATTTTGACCTTCATCCAGAATGCCACAGTGCAAATAATAAATAAAATACAATCTTGCATGTTAATGATACTGGAATTTTAAGAAAGTAATGTAGGAGGTTAGGCTCACCATATGCTTGTTTTTCTTAAATGTCTTGTTTGATGCACTGGGTCAAATTAACAGATTTCTCTCTGATCTCAACCAGTTTTTCAACTCCACAGGATTTCTCTGGTCTTAAACTTTGCTGCATGTAGAGATATTCATATAACTGATGTTCCTACCAGACATCTAAGTGATACTAGAACATTTCCTGGTACCTCTCCAATTTTCATAATCTCAAAGTTGAAATTTCAAGTGTCAAGATCCGAGCTCCACTCAACTGAAGTTAAACAAAGAATCAGCTAAAGGTGAAAGGACTAGAATGACTTCAAGAGTCCCTGCCTAGTAGTAGATTAATGAACATGACAGATGGACTGAGGAAGACTACCCATGAGTGGGCAAGAGAAATGCACACTTTATACATTGTTTCAAAACAGTAGGCTTTAGCCACTAAGAAGGCTCTGAATAACAAACAAAAATGTCATCACTGGAATCCAACTCTATTTTATACAAATTTTCCTTATGAAAAACCAGAACTGTTATCTTCACATGGCTTTACCTGACAAGCCTCTTCTTTCACTGTCTTCTTCAGCATCTGCAAATCTTCAATTAAAGGCCCATCTGTTTCCATTGCAACAGGACTGTTCAGCAAACTCGTGTCACTATACGTTGGGTACTAATAAAACGCAAAGTGTTAAAATAATCATTCTTAGTACTAATACCTAAACACTAAGAATGTATTTGAGCATTTGAATGATATGACTAGTTAACTGATATTAGCTTCAATATCTGATGCTTCCAGGTATCAGGTAACAAATTTTAAAATGGAACTCCATTACTTTCACTTGGCAGAAATGTCCTGTTGAAAAATACGGTCAGAATACAGAAACAGGCTCTGATTCTCTGAGGCTGAATTTTAAAATATTCAGATTTTGCCAGTGTTGAATGTCTACTTTGGCAATCATTTATGTGAAACATCATTAATGCATTTTTTAGTGATTTGTGAACAGTGTAGCAACCCAAACACAATGATTTTACTCTCTGGTGCAATTTTGTGTTGGAAGAGAAAATACACTGTTGTAGGGCCAAATACAGCTAATATATGTACATTTAAAATAATTTCAAAACACAATGTTAAGCTTTTCTGTATTGAGAAAGTAAAGCATCCATATAAATCATCTGGGAGTAAAAAAATATTGTAAAAACACTTGTATAGGATCTAAAGCTTACTGTACAGCAATCTAAATTTTTTAAATTGTATTTTAATTCAGATGAGGTGCACGTGCTCTTGAAATCAAAACTCATTTAGGAATACACTTTTTCATCATTTTTTCCTTAAATATTTTAGTATTTGAGTGTACCAATAACTTAATGCAGATGAGACAAAATACAAAAAACTGTCACCAAGGACTTAATGAATATAATTATCTAAAATCCTAATATGTGTTCTTGTGTCACATAGTCAATAGTAGCTCTGATCAAGAATTGTCATAAATTATACAAATGTAAAAGTTAATACAAATTCTAGGGAAAAAAAGCACCTGAAATGTCCATTGTACAGCCTGCCAAAAGCATTTATATCCTTAAGTCAATTCAGCAGAGCATTCAGTGTTCAAATCAGTAATTTTTATTTTAAATTGCTTCCAGTTACTAGCTCTCTTGAAGCACACTGTGCAGAACATACTGTATACAGCTTGTGTTAACTAATTCCAGAAAATGTACCCAGCTACCAAAAATTACTTGGGAAGGAAATTTACAATGTAGAGCTCTAAATTTTACTACTACAAGTCAATTCCCTTACTTAGCCAGATAGGTAATAGTTCTTCATTTGGTGACAGCAAATGACCATGTGTCTCAAGTACTCTTCAAGCAAGGCTTTTGTACGGCTAATCTGATTAAAGGAACATGTTGCCTCTGAAAATCAACTGCTGCTTTCACATGGACAGTTCTTTTTTGATTGCCAACTGACATACTGATTGATTTTAACAAATTTTATTTGAACAGTTCTGTAATGGTTCCCTGAGAAATGCTGCAAGAGGAAAAAAAATTATGAAATTCCTCCTTCTTAGAAAAAAAAGATTACTCCATACTTTGTTTTAAAAAAAGCACTGAGATAATAAAATGTCCCACTTTTGTCTATAGGGTACAGTTACTTCATCTTCCAGTTCTTTAAACTCAGCTAGATGATGTTGGAAAGATACAGTACAGTAAGCTTCTAGCTGCAGTACAGTAAAATTCTGCCTGCAAATTAATTGAAATGTTTGGGGATTTCTGCCAATAGCAGCAACCAGTATGACTGAGATAAAGGAAAACTGGCAGCATTCTCCAAGCAAAGTAAGGGGAAAAAAATAACAATCCAAGCCAAATCATCCCCTTCTACCATAATTTCTAAACAAAATCAATAGTCTTATGGAGCTTTTGTTTCTTTATCAACATTTCAGTATGTCTAGTAATGGCTGACAGGATGTTTAGTGCAGGTTCCCCAGAAGACCAGCCCAATGCAAGTATGAGAACAAATGCAGGAGACAAGAACATAGAATATTATTTTAATCCGTGTGACACAGAGGAAAACTGAGCAGTCATAACTCACAGTTTGCAGAAAGATCTCTTTTTGTAATATATTGTTTGCAAAACAGCTTTTCAAGAGAAACCAATTATGGCATCTCTATATTGTCCATAATTTTGCACAATAACTTTTCAAACGGCAATACAGTATATCTCCTATTATAAGAAAAGGAAAAAGTATTTCGTATCATACTTGTCAGATTTTTTTCTTTTAAATAATTACTTGCACAAGAGAAAGGTTACAAATTTTAAAAGCACTTTTATTGTATATCTTTCATAATACAATTAGTGAAATTGTTTTTTTCCGTGATCGGTCAGACCTGTCTCCTCCACTGATACTTAACAAAACTGAAGCATTTCAACATGAACATGTTAATCTTTTCTAAATACCTGGGGATTTGATTTGGCTAGATTTTCTATTTTAACCCATGCTTCTTCCCGTTCCTTCAATTTTAACTTCTCTCTGAAAAAAAAAAAAGTTTAAAAGCAAAAATAGCAAGAGAAGTTTGGTGAATCTTGCATCACAATCTGTATACTTTCTTAAACACAAAAAAATTAACTAGAAACATACAACAGAATAAATGATTTAGCTATGCCTGTTTCAGCGTATTGCCCAAAATGTCACTTACTGTTGACAGGACAATTTGCCTTTTATCAAATCCCTGTGATCTCAAAGCAACATTAAAGGGGGGGGGGAAATTACATTTTCTCATGAATGCAACAAACTGGCTGATATTAAGTTCATCTTTTGTAACTGCACATTGTTAAAAGGGTTACAATTAAAGCAGAAAATGTCTTGATCTATGTTGAAATGTGTTTGTGTTTTAAATTTTATTATTTAAATTCTATGTTAAAACTTAAGGAACTAATATATGACTATAAGAAAAGGCAGAGATTCTTACTGTTAGCTCAATGGCTTCAGGTAACAGTTTAAAGTGAAAGGCCCACAGAGATTTTGAATTGAACACTAACAGAGAAATACCCAACAAAAATACATTCATTCAAGGGAGTCAGAAACCAACATGAATGACATGGATGCTTCTTTTTTTAAAAAAATTGAAGCTTCTTAAACTACTCCTTGAAGACACTAGAATGAACAGCTGTCTTTGACAGTGGTAGAATTTAAAAGGGCCTTTAGCTTAAGAGGGCTCTCAGGCTTCAATGCATAGAGATGATCCAAACTTCAAAAAACCAGCAGTTACATTCTAAGATAGACACAATTTGCCTTCACTGATTAAGTTAGGGCTGGGGTGGAAGAACACTTTATCCACCCCCTTTTAAGTTCTTGTGTGTTGAGGGACCTGTTTTTGGGGAGCTGTGTGTGTTTTTTTGTTATTATGTCACTCAGCACTTGCCTGCTGTAGTTCACACTCAAAATGTCACAAAAAACCCCCATAAGCAAACAAAAACAGAAAAAGCCAACAACAATAAGTAAACAAATAGAGAAGAAAAGATTGCTTTCTCATTTAAAGGGATTCTACTTGTTTGCTATGAAGGAAACACAGTCTTTTTTAAAAAAGCAAATGCTCACATTGTTATCTATACACACACATCTTAAACTGATATACAAGCTCATTTTTACTTAAATTGTAAAAAGGAACTTCAAAACTTGGATAAATCAACATACATTAAGAATCTCTATTACTTCCAGTATACTGGTTTAAAATAGGTAATTTGAACCACTAATTGAACGAAACCCTGTTTACTTTGACATTAAAAAGAAAATTAAAATCTGGGTATTTTCTGTACCCACTTTCTAACTACATGCCCCAGCCTCTAAAAATGAGAGACTAACCATTAATATTTTTGACTTCTCAATCTCACTTTTGTAGGCTCTATAATATATTGAATATTAAAAAAAAAAAATATCTAAAATTGGAAACCAAGGAACTGAAGATTAAGTTACTTTATTATCATAAAAATCAGCTGCATTTTGGGCATAGACCAGAAACATTCTAGCTTTCAGTTCCCTGCTCTGTTCACTGGCCTATGAATAATAAACTCATAAGGAGTCTTCTGGCATGTAATATACAAATGCCCTGTATTACAAAAGAGTGACAACATTATCTCAGGTAATTTAAAAAAAAAAATGCACATGTGCTCACAGACAATGCCATGTGGAAAAATACTAGAAAAGTATACCAGGAAGAATCAAGTGACAAAATGAAATAAAATAGCACTGCGTAAATAAAGGATGCTAAAATAAACACAAGATGTAAACCAAGCTGTTTCACATCTCTTTTACACTGGGCTCCACTACTAGCAGCATCTGTCTCAGAAAATTTATTTTTAGAAGATGGTGACCCCCTGTAGTATGAGGTCAAACACTACATGAAGCAACCTGTTCTTAAGAAGATTTCACAGTTTATCTCTAACAAGAAGTTTCACCAAGTCGATTTGGGGACTGCTGGACTGTAATTAAATGGGCAACTTTCCACTAAGGACACAGTAGATTTTCAGAGCTAAAGCTCTCTGAGCAAATTATTCAAGAACAGACAGACACACTGACATGGAAACTTACTTCAGTTTTTCTGCTTTAAATTGCTGTGTGCAGTCATCAAACAGTTTTTGGTTCATCTCCATGAAGAGTTTCAGAGCATTGTATATCAAGCCATGTATAGTCCTATAAGTAAAATTTCTGGTTGAAACTGAGTACTTTAAACTTTGAAATATATTTTTTCTGGTCAACAGGAGCCTACATAACTGGAAAATGTCATCATTTTAGAATAAGTGGTAAAAAAAACAGTTAGTGGAAGTTTCAGCTTACCCTCAAAAGGGCTAATACAAGTACTCTTAAAGCAGTTTTCTCACACTTTTGATGCCTGAACTTAATTTTTAATACTATGTGTATCAATACAAGACTAGTTTTGAAATTTAGTAGCTAACACTAATCAAACTATTACAGTTATTACTGGTATCACAGAAAATGCAAATTGACATGAAAGATCTTGATATAAGTCACTTACTGGCAACTCATACATTTCAGAAAAAAAAAGTTAGTGATCAAAAGGAGCCTAGAAAAGACATCATTCATTTTGAAAACTGCCACACAGCAACAGTACTCACTTCAACACAATTATGCCAGGACTCTTTAGAAAAGCGTCAGAAAAGTTAAGTGGAAAACATGAAAAAAAATATTTTAAAATGTGCTTTATGAAGCACTTTCACAGAGTAATTTACAGTTCTATTTTGTAATCTATTGCTGATTGTGAAATCCAAAAGCATTACTTTGTATCATACATGAGTTACAAGCCAGAGAGCAGTTGTAGCGGGTAGCACTGCTTCTCCTCAGATTAAAATGAACGGATGGGCTTGAAAGGCAGAAAAATAAGCAACAGCAATCCACATTTACTAGGTCTAATTGCATCACTGAATCAAAAATGTATTAGCATATTATTGGTTAATGTTACTGGATGTAAGCACTAACAAATCACTTTATCTTTGATTTCTTTTCCTGAGTTTAGTGGAAGATGGATCATGTGTTCTTGGCCCATCAGCAGTCCTCAATTCATGGCCAGCACTAGACTGCCTGACATTCACCACCCCAGCAGTTGCACAACAGCTCAAACAAAGAGGCACTTTACAATGGAACAGCTGCAGAAAGGAGCTGACCAGGACTGTTTTCATGCGTAAGTGCTGTGTTATCGTGGAGAAACAAGTTTAAATAGTCGATGGAGGAAAAAAAAAAAAGAGAAAACAAGAAAAAAGGAAAGGAAAAAATGACCCAACTTACAACAAATTTCACTAGAATGCACAAGAAATGCAACTCGGCAAAGACATTAGAGATCAGAAGCCAAAGTTAGTCCTCAGAAATATCTGAACTAGAGATTAATGCCAAACTTGCTTCATATTAATATAAATACATGATGGATTAGATGCACTAGAACACTGTTTCTTGTTTAATGAGAAAAGGAAAAAAACTATCTTCCTCAACCCTTAGTATTTCCTAAAAATTCTGCCAACAGTAGTCTCTTCCTTATCCAGCAACTTTAATGTCACAGAATCAACAGCTCAGCACACTGCTCCACTAGCAACTCCCAGATCTGAACCACTTTCAAGCCTAGAACTAGACATGAGAAAAGTAGCAGAATGTTATTTTAAAAAGTGTTTCTTACTTGTTCCAATGTGTCTTTGAATTGCGGTACAAGGATGGAAACATGATGGGTAAAATCTTTGCTGCATTATCACTAATTAAACTCATAATGTATTCATTATTCCAGTAGTATAATGCTCGCTCTGCAACCTAAGACATGAAAAAAGGAACACTTACTCAGATAATATTTTAAAGAGCAAATAATGGAAACATTGCCTTTTCCTTGACAGGGACATGATTCAAACTCTAACTCTGGAACTCTGAAATTTGAGCAAAGAAGTATTTTACCAAATAAAGAGTGTTTGTAGAACTCTGTTGCAAGCAGTAAAATGCAACCAATATATTACTGAAAGAGTTCAGGTACTTCAGAAAACAGTGAGCTTTGAATTGAATCACCCAATACAAATGTACATACCACACTCTTGAAAAGAAACAATGAAGCTAACACGTGGATCTCTAAAATTTAGCACAGAATTTAAGATTTTTGAAGGTTTTTTTCAACAAATAAAATTCCTTACAGCGAATAATTTATGAAATCCCATTAACAAGTCTGCTTTATAAAAAAATATTGTATTATTGTACATTCAGTAAGTACTGACCTGAAAGTGTGGACTGGACACACATTTGGCTAGCTGTCTGAAAAGAGGCTCCATGACTTTTACAAATTCAGATGGTTCAATAACATCTAAAATTTCTTCTAGTTCATTTAAAAACATGACTTCTTTTGGACTGTGAGTCTTTGGCCAGTATTTCAGCAGTGCCATTACAACCTGTAGAGACAAGGTGAACATAAACTTAATGATAAACTGACTTTAACTTGCATTAAATTGTATTTCATTAACAAGTCTAGCATTTTAAACAGAACACAAAACACAGGTTTCTTGTCCTGTGTGTCAACAGTGATCAGATATGGTTTAGTGTCACAGAAATAACAGTTAATAGGCCTTAGAAAACAAGAGAGTTCTTGCTCAGCTGTGTACTTCAAGAACCCCAGTTCCCATTTTACAATGGAAATGGTTATAATCTAATAACATGCACTCTTGTTAGTAGCAACTGTTTCACTGATTGCTACTTAGCAATTAAACAGATTAGTTCATAGTTATTTAGCACTGGGGGTAATAAGGCAAAACACTATATACCTTTGAAAGTATTTATATGTGCAATTAAGTTCAGCCAGGCCAAAGTCTGGTTCTATGGTCCAAACTTGGTGGATGTGAACAGGATCTGACTCAAAAGCCTTGCAACAGTAGGTAGCTGTGTGCGCCAGAAATCTGTGGTCCATCCTAACACCCACCTCTCAGCTGAGCATAGTTCAGGCAAGATCATTTCTGACTAAACTGCTTCTGGATCAGTCATGCCATAGTCAGTCAGCCAGAAGAGAATAAGCAGAATAAAACCCTGGTTGTTTATAAGATGTTGGTTTCATTAATTTTGGACATTCCAACCAACCATTGAAAAAAACTTAATTTAACAGCTCAAAATGGCTAAATATTTGACTCATTCTAATAAAACCAATTACATATCAATATTTTGTTCCCAAAACCTCCTTTAACAGTCCATAGGTGAAAGGGGTATTAATATTCCAAAATATATAATAATCCCAAGATAAACTTACTGGTTCTGTAAGCGTGCTGTCCTTTTCTAAAAACTGAACTACACAGTATGCCAGCTACAGTAAAAGAAAAATATTTTTATTAATGCTCACCATGAAACTGAATACACTTTGAAATCACTTTTATAAGTGAATAACAGTACTAGATTTAAATAACAACACAACATTTTTTCTGTAATTTTACAAAAATTATTCAGCAGACGATTAACACAACAAAAGGGTAAATAGGTTTTACCAATTTTTCCCAACCATCCCAGGTCTGTCCTCACCTTTTCTGGGTTTTAATACACACAAACACATAATTTGATCTGTTTCTTTTTAGACCTACTACTTTGCATTTTAGCACACTTAATCTTTTCAAACTTAGGACTTAAAAAATAGTCTATTGCACTATTGTCCTCTAAAGTGCTTTCCACTTGCTAACATTTTGGTGTTCCACACCGATGTAGTAAGTACTTCCTATTTCTTAACCTGAGTTAGTTAAAAAAAATGCATTGAGCAGTCGTAACATTCTTTAAAACTAGTATGAAAAATACCAAACCAAACTGACCTGTGGGTGGTAGACACTGAGTGATTTCACTTTGTGCAATGGTAACAAAACCTTCAATAGGAATATTTTGTGCTCTTCTTTTAATGGTAAGGCAAATCCATTAATTATGCTGCCAGGGAAAGAAATTTTAAAACAAAAATCTGTAATTGTAACTAAGGTTGCACAACTGTAAAGGATATACCAAGATCCTTGTTTTCAGTGCTTTTTTTTTTTTTGGTCTACCAAAGAAAACGTACAAAATAAACACACACTGGAGGCTATTTCTTTTTTTATCCAGTTCTGCGAATATTACAAATTACTAGAATAGTCAAATCAATCCCTGCTCACCCCTCAACCAAGCCTTTCACAGGTCCCAAATTCTTCTTCCAAGCAACACATGACCATAACTACAATTCGGATTCTAACTTTCACTATGAACTATTCACTATCATCAAGGTGTTGTATTTATATTTTTTCCAGTTTCTTCAGTGAATTAAATAATGAAACAGAGACTGGATGTTGAAGAGATCAATCCAGTACAACAGACAAGTCAAAACATGACTTCCAATAAAATACTACAATTTCTGCAAGACCCTAGCATGAAATTAAATTCCTTTTTACTTCTGACAAGTCAAAACCCAGGAATCCCCCTAAAAACTGCTACTCATAAGAAGCTCTATGTCTGGGCAGGTATGTAGACCTAGAAAATTTTAAAACATCTTTCCAATGCAGCATCCTAGGCTGCATTAGAAACAGCATGACCAGCAGGTTGAGGGACATGATCCTTCACCTCTGCTCAGCCCTAGTGAGACACTTCTCAGCGGTGTCCAACAAAAGGGCAAGAGACAACAGGCACAAATTGAAACACAAGAAATTCCATTCAAACATAACAAAAAATCCTTTTTATTGTGAGCAGGGTCAAACATGGGAACCTGTTGCTCAGAGAGGCTGTGGGGTCTCTATCCCTGGAGACATCCAAAGCCTGACCAGACACAGCCCAAGCAACCTGATCTCACTGACCTGGTATTTTTATGTGCAAAGATACAGAAATACCATAAAGTAAACCTCACTAAGCTTTTAAGTGTGTCAGTGTATTGAAAAGCATCTTGCACATAGATTAATCATTTGATAAAAGCACACTAGTTTTGACTGGGCTATCAGCTTTAAGTTGTACATTTTAGTTTCAGGAGCTTACAGATGCATCACAGAAGTTTGCAAAATTATGAAATTAACAAAAGAAGGTTCTGGAATCTTCATATCCTTTGTTTACCCACTTTGCATTTAATGATGTTAGAATACTTTTTGAATAAATTTCAACTCATTACATGTTATTTGTAGTTGCTTTACAATTAGTATTAATTACAAGGATCCTAAGCTAGAAAATAAACTTAAAAATAAGATTTAAAAAACTGCCATGTCAAAACTTTTGTCATAGGTTCAAATTTTTGCTGTGTTTCTGTAATCTTAGACAAAACTTACTCTCTTCATTACAGCTTTGACATGACATGAAACTATTTTAATCTTGTCTCAAAGCAATCTACAATTTCCACCTTGATAGTTGAAGTCTACTCTGAAGGCCGAGTGAGTATAATTAAACAAAACCTACAACTTACCTTCCCAGTATTTCCAGTAATTCTGCTATGCCATTGTGATGTTCTGTTTCATAAATAAACCTAAATGAATGACAAGTTTTACTCAGTTGCTGCCAAAAAGAGATACAAATCTAACATGAAGCTCCCCATCTAACATTACAGGTAGCCTTGACCTCCCAGGTTTTAGTCACCCAGTAAAAAGAAAACAGAAATACACAGAGGAGAAAAAACTGTGTGGAAACATCAATCAATAGCACATCAAGCTGCGTTCAACCTTCACACTTGCTTGCTCTCTTCTCCCACTTTTAACAAAGCAGGATGCACTTGAGCTTTTTCCAGTACTCATATTAGATGCCATTTTAATAATACAAAACTGAACACAAACAAACAATGCTTTACATATTAAAATAACACAGCAGCATCTGGCATGATCAAATGCCATGACTCAACCTTCTGTAGTGCATGCAAGCACAAGGTGTTCAAACAGTTACTACTTATGGATCTTAAAAGCTTTTTGGCGTTACAGACTTCTGTGCATACAAAAGGCTCTGTAATAAACAGAGGACGTAAAACATTCCTCAATGTCCTCCTGATAGAGCACTGCAATTGACTAGGCAATCAGCTTTCCAATCTTCCCAGCTGCATGACTGTAAAATTTATTGAGAAAGTTCTATGCACAACTTCAGGCATTTTGCAAATAGCTGTAACATTTACACTTAGGAGAAATAATTCCACTAATCAGAAAACACTTTTTTATTTGAAAATTTGTCATAGACTGACATATTTACAGATGTTTTTAATCCAGAATATTTGTGATGACTGTTTTGTCTCCTTGAAGATCCTTTCCATATAATTCAGGACAATTCCAAGCAAAACTAAAAGCAGTGATACAAAAAGTGCTCGACTGACTTAAGAGGAATATAAAGCTTCAATAACTTTAAAAAAAATACATCAGAAAAAATAAGATTAATACACTATCAGGACTGGATTAATGCAATTTTGGTAGACCAAGTCCACACATTTCTTAGGTAACCACAGTAACAAACTGACAACTTGCAGGAAAAGAATAAGAAAAATAAACATTTTTATAAATTCTACACATACTTTAAGAGATTATCATGCACAATCCACTAATTCAAGACAGAACATAACACTAGTTTATTTGGATGTAAATGTTTCAACTTCTAGCTCCTAAATATTATATAACTAAGTGAGGTTTTCTTTTTAATTCTCCTCTTCCTTTCCTCCCAACTTGCAAGGGAAGGATAGTCTCTACAATGCAAATGATATAATCTCCCATCTACATTTTATATTTAAAATGTTTTAATACAAATTATTACAAACTTGATCTAGTGACCAGAACATTTTTTAGTCTTTCAAAAGCTTTGCACCAGAACTATCCATGTTGGAAAATTTTGCTTCCATTATCCCTGAAAGTACAGTGTGAGGGGTGGCAAATAAAAACACTGTTCAGAATTGCAATATAATAAATTGTGATGTTGCTGTACCATCTGGTTCAGGTATTTTACAAAATTATGCATTTTGGAATTAATTTAATTTTTAAAAAATCTATGTGTGGTGAAAAAAGTTTAAATCTTTGAAAGATACACTTTTGCTTTTCCTTAAGTTATACTGGCTCTTGATACATCCAGTCAAGAGAAGGGGTCTGCAAGATAGTGAAGGCTTCCTCATGATTTTAAAGTAGCCACTCTGTATCTCTTCTAAAGGTTTCCTTGTTACCACAGACAGGGATGATAAGCTCCCTCTACAGCTGGTACTGCTGGGTGCCATTCAGGAGCTGGCAATGACTATGTGGCAGCTTTTTGCTATTTTCTTAAAGGGGTAGTATCATGCAGTCATTTTGGGATGAAAACAGAAAAAAGGAAGGAGGATGAAGGAGTATAAAACAATTACTTCTAGAAGAGAGAAGTGTACTAAAACTATAACACTGAAAAAAAGGCAACATAATCTTGCATTTACACTTGATGTAATGGCAGGAGACACACGTTTCTAAAGACCTTTGGTAATAGAGTGGATTCATTGTTCATCTTTAGACTTTTTGCATCAGAGATAATAATAAAATTTATTCTATGGCAACTAAGAAAATACTTCACATGTCCTAAATAGTACGTCTCACTTTTGAGAAAAGAAAAAGCAGTAAATGTTTCTTTGCATGAATTCCAGATATCCCAGTCTTTCTATTTGAGCCCAACTTCTGCATTGCAAAGAACTACATTTTTTGAGGCACTACTGTAACACAAGTACTACTATCCAGTAATAAAAAAAAGCGCCTCACAGATGGAAGATACCAAACCACTTACTGAATCACATGCAAACTCAAATTTCAGCTGACAAAGTTACGCTGTGTGCACGACTAACCCAATTTAAATCTCCCAGACTGCTATTAATTATTTTTAGATGTAACAGTATTGGGTATAAACTTACTTAGAACTGGCAGTAGTTTTAGTTGTATACCTGATCACATGCACCATAATATAAAGATACGGACATACCTATAAAATATATTATTAATTTGTTTCCGGATGTAAGCTCTTAGGCCTAAGAATTTCCCATATATTCTGTGGAGAGTTGTTTTAAGAAAATCTCTTTCACGAGGATCTTCACTGTCAAAGAGCTCTAAAAGCTGCAAAGGGGAAAAGAAGAGATGCACTTTACTCAAATCTAATGCACTGTAAAATAATTTTAGAGCTTGAAGTTAAACATTATTTTTTTACCTCACCTGTAATACAAACTTCTGATCAATATATTTCTTAGCTATATTCGGTTGGAAATCCGGAGATTCTAAAAATCTTAAGAAAAATTCATAAACAAGCTGAAAAAAAAAACCAAAATAGTATTAGTCTTTTAAACAAGGAATCATTTAATACTTTATTACCAAAATTACAATCAGTTGTTCAGAACTTCACTACATTTTTATTTATATACCACACAGTAAAAGGTTTGGACTTGCTTTCCTGACAAAGTACAAGAACTTAAGGTTCTTTAAACTGCATTATAATTCTGCTGAGCTCCATCACTAGATTTTACTCAAATGACATACAGTAATCTAATATTCATCACGCCTAGAAGTACGTGTTTTGAAAAGTCTCTGTTCTCCTCTGTTTGTCACAGGACCTCTAAAAGCTAGAACAGTGCCAGAGTCAGATCAAAGCATTCATAGCCACAAACTGAAGTTCATTTAAAACCAAAGCAGTAACATCTGTACTGCAAGCAAGCCTTATCCTCCAATATACTATCCAATTTTTTTTTTTTTCAGAGATTACCAGTTTAAATTCAAGAAATATTTTAAACATTGAAGAGAAATGTAACTGACTTGAGATAAACACAACTAAACAATTTTGAGTCAATGAACAAGGACTTGAATTTAAAATTTTTTATAAGACTTCCTACTCTGTTTTAAATACCTGTAGATGAGGCCATGCAGCTTCTAAGGTTGGTTCATCTTCCTCTGGATCAAATTCTGCCCCCGTTGGATTGGAAGATGGTGGTAATGTTCGAAACATATTAACTGCAAACTGAAATTACATGTGCCTTTCAGAATTTTGAAACAAGCGAATGACTAAACAAAAATACTTTCAAGTTGGTTTTGACTGAGAACTCCTTACATGGAACTATTTTAATTAATATTTGCAAAACTACAAGCTATGAAAGTTTAAATAATAATGAAGTACATTCATTTTTCTTTAAAGACTTCTAACTTGCAGAACACTTTTCTCTCTAAAGCACGAACCTACTGTAAGGACACGTTTTATGAAGATAATGCACTGATCTCTTTACACACACACATGTTTTAAATGCTCAAGCAATTGTGTAAGAGGCTTTTACAGAAACTTTTTAATATATACACTTTACAAGGCACTGCAACAACCTGCAAAAATGGAAGTTAGAAGCAGAGATCCAGGACAATGGCTACCTTACCACTGCTCTCTGTAAAATGTTACCGGTTTCACACCGTGGGTACACACAAAAGGCAACACTTCAAAAGTAATTCCTCCCTCCCCTTCTTAGTGGTATTTGCCTTAAACCACATCCATCTACCCCAGATCAGGGAGGGCACCAAGTGGGAAGATCTGCACATCTCAATCCTCTCATCTTTCACTTATCTGAATTCTCAAACCCCTGAAAACCATTTAGCATCCTCATGGAAATGGAGCAGACTACAAAGACAAATTGCCTTTCAAGTTGTTGATAAATACACACAGAGAAACTATTTTTGTGTTTCCAAGTGCTCTCTAGACACATTCATACTGTGTATGAAAACAAAGCCGTACTCTTTACAAACCGCTTCAACACACAAGAGTTTCAAAGGACATACTAAGTACCTAATAAAAGACAAAAAACTCATTCATAGAATCCTAGAATATGCTGAGTTAGAAGAGATCCATCAGGATCATCAAGTCCAACTCCTGTCCCTGCATAGGGCACCCCAAGAATCATACCATGTGCCTGAAAGCATCATTCAAACACTTTTTGAACTCAGGCAGGCTGTCATATGGACAGAAAACCTTTCTACAAGGTCCTGTTGTAGGCAAAGAAACTTTATCAGTAAACATATGCAGCTTGAAATTAAAAAAAAATAATCAGAAATAACATTTCTATCAATTTACACAATGCATCTAACTGCAAACACAAAGTAAAACACATTTGTTGACTGAAATAAAAAATCTTACATGATTTTTGGGATGAATCCCGCATGCATTCTGAAGACTAACCTTACCTAGAATGGTACAAAGATTTAAAAGGCCTACAGCATCCTAAAGCTTTCACCTGAAAAGACAGCTAACAAAACCAGCTGGCTTCTCTATGTACACGAAAGGAACAACCAGCTAGCTAACTCAGATGGTTGCTTTCTCACACTCTGAGGAGTTAATGATTAAAACTTTACTGATTAAGTTGCAGGAAACAGGCTTCTGTGTGTGCCAGTAAGATACCCTGAAAAAGTCGTTTACCTGTATATGCAAGACAGCTACTGAAAAGAGACTAATTTCTCAATTCCACTTGTAATCCAGAATATTAGGTAGGGTAGACTCTGGTAGGAGACAAACAAATTGCCAAGCAAGTAGAAAAATGTTATCTATTTAGCCATGCAAGTGTACCCAATAGAGACTTTGTTGTTCTATTTTGTCTATTACTCATTATCAAGCCAGCACCAAGCAGTCTCAGGGTATTCTAGTATAGAAGAAAAAAAATAAAGATAAATTCAAATTAGTATATGGTCCCATACTGCCTTTGCTACTTCAAAACAATTCTCAGAGACAAACACCTCAGTCTCTCTCCAGCTTGAAGACATTGCAGAAACAATGAGAAGACTGACAAAAAAACCCATAGTGAGGTACTGTCCTAACACTTCATGTTTCAGTATATTAGGCCCCATAAAGAAATTCTCTTAAGAGTTATTCCTGCTTACAACAGTAAATTCTGCTTTCAAGTACACAGGAAATTTTATGCTTTATACAATTACTAAGATATTTTAAAGTAAATTTTGGCAGACATTTGCTCACAATGAGAATGGTGGCTATGGTGAATGGAGATGTACATCCTGCACAAAACTGTTACCAAAACAGCTGCAGCTGGCTGCATGTAGCTTCTGTGTAAGGCACACATATACCCCATTCCAAATATGTACTATAAGTGCTGGACATACACTGTTACTGATACTCTATTACTGCAACAGATTAGATGTGTCTTTTGCTAATACTTAAGCGAAAATCTAAGATTACATTTCCCAAGTCTGGCAAAGTAAGAGTCAACAGGAAAGAGAAGCTGATTTCCCAGAAAAAGGAAAATTCTGTGCAAAAGGCTACATCACCAGGAATAGCAGCAACTTTCAAAGACCCTTTTCAAGAAAGCCAATGCTCACCTCAGCAAACATGCCAGTACACAGCATCTCCAGGCCCAGATACAAAAAAATAGGTAAGTCCACTGGAACTTGCAATGTCGTATTTGAGGAAAAAAAAGAACTATTTTTCTACTCCAGTGTCTGAAAGGTTACTATGCTTTCAACAAGTATATACTACAGCCCAATTTAAGGCAAAACCCCTATAACCTACAAGTTTGAGTTTACTTAATAATGTAGCTAATCAGAATGCAAGGTCTACTCCAATATCACATGTAAAAATCTTTTATTTAGGCCACAATTTCAGTCTTTGTTACGCTCACATTTCATTGTAGACAATAATCACATGTGCCACACACACATTTGTCTTTTCTTCTCAGGTTTTATTGAGGTGGGTTTTTTGTTTGTTTGGAGGTTTTTTGGTAAGTTTTGTTGGTTTGGGGATTTTTGTCTTTTTGGTTTTGTTGTGCCTTTTTTTTTTTTTTTAATTGCAGCAAAGCTGTCCTGCTGATAATTTGAAGAAAGCTCTGAAAGATTAAGCTGTCTCAGTTTAAATATGCTACTTTACAGAGGAATGATTCCACCCATCTCTGGTGAGATTCTGGGAAGAGCAACAGAATGTCATGTTTCCCTCTTCACATTCTGACTTTTTCTTGTTAACACCACCATTCACAGTTTAAAATAATGCTGTGAATTACCTATTAACTGGCAGGGTTAAGGAGCATATGTATGTGCTGTCCTGCCATCTCACATCTGACAGATGGCAGAGCAGATAGTGGGAGGCAGTATCAAACTGCATCACCTAAATCTGCAAGAATTACATCATATTGCCATGAAGGAAAACTCATGCTTCATGGTCTGTTTTTCTTCAGAATATTCCTTCATTTCAGCAACTGAGATACAAGTCTGATACAGACCAAGACTGGTATACCAGAGTAATTACTATTTAGAATCATAGAATCACTAAGGTTGAAAAAGACCTTCCAGATCAAGTCCAACCATCAGCCCTACACCCCTGTGACCACTAAACCATCTCCTGAAGCACCACATCTACCTGTTTTTTTAACGCCTCCAGGGACAGTGACTCCACCACTTTCTTGGGCAGCCTGTTCCAATGTCTCACCATTCTTTCAGTGAAGAATTTTTCCCTACTATCCATTCTGAACTTCTTCTGGAGCAACTTGACCCCATTCCCTCTGGTCCTATCACTAGTCACTAGGGAGAAGAGGCCAACACCACCTCACTACAACCTCCTTTCATGTGGAGAGCAACGAGGTCCCCCCTCAGCCTGCTCTTCTCCAGGCTGAACAGCTCCAGCTCCCTCAGCCTCTCCTCATAAGACCTGTTCTCCAGACCCCTAATCAGCCTAGTTGCCCTTCTCTGCACCCTCTCCAGCACCTCAATGTCCTTCATATCCTGCGGTGCCCAAAACTTCACAGTGCTCGAGATGTGGCCTCACCAAGGCCAAATACAGTGGTAAGATCACCTCCCTGGTCCTGCTGGTCACACCATTCCTGATGCAGGCCAGGATGCCATTGGCCTTTTTGGCCACCAGGGCACACAGATGGCTCATGTTCAGCCAGTTGTCAATCTTTATGTTCCCCTTTTTAAAAACATGGACATCAAGTGACTAACAACCTCCAACCTCTTTTAAAAAAAATATGGTGAAAATGTACAATAATCAATGGTCTTCCAAGAAAATAAACCTAGGAAGGCTGGACCTGAAATTTAAAACTTGCTACCATTGTTAAGCGGATGGAAGAAGACTCAGCCTTTTCTAGATAACAGGCTCAGGCTCTCGCTATAAAGGAGAGGTCATGTGAAGTGTTTGGTATATTTTGTATTTTTTATTTTTGATAATATGAAATGCAAAAAGTTAAAACCTGAAACCAGAACAATTTGTTCCATGACCAGTGGAACCAAGAAAGCCCCATTTGGTCTATTTTGTGTTTTATACCTTTGACAAACAGAACACAAAACTGCCCAAATCAACATGCAGCATCTCTTGGTGAAGGCATAACCTTGAAGATCTCTTGTCTAGTAAACCACTGAAATTTAGGAAAACTGATGATAACTTAGTATCAGCGAGATATCTACCTGTCAAACAGGTGAGCTTTCTCCTAGTCTTTTGGCCAAACAGACAAGACACAAACTGCAAAGCTTAATTTCCTCTAAGGCCAAATTCCCACAGAAGTACTAAGTAAACACAGCATAACTTTAACACATGCCTTCCCCAGATCCCCCCCCCCCCCCAAGAGAATCCCACAACCCTCCCCAATTTGTTATATTTCAGTCTTTATGAAAACTGGGCTAGTGTGTCAAAATTATCTGTGCTGTTAGCACTGACAACACTTGACACCAAGGGACATAACTTACAAGGATGGGAGAACAGAAAAGGAAAAGCAAACAACTTGCATTTTTAATGCTTCAGAGAGATGTCTGCTGTAATAGCAGTTAGACACCCTGGTTTTGGTGGCCCATTTTGTGTAACACAGGAGAATATTTTCAGACAAATAAGCATCAGATACCATTACACATCCTCCCCTCTGCTGAGCAGCCTGAGTGAAGCCTGACATGAACAGTCCTGAATGTTAAGGTACAGGATCTGAAAGTCTGTGACTTCTCTATTCATGTGAATAACACCATCCCCATAGCTAAATAAAGCCACAAGTAGTAGACTTTTGTTCACAATAATATCTTATTCTAGATCAAAGACCCAAGTAAAAAAAAACAAAAACAAAAAAACCCCACACAAACAAAAAACCACACCCACAAAACTCTAAAAGAAAAAAATAATTTTAAAAAAATCAGCCTCCCATGTGTATAACTGGGCAATTCTTTTTGCATAATGCATGAAAAGTTGCAGTGAAAACTGCTTCAGTTGCTGAAAATACCCCGTTATAAAATTAAATCTGCTCCTCAACGTTATTAATTTTACAAGCAATATTAGCCCATATGCTTTACAAAAATGCTAATTCATCATCCACAATTACTATTTCAGCATCATCCCTTTAGAAATTATTCTGAGCACTACAGAAATAAGTAAGCCATATTTATTCAAGGTTTTGATCTCCTTCCTTCTCAGAACACTACAACCCTGGAGACCTCCACCTCCAGTACTACCCTAGCCTCCTCTCAGCTCTCTTCACTACCCCCCAGCTGGCTAGCCTTGGAAGTATTTGTATTGATGTTGACTTTCATAGTCCCACTTCAAACAGATACAATTCAGGTATTACCCGTCCTTTCCTGGGAAGGAAAGTGGCATTAATTTGGGTCTGTATTCTGTGCAGCTAGCAATTCTCAAAGTTCTAAAAAAACTAACACCCTACATGTCTGTGCTTCTGACAAACCTACATTTATCATTTACAAGAATAATTCAGACATGTGACTATGTGTCTTGCAGTTTTGAGAAGAGGTAAACTTCTGGTCTGAGGCTAATCAACTTTACTGTATTATACCTGAGACATAGAACTTGTTATACATGCGCTTAGGAAAAACATCTCCTTTCCTGTCACATCTTAAAAATGTAAAAGGAATTTGAGGGACATATCAGCTGGATCTTGAGGAAGAATAGGAATAAACTCTTGATTCACTCTGGAGAATACCATTAAATCAATTTTAGAAATTCATTTGAAAAGGAGACTGTTAACTTTAAAAAACTGAACTAAGACACTAGATGAATATATAGCTGAAAGACAAAATCTTATTATAAATTAGCCCAGGACACTTGAAGGAAAAAAAGAAGGATGAGGATGGAGTGGATTATGAAGAATACACAAGAAATTGATAAAGCAGATGCTCCTCTTGTCAGAAAGAACGACAATTTGAAGCAACTGAAAAGGAAAATATTGATGATGATGATGATTATTATTCACATAACTTGTGAAATTCATTGCCCTTAGTGTTTGGCTTAAATAATATGCTAAAAAATGAAAAGACTATACACACACACATATACATGCATGTATATCTATATATACTCATACATAAATGAGAAACCTCCAAATTGTGAGGATGAAACGAATGGCACAGAAAGGTCATAATTCCTATACCAATTCCACAAGCTTTCCAAATGAAAACCACCCTCAAATCCGAATCAAATTTTACTGAAAACACAATTCTTTATTAATATAATTCAATGGCAGTATCATCACACAACTTACCAATATCTCTTGGAAGAGTCTTAAAGTACACAAAGACATAAGATTTATTTTTCCTTAAAATTCACACAATCAACTTACAGCCACTACTACAACTTAGTAAAAGTACATCTACACATACATGCCTGAAAGAAAGAAGCTGATAATATTACTGCAGGAAGAATACAGTTGCTTCAAAACAGATGATCAAAAGCAAGCTGTTCCATAAAAGCAACCTGAAAATATTGCTAGGTCAATTTAACATCAAAATACTTGTCCAGGTGTACCCACTGACAGTGTCAACTGCAGTGCTGTTTAAGTCCCATGCAAGGAAACCCTGCATCCTTCAGAACCCTGCACATAAAACGCATTTTCAATTCTCCAAAAGAACTGTCAAATAGATGCTGTGTGCCCTCAGCAAAACACTTATGATTAAGACAGCAGCCAAATTCCACACCAAGATTTATTAAACTGATCAAAGTGCAAACTTTATTACCATTAGATGCATCTGAAAGTGAAGAAAGTACATATTCTCTTAAACCAAATGTATTCTGGTCATAAGTGTTTGAGGGAGGAAGATAAAGCAGGCTCATAAGGCAAAAGTTATGAAATTAAAACAGTTAAGACTTCTTATGCAAACACTAATGTCTGACATAGATATTTAAGAACCCATTGTGAACTGTATTTTACTGAAATGAAGTCTCATCAAGCTTATTCTCCTTCGTAACTGTCCCTTCACCAGTCAATTTCAAGTTTTCCAAAACAATCAGTTAGCAAATCCAGAGATAAAAGTAAGCTATCAAGACATGGGAAAAGCCATGATCACAGATCTCCTCATTAACCATTCTCAATGCTTTGTATACATGTTTGACATCTAGAGTTACACACAATACTCATATACTCAGAAGTTCTCATGAAAAAAAACTTCTGTAAAAATTTATGGCTGACTTTGAACAAGCAGTTTTCAGAATAAGCAACATCTTTCATACTATAAACCTTTAGAATCTTTGAAGAAGGTTCCAAGTCTCTGATTTGGCAGGAGGACTTCAAAATTTGACTGAGTTCACAGCTATGTTGAAGATGCACTGTTTTCTTATTCCCTCTGAAAATTCACCCCAAACTACAAAGTCTCAGGAAAAGTCATCGTGTCACACATGATCAGGAGTTTCTGGTAGGCTTAGTAGTAACTGTTTTAAAAGATGCTTTCTGTTCTCAGTACACTGCAGACAACAGCTACAGACCTCAACCCCCAACTACTACACCAGGCAACTCCTGTCTAGTCCCACAATGAGAGCTGAAAGACTCTCTTGCCATTTCACAGCTGTCTCCTCTCGAGTGGACATGGGCAAAACAGAAAGCTAAACCAGGTCTGTCTAGCTAGGATTCGGAGAGTAAGCAGGGAGAAACAACACAGATCTGAACATCTGCTTGTTCCAGAAGAACCCTTACCTGCCATTCTGTGTACTAAATAAGGTCTGACTCATTCTCACCTCTGAATACAGAATAAAATTGATCACTGGTACTGAATAGATTTAAATAAGATTAAATGTCAAACTTGCTCAGGTGGCTGTAATTCTAATCTTCTCAATTTTTTTCAAATGCTCAGTTTTACAATCTACATGTTTTTTTTAACAGCTAAATTATTTAACTTTCCTCCTTATTTTTATAACTACCCATTCAAAAAAAATTTGTGGGGAAAAAAGGCCACGCCCCCACCATTATTTTTAAAGACAAGATTCTATTTTTACCAATTTACACCATAACTGACTTCTGCTTCATATATATTGAGTTTCTGTCTCACAAAGAAGAGGAATCAACACTAGCAATGGGACTTTAAAGCACTGTTACAATACCATTTGGCAGATGTGTAAACAGAGTTGAAGTTTTTGAAGATTTCAGTAAGTTTTCTTAAGATAAATCAATACAGATGAAGAAGCAACAGTGAATCAAAAAATTCAAAATAGTTTTCATTATTAAATCACTTACCATATGTACTACTTCAGGGTAAATAGGTTCTGTTATCACATTGCGATTGTGTGTGATGTATTCTACCATTTCACTTAAAGCTGCTCGTTTTACTTCCTTCCACTTTAGGTCACTTAGTGGATCAGAAACAAAGTCAAAAAGTACACAACATTGTCGTAACTTCTGGATAAAAAGCTTTTCTTGATCAGCAGGAGGAACATCTGAAAAGTGAAAATAATTAGTTGTGAGTTATATTGTAGTAGCCTTTATTTTTCTCCCCGTTTGTATGTCCTAAAACACAAGCACGTGTTTATAAACACGTTTTTAAATGTTCATATGTTGACAAATTAAAATACCTCCTATGGTTAACATTTCAAAAGTTAGAGAACAGAAGTTATGCTTTTAAAATTCTACAGAGCTTTAGCCTTGATGCCACAAAATTCTCACTGTTCGCTTAAGTAATCTCATGAGCAGTTAAGATGACTGATGCATGTGAAATTACAGTATACGCAGCAAAAGATCCTTATACACAGAAAAATCTTTCAGGATCAGGACCTTAACTTTCAATACTTAGAAAATACTAAAGTAACTGGCCAGAGGTAAAGAAAGCAGTTCCGTATTTTGACGGCAGCAAAAGATTCATGCACAATTAAAATGGCAACGTAACTACAGCAGTAAGCTTAAGACAAGAAATGCAAACATACCACACAAAGTCTGCATAAATTAACACCATAACTCATTTTCTGTTTCTCCATAATGAGTTTTTTATTTTTAGGTATTAACTGCTAAGACATTAGTGGCACGTTAAAAAAAAGAGTAAGACTAGATTGCCTTGTAAACATTTCTGCCGTTTACTCCCACTTATTCCAGCTGATGGCTCATCCTTTTCCTTAGAGTATCATAAAATGCCAAAATTTCCTTAAACACAATCAGCACGAAGTACCACCAAACAATGGATTTCAAGTGGCACTACTGAATACACACACAAAACCTAAGACATGCACATGCAATAAATTGCACTTATAACAGATAACAACAGTCCAGTTGATAAGTTAAATATAATGAGCTGCCCTCCATTAAGTGCCTGACAAACTGCTCCTTAAGATAACGAAAGCTGGAGTAGTTCCTTCTTTCTCCAAGAGAAGTTGCTTTCAAAAGCACTTTTGTCACATTAAACCTGGAGGATGTACTGGTTTAAAGCAGCTGGCTTTTTTTTTTTTTTTTTTTTTTTAAGTTTTGTACCTTGAATTGCTCTGAAGATTGATTCCAGAAAAAAACAACACTGTAAAGTAATAGCCTTGAACAAGGTACAGAACAAAATGTAGCACACATGAAAGGAACTACAACCAGTTACAGACTTGTGTGTCACCAAGAGACCTCGGAGAGTAAAGACTTAAAGAACTAGAAAGAAGGTGCTTTATTACAAGTTTTCCTAAATAGAACAACTTTTCAGCAAATAAACAATAATTCCTGTCCAGTGTTGTGAACAAGCTGAGAGTACTTCAAGCCACACACACATTTTGTAACTGAATACAAATACTTTCGTCTGTTTGGATTAATAATTATAGCAAATAATAATTTCTCCTGGAAAAAGAGAGTATTTAGAGTAGTTTACATACTGAAAGCCAGCCAAATCTATGACCTCAAAATCTCAGAGTAAAAAGTCTCAGATCTACAAAGTGTTTGGGAGTTGTCACCTTTTCCCAATTAACTGTAAAATGGAAAGTCGTTCAACCTGAAGCATAACAACACATTTTTACTTAGGGATACTGTGCTATGAATGTGTAACTCCATGAAATCCAAAGCCTAAACAGAGGTTATAATCATACAAATAATGGACATACATTTACAGTGATTTTATAACACACTAATCTCAAAGGAAAGGAAGGATTAAAGCCATAATTACTAATAAACTCAGAATTTAAAGACTGGCAACTGAGACAAGAAACACCCTCACAAGGCAAGCCACCTCCCTCCTAATTTATTTTGATGTGGTTTAACTATTGTAAGCACCTCAGTCATCCTTGTTACTCTAGCAGAGAGAGGTATTCTTTAGAAATAACAGACTTTCAGTTTGTGTAAGGAACTGTGTTTTGTTTGTTTGGATTTTCCCACCCTTTCAGAGAGTTCATCAACAGATTTCAAGTGTCCAGACCTCAAATCTCTTGTTGTACTTGTCTGGAGTACTTGCCATCAAATCAAGATAATCCCTGCTTTTAAGGTTTGAAAATATGATTTCAGTACAAGAGAAAATAGAAGGTGGGTAAGAAGCTGAATTGAGCCAGACCAATTTTTGTGCAGAGAATGTACGCACATCTGCAGAGCAACTCTGAAATGCCCTGAAAAGTCACTGATATTCATCCAAATGCCCACAACTATCTGGCTACATTCTTTCAGTTAAGTGCATGGTGACTCCTACATCCCTTTCCACTTTGATTAAGCAATAATCCCAACATCCAATTGCTGAAGTTAACTGACATATGTCAAGAGACTGCCATTAGGTAAAAGTTTCCATAACTGTGCAATTGTGGTGCTCTCTTCCCAACGACCATGGAAAGGTCACAGTTATTCAGCCGAGACTCCTTACAATTATTCTAAAACTAACATTTGGCACTATCTACTTAGCAATGTCTAAAAAGCAAAACAAAATAAAAAAACATCTCCAACACCAAAACAAACAAAAAAACCTAAAAAGCAAATAAAAGCCCGGGACACCCCTGTCCCATTTGCTAGTCACTATTGATGTCAATTTTCACAGAATTTCTTTCTCAACAGTAGCACTACTGTAATCTTAAGACTCTTTATTCAATACAAACACCTTGATCAGTAATCACACTTTAAATGAGTACTGTTTCTGGTCTTACACTGGAGCAGGAGCATAGTTTTTCAGAATCACAAAGAATTTCTGTTTTATGTTTGGATTTGATGTCCAGCAATTCCTGACACTGGGTTGCACAAAGAGTGTAACGGCATATTTTATGCCTAAATCTGCATTGTTTATCCAACTGCCCTTTTTTTGTGAAATTGAAAAATACACTAGATAAGTCTCAAAGTAGTTACTATTGGTAGCAAGACAAGCCTCTGGGCCTGAGGCATCATCTTTTTGTTTTCTTTAGGTTTTTCAGAACTTCCATCCTTTCAATCCCAGGATAACTGTTAGATCAACTTAGAAAAGCAACCCAGAGAGGCAAGCTCTATCCCTTGTATTTTAACAGTACCGACACAAAAATAACTATTCATTTTAAAATTTTCAACATCATCTTAGACTGTGACCTCGCCACATGATCTTACTGATAAGTATGAAGTATGTTTCTTGCCACTGTGTAATTGATACCAGTCGTGTTTTAATTATCAGACTAACTATACTAGTATCTCACTCTCTGAAAAGCAGCACTTTCAGTCCACATTTCAGTTTGAAACAGCCAGGGAAAGACCAGATACTCAGCTACCAACTGCCTTAGCAGAACACAAGATGATTGGCTGCAAAACCTAAAATTTAAACAGTCAACTTTGTAGAAAACCTGATTCCTTTAAAGCTTCAGGTATGTCTTCAGCCATTCTTACTGCTAGTTAAAGGTAAATGAGCTCATTGTATATCAATTGTTCACACCACTAAGTGTCCTCCCTCCAACCCCGCTTGCTTCTCAGCCAGAATGTGGCATCTTTCTGCACCCAGGAAAGACTATACCAACCTGAGAAACCACCTTTTTTTTTTTTTTTTTAAGTACAGCATAGCTAAAGAGCTAAAATACAGTTATGTTCTAACAAATTCAGATTTTTCTGTCTTCATATTAAACAAATTTTGCCTGATTTAAGAAAACTAGAACAAGGAAAAGTAAAAACAAAAAATTGAAGTTCAGTGTTTTCCAATTTATGTGCCTGAACATACGTTCAGTATTACATAATACATTAATATTTTTGCATTGTAGGACTGTAGATCTTTTCTCTGGTTAACATTTATTTTATGTTCCTTCAAATACAAAAATTACATTTGTAGTTTTTCATTGCAATTGTGGCATCACAGGCCAGGCAGGGTAAGTAGGTGACCCAGAGAAGTCACACAGAACAGCTGCTTTCTAGTACAGACTGGAAATGAAATAAAGCTTGAAGTTTTAAGTTTTTCAGCCATGTCTTGACAGGAGGAACAGTTGATACAATTTCTACCACAAAACACAATTTGTGGTCAGTAAAACTCACTATGTTACATCATTTTGAAAGCAGAAAACAAGAGACATGGTCAATAGTTTGCAAAAACACATACAGGAGATAAAATGCATCACAACTGTCTGAGCACTTTCTTGTTCATATATAAAGACTCAGCAGAGGTACCAGTTTTGCTTGGTTGACAGCTCCCCATTTCATTAATAGAAAAAACAGGGTTTTTTTTTCTGTAAACTGTCAGACCCATTACTACCAGACTATGTGCACACACACCAGTAAAAGAAATTCCTTTCATTTTAAATGGGCAGCTAGACCTTCACATACAGAAACACAGAGGTTTAAGTTAAAGAATACACAGACCACCATATAGAAGAGAAAGATTATGTGCAGAACAAGGTCATAGCAAAGAAACCCTACAAATCGTGTGCTAAAAGTAACTGCTTCCTTAAGACACTGCTGTAGGGTAGAAGTCTGAGAAGGGAATGTGACTTCTGCTTACAAGTAGATGATCTCTCTTATGAAGTGTGTCTGCAAACCTACAGACAGACTAGGGTTTTTAACGATAAGGAAAAACAACATTTAACTGTGAACTAGGGTGCTACCCAGAACTTAGAGCATATTGAGAACATAGGCCCTTTCTGCTGGTCAAAAGCAAGTAGCAGCATATTTAAAATCATTATGTCCACTAGAAAAGCAAGCACATCAAAGCTTCAGTGAAACTTTGTAATTTGCACCATGTAGTTGTACTTCAACATGAGGAAATCTGTATCTTGCAATGTGTTTTCTTAGATGTTTCAGTTGATAGTGCCTTGGCAGCTTTTTTTCAAAGCATAATAAGCAGAATTCAGTATCTTGAGTAATAGAAATGGAAATCACTAAACATGAAGGCAGAGGGACTACAAAGCACTGGAAAAAGGACATGATCTGTTGAAACATGGATTTACCAGAATCAGCACTTGTTCCAGAACTAACAATCAAGTCCTTAAAAAGAACCTAAAACAATCACAGAAAATTAGAAAGGAGATTACAAAAGACTGTCTTACATTAGAAAAAATTCCATTCCCTCTTTTGAAATGGTTGAATTATAATCCTAATCCCAAGCAAGGAGTACTTTCCTGGGTTACATACATTTTTTTTATTGCATTTCTGTTATTTGACAGACTCATTACAGTTTTGTAATGGATACTTTGGGATTACATTCTCCCAGTTACCAGTGTTCTATCCCAATACCCAATACTGGAAATAATGGGGTGGTGCTGGGAGAAAATCTTCAAGCTCACAAACGGAAAAATTTAATTAAAGCTATTACCTCTAGCAGCACTTAAAAATAAACTTGAGCAATTCAAGAAAGTACTATAATTACATACAACATGCAACATATTTTATACTATAGCTAGCAACCCCAGGAGTTTGGCTGCAGATAATTCAAAGCAGGCAAGATATTGTTGTATGCATACACTGGACTAGAAAATACATAAAACATTCTGCTGTTTATATTGTTTCTTTTGGAACATTATTGATACTGTAGAACCCATTTATTTTGGCAAAGAAATGCCTAAAAGAAGAAAGATGACCACAGAAAACAAAGCCATTAAGAACACTCATGGAAAAACAAAAGTTCTTGTATTAGTCTTGAGTGAGTATGATATTTAAACATTTTAAGTGGCAGAGGAGAGGGACAAACTTCCGCTCTTCATCTCACTAACAAAGATAAAGGGATACACATGTAAGTGATGTGAAGCCCACAAAAGAATGCAGGCTTACTACAAAAGAACTCAGCTGTAAGTTTAAGGTCCCTCTCTAATTACCATCTATTATACCTGTAAACACTCCTACAGGTAGTTCTCAAAAGATTTTTTTTAACTTCACACATTTCCTGTCAGACATAGAACACTGAGGATTAGATGGACTTTCAGCCTGATCTACAAGAACAAAGCCCACAAATTCCAAACAACAAACAACTCCTGATCAATAATTAAAAATATTTTACTGGTACTTCGAGCTTCCACAAGGATTGGAAGAAAAGAACACTATTCCAAGCAGCTATTACCATAGTGAAGTTGTTTTGTACAAGACCATTTATACAGCGAGCTGAGAACGGTAGGTGGATGCACAAGTGAAATCTCAAGCAGGACTGGTAGAGTGGACTTAAAACTTCCAAATCACGACCCTTGTCTGAATCAGATGCCTTTATGCAGCACAACACTCGATAGCAGTCGAGGCATTCGGGAGGTGGTGGAAATGAGGACCAGATGAAATTACTGGCTATGTTCACTCCTTTGCTTTCAAGGAACTGAGCTGCTGCCAGAAATACCTTTTGGCTGTTCTTCAGATAACAGAAATTTGTAATTGGGGATTATGGATTGGAAATTTTCATTTCTCTGAAGGAACTGCACTGTTCCAAACTGCTGTTTCACATTCAGTAAAGACCTGAGAAAGACTGGCACCCAGAATATGAGAACTACTTCCCTATATACTGACAGAAAGTAAGGTTTAAAACAATGCTCAAAATCATACATATGTGGCACATTTTGTACTCAAAATTGAAAAGGAAGCTGCACTGTACTTTGTGTCAAGTAGTTCAAATTTGTGGACATTCAGGTACTCCAGTTGTTTTATTTAAAGAAGCTTTTTTTCCAGCAAACAAGTCCCAGTGAGCAATGAACATTCAAATTCTGTATTTTCAATAAAGCACTAACACTTTTATGCTGATCTGCAGACTGAATCTAACCATAACCCCACTTAAGATAAAAGCTCTTTTACCTGTGACAGCTTTTGTACAAAAACAGTTTTAATCATGATACAGAAGCAGGGAGGGAGCAAGATAATGGAATTCATTAAGTGAAAGTACACAACATTTAAAAGTTTTGCTTTATACATTAAAAAAAATCTCTTGGCTAAATGTTCATTCAAATGAGCAGCTTTTCATTGGATTATGAGTCTTTTAAAGCAGTATTTTCTTCCCTTTGATGGAAAACACATTAAGGGCTTTAGAATCAAATGAGCCATTATCAGACTAATTCAATGGTAATAAAAACAAAACAAAAAAGACCTCAAAACCAACCAACCAAAAAAACCACAGCCAATCCCGCCGCTTAAGAGAGCCTGAAAGGAATGAGAAGCCCGTGTTTGTCAGTCCTGAAGAGAAGCTCCAAATAGGTGATTCACACACTAATCCCCTCTGAAAGCTGCAGTCGTTGGAGAATGCAGTGCTGAGGGCTACTGCTGGTGGCAGCTCTCTCCTAACTACAAGATTACATTGTGGTTTTGTGGAGAAAGTAATGGCATTTAACTGTCAAACATTTAATATGGGAGATTTTAAGGACTGATAATGAAGTTTTAAAAAAAAAGCCTGTTGTATTTGGCATAATTTTAACAAACTAAACAACCTGAGGCACTGAAATTACTTCCAATAACACCTTTTCCAGCTGTACATCAGGAGTCTAATGATGATCAGCGATCAACATCATGAGTTGATCAACAGGAAATAATCCAGGCACCTAATTATCTAATTATTTTTCAGAAGTGGACCAAGACCACCCGACACCTGAGCTCCTGCTTTATAAGGAATTTTATCAAAGTCAACTTTCTTTGAATAAATATTAATTTTTTAAAATCCTTGGTAATATATTTGAAATAATATTTAAGAGAAATAAGGATTTTTAGACTATATTAAAATGTTTAACAATAGAAAAGTGAAAAGTGCTAACTGAATAAATACTTTAAAGGCAATGTACCATAAAGTCGAAAACAGGAATGCTTATACAGGAAATGACAAGTGAAACAAGCTGAAATGGGCTTGAGCTAATGAAATAAAATTTCCACCTGAAAATAAGGGAGAAAAATGACAGGGAGGATAATGAAATAGACAAAGGAAAAAAATCGTCCTACCAAGGGAAGGGAGAAACCAAACAAAGCAGCCTTTTGGCACACATACAGTTAATATGACGGCAAACCCAATTTTAAACACAAAGAAAGCCTCTTGCTAGAAAGCTGACAGAAAAATCTTGAATTTCCTAGCCCTTACAGTGTACCTGAATCCATTACCATAGCAGAAAACCAAACTTGTTGTGCAACATTTTAAATTGCATTTGAAAACTTTAGAATTGGTTTTAAATATGTGTAACAACATCTCTGAAAAAAAGGAAGCACTGCTGTGGTGAGATCAAACTTCAGTTAATTACAGAAAAAAATTCAAGTGCATGGTGACATTCAGAAGATTTATATTCAGTAAATTGAAGAAACTCATGAATGGCTGAATACATATTGCCACTTTGCACACTTGGTTGAAATAAGTATCTGCTAATCAAGCCTAACCATCTGCCATTAGCAGAAGTGCTGTTTCCTGAAACACACCCAAATTCCACACACCAACCCGTAATTCTAGTCAGATACTACTCATGAGTCTGAATAACTTGCCAATCAATGTTACCTGTCATGCATTTACGATAAATATAATTAAAAGAAAAATCATCCGCCAAAATGTAAAATAACTTGGTTACTCCCCAGAGTGTACCAGCCCTCTCCTCACTCCCTGTACACATGCTGAACACTCCAGGGATTACAGCTTGCTTTCTGTTAGATGCTTATGAATGATGAAGTAGGTGAATTTAACAATGTTGGCTTTGAAAGACAAGACATACTAGTTGATAAAGCATGAAGAAAAGCCCTCGATGGTTTTCTACAAACTCAATTATTTCACACCCTAATGGAACCTAAGCCAAATGCAAGAACTCCAGTTAAGTTATAAGCACAACTGGATGCATGTCCCAGTTTGTCTGAACATTTATTTTTAAATTAAAAGCTTACATAAAAACATGCCTTGATGGCAACACTAAACCAGGTTTCTGTGTTCTCCATTCTCTTCAAAACTAGAAGTAGGATGGGGAATATAGCAAGTCTTTTTGAGAAGTCTATTCATAGGGAGGGTTTTAACAATGCAGGTAACTCCTGAGATGCAAACCGAGGTCCTGAATAGCTAACTAACAACTAAAATCAGCCCAAATTGCCACAGAGCATTAAGAATTCCAGTAGTCATTACAAGATAAGCAAGTTTCACCAAATACCAACAGGATTTTTTGGTGGTTTTCTTGAGATCAATTTCTTAATCAATTTTAATAGTAAGTCCCACCCCCTGTGTATGGTTTGTTTGGAGGGTCTTGGAGGGGTGGGGAGGAGTGAAAGATGTGTTATTTCTTTATTATTCCATGAAAAACTCTGCTTTCCAATGTTGTGCATAGTTTACCTCGTTTTCTGGTATAAACAACACTTAGTCCCACATGCCTGTGAAATTTAGGCACCTCATGTGACATGACATAGACAAATAGAAATGGTGAATTAGGATAGCAACAATGTTTTGGGGAGGAAGAAAAAAGAAATTTATTTTAGAGCTAGGTCAGTAACTTGCTTAGCAGCCAAATATCATGTCAAATCCTAACAACAATTACTCCAAATGCTAACAGCAATTACCAGCAGTTCCCTGATAGGAAATAAAAACAACATCTCAGCAAAGAAAGTTCTAACTGAAATACAGTAGAAAGCCAACTATGCCCATTTCAAAACGTACTAAAACATGTGCTTTCAACATAATAATATTTTAAGATGATGAAAGATATAACATACCTGCACATTGTCAGGAATTAAGTGCTTAAGAATTTTTCATTTAACTAAAAAATAAAAATTCCTGTACAATCCAACATTATTTTCCTCATATCTGTCTGAAAACATGCACACTGCCTGCAAACAGATGTATTCAGTCTCTGCTTAATCTATTCTTTGGTCTCACAAAGGCATTCTAGTAAGAACAGAAACTGTACCAATTACCAACAGTGTCCCTGCTTAGCTGCCAGAAAAGCTGACATTTTGCTGGTAATTTGCATCAAACTCCCACCCCTCTCACACAGCTGAAAGAGCGGAGAATTTATGTAATACATGTAAATTGGAGCCTTCAATAAATTTGTAAATTGATAGGGCACAAATACAGTTTTATTAGCTATGAATCCAAGACTGACCCACTACTGCATGTCTGGAACCTCTGGACATAGAATCATAGAATGGTTAAGGTTGGAAGGGACCTTAAAAGATCATCAGCTTCCAACCTCCCTGCTATGAGCCTGGTCACACTAGACCAGGCTGCACAACGCCCCATCCAGCCTGGCCTTAAACACCTCCAGGGAGGGGGCTTCTACAACCTCCCTGGGCGACCTATTCCAGCACCCTACTACCCTCATGGTGAATAATTTCTTCCTGATGTCCAACCTAAATCTCCCCTCTTTCAGTTTCAAATCATTACCCCTTTGTGCACGTTTCCCAAAATACTGTTTTATTTACAATTTTCTAATTAAACAGAAGATTTAGATATAAAAGGAAAGCAATTTATTTTAATACATTAATGAGCTTTAAGATTCTTTATCCCTTACTCTGCATTAATAAATACTGAGTTTCCAGCAAGAGTAAGAAAAATTACACAGTGAATTATATGCTTAAAATTTTACTTCAGAGAGGATGTGTTTTCTGATTCGAAGGCAAGTGGGATCCTAATTTCCTACTGGGACAAGAACACCACAGTTTTTCTACTTCTAGAATTGGTTAGAAGAAAGATTCCAGTGTTAAGTTTAGTTACAGTTGATTTGGAAAATATTTTTTAAGAATATTATACCCAAAGGATAGACAACACACTTTTTCCTTAATTTTTTTATGCAATTTCAAGCTTTGATCAATTTTGTTCTAATTTTCATAGAATCACGGAATTCTTTAGGTTGGAAAAGACCTTTCAGATCATCAAGTCAAACATTTAACCTAGCACTGTCAAGTCCATCAATAAACCATGTCCCTAAGAACCACATCTACACGGCTTTTAAATACCTTAAGAGATGGTGATTCAACCACTTCCCTGCACAGCCTGCTCCAATGCTTGGCAACTCCTTCAGTAAAGAAATTTTTCCTAATATCCTAACTAAATTTTGCCTGGCACCACTTGAGGCCAATTCCTCTTGTCCTGTCACTTGTTACTCAAAGGGACTGACACCCACCTCACTAAAGCCTCCTTTCAGCTGTAAAGAGGATAAGGTCTCCTCTCAGAGAACCAGACAGAACAAACCCAGTTCCCTCAGCTGCTCCTCATACTTGTGCTCCAGACCCTTCACCAGCTTTCCTGCCCTTCTCTGGACATGCTCCAGCACATCAATGTCCTTCTTGTAATGGGGGGCCCAAAATTGAATGCAGGATTTGAGGTGCATTCTCACACATGTGAAGTACAGGGGGGCAATCACTGCCCTACTCCCGCTGGCCACACTATTCCTGATACAAGCCAGGAATATGATTCTGCGGGCTCAGGGAAGAAACACAACTGGTAACTTAAATCAAAAAATGCAAATTAAAAACTCACAAAAAATGAAAATGTTTCAACTGCTACAAACAAATCGAAAAGTTCCAAATTAATAATTTTACTTCATTTTTACATCTTTTACATTCTATACATAATTTTTACTTTGTATAACTTAAATATTTACTTCATAAAATCCCAATCCTTATCAGTAACAAGACCAAGTATGAAAATTTACATTAAATTGTTGCTTTCACTACTGACAACAATCCAGAGTCAGACCCCACCCCTAATTTTAACTGCATTTGACAAAGAAAACTGAAATGGCAAATTATAGCAGAAATGGTGTTGCATGATTTGTATATGCATTAAGTGGAATTAACTGAGTTGCAGATGTGGCTTTATAATACCATACTCTCAGAGCATCCTTTACCTCAGTTCTGTCACTTGAGACACAAGCACATGGGCAAGTACTGACCCTGTTAGGCTGTACTTTCACTGGTATAAGGTGTTTATCTTGGGCATAAAGGTTAGAACGTAAAAGCCACTGCCACTAGAGGAACACCTTGTCTGCATAAGATGTATATATTCCTTTACCTATTAAACGCAAGTGGCTCACTTCATCTGCATGGTCTACAATGCAGTTTCAGAAGCCAACAGCATTTCATAGCACATGGAGACAATTGGCTGCCTCTACAGAAGTTCAAATTAATTATTAAAGGCTTTGAAGAGAAATGGGCATAAAATTTTGTCTTAGAAACAGGTAACACTGAATTTTAATCTTAAAATCTATTTTGTTGCAACAATCATGAACCATAAGATTTTTCATGTATGAAAAAAAATAGAGGAAAACATGCATTTATGCTGATTTAATTCTGCTTCCTTGAAAGGGCATGCAAATTACACCATGAGTCAGTAAATGTAACTTAAAAATTCCAGCTGACTACCTTCCTGTAATTTCACGGAATTCTCAGCTCAACAGAAAGTCCCCTCCAGAGACATTTTACAGTCATATCCTTAGAGATTTTAAGCACAGCGTGAACACTGAACAGCCTCATTGCTTCCAGCAGCAGGACTTACACTCTTCACATGAGCAAAGGTTCTATACAAAGGTTAAAATAACCTGAAGAGGAGTTAACAGAGGACACTGAGTAAAAGCAGTAATGAGGTAAAATGATTACTCTGATACAAAGTGATGCACAGTAAGTGAAGAGTTAATATGCATGTCACCATGTTAAATTGCAGCAGGAGTGATAACTAAGCAACTCCTCTAAAACTGCTCTTGGTCAAGCATTGAAAACACTCCCCATGAGCTGCTTCAGTATATACCATTACCATATACCACTACTCTGGCTGTGTACTGTAGGTATGTCTGGCTGTCCTTTGGAAAAAATCTATCAAAACCATACAAAACACAGTAATAGTCACTGGTACCAGTATCAATCCTTTGACAATACAAACAATTGTCTAATGCAAGTTGATTAAACCTTCCAGTAAACATTTCACAGTCCTGTAGATGGGACAGCTCTAGGTTCACCAAGAATAGAACCACTATTTGTTCTTGAGGAAGATGGTCTTGTTCCTCCTTTTTGAAGCAACATTTTTAGAAATGATCAGTGGATGGGTTTCAAAGCTAATGAGTCACAGTACAACTGGTTAAGCAATGTTAAAGAGCAGCAGTGGCTGGGAACTTGCTATGAGGATATGAGAGACTTTTTGCAAGATGGATGACTATCAACTCAAGGAGTCAAGTTGAGAATCAGTGGAGACCGGGTGGCTTAGTGGGAAGGCACAGGTAGCAGTCCAAACACGCAGCTGCTTCTCAACCCTTCAGATTGTCAAATTATAATTGGTTCATATGGGAGAAAAGGGAAGAACAAGCATTTTTATCTCCTTTACATCTCATCTGAGGTTTATCTATTTGATCCAAAACCAACAACTATTACCCACAAGCAGAACAGAAGATGTGTGCTGGCCATAGGAAAACCCATTTATTGGATTATAAGGGATGAAAAAAAGTTTTGAAGGTCTCTTGTACAGGAATACTTCCACAAGAGTAAAAACAAACCTGCAATTTTACAAGTAGCTGTAATTTTTAAATTTAAATTCACTGAAAGAGAATTAGCACAATTCAGCACTGTGATAGAAGAATGTCTAAAGAAAATAATTATGATGTCAACTCAAAGTATCTTTTGTCCTAGGAAGATTTTACTCACGTCTCACAACAGAGTCACTGTGCCTTAAACGTTTACTAAATTTCAATGTGTTGAAGGATTAAAGGAAATTAATTCAAATAAACATACACGCTCAGACCAGTTGCATTTATCATCCTTAAAAATACCTGCTTCTGCAGAAAATTCAAGATGTGTATGAAGGTGAAGATTACCATTACACAGGAAGTACAGAAGGAATAAACCAGATTAATTTTCCACTGCAGTATACACTAATAGCAAAAAAGTAGCACGAAAGGTGACTTTCTGATATATTTTTTTTAGGTTTGCTTTCATAATCAGCATAGTTTCAGACTATAATAAAACATTATTCCCCAAAATACAAACTGAGTACATGTAAAGGAAATTATGTTTGACATTTATCAAGTTCTAAGAAAGTATTAGAAAATTGGTAAATGACAATAATTCCCGGATTTTTAGACTTTTAACATAATGTTTTCATAATGCAGGAAGACTACCAGAAACATGTTGTAAGGATCTGTGGTAGAAATGACACTGCTCAGCATTTTCATAAACACCACAGAAGATACGAACAGCGAGGTCATGCAGCTTGTTAATGCAGTATTCATTGCCAGTTTAAAGATAGTTAAAATGAGCTACAGAAATATCTCACAATACAGAGCAAATGAATTTAATCTATTAGATCTTCCCAAAAGCTTATAAACGTAAATAAATGTGGGTGAAATAGCTGTGTACATTTATGAGTTTACCTTATTAAAAATATACTTTGAAGAGTTGTAGATGTTCTGTAAAAAAGTACATACCTCCTACTTTTTTTTTTACTACTGCTGAGTTACTAACAGAATATTAAGAAATTAATAAAACATCCTATTAGTGTGCCACTATTTTTAACACAGTATGCAGCTCCAGTCATTCATTTTTAACAGCTTGTAAAAATATGGTAAGAATCACTTAAAACACTGTAACACCAAAAACTGAGAATTAACACAGAGGTAAAAGTATTACTAATAGGCATGCTGGCACCAAATATATTTAAAAGTCTGTGTTAGCAACCACGGGGCTGGAGGGGGAAGTTTACAGTAAGAATATTGCTCTTTGACTTAAAAAAAAGTACATTAAAATTGATACTGTAATATTTGTAAGCGACTGTTAGGCCAGTCATTTTTTGGTCCCACATGCAAAAAAAGAATGATAGAATCCTATAATAATTTCTACCAGAACAAATTGTGTCATTTCTGCTAGCCTGATCCCTAACTCAAAGGAGGACGATTAGGTAAACCCAGCTGCTCATGGCATTGTCAAGTCAAGTTTGAAGTATCTCCAAACACAGAGACTTCACAGCTCCTTTTGAAATCGTTTCAGTGTTTAACCACGGTTATGGTGAAAATTTTTTTTCCTTGTATACAACTGCAATCTCTTGTTACAACCCTTACTTCTCAATCACTGTGGACCTCTGAAAAGCGCCCTCTAAACCTTCCTATCAGTTAGTTTAAAATAAGATCTTTTCTCAGCCTTCCCTTAAGCCTAACAAATACAGTTCCTTCAGCCTCCTTTTGTACACCACGAGATTAATGGCTACTGTTCTGCATGCTAATTTTGATCTGTATTACTTCTGAAGTGTGAGCTTAGACCTCTTACCACTGAACCATAAAATAGATTGATTTTTTTTTTTTAAACTGCAAAGCAACAGTCTTCATGATTTTTAGCAAGCATGGTAAGACTGAAGTATCTTCAGCTCAATTATTTTTCAAGAAAAAGCAACACGTGTTGGGTTCTTTCTAAAATGAAAGTGTCAAGCTTTTCTCCGTTAAGAAATAAACCGCATACATCATGCTTAAGTGCAACATGTAGCTTACTTAAAAACTGCTTCTTATGTTTACACATTGTCAAAAGGGTCTTGACCTTTCATAGCCAAGTATGAAAATATAAAGGAAGTGGAAATGAACCTTTCAATAGCTAGATAGCACTTGCTTTAAGAACCTGACAGTAGCTCATGGTGATCAGGTAACCATTCAGCTGTAGATCAAAGGTGGCCCAAGCTCAGGGAAAACACCAAGGATGAGTGCTTGATGCTAGGTTAGTACCTAACCCAACAAAACAGTGATCTTCCCCCACACTTTGAAAAATATGCAAATGAAAAATATGCAAATGTCAATTTAAATACTCAGATATTTACATCAGAAAAACATTACCATTGACATCTTTAACCCTGAAGGAAAGCACTATGTGAAGATGGAATTTGATCTACCCTCCACGATCCCTTACTCAAGATTGATACATACAAGGAGCACACAGAAAGAATGGACAAAGTAACATTACTTATTTTCTTTGAAAAAGTCAAAGCATCTTTCAAAAAATCTAAAGCAATTTAAATAACAATGAAGTTGAATGTAAAAAACACCCTTGCTGCTCTGGAAAGCCGAGTATAAGGGTGGGCAGCAAGATATCTGAAACAGGTTACAGCCTACGGAAGCATCAGTTTGAGTTAACAGAGCATCAGGGTGTTCTCACTCTCCTTCCCACACAACTTTCAGTAGGTCTTGCAAAACATCTTGAAAATTATTTTTGAAAAGCACGAGCTGACATTACCAGTCCCAGTCTGTCATCAACTAAACCACTAAAGTAACTTCTATATTCTGCTAATTCTGCCATTGCAGATGAGATCAGTTTTACCTGTATTTTGTTTAAATATCTGGGTCTTGAGTTTGTAACAACACCGGCATTTGGGCTACTTCTACATTGATACACTGATAAAACAGATTGCTCTTAACAACACCGAACTGTATTCCTAAACAAAAAGGTGTGCCTTCCCCAATAAATAAACATGTATAGTCTGCCTACAACAGAATGAATTCTGTTTATTTTCTACCTGCAAATGCAATCTGTATTACAGCTACAGTTTTCAGCAAGACAACTCACAACAGTGAATATGAACTGGTAACTCTGAAGTCTAGTGACAAATGTTTACCATTTTCTAATCCATGCTGCTTTTACAGCTGCTTTCTTTGCTTAAAGTGCTGAGATGAAAATCAAAAGGTCCAGATTCCTTCCTCCAGGCCTCATCTCATTTATGTGGATCCTCCTGTCAGGGCACTGAATGCACTTTCATCACCCAAGGGGTTTAGCTGCCAGCAGGGCTCCATAAGGAGAAAGATGCATCTTGAAAACACCATTCAGTGCTCTGCTTCCCTCCTTGCTGTAAAAATACTAACTTTATAATGCCTAATAACCCTCTTCTCTGTGCTTAGTGTTATCTTCATAGTTAGTGACCTGCTTATGCCCAGAGATCCTAAAGGAGATTCTCATGCAGATATTCCATGACCAGTTGCTTTGGCTACACCATTTGTTTCACAGTCAGCTACCAGCTCAAGTCTCTACCCAGGACCACAAAGCACAGTAGTTATTCCATGGTCATAATGGCTGCTCAAACTGAAATTGGAATTTTCTTTGAAGCTATGGATTTTTCCAATACAAGGTGTTTTCAGTTTACTGTGATAACCAGTGACAAGCAGCTCAGTTGACCATTATGCACACTATCTTTGTACTCCAGAAAGATCAATGCAGCAGCAGCACAACTTGAATCTCCTGGAAAGCCTACTGCAGGTGGAATGACCAAGGGCTCACTACCCCAGCAGGCCAAACACTCACCGAGCCAGTGCTTTTGGCACAAGCAAATAGCATACAGTAATGGCTCCATGCCACTTGTATTCAGTGTGGATTACACTCTTTTGGTGCTTGGTATTTTCCAACAGCAGGTCCAAAGTCATCTTTTGCAGACTTATTTCTACACATTGGTCTTGAACAACAGCCAACAGCCTAGCTGTGCCAAAGGGCATAGTCTCACAACACCTGAATGGGGAAAGGAGAGCAGATGTACTGCCAGTGACAAGGGTCAGCCAACAGTTCAGTGGTTGCTGAACAAGTCCACAGTGAAGAGGCACACCAAGCCAGGTAGTCAACACATCAGGATCCAGACCAGTGAGGTACATGGCTGGACAACCACATAGCTGCAACCTAGCTGATGCAATAACTAAGGCCAAGGGCCTGAGGTTAAAGACAACTCCTGACTGAAAGACGAACCCCCGCAGGACTTCTCACTGTGCTTTCCACAGCAGTCTGACTTAAGGCTACATGACTGCACCATATCCAAGATGACTTTGAGCACTGAAAGCTAAACAAACTGCTGAAGGACAGCATAATTGGGCCTCTGACACCTCTTATCTTAAAAATAAATGCCTATGGTTCCTCCTTATTATTAGTGATGGTGCATATATCAGTGACAGCAACAGCAGTCAACAAAATTCTGACACCCTTATATCCTATTCACAAAACTCCTAATTTTTAAAAGCCACCTGTATCTACTTTTACAACTCTGTTGTTTTGACAAAGCTGTAAGTAGCCCAGACAATAAAGCTGTCTGCAGTTCAGAAGGAGGAGGAGGAAAGGGAGCAAGCTCCCATCCCATGCGAGGCCAGAAGATTTCCCCTTTATTCTGCAAACATTACATACTCCATCTTATCCAGGTACAGAAAGTGCTTTAGAATAAACTTGAAAAGCAGGATTTTCAAAGAAGTCCTGATAGCATAGTCCATTAGGCTGCACAGATTTTATTTTTTAAAAAAATAAGATTATGGCCAAGTATGGTAGCCACGATAGTTAGATAAAACACAATACACCATCTCAACATTTTAATTATCGATTTTATTAAGTTGGTGATAAAGCAGTATTTCTATTATAACAAAGCAGATCTACTAGGAACAACTGAGGGGCTTGTGTCCCTCTGATTTTGACACTGAAGTTTTAGCTCTTACAGCTGCAGACAGGAGTACTTCTACTAGAAATTTAAACACATACTGCAACAGATGATGTAAAACAGCAACCAAAAAGCAGCATGCATTGGGACAAACAGTAAACATTTGTCATTAGGCTTCAGAGTTACCAGTTCATTTGCACTGCTATTAATTTTGCATGTATTGCTCTCACAGGTTTCATTTTGGAGGCAGATAAGCACCAGTAACATCAGAGCAGCTAGTGAGATGGGGTACACACAAGAAAAACAAAGCAGCTTCTGTGTATATACATGTATGTAAGACATGCTTTTCCCTTCCCAGCATCAAGAAACTCCTCTGGGCTGTAATGCCAGAGACCCATCTAATTTCCTTTTGGGACAACACTACCACCTGAAAAATGCAAAACAATCTCCCAGTTATACCTTAATTGCTTACAAGTAAGTCCATTGTCATCACCTATTTAAAACAGCACAAAACCCCAAACCACAAAACCCCATAAACACTACTGCTGTATAATCCACTGCACAAAAAATTTAGGTCTTGGGAAAGTAAATTTCAGGACAGTTTTAAAATCTGTGTTTTCCGTAACTACGTATTTGATTGCAGCAACAACAGAGATAATAAATTCACTGAAAAGAAACTTGTTATCATACTGAGTCAAAGGATTATTAAGGTTCATCATTATAGCATTTCATCATTCTGATTCCAATCTTGGTTTGTTTCCCTGGCTTGCACCTTTAAAAGATGGTGCTTCTTCCCTTGCAAAAGGCAACACCTATCAGAGAATTACTGTGATCTGCAGAGAGTTAAAAGTGAAGGCCTGTCTACAGGTCAGGCAGTTGCACTTATATTCCCTTGACAACAAGCACCGTCCCTATTCTAACTGAAAGCAATTTTTTTGCATTTTCCCCCTCAAGTCACAGACCAAAATTAGAGTCTTCTAGAATACATCCAGTCCCACTTCAGACAGAGAAGGATATGGCTCTTTTAAAATGTAAAGAGAAATAACGATTTCTTTATGCATGAAGACAGTGTTACTGCTTAAAGGAGCAGGCTTCTGAACAGCTGGGTTTTTTTAAACTTTCAAAGCAATTTTTTTCTTCAGTGTACGGAAAATTCATGAAAAAAATACTCTTTCCAGTATCAACACCTAGCCTATGCCAGTGTAAAGTGAGAAGCAATGGTAATTTGAGAACGGTATCAGCTGTGTTTCTTGCATATAAATGCCATTGTTCGAGGTATGCTGATCCTAGCTAATACATGTTCAGCTTTCATAAAGTTCTAAACCAAAACCACCTTAAGGAAGACATTTAAAAAAAAAAAAAAAAAGGCTTTCGTTCGTTAACTGCCAGCTAAAAAAAGTGCACCCCCCCACAGCGATGCACAATTTTACGAACTGCAAAAATACAGAAGAAATACATGCTCGGTATTCTGTGACAGTGTCATACCTACACGTATTTTCCAAATTAATTATGTCGAATGTAAATTCGCAATGCATTTACTCTATAAACCGAAAAAGAACGTATTCCGTGAAGCTATTTACGATTCAAAATCGCACAAAGCGATAGGCACATTAACAGCTCGCTTCTTAAAGCCGAGCTGCATCTCTTCCAGGAAATGCTTTCTGAATACATAAAGGGTATTTTCATAATAAATGTCACATTTCTTCCCTCCTCCCCTCCCCTCCCCCCAACCAACAACACTCCTAATTCTTTTAAAGCTGCAGCGGGTTTTAAAGGATCTCTATCCGAACCAGTCACACAAAAAAGGCTTTGAAGCACACCAAACGCCTGCCCTTATTCTATAGGAACTGTATAGCGATAACTTGGCTCTTCCCTCCCCCCACTCAGTACCTTTCTGGGGTAGTGACTTCACATCCTTTGACATCAGCACAGCTTGGAAGGGGGATGGGAGAGTTACGGCAGAAAGCAGTAAAACCTGCTTTTAACTATGCATGCAATGCCTGCACGAATTCTTAAATCTTCCCAAAAAGCGCGTTTCGATCTCGCCCGACTTTATTACGGCGGCAACAAACCCAAAGGGCCCGGGTACAAAGGACTTCCAGCTCCCCTTATCTAGGCACCACAATAGCCTTTTATTAGCTCGTCAGAGGGTCGCGATTCACTCGCACAATAACTCACCTCTAATATGCAAAAGGGCCACGGGCTGGAACGGCCCATTGGAATTGGCTGCGTCAACCACCATCCTGCTGCCAGCTCTGTTACATGTCAACATCTAGGCTCCAGCAGGCAAGGCAACGTACTCCTTAAGGCAAGAAACCACCCTCCATTTTAGTGTTGGTGTTGTTTTGTTGGTTTGGTTTAAGGGGAAAAAAAAAAAAAAAAAAAAGGAGAAAGAGACAGAAACTGAGGCGCTCTGCAGCTGGAGGGAACTGGCTACTTAGTGATGTCATGGGGCGGGAGGAGCGCCATTGGCCAACGGCAGCAACTTCAAATGACACCGAGGAGGCCACGAATGAGCGCAGGCGGGCGCGGGGCTGTCCCCGCGCCGCCCCTCCCGCCGCAGCCCCCGCTCCCCGCCGCTCCGCCCGGTGCCCGCGCTTCGCTTGCGCCGGGGAACCGGCCCGGCGCCACGGGGACGGCCTGCCGTCTCCTTCATTTTATACCTAGAGAGTATCGCTGCGGTGATACACATTACGCACCTGCTAGAAAAATCGCTTCCCGCCCCCAAAAGCTTCAGCCTTTCCTTCAGTGCGGTTGCCAAGAATTAGCAAAAAAGCAGTTCAGCTTTACCACGGAAAAACAGGGTTATGAGGAGAAACGCCTACAAGTTTAGCTTTCAAGTGCCATATTAAAAGGTGGTTCGCAGTAAGAATTATTATTAGTAGTGATGTTTATGAACCTAAAACCTTATAAGCGTTCCCATCAAGTATTTTATGACTGGTTGCTAATATGTATTTTATTTAAAAATATATAGATAATGGCATTCAGGAAATTAAAAGCACGTTTCAATCTCATTTGACTGTTTCATTCCAACTATAAATGGACCTATCTTAAATTTAACTTAATGTTGTTAAACTTGGACAACGCAAAACTCATGTTCTCCTCTCTAGAAAGTTTTGTAATTATAAGTAATTTTTTAATAATTAAAAACTTCAAGACTGCATCACTGGGAACCAATATACATGTATTTAGAAAGAGTATTCCTACATAACCCCAGAAATACAAAAAAACCCAACAAAAACAACACAGCATAAAAAAATTAAACTTAAGTAATTTAACTAAAGGTATTTGGAACAAAACTGTGAGCAACCTTTTCTTCATCATAGAAGAGATCAACATTTATTTTTACAATGAGCTATTTGAAGGACTATTTTATCTCCAATGTACTGCAGCCTCTGGGAGTGATGGTCAGAGAAACAAGCCATTTTAAACTTGTGCCATCTCCTAATCTGTGCTTCTCTCCAAATACTATTTGCACCAGCATGTCACCCTTAAATCTGTAAAGTACTTGACCTATGACACTGTCCTAACTTACATCTGCTCAGAAAAAGGAGTACATAAAAAAAAGAGGAAGACACTTTTAAATTAGATAATTTACTGATGAAAATTTGGACCAAAACCAAAATTATAGGGCATATGCATACCCAGTTAGAAAAATTATATTGCACTACACTAATACACTGTCAAAGGTGAGTTAGGGCTGTACCGAGTATTATTTAAGTGGGTTAAGGAAAAAACTAGGATATAAAAAAGAGGAATATTACCCATAAGAGACATGAAGAAATCAATTGGGTTCACTGATTGCTGACAAGGCCAAATTTGAAACAGTACCTCTTGGATGTCAGAGTTGAAGAAGGATGTAAATCTGATGAGAAAGCCCAAAGATAATCTAGAAAATATCAGTTAAAAGAAATAAGGTTGCTCTGTTTGGTGTGGTTTTGTTGGTTGGTTGGCATTTTTTAATAGAAAGGACTAGACTGAGAATATCCAAGTATTTCAAAAAGTAATTATGGACATGGAGGAAATTAGTTTTTTTTTTCCTACATTCACCACAGACAGTAAATTCCTCCTACATCAAGGAAGATTAGGTTAGATACTAAATGAAATCCTCTTGCAAAAAGCAGAGTGAAACAAAATGAGAGACTTCAAACTTTCTCTCTAATAATTTAAAAAATGGTCAAACACAATGAATGGTGTAAATGTAGTTCATCTTGCTTTTGAGAACATCAAAATGGACCATGTTAAATTCTGATGCCTTTCTAAACCTTTTCCCTAAACCCAGAGATGCAAATCATTTGTCCTTCCACTCTAGGCAAAAATGGAGGAAGAATATCCTTGAAAATGTTAGGTTTTCTATCTATATATCCTTTGGGTGTACTTTACATGTGAAGTTGTGTGTAGTCTTATAAAACAAAGAGCTACTGTAGAGATATGCCTTTAACAAAATCAAGACCGACCTCAGAGTTTTATATAAGATCTTGATGGATGAAAGAGAAAGAAACTGAAGAACTGCTCAGATCATTTTTTCCAGTATTTTCATATGCAGAACTTTGTAAGCAAATTCTGTTTCTTTTTCCCCTGAAAGTACAATTAAACTGTCCTATAGTGATAAGGCACAGTACGAAGTTTGAAATTCCAGTTTATCTGATAACCACATCTTTAAGAGGCAGCTGCTCTCTCCTTCTCTCTGCTCTTATCTTTGTTTTAATGGTCAACTGCTGCTTCTGTCTCTTTGAAACTCCCTGCAAAGACTAAAATGGATATGAAGACTGCTGGTACAATGCCATACAACTTAACTACTATACTGGAACACAACAGAGCACAATTAAAGTGCTACTTTAGTCATTACAGTGTCATTTCCTATTGTATACAAAAGCATGGATTGAATAGTTGGAAGTTCATTAGCAAATTTTAGGTAACTGTCAACCCCTCTATACTGTTTTTTATTACAGTGAGTAAATGTGACATTTGCAGCACTATGAGTAGTACTTGCAGAACACTTAGTCACATTCAAGTAAGTTTTCTCTTGCAAGATACACATACCCTGTTAACATTTCCTCCTCTTCCTCTTTTGTGTTACATCTGAGGCCAGTACTTAGTGAACTACCATGAACTAGTTCAAACAGCCATAATTCAGTGTATTTCTGGTGTGCTTCTTACAGAACACAGAGAAGCTGAAGAACTTCAGACTTTCTAAGACCTTTTGCTCATTAACAAAATCTGGTATCTTCTCACCAGTCATACAGACTGAGAGGTATGTTCTTCTCAGAAGGTTTGTAAGACCTCCCTTTGTTTCAGCCTTAAAATATTTTATTTGCCACCAAAGGAAAATATTTACTTAGGTTGAATTATTTTGAGCAGCTTCATTTGGGAAAAAATTGCAAAGAAAATTAAGTTAGGATTTGATTTACTAATGGAAGGGGAAGAATATTAGTGCAAGTAGAATGGAGCCAATGAGTATCAATGAGAGAAGGAAGAGGTTACCTGAAAAATTTTTAAGACACTTCTGTCGCAAGAGAATCAAAACCTGTATTAACTTTGGCTACCCGTTTTTAGAATTAAATGAAAAAAATCACTCACGGTATAGCAAAACTGTAGCTATTACAGGTTTCCTCTGAACCCTCCTCTAATCCTCTTCTAACCCTGATTATGGGAATAAAGGAAAGTGGTACAAATTTTCAGGATATAATTAAATGTTACATCTAGAATCCAGCACTGCAGCTTGTGAATTCTCTTTACACTGGGAGGCTATGTAGCATTTCTTTCAAAACAAATTCTCCATTTGGCTTGTGATTTAGAAAACACCAACATCACCCCATGACCAACAACAAGTTCACCTGTCCAAAGTTTGCTTTTATTTCCATCCTGAATTAGCTACACAACTGATAGTGACAGAATCAACAACACAAACATAATTAAAATTGGATGGACTTCTATTTACATGAAGACATCTTGGACAAAGCTGGTTACCTCTCAGACTATATAAGTTTTCATTTCTGGATTGTGGGATGATAAATAAAGGCCTAATTTCACAACTGCTAAAGTTGCTCTTCCTCAGGGACCTTAAGCCAACCTAAATGCAGACTGCTTCAGTCCTGCCTCTACTCCCCTGTGCTTTATTTTGCTCTCATCTCCTTCAGTGGTCATCAGACCCACAGCTGAATTGCTTCAGTTCACTAATCCAACCAAAAACCCTTGATTGTCAGGTTGGTTTTCTGTTAACTTAAGACCATTCCATGGCAGCCTAAGGTGAGCTAAGTCTTCATAAGCTATAGCTGCAAGCCACCGTTCTGAGGTGTGCGTGCACAACCAACACAAATCGCTGTACCAGGGCTTGTGCAGCTGCATGGCTGAACCAGATTAGGAAACTAAGCAGAGCTAAAATGAGAAGGAAATGGGCAAGTCTGAGCCAGATTGATTCTATTATCTGGTAAACACCCACTCAAAAAAGGGACAGGGTAAACTACTCTCTTCTACTGGTAAGACCAATGCAATTTATTTGTTTCCCTTCCAATTATATAAGCAAAACTTAACATTCTTACAAATTAAGTCAGGCTATAGACAATAAGGGTCTTTTTGCAACCCTTCACAACTCAAGGACAATACATGTATTTCAGTGGAGAAAGGGCACCAGATACTATGCATTCTGGAGGAGAAAACAAAGCACTAGGAAGGATACTGAGCTTCTCCTACAAGCTTCTCACTCAGTTCCAAAGGCGAGTCACAGGAAATTCTTCAAGGAAACAGAGACAGTAAACACCACATTAATACCTAGCTATCAAAAAAAAAATACACTTGAGAAAAAAAAAAATCCTTACCCGCATAAATGAAACAGGTATGGACTATCATTTGGCTCCCTTAAAGAATTCCTAAGACTCGAAGCACAGCAAAAGGTAGTATTCTACCTTCCATGTTGAGAAATTGATGTTTACTCCTTCTAGTGCAGGAAGAACTGATTAGAAGTGGAACTGGCAAAGATCTGCCTCTGATTTGTGTGTCTCTCTGGATTTCCAAGTATTTGCATGGCCACTGTAGTGCACACAGACTCAACCGTGCCAAGTTTTCCTTCAGCCAATATTGTTTTGTAAGTGGGGGCAGGGGGAGAAATCAGAAAGTATCTGCTGATTTCAGAAAGCTGTACAACACAAAAATATCATTAGTTACCTTAAAAGAAATATATTTTAAGAATTGCATCTGGTACAAAAACGTTTTTCCCAGAGCAGACTGCAGAAGCTCATTTCAAGTTTCGGCACACTATTTTAACCAAGCCCAGGATAAAAGCTAACATGCACACCACTGAACTCACTCCTGTCTGTGGCCTTACTAGATAGGTCACACATTAAAAAATACATTTAAGAGTAAAAACTTGAGAGCGTGCTAGTCATCCAAACACTGACTTATGTATAAATATTGCATTCAATGTCTGATCAAATGAAGGGAGAAGTTTAGTGCAGCAGCAAAAATGTTTAGGCCTGATGATAATGAAGACCTGTACAATGGAACAAAACTATTTTTGTAAATAAGGTCATAATGAAAGACATTTTGAGAAAGCTCTAAATTCTGAAGAGACACGTTAGAATCTAGAAAGTAAGACAATACCACGTTTTAAATCCTATTTTTATGGATTCTATCCAACTTCAACAGAAACAAGTTTGGTAGGAAATGCTGTCAGTGACAGACGTAGAGCATTCTTCTAACACTTTCAGCTGCTGACTAATGAGTAGGTGTTTGATAGGGCAGTTGAAATGAAAAATGGCTCATTAATCCAAGCCTATGATTTCATGTAAAGCTACGTAATGAAAGAAAATTCACACACTCAAGTATTTAATCTCTATAACCTTTTTTTTTGGTAGCTACTCACTATCTCATGTTTCATAATCCTTAAAAACGTTATAGAATAATTCAGACTAGATAATTGCTGAATACCTTAATATTATTTTATAATAACTAAATATTAAAATATTTACTAATTTTATAAAATTTCATTAAGAAATTTATATGCTTACCACACATATTTTAATAACTCTTTTAAACACTTAAAAGAAATTCAAACACAGAAAAGTCTCTTTATGCAACACTATGATAATGTATTAAAGATCAAAGTTCAAAGACAAAGTTACTAAATTAACATGCCTAAGAAAGTCTGTCTCCACAGTTCTTTCACATGATACAATACATACACTCACTAGCACCTAACCATATTGATGTAGGACAGAGTAAGCTTCTGCAGTATTTTCCTTTATGGACTTTCTGTTTCAATAAATACTGGGCTTCCAAAAATACTACAAGAGCATGAATGAAGCCAGGACCAGAAGGACAGCACTTAGCATTCTGAGTTAGTCCAATATAGTTCATGTACAAGGGAGAAGAGCATCATCTGTTTCACAAAACTGTATTCATTGATGTTTTTGCATGAGAATTGATTTGTTTTGCCTTTTAAATGCATTACATCTTGGAGCAAATTATCTTTTATAGTAGCATTATCTTGTTTAACCTACCATCTTACTTGGCATAAAATACTTTTAGCTAGACAGTGATGCTACCACCTTGCAGCTGGACAAAATTCCTTAACTGCCATGCATGCACACAAGAAGTGTGATTGAACTGGAAAGGCCGAAGTACTGCATCTTTGTTCACATGATTTACAACTGGCAGGACTAGGTTTCTGTGATTAAAGAGACAAGCATCAAGATCTTCAGTCTCAGCAGCTCCTAAGAAAAGTGCTCCTCAAAACATTAAAGTAGTCCATTATCACTGTGATTCCCATAAATTCAATTATATTACATATATCCAGCCAGTCCCTTTTGCATCACAAAAATAGGTATTAGTTTTAATGAACAGGTAACATACTCTGTGGTTGATTAGTCTGCAGCAGAGAAAAACACTTTTTTTTTTTTTTAAACTTGATACCAGTTTTGCTTACTTTCCTATACTCTACAGTTAGAGAAACACACAACCTTCAATTTCTGGCTGCTTGAGAAATTCTCACTTTTTTCTCTTTCCTCATGGTTACAATGGTTTTATCAATGAAAACTGGTCCAATTTTTTTTTAAGTATCAGAATCTTAAACTTGAATCACCTCTTCTGCAATCTTGATTCATCAGACTTAGATACTGTACAGATGATGAAAACAGAGCTATCTCCTAGACAGCCATTTATGACTTGAAAACATTAGGAAAGCTTTAATAACGCTTGCCTTCCTATCAGAGTCCTGTATCACAGGGAGACAAGTTGAGACACCACCCTGATGTTCTCCTCTTGCACAGAACAGAATTTGGCATAGCTCTAAAGCCTCTGCTTGGAAAAAAACCAACAGAAAAAACCAACAAAAAAACCCACAAACCCCTATGCATTCCGCATGAAATGAGCTCAGAAAAATGGCACCCTTATGACCTGTCATATTCATGTCATATTCATTATTTCTTTTTTTTTTCCTTTTTTTTTTTTAATAGATGTAACTGATAGCATGATTTCAACATTGCAAGTACTAAGTCAGAAACAGACATCTCCACCAGAAGGTCAAAACTAGGGATCAGCAACATGCACAATAAGGTCTTCAGCAAAACGATACCAGAATCCGTTTAATCATACCACATGCAGTTTGTCTGCATTAAGAACACAGCACAGTAAAAATATATACACCTTTATAAGAATATTGTATCCGCATTTTTGAGATAAAAACAAACTCCAAGAGGTGAACAGTCATTCTGTAAATAAATGAGGAACTATATTTGAAAATAAAAGCTGAATTGCAATTGTCATCTTAAAGTTTACAGAAAATAATGTTTACTTTTATATAAAAAACAAAAAAATACACAAACAAATCCATGGCTGGCACTGCCATCATAGGAGTCCTCTGTAAGGCTGTAACAGGATTTCTATATAGCTTTAAAAAGACATATACAGAAATGCTACCAAAAAGCACATTTCTGAATCATGCCCAAATTTACATACGCATGACTAACATGTGCATGGGGAAATTGTGCAACACATCAGAGTATTACGGAGCACCAACTTTTTTTATTTTTTCAAATCTGATATTCTAGGACTGACAGAGAACATTCTCTTTCAATGAATATTACTTGCAGGTTAAAGTCAGATTTGTGACATAACTGTATTGACAATGTATAAAACCTTTTTTCCCAGTCAGGGCATCTAAGTATTTAACTATGCTAACTGCAACACTCTCGTACACATTGTAGGAATTCAAAACCACATCCTTACAAAATCTCACCACGTTGTACAAGAGTTACCTCTAAACACTGCACATTTACACAGGTTACTAAAATCAGCACATCCTTGCAAAATAATGTGTACAAATACAAGTACATTCACCTGTTTGTATTGTTAAAAATCCCTTGTAGCATGTAAACTAAATGTACATAAGGGGCAAGAAAGCATCTTGGAAATACATAGCGAGACTGCACCAAGGGGGGAAAAGACTGACAACACAGAATGGAAGTATTACTAAAATTATAAATTATTATTAATATAAATTCCCATGTTTTGTTAAGAAAGTCCCCATACCAAATGGTTGCAAGAAACATTCCAGAGAACATTCAGAAAACATGAAGTCTGATCTCCTAACGGTTTAGGATAATAAACTAAGCTTACAGAATTTACAAATGCTTGTTTGGTAAATTTTTCTTAATATGCATTTAAGAAAAAAAAAACAAGGCAGCTAAACCTGGAAGTGAATAAAGTTAATGCAATTAACTCATAAAAAAAAAAGAAAAAAAAAGTCTTCCTTTCCCTCAAAATGAAACCATGGCCTTTTTTTGTTTAAAATTTTAGAGATTTGATCTGCATTATAGTCTTTGGATACTAACTCCATGAGAGCTGGAGTGAAAATGTATTATTGCAACCGTAAAGCACACGAGCAACTAGCATGCAATTCCTAATGTATCAAGACACTCTCAAAACTGAACAAACACAGCTAGATCAGTAGCACATACATGTGGCATATTCAAACTCTAGACCTTTTTCCACTATATAATGTATTTGGCAGTCAGAAATTCACAGAGGTAACCTAGAATCAAGAACTAAAGTGAAGATGACCCACCAGCATCACCAGAAATAAATGCTAGCACACAAACTAAATCACAGACATTGTGCAATTATTTGCTAATTATCAATGAAAAAAAAATTCATAGTCTAACAATGAATTCAAGCTTCTTGCATAAAGTTGAAGTAAGCAGTTGCAAAGAACACAAAGTACTTCAGTGTGTCAGTAGTCAGGTACATACAAGCCTGAATATGGTACTTTAAAAATACATTTATTAAATATTCATATTGAACACTCATGCTGTTTACCTCACATTAATTTTGTAAAAAACGTCAATATATCCTAAGCCATTTTTTTAAGAAAGCTGAAACACCCTTTGCCATTTATATTTTATATAACCAAAGCATTAACCTGCAAGTTTTCAAATAATAATAACACAAAACACAGGTTTGAAGGTCAGGAAGGTTTTCTTCCCCTCAATAAAAAACTGGTAACAAAAATAAATTTTGTGAAACTGAAGTAACTGTACTACAAATATTAGCTAATGAGAACTGGACAGGCAGAAATGAATTAACTCAAGGTTGTTGGCACAGAACTTTCCTTTTTTTGTGATAATAGGTAAGACTTTTCAAACATTTGACACAGTTCTGATGGCACTTCTCCAGATGTACTTCAGGGTTGTCTGCAGGCAGACAAGCTAACTATTCTACCCAAACTAAATCAGGTTGCATTATTGTGCTGCAGGGAGCTTCAATGGCTTTCATCTTTGCTAATATATGGATCTTGATGCTCCACAAACCAATTGCATCACATATTTATCTTTTCTATGTTCATCTCTATTCTTAGAGGCTCTTAAGTCATAATTTATTTCCTTTTCTTTTTTTGCATTATTTAAGCTATCCTGCTCCTCCATTTCCTGAATAAACTGAGGGTGTATGATGTTAATCACAAGCTGCTCTGTTGAATATAAATCATAACACACCAATACCAGTCACCAGGGCAAACAGGCTGGTATTTCCAGAAGCCTATCACCAGCACTTCTGTGCAGTGCCCAAGAGAAAGTTCACAGTATGCCTGAAGACCAAAAATTGAGACTAATTCAGATTAAAAGGTAAAGTATTTCCAAAATAAAAAATCTTCATGAAAACCCACTTGAGCAGCTCCTCCTTTCCCTTCCCATTATTTCAAGTGATCTGCTGTCCTCAACTCCAGTCCTACGGCACAGAAGCAAGGCAGTCATTTAAGCAATAGCACAGGCCACTTTGGGGTTTACCAATTACAAACTTAAATAGGTCTAATACAGATCTTCTATAAGCAAAGACAGCCCCATTTTATGTGCTGTGTTTAAAATACAATCTCAAGTACATCACACTACATGGTACTCACCCCAACATCTATGATGAAAATACTCGGTCCACTACAGATAGAAGAGAGGTTTTGCAGGTACTGTAGCCATAGAAATATAGCCACATATTACAACCAACTGGAGTTTTGAAAGATGGAGGCTGGTTAAACACAGGTAACTTGAAGGAATGCTACATTCTTCACAGTGCTTCATATAAATCAAACCCACCTTCATAACCTCAGACCTTTAAATTACAGCGTGCCAGTTTGCTTTCACTCCTGTCCAGACACAGACACTAAACACACAGCTGTCTAAAAAGAAAGTTTCCCAGCTTCACTTGACCCACTGAATGCACATCAAGTCATGTATCTATACACACAATAGCAGAGCAGGGTGACCAGCCAAGAACATTCCCAGCAACCCTAATAGGTGAGGATTAAGTAATGAGTGAAAACGCGTAGTGAGCGCAGCAACCGTACAGACACCCGCTGTGATTCATGAGACCGGACATAGCTTTATGATTAAAGGTAGTAACTACTACCCATCACTAGATCAGCAATTGCATCACTGCTTCGTAACAAAGTTTGACCCTCGACAGCCTGGGGACACACATACAGCATCAGACATCCACTGAGATAATCTCAAGACAAACCATCTTTTCTTTCTTTTTACTGGAGTGGGGGGAGTGATGGCAGACTGAAAGGCAAATATAATGCACATGCACAATGCTTCTACCATTTCTTCACGTCTAGACAGGTTGCACCAAAAATGGTAGAACACCCTCATAACACACGATACAGGTTTTAGAACTTAGTCTTCCCCCCACCCAAGTCTAAGCAGGCACTCTTCTGCCCTTCACTACCCTAATAGTTTAAACTGCAGAGCCAAGGCGAAAACAGATCTCAAACTTCACCCCACCTGCTGTAAAATGGATTGCTTTCCCTCTCTTCCATCCACATTAATTTTTCTCAATTTTTCTTAATTTGTTCACTCCACTTCTAATTGAATGCTCAGTTCTAGTCTGCATAAGCTGACAGTCCCAGGCACTGCCAGAAACATACTATTTAAAATAGGACAAAATGCAGGTTCTAGACCAAGTAGCAAACATTTTTCTTTGTGGCTGAGGCTTTGAACAAAATGTTATGCCAATCAATGAGGTGGTATGCATAGCTGCTTACATATATACACACACACACACATATATATACACACACATATATATATATATACACACACACACACATATTAAAAAAACCCACAACACTACTTCAATTCAGTGTAATTTGCTTATGTCACACCCTGGATGTGACAGCTTGTTCATGAACCTACAATGTCAGTTTACAAGATAGGACATATACTCTCTGGTGCTAAATATTCTTATTTACAAATTTAATAAAATATATTGAAATTCACTAATAAGCAGCAGTTAAGTCTTGACAAATTTTAAGCAGCGCCTTACATATAGGCTGCTATACTAACATGATGGACAGTATTTCATGTTCTGTTTTGTCACATTGCCCACAACAGTACGACGCAACATACCGGCTATTTATTAGGCTTTCCCTACCAACCTTTATTACTGAAAAGCAGTATGCATCACACCAAAAAACAATATGTTTGGGGTTTTTTTAATGACCCTTCAGAGCAAATCAGTTGCTCATAAGCAATAGATTAGTACATCTGACCACACCTAGAAAATTCTACCCTAATACTACTACAAGGTAACATAAGCACATTATCCAAACACATACCTACACAGCAAACAGTATCTAAAATGAAGATAAAAGCCATATGAGTAAGAGAAGACACATCAGTTATCATACTTTCACCACAGACAGCAGTAAATATAATTCTAAAAGATCAAAAACCTTTAAAATTTACAAATAAAAAATTCCTATTTGCTAAAGATGCCACTACACTTGACCCATGCTCAAGAAAAACACACCAATAAATACTGTTAGACCAGGCCTTCAATGTCAAGAGATATTTTAGTACAAACAAAATAGGGTTTGAGCATGCTGCACTCTGGACAGATGACTGACTATTTTGCATAGAGTGCCCAAATGCTCTGCTCATATGTGAGAGGAGTGAATTCACTTTTACACGGATATTTCTGGGTTGGAGAAACTTAGATATTTTCTGTACAACACACTGGAAATCCTCATATAAGGAATGAAGGAAAAAAAAAACCCCAAGCAACTGTGTGCTTGAGCATGTGATTATGTGCCAGTTTGCACACGTATATAATTGATATATAAAGTATGCTGTCAGATACAAGAAGTATGATAGCTGAGATGCTTCTCTGTCTCATGCCCAAGATCTCCCGCAGAAGTCTTTCTCATTTAGAAAGACTTACCTTTTAAAGCTGGCAGTTTTTGAAGTTCCCTGTTATTGCTAACATTAAACCTTGAAGAACTCTGCCGCTTTTCCTTCTTCAGTACTGTCTGTGGTGCTGGTACTTTGATTTTAGATAGTTGTGCTGGGGGTGGAGTGCTGTTTGATTTTTTGTTTGACACCTGTTTAAAAAGAAATTAAATCAGTTAATTGCAGCTGAATTTAAGAGAGAAAAATCTTCTAAAAACCTATTTTTGTTACAGAAATAACATAAGCAAAGTAAGCGCTTCTCTATTCATCATCCTCTGAGTATACAGCTGTCTGTTCTTCTGCTCCCTCTGTTCAGTGTTCATTTCTGTAACACAGCTCTCATATAGATGGGAACAGATCACCTTGTTAAATGCACAACTCATTTTTTTAAAGTTACCAGCCAACTGAAAAGAAATTTTCAAAAAGTGTAGTTCCTCAGCTACTCTCACCTTATCCCTGAGAAGCCCAGACCTCCGAGCTGTTTGGCTGTCTAACTTCAGCTTCAAAGGGATCACAGGACCTTGTGTATTTACAGCAGGGTGAACCTTTCACTGCCTGTTTATACTCTGCCTCATTGCTACAGTCCTAAACTTGGCTTAGGACATTCAGGCTTTGATACACAGTTAAAGGAGCAGGTCTTATTATAGTAGTAGGTTCAGCAGTTTCTAACACATATATAAAGATTTGTAGCAGTTTATGGCCTACTCAGCACAAGTTGCTTTTACTCTAATAATCCTTCTCAGATTGTCACTGAAGCCCTGTATGTAGTAAATAACAAAAAAACCCAGAAAAATGGTTCCCACCTACAGGTTTCCAGGTTGCTATTATTTCCCAGACTACACCTGACAAGTGTTCTCTCTCAAGCTGAATAAAATACATCATTAACAAACGCCTGTCAGAACTTGAGATACTGCCTTTCTCATTCCTTTTTTTGAAGTAGGAAAAGCAGGTTTAACATAGGTGATAGTTAACTTTTTGCATATGAAGATATTTGTGACATTCTTTACAAGATTGATAAAACATCCAGGACTGACCTATGCTAAGAATATAAAAACAGCTGAGCAAGTATGGCAATTCACTTTACAGGACCTTAATTTTCTGTAAAAGCCTTTCAATCTTGCAAACTATTTTACACTGAAGCACAAATATTTGAAAATATATCTTAGCACTTATGTTTTTCAGGAAGTGCCCACATGATAAGAAAGAATCAGCTGGGAATGGTATTCAGAATGGAAACCAAGCTGCCACTTTGGCAGCGGTTTTGTTAAGGATAGTAGATACGGAAGCAGTGTTTCATTCCTGCATGAGATAACATCAATGGCATTTTCATAGGGATATGGCTAAATTAAGAGAACCCACTCCTCTTCTGAAAAGGTTTTCCAGAATAGCTTATTCATTAGCAATTTCCATATGGTTTGGGGGTTTACACATTCAGTACACATGGAAATGTTACCATATATCAATTTATCTACCTTTAGAATCTCTAAGACAGTAATTTTACTCAAATTTTGTATAGTAGCATAACTTGGGAGACAAACATATATGCTTCAATAATAGATTAACAATTGTGTTATATTATACACACAGTAATTAATTTATGGAAGATATGACTGAAAGCAACATTTAGTTGTCAATGAACATATCTGAGATTATAATTTTGTGAAATTAATATTATAAAAGCAAAAACCCTTTCAGCCTTGTAGAACAAATAACAAGACAGTTCACTGAATACCACAAGTCTTAAGTTATCAAAAATACTCCAGAACTTGTTTCAGTAAAAATGGCATACATCAGCAAGTTAAAAGCATTTATGTACAAGTATTACCTGTTACATTGCATTTTTCAGACTATTTCACCTTACAATCCTAAACAGTAAATGCTTAAAGATCTATTTTTTTCCTGAAATACAAGTGATCTGCAAGGTAAATTCTATCAATTAACTGAAGTTAAAAAAAAAACACAACACAACAAACCAAAACAACAAACATTTCAAATTAAATACAAAGATACTAAGCAGAAAGAAAAACAGCCCTAAAAATTAGGAAGCAATGATTACCATGTATTTAAAAATAAAAGCTAATTAAGATGCATTACAAGAACGCTTGAAGGAGCTGGGAATGCTTAGTTTGAGAAAGAGGAGGCTGAGGGGAGACCTCATCAGTCTCTACAACTACCTGATCCGTCATTGTAGAGGTTGGTGCTGATCTCTTCTCACAGGTAATTAGCAGCAGAACAAGAGGGAATGGCTTCAAGCCGCAACAGGGGAGGTTTAGACTGGACATTAGGAAAAGTTTTTTCACAGAAAGAGTGGTTAGACACTGGAATAGGCTGCCCAGGGAGGTGGTTGAGTCACCATCCCTGGGTGTGTTTGGATGTGGTGTTGGTGGATATGGTTTAGGGGAGAACTGTAGAGTAGGGATGACGGTTGGACTCTGTGATCACAAGGGTCTTTTCCAACCTGAATAGTTCTATGATTCTATAAACACTATTGCTGCACAGGATTCTATACTATCAGTGTTGTGCTTGACCCTAACGGTGTTTTTCTGAACTGGCCATCTTCCACTCCCACCCATTTTTTGTTCATTAGTTGGAACAGGAAAAGCTGCTTTCCTGTTTCCTCTATTCCCAAACAAATTCTGTATTTTGAATTAGCATGTGCTCACATGGGCCTGCACACATGCGCATGCTACGGAATCCTAAGGTAACACACACCTCAGGGAACCAAGTGTTCTAAATTGCAGATAAATTCTACGATTAGCCAAATGTGGTTATTTAAGAGTATGGGTAACATTTCTAATTAGAAATGTGAAAAGAAAGCATTTTTTGTTGCTATGACAGATTCCTATCTAGCAGTGATGACTCCAGCATAGTCGAAGCCCTGATCAACCATGATCATCCCTGCTTTTCAGGCATGCCTCACTCATTCAGACAGCACATAACAGAAAGCTGCCAAAACAGTTTCCAGTTCAATTTACTGAACATGAGAAAATATGAAAGGGACATTTACAACTTCATTTGCAAACTGTATGAGGGTCCAGTACATAATCAAACTAAATTGGCTAAGAGGTTGAGACCAAATACATAATCAGTGTAATTAGCCTGAGAAGTTTAACTTAATTTACTTGAGATGAGAACTGAAATCAAAGATCAAGCAGTCAGAATGGGTGGAGAGCAGTTAAGAGCCTTCAGTGCAGCTTTTTTGCCCTCTGCAGTAACTTCAAAGTAGTGTGAAAATCTCTGAACACTCCAGGAATCTTGAACTCTACCACAGAGCTCCCTCCTTTGCAGATCTTCATTTACTGCTCTGTTTTGGGGGTAGGAACAGGGACAGATTGTATCTGGCATATGGCCCACCAACATGGTAAATACATCCAGAGCATACTTGCAGGAGGTACACTCGTGGTGGTAGATTAGCACTTGGGACCAAGGCAGATTGTTCAAATCAAAACACTACCAGGAGAACAGTATTTCTCAGCTGATTTCAAGGCTGTATTGTTAACACCACCAGCTCAGCATGCCTTCTAACTGGACAACATTAGAAAAAACGCTTGTTACTACCACATAAAAGATATGGCTTGACAGAGCTACCCAGAGAGTCTGCAGTAGCTCTAGCTCATGCAAGTAGGACCAAGTCACTGGTAAGGAGCTTGTTATGGAATAACCAGCTCTTTAACATCAGTATTTTCAATCTACAGAGACTACGTGCAAACTATACAAAGCTTGGTATGGATGCTTAAGCATCTGGACTCATAAAAAGGGGCACTGATCCATAAACAACCCCGTTAAGCAGGGAAACAACATGTGTGTTTGGTACAATTTTGGACGGCAAACAGTTCTGAGGTTCTTGCTACTATGCCATTATTTATTGTTCACTAGTTTCACTGCCACAAGATTGTTGTTAGGGAGGAGCCTCTGGAGATACAGCTCATGGGGCTGAAGGCTTTGGCTGGTTTCACACAGAGCTCAATTTAGATTTGTATTGGTTTTCCTCAACAAAATCATTTGCCAGAATGATATCTGGATTGGCCTGCTGGAGTGATCTTTGCAGATGCCTTTCTAGCGACTATGTTTATTGTCATTAAAGATTGTCTTAGTGGTTGAGATATGCTGGATAGCTCAGTGGTAGTCTCAGGATAACTTACTATGTTTTTATTTGGTGAGATAGTAAGATTGGCATCTTAAAGCTTTGAGGATCCATGTTGTTATAACGATAAACAAAAAAATTAACTTTTCAACAGGGTGGTGATGACAAAGCTTATATATTTTAGGACACTGTAATCAGCACTCTCTGATTTATACTGTGGTACTTGTTTAGCAACTGTGATTTTGCATTTACATATAGCAATGCTACTGCTGGCTATTCTTGGTGTCTAACTATGGCGTTTCATTAGTGTTCTGTCAGAGACAACACGGAGATTGATGAATTGCATCAGTGACTGGGAAGTTCCCTATGAGCAGTGAAGGTCAACCTGGTTCTGTCCACTGGGGAGAGGTGCCCACAGCAAGTTTTAGTCACAGATCACTTTAGAAGACTGATCTACAACTTGCTGAAGCTCTTCCACCTTTCTTGTCAGTGTTTATTTTTTCACAACACAAAGAATTGCTTGTATTTCTTGTTAGCTGCTTACACACACACCTCGAATTTTATCTTCTAAAGAGTTGTATCATCACAGCTTTGTGCAACACACTTGACTTGCAACACATCAAACCAATCCTGACAATTGCCAAAGATACCTCAGCTCTGTGTACTGCATCCTTGATTTTCTTGCACTGTAATTTTACATTCACAGAATCACAGAACATTAAGGGTTGGAAGGCACCTCAAAAGGTCATCTAGTCCAAACCCCCCTGCCAGAGAAGGATCACATAGAGTAGGTCATGCAGGAACGTGTCCAGGTGGGTTTTGAAGGTCTCCAGAGAAGGACCCTCCACAACTCCTCTGGGCAGCCCATTCCAGTATTCTGTCACCTTCACAGTGAAAAAGTTTTTCCTTATGTTTACACAGAACCTCCTATGTTCCAACTTGCACCCATTGCCCCTTGTCCTATCACTGGACATCACTGAGAAGAGCCTGACCCCATCCTCCTGAAGAAGGACATTCATATTTAAGTATCAGTAGCACAAGGCTTGGTTTCCATTTGCTCCACCTGTTTTTTAACTAGTTTACTCCAGAAACAAGCTGACATTTGTTTCAGTCAGAGATCAGATCTGCAGCCTGATCTGTATTGGCAAAGATGACAGGGTGCCCAGGCTCAGACAGTAAGCAGGTTCATGCTGGTTTGCATTTGCTGAACTACCACCATGAGTGAACACCTGGTACTTCACAAACACAGGCAGCATAGCAGCATTTATTTCTCTATACATATTCTAGAATGAAACTTCAGAGAAACCAACATGTCCAGAAAAGTAAAATTTTGTTGCCTGAACCCACCAGTTAGCTAATTAATTATTGAAACCAGGTAGTGTCCTAAGTATTAATTCAAAATATGTATATAAATACAGAGATGAATAATCTGAGTAAATTATGGCCTGGCTTGAATTACTTTAGTACTTGATTTTCAACTGTAATTTCTCTTCAGCCTGAACCACTCTTACTTTCAAAAAACCTAACAAAAACTACTATTGTGCTTTATATATACACATATAAACACATATGTAAGGTTCTCTCATTTTAAGTAACACACAAGCACACAAACTCTTCACATTTGCTTTAAGCCCTAACTCCTATACTCTGCTGTACATTTTAATTGTATAAAGCTACTGATTAGCTAAGGCTATTGTACATAATGTGGCTTTACCAATAACCTCTGTATTCTTGCATTCCCTGATCCATTCATAATAGTTTCTCACTTCACATACTCATATTGAAATTTTTTTTGCTTCAAGCTCTGCCCCTCACTTTGGTATTTGTATTAGATGCGATGTAAGAGTTACAGCCCATGCATGACAAGATTCCTGGGCATTTTAGTAGTATAATAATAACCATGTCCACTTCTAAAAAACTGTTACACCAAATAATTTAACCTTTGGCCCTCAGAATGCTTTATTTTACACATCACTAGGAAAGTTCGCTTTTCAGTATTTCATACTGCTACACTAAGCAGTGATGAGAATGCATGTTAAATTATACTAACTACAAAGGTGTAGCAAGTGGTAATATTTAGCAGTGCAAAATCAGTATTTGTAGAGTCTGTGAACATACGGGTGGATTGAATGGCTACTTCATTTTTCTTATTATTTGTACTCTCTGTGGGATAACTATATAATTCTATATCACACACGTATTAAAGAATGTCTAAGTCCTCTCAAAGTTTATGGAGTCATAGGCCTTACCTCTTAAAAAAAAAGGATTAAGACTATTTGAAACAAAGGATGAAAATGACGTTTTCCGTTTACAAACTGCTGATACTAATTTTTTAAGACCACTTTGCTCCTTTTGATTAGAATAGCCTTTGCCTTCAGTGTGAAGGATTCAGAAAGTTTAAAAGCATGATCAGGAAGTAGAGGATATCAAGTACTAAAACAAACCACAAACCAAAGATCTCACACATCATATGTTACACAAGCATTTGTCAGCCTTGTGTAAGAACTAGAAGGGCATAAGATCCTGTTTTCAGAAGCATCTCCTTTTAGGTAACTAAATGCTTGTTTACAACAGTGTTTGGTGCATTTCTTTAATAAATTAAATTAGTTTTGAAAGCATAATATTGAAGTTACATAACAGACTGCTAAGGTAACCTCTGTTACTATTCGGTATTAAGATATATGTGCTTTGGATGCAGAAGGACATAGAAATTCCCAAAAGCAAAAGGCAAGATGTCTATAAAGGAAATGGGAAATTACAAAAGTTAAACAAAAAAATTGCATGGCTGTTTTAAGACTAACACATAGTACTTCCGAGTCAGCAAATACCACCTCATTTAGTACTAAGTTTTGGTTTAAATTCCTGTTTTGCTAATGTTAGAAGTAAAATCCCAAGCCAATAGCCTTAGAAATATTCAGAAAACAGAAGGTTTAGCACTGTCTATTTATACGCATTCTGCAGTTCATACCTGAGAGGACTAGTGTTCAAAACTTCAGATTTATTTCATAATATGAGTATCTCTTCTTCCAAACCAAAGATGACCAATTTCCAAAATGTTTTTTTCTATTTCATGGGACTACCTCATGAAAATACTGGCTGTTCTGTCTGTCAGTCGGTCTGGGATGTGCTACTGAATATATACTGAAGAAACAGCCAAGGTACAGCTAAACTTATTCTGTGCAGTATACGCCAGCCAAGCATAGCTTACTGATTCGGCCCAATGAAACCTTGGTTTGGGGATGCTTTACAACATGCTATCAGCCGTGCCTGATCCAGATGCCTATACAACTGGCATCAGAATGTTAGTATGATAGTAAGTATTACCAAAACCCCTTAAAGCACTGTTTTATGTTAAAAATAAATTAATACTTAAACTCAGGCATTAAGAGATAAATCCCATCTATGCTAGATATCCCTCTGTAAAAGACATCTGCTTCCATGAAACACAAATACAGAAGGATCTTATACCTCAAAGATGCTGAACTCAAGGCATCAAAAAAAGCTTTGCCACTGCGTAGAGACTACTCATTTATCAAAAGTAAGAGCTTAAAATGACAGTTGCTTTATACAAGTGACAGTAAATACATATACACTGAATCACATACACATACAAATTAGCATACTAAACAATTAAAATAGGATAATCTCAGCTGCTTGAAACAATGTTCTACAGCAAGAAGATATTTACAGAAACTATTTATGAGTAGTCCTAGTTCTAAAAGATGTGCACACGGGAAGGGGGGGGAACAAGCCCCGAACTTCTGTAAAGGTATTCTCCCCTTCTGACCTCCAAGCCTCAAGCTCCTCTGTTGCAGTCCCTAATGAGTTGCCTAACAAGTACTAAACTGTACTGGGACTTTCAAGTATAGCTTTAAAAATTCTGAAGTAGAAAAACCTACTAGCTAGACACTGTATTACAATCTCCATACATCACGTTCAAGATGGGAGGAATATAGGACTGTTGTCAGAGAATGTAGGGAGGCAACTAGGAAAGCTAAGGCCTCCTTGGAACTTAACCTTGCAAGTCGGGTTAAGGACAATAGAAAGGGCTTTTTCAAATCCATAGCCAACAAAACTAATACCAGAGGCAATATAGGCCCACTGCTGAATGAGGCGGGTGCCCTGGTGACAGAGGATTTAAAGAAGGCAGAGGTGCTGAATGCCTTCTTTGCCTCTGTCTTTACTCCTGCAGGCTTTCCCCATGAGCCCCAGTTTCATATAGCCCCGGTAGAAGTCAAGATAAAGGAGGAGTTTGCCCAGGTAGATGAGGATTGGGTTAGGGATCAGTTGCATAATCTGGACATCCATAAATCGATGGGTCCGGATGAAATGCATCCAAGGGTGCTGAGGGAGCTGGCAGAGGTCATTGCTAGTCCACTCTCCATCATCTTCGGTAAGTCGTGGGTAACAGGAGAGGTGCCTGAGGACTGGAGGATAGCAAACGTCACTCCAGTCTACAAGAAGGGCAAGAAGGAGGACCCGGGTAACTATAGACCGGTCAGCCTCACCTCCATCCCTGGAAAGGTGATGGAACAACTTGTCCTTGGCACTATCTCTAGACATATCAAGGAGATGGGGGTCATCAAGAGCAGTCAACATGGTTTTACCAAGGGTAAGTCATGTTTGACTAACCTCATAGCCTTCTATGAGGAAATTACTAGGTGGATAGATGATGGTAGAGCGGTGGATGTGGTCTATCTTGATTTCAGTAAAGCATATAACACCATCTCCCACAGCATCCTTGTAGATAAGTTGATCAAGTATGGGTTTGATGATCAGGCAGTGAGGTGGATCAAGAACTGGTTGAAAGGAAGAAGTCAGAGAGTTGTAGTCAATGGGGCAAAATCTAGTTGGAGGCCTGTGACTAGTGGAGTCCCTCAGCGGTCGGTACTGGGACCGGTGTTGTTCAACATCTTCATCAACGACCTGGATGAGGGTACAGAATGTACCCTCAGCAAGTTTGCTGGTGACACCAAGCTGGGAGGAGTGGCTGACACACCAGAAGGCTGTGCTGCCATTCAGAGAGACTTAGACAGGCTGGAGACTTGGGCGGGGAAAAACCTAATGAAGTTCAACAAGGGCAAGTGTAGAGTTTTGCATTTGGGGAAGAAAAATGCCATGCACCAGTACAGGTTGGGGGCTAACCTGCTGGAGAGCAGTGTAGGTGAAAGAGATCTGGGGGTCCTGGTAGACAGGAGGATGACCATGAGCCAGCAATGTGCCCTTGTGGCTAAGAAGGCCAATGGCATCCTGGGGTGCATTAGAAAGGGTGTGGTTAGTAGGTCAAGAGAGGTTCTCCTCCCCCTCTATTCTGCATTGGTGAGGCCGCATCTGGAGTATTGTGTCCAGTTCTGGGCCCCTCAGTTCAAGAAGGACAGGGAACTGCTGGAAAGAGTCCAGCGCAGAGCCACAAAGATGATGAAGGGAGTGGAACATCTCCCTTATGAGGAAAGGCTGAGAGAGCTGGGTCTCTTCTGTCTGGAGAAAAGGAGACTGAGGGGTGACCTCATCAATGTTTACAAATATGTAAGGGGTGAGTGTCAGGGAGATGGAGTTAAGCTTTTTTCAGTGATGACCAGTGATAGGACAAGGAGTAATAGATACAAATTGGAGCATAGGAGGTTCAAGGTGAATATCCGAAATTTTTTTTTTACTGTAAGAGTGACAGAGCACTGGAACAGGCTGCCCAGAGAGGTTGTGGAGTCTCCTTCTCTGGAGACATTCAAAACCCACCTGGACGCCTTCCTGTGTGATGTACTCTAGGTGACCCTGCTCTGGCGGGGAGGTTGGACTAGATGATCTTTCGAGGTCCCTTCCAACCCCTATGATTCTATGATTCTATAAGATAAGGTATGTTTGTTTCTCAGGGTTACCATAACAGGTACACCACCTTAAATAGCATCGTAATGAAAATCACAAACAGGAAACATGAGAAAAATAAGCAACAGAATACAGAAAATTCTCAATAACTTGCCACTACTGATCACAGGAACCTGTTAACATGAAAAAATGCTGAATTTATTACTTTTGTATGTTCCTAAGTTTTCCTTTTAACATTAAGATACTTCTGCATATGATCTCTACAAAGAAAACCACACAAACCATCACTGTTACTTCTACTCCCTATTCTTTATTAACTATTATTTTAAGGAAATAATATGTGCACATGTAATCAGGCATCAGTAAAAGAAGTAATGAGAATACTCATAGTCTTTCACCGTGTGCTGGCTAATACCGGAAAGCTGATCACAGAAGACTGGACAGCCACCTCTCACAAGGTTCTTTCAGACAGATGGAAAGCCTTACTTTTGCTGAAGTATCTTAAAGGTGGTCTATTAAAGAGAGATCTCTGTAATTCATTACCATTCCTGAAAAATATTACCACTATGTCAAAGAGCTTAAGAAATTAGCTTTTAAATAAAAAAGGCTTCACAAAGCAGGGAAGAAAAACGTCTGAAAACAAAGCCTGGCAAAACTACTGAACTGGAAGCAGTGCTTAGTAAACCTACTGAAGGCTGAAAGGCAGTGGCAGCACAGAAGCATGGATCGATACATAACATTTTTTGAAATTATTTTTTTAATTGGTTTCAACAGTGATTATAGTCTTACATTAGCAATACATACTGTCAATAAACCAAGCTATTTCTTCCATGGTAAGAAAACTGGCCAAGTAGTTTGTATTTTATTACATTTTGATTTGTCTGTATTAAAAAAAACCCACCACCTTTAAAGTATAAAGAACCAACCAGGACAGCATATGGAAACAATGAGAGAGACAAACACAAACAATGGGACATACAGACACACATGCACTTCTTAAATCACATTAGTCTTATGTTTGCTGTTCTGCATGGCGTAAGAACTTAAATAAAGAGTTATGATTTCTAGTCTCCTTGAAAGTCACCAAATCAATATTTTTTAAAAAAACAAAAGTAGTCTTCCCCTTCTACAGACTACTCAGCACCTAGATTCACAACCAGTCCATGTGCACCTACCACTGCCTTGGATGAAAGATTACCAGCTTCTACTAACCCTTCCAACCCCAAGCTGAACCACAACAGTGAATTGTTCAAGTGCTCCTAGATCATTTAAGTTAAGTTTTGGCACATATCCTCCCACAGGCAAGGCAGCCAGAAATAGGACTCTATAGGGCTAAAATTTTAACTTCCTTCCCTTGTGGTTGTATTTGAAAACTACTGCTAGAGTACTGTAAAAAACACTTGAATATTTTTAGACGTGTTAGATCTTTGCTAGAGAGAAAAAAAAGGTAATGGTTCACAACAATCATTAACTATTACCAAGACAACTCTTTCTAATGAAATTAGATGGATCTTAAGTTACTACTGCCTTAACTCAAATGAAGACCTCTGTGACAAAATAGAACTCTACAACAGAGCTTATCCGTGAGGCAAGTAACTTCTGCAGAGGCCAGTTGAGTCACAGGGAATATGTCCACAAGTTACAGAGTGCAGGCATACCCAAACCCCACACCCAGGCATTTTTTTCTTATTTGCGTGTGCTCTGAGTACAAGTTTTGGGCACTGGTAAACCCACACCCCAGGTATTCTACCAGAGTAGAGACACTACTACACAGAGGAAAACCAATATACAACAGATTAAATCTTTATTCACAACCTGAAGACATGAATATCCTGAACTAAAGTAAGAGATTATACTTAAAGGAATAGATTCAACTACTCTGGCAACTATTTAGCCTAATTCATTAATGTTTGCTAACAGGTTACAGTTAGATGGGAGCTTACTCGCATTAGGTCTTTTCTGAAGTGTTAAAAAAATGAGCAATATGTATAACTGGAAACTAGAATGATCACATTAGGGTATAGAACAACAAGGTACCATCACGTCATACACACTGTGCCATTCTGGCAGCTCCGTCAAAAAGGAGACCAGAACACAGAAACAGAGAAGGACAATCAAAGTAATGGAAGTCCTCTTACCTAGAAGAGATCAAGTAGGGCTTGGGAAAAGAAAAATCTATAGATGACAATATAAAATAGTCAATTAAATAATTAATAATATGAAAAAAAGTTTTATACTACACCTCAGTTAAGCAACCTTCTAAGCCACAAACAGGCTTAAAGAAAAGCATACCAGGATGGAAGACCATACTTCTACACTGCTTCTGAATCTCTCTTCTTGAGTGTCAGCTACTGACTGCACAACAAATACGAAGCAAGATGGACCCCTCTTCTTACATAGCATGGCTTTTTTGGTATTACATCAAGAAACCAAGGCACAGGTATTGCAAAAAGAATCATCTTGTATTCTTTCCCTTAAACATCTGCTTGGTGGGAATGCTAGGGAGAGGAAAATAGGCAAGATGGTCCTTGCATTCAAACACAACTAGAATGGGGTTCTTTTTAAACGAAGAGGCATTTACTTCAGTAGGACACCTGTGAGCTGTGGCTACTATTTAGTACTTCTGTACATGGCTTACTGCTGAAATCTTCAAACTGAGAAAAGCACCAGTTTAAGGCACTTTTACCCCCTTTTAGCGTGGTCATCCTGACCTGGTATACCAGGAATCATTTCAATCTCTTTTCAAATTTGCTATATAGCTTCACTCAACTGAAGTCTCATTTTCCTGACTGCAATACAGCAAAAACACTTGTTCTTTTTTATAAATATTAAGAACTGTTGTACTTTTTTTATCTACAGAAGTCCAAGCACTATTAATTTAATTAAGTGCTATAAAAGTATCTATAAAGCATTTGTGGGATGCTGCTGCTGCTTGTGTTGTCCCTGTTCCTTGAATAGCAGACAGTTTCTAGTCTTTACAAACTGTCATTTGCATTAAATTAATTTGCTTTAAAAATGTATGCACTAAATGAATCTTGAGAAAAAAGAATTAACTAAATGAGCATATTTCCAAATCCACTCATAGTCTGGAAGAGGATTTTTAAAAAGCCATGGTAAATCACATGTACAAAGACACATGAAGACAACTTTCTTTAAAGAAAATAAACACCTAAAGTGTATCAACAGTGAGTAAAGAAAAGAAACACCACCTAAAATGTATCAACAGTGTGTTCCAGAATATTTCAATATTTACTAATCTTCACTATGTTAACAAATAGCCTCCTTTCTGCTCATACAGTCAGCAGCTAGCATACACCACGATTACAGCCAGCTGCATTAGAATGCAAAGTCTACATTACTATTTGTGTGCACTTATTCTATTAATTAAGCTAATGAGTCAAGCATTCAGGTGTTCAAAATTGTATGGAGACTAAATAATGCCCACTGGGAATGGCAGTCATAGTGTATATGCCAGTCACATTCCTAGTCCTTCTCCCATTCTGCCCCTGCTCATTTATGACGATGTATCATAGATCACAGAAGTAAACTATACTTTTAATTGGGAATTCTACTTGGAAGGACAACTGAAAAATGCATGAACACTACAACATATTCTCCTATTCAAATTCATGTGTCTCATATTTTAAGCATAATTAAAAACAAACACAAAAAACCCCAACACAACAAACCTAGATCTGCAAACACAGAAATTACAAAGAAAACTGTATATACCTTTTCAGTTAACATTTAAAGCTCTTCACTAACTATGAGAGCTTTACACTATCCTGAAGTACCAAGAAGGAATAACAAAATTAGTTTTGGTCTCAGCAGCTGGTCATTCAGAAGCTTGAGAAAATAAGCGAACAACTGTACAGCAAAGTTGCTGATAATGACAAGCCTCACATTTGCACAGGAACTAGAGTTACAACCAAGAAGTAATACTCTTTCTAATGTCACAGCAATACACTGCAAAGACAGAATATATCACAATAAAGTACATCTATTTACACCATTTTAAACATCCACACTGATACCTTTCTTATTTCCATTCAAGAGCTTTCCCAGTAGCTAAGTTCTCTCCTAGTAGCTAGGTTCCCTCCACCAAAAATCAACCATTCTTTTTATCTATATTCACCAAAACACTTAAGTTTACGACTTTTAATGATCTTATCAATTTCCGACAGTAGAACATATCTTTACGCACAACAAACATCTGAGATCTCACTATAGTGCATCAGAAGGAGTATATTAAATATCCCCATCCATCTACCCACAACAGTAATTTCAGAGAGGGAAAAGCAGTAAGCCTGGATGAGTATTTTGTTCTCAAACATTATCTTTCAGTATTAAGACATGCAGTTTAGAGGCTGAAATATATAAGCTTTTCAGTGGAGCATTTTACATTCAGGCTGGTATGAACCTTGTAAAGAAAAATTTAGAATCCACCTAAACAGTGGACTTCCAAATAAAGTAAATCTATTAATTCTGAGTTTCTGGGTAAATATGGGAAAGAGAGTGAATAATGATTTAATAGACCCCTTTCAAGTCACTGCACCTTGCTGGTGGGCAAAACAGAGAGCAACGCAGAAGGGGAAAAAAAGTATCAGCATCAGCAATGGAATAATCAGTCAGAAATGGAACACTCTGTTATATACCTATAAAAAGAAACCCCACAGCAAAAGAACTGGCAACCTCTGATTAAACCTAAGGTCTCCTGAAAATATAACGGGCTACTGACGTTCAACTGACACAATGAACAGCTTGAGAGCATGAAGCTCTTGCAATGACAGAAACTGCAACAAGCAACTAGAAAACAAGTCCAAAACCTCTCAGAGTAAGACTAGAACATAAGACAGATGAATGCCTTATAACAAAAAGGAAACACGTAAACATTTAAGGCTGTAGCAAGCAATCATTTATTTATTCTAAATAAAATTAACTTTCTCATAAGCATTTTCTTCTAAGTCTTAAAAACACATTCTATCAAATACCAGGGCAGTAGTTGCACAACCACTTTCTTTACAACCACCTGTCATGTCAAAATTACAACAATCCAGAAAAACTTTAAGCACTCTTGAAGAGCTACGACAAATTTGCCCCCAAAAAACCAAACCTTCATATTTTAGTAATATTTACCTCATGTTCTTGGTTATCTTGTCCATCTTTGCCACTTTTTCCACTCTTGGCTGATTTTGCAGGTTCCTTTAAAAAAGTTTGCAGTCTCAGTTACTTTGGAAAGGAGATCTCGACAGATTTTCAACTCAAGAAATTAATGTTTTTTAGACACTAACTGAGAATATTAAAGTTGACATAATAAAAATAATACTGTTTCATTGGACAATCTTAGTGCTGAACTATCGGTCTCTACAAAGCTACCTTAAACATTTTTCATCTGCAGAAAGGTTTTGGAATTTTATTAATGCCTCAAAATTCACCCATTAAGATAAGTTTTCATATAGCTAAGCTAGAAGGAACAAAGAATGCAAGTGATTTGAACCATGTCTAAGAAGTCACCCTTGCCATCTTTGGGTTTTAGCTTCAGGAAAATTTATATTTAGTTTAGCTTTGTAACTAGCATCAGTGCAGTACACATTTTACACTCCATTATTTTGTCTGTTCTAGAAGCTAGAAGGTCTAGCATTAGAAGTAGGCCCACAACTCAGATTTCTCCCTGCCAGCATTGAATTTAACTTGCATCCTTCACTCACAGTGTATTTTTGAGATTTGTTCTTCTCAGAAAAAAAAAAGTAAATAAAAGTTTGAGTGCTTTTAATATAAAAAATGGCAAGGGTACTTAGAAAAAGTTAAACTAATCCTCACAAACCACAACACCCAACCTCCTTATGTTTAATGTTAAAATGATGGTGAAAAACTAAGAGACATGTAGAAGTCAACCAGAGAGAACAAGTTTAGAGGGAGAGCAGCTGGGATGAGGCAGACCATCTACCTCACTGCTTCTGACTTCCACTCATATGGCTAATTGCCTATCACACAAAAGAAAGTGCAATCTGGTTAACTTTCTGTTGTGCTTCGAAGTTTTCTGCAACCACCACTTGTGCAAGCCCCTTTCACGGCTGCCAAATCACTCTTGAGAGCGTCAGGGAAACTGAGGCAAAGCGAGGCCAAAGCTAGATCCTCTCCCACTGTCAGGAAAAGGAGGTGAAAAGGTTTTGCGTGGCTGTTAGTGCTCCTTGAGTGCTTATGGTGATGCCCAAAGCACAACTTCAACCGCAGCTAGAGCCACGCAGCACTGAAGCTTCCCCGGGACGGGGCCAGGCTGCGGGGACAGACACACCGCCCCTCGCCCCCCAGCCTCGCCGTCATGAAAAACACTCCTTGCACCCCCCACAACACACCCGGGCCAGCCCCGGAGTAAGTGACACCCCCTCCCAGCTCACCCTTCCGCCAGGCGCGACTGAGGACCCGGTTCCCATCCCCTCCCTCCAGCACTCCCCCGCACGCCAGAACCACGGCCTCCCCCCACATCCCTCCCTCCCTCCCGCTGCCCCCGCTCCGGCGGGGCGGGCCCCTGGGACCCGGTGCGAGGATGGCAGGACCCCCCGCTCCCCACCCATCCCGGCACCCCGCAGAGCAGGCCCCAGAGGGAGCTGCCCCCTGCCCAAAGCCCGGCTGCCGGGGCAGGAAAGGGGGCCGGCACGCAGCGGTGAGAGAAGGGGGCTGCCCCTCGCCCCGCCGGCCCCCGCAGCCGCCAGGCACCGCTCCCCGCCGCGCTCTGCCCCAGGCCCCTCCTCCCCGCGGGGCCTGCACCCCACAGCCTCCCCGCGGGGCCCGGGCACCCCTCACTCCCCCCCCCCCCTCTCCGCCGCCGCCACGGACTCACTTTCTCCTTCTTGTTTTTATTCGGCATGGCCGACCCCGCGCCAGCGGCCGGACAAGCGCAACCCCCGGCGGCCCCGCTCCGCTCCGCGCTGCGCCCGCCCCGCGCTGCCGCTGCCCCGGCCTCGGCGACGGCGGCGGCCTCGGCGCTGCCCCCGCCCCCTTCCTGCCCCGCCCGCGGCGCGGCGGCCGCTGCCTCCCCATTGGCTGCCCGCGTCACGTGAGCCGCGGCTCCCGCGGCGTCACCGGGGGGCGGGGCTCGCGGCCCTTCCCGCCCCCCCGCCCGTCCCGTCGCGCTCCCGAGCCGCGGGGCTGGGGCCGGGCCGGGCTCTTCCCGGGCTCTTCCCGGGCTCCTCCCGGGCTCCTCCCGCTCCGCCCGGGCTGCGGGACCGGCCCCGCGGCTCTAGCCACGCCTGCGGCTGCGACCCGCAGGCTAACCTGTTCCGCCCCCGCGCTGCAAGCCTGCTGCCTGCCGAGGAGGGAAGTGATGGGCGGCCTGGGATGCCCTCAGCGCCCCGGGCCTCCCGCAGGCTCTCTCAGTCGGTGTTCGCCCTGTGGGATGTCAGAGGCCCCCCCGAGCCGGGCTCCGCCGCTGTGGATGCAGAGGGAGGCGGGATGCAGGGTCCGGGAGCCTGTCGCTGGAGAGCGGCAAATGTTTGAGGAAGAAAAGCATTAAAACAATATAGGGCGTATCTGAAGCATGCTGGCCCTCTCGTACGAGTCCAGTGTGGTCATGGATAAGCAAAAGGTGAGCTGTGTGTAGCTGCAGCCTATTTTTATAATAGTATCTTTATCCCTTGCTTGTTTTTAAAAGCCTGGGTGCAGGTGCATTTGTTTTCATTATGCCCACCTGTAACAGAGATCATTTTTTTTCAAGGAAGTTGTGCTTCAGTCTCTCAAAGCCAGAATGCAAAAATCAGAGCAATCCTAGCCAAAAGAAAAAAGTTGCATAGACCTTGTCTGGAAATTTTACAAACTACGTTTCTCACATGACTAGATGATGCCCCAAATTACTGTTAGCTGAGGAAAAAGCAGAGGGAATATTAATCCTCAAAATAATGCTAAGATATAAAGCATTTAAAATTTAGATTGGACGTGCTGTTACTTCTAATTGTGCTGTGCTACTACAGGATAGAAAAATTACAGCATAATAATTACCCACATAAAAGTGAAATTGTTTTTGTTCCTTACCCACCCCAGGAGTAACAAAGCTAGCATCTGCAAGTATTTGTACTCTCATTTTTAGGAACTGGGATTTCTAATAACCACCTTAGTCTGATACAGTGATATTGAACATCAGTTTGTGTTCTTTATGTTTGAACACTTTGCTTTTGCTGTGGTGAAAGGACAAATAAAAATAATTCAGGCACTGCAAAGAAGTCTGACTATGGAGAGCTGCTTCCTCGTGCTTCAGTCCCCTTCTTTTCCTGGTTCTTAAGTGCAATAAAACAAATGATGTCTGCCTCTTATCCTTTCCCTAATCTTCTCTGGTTTGAGGATTTAGAAATGAGGTGCAGTTATCACTATTGTGCTTCTGTTAAGCACGACTTACTAATACGTGATATTCCTGACTAACAGAACAACGTGGATTCTGAACGTACTAAGAGTCAGGAAGGGAAACAAGTCTACCTCCACCTGTAGTTTGGAGTTTGATCAGTGTATGAAAGGGTTTGTACAGCTGAAGATAAACTTGAGATCTTCCATTTCTTTGTTAGATTTCAGTTTCGTAGAAGCTTAAACTACTCTTAATTCCCAGCTGTTGTGTGCTTATCTCCCTCCTCTGTGCTGCTGCTGGAACTGTGCAGCTCCATAAACCCGTTCATAGAATTGATCAGGTTGAAAACTCTCCTCTCAAAGTGATGTGTTTTTTGGTTTGGGATTTTTTGCCTTCAACTGGCACACCACCACCTGCTTCTGTAAACACTAGCATTGGCCAAAGGAAGGGAGTGGAAATATGTGGCGGGGGCGGGATGTGATCTCAACAGCCTAGATTTAGATCAGTTTAAGCAGCTTAATGAGTTTCTCATTGGCTCTTGGCCTCTTTTGTGCTTGCTAATGATCATAGTTTTTCCAAATAATGGAAAAACTCCATCAGTATTGTTATTAACCAAGTACTTCTGAATAGCAGCAACAAAAATTGCCTGTCCTTATTTTACTGTTTGTTGAGAAACCTTGGATCAACATGTCATACTAAATACAGGTTCAAAAGGTCGTACTGACTCAGTTAACATTTAGAAGGTTTTCTTTGTGAACACAGATGCAGAAACTCTTGAGAAAACCTGGCTCCCCCTCACGTCACTTGCTGGGGAAGGAGTCTTATTCACCAGTAACAGAAAGCAATTGTGTCTTTCAAGGCATGCTACATAATATGAAATAATCAGTGGGTGGAGCTGGTTTACAAGGAAAATAGTTCCATCTGTATGCTCTAGTGTCCTCATAAAATGTGGGAATAGTGACTTATAGTTCCATGTGGTGCTAAGATGAAATCTTATTTTTACTACAGTGGTACATCGCTGTGAGCCTAATAGGATTAACTATGTAAATAAGGTGATGTCACGTGAGTGTCAAAATTACTGTATTAATATTTGCATTAACTTCTGAACATGATTCATGCAAACTAGATCTTTTCAGAATTCAGAACAGATCCAGACTGATTAGGCTATCTCTCTGATTAATATAGCAAAAAACTAATGCATGTGGCATAGCTACCCATTTGCCCTTTTTTTTTACTGTATTAATTAAATTGTCTAAACTTGCAAAAGGTAAATAATCAAGTAATTTCAGTTCTTGTGTAAAACACCTGGAAAATATTTAATAGCTTGAAACTGGGCCAAGTGTCCAGCATGCCAACGGAAAGGGAATATTTACACATGTAGTACTTTTCAACTGTATTGGATAGTCTTTTTTCTTCTTTCTTTTTTTTGTTTTGTTTTGGTTTTGTTTGTTTGTTTGTTTTAATCTCAGTTTTACAGTGGCTGAGCAGTCATGCTGTGGCCTGAGTTTATTGAACAGAGGAATCACTGTCACTGTGATAGGGATAACACCTTCCATGCCCAGTTTAATGGTTTTGCTGCTTTCCGTGCAGTTTCTCTAGTTTAATTGGGTGATAGGCCAGTTCAGCCTGCTAAAATGGCAGAAAACTAACTGAGAAGAGATGACAGGAGACAACAAGACCTTTTGTGAGCAAGCTGTTTATTTGGCTTAGATGCACTTGTGGACAAAGATTGAGAAGCCACTGTCATCATTATGCTTAATTGTCAAAGATAGGCAGGCTCTTTCTCAAAACATTTATTGACTGAAGCAGATCTCTTCTGTTTTCTGGCACTCTGTGTCACATGTAGAGAGAGAACTGAAAACTGAAGCACCACTGGCTGTAAAGAGGCTGGAACAGATGGATTGAAATTTTAAACAATTTTTCCATGCTTGCACAGGCCAAACTACTAGTTAAGATAAATTTCCAGTCAGGAGTAGTGAAACTGCCAGATTATGTCTCTTTCCTTCCAGTAAGTAGTGAAAGCTCATGTTAAGCCCCTTTTTCACTAAGCTTCCAGAGGCTTCTTGGCAAAACCAGAAGTCAGCTGGTTTGTGACTCTTCTATCAGGGAGCAGCAGAAGTGGGCCTGTGGCATGAGAGAGAAAGTGCTGGGAGCAGAGCATGGCTACAGCAAAGGCAGGGCCTCTTGGACCAGGGTGCCATCCCAGTGGGGTCAGACTGGTGATAGTCACCAGTCTGAGACAAGGCAAGGTAACAAGTCAGGGTCCATTCAAGAAGTCCACTCAGGAACAACAGGAGACAGGGCTAAAGACCAGGGGTGGAGACAAGACTAGCTATAATGCAAGTCTGATCTTACAGGAGACAAGCCCAGAGAGATGACTACATATAACATAAGTCTAAGGCTCAGGAGGGAGATTGGAGCCAGAAACCAGGCTACCTACAATGTAAGCTTGAGGTCCACCTAGAAAGCTCAGTGAGTCAGACTGGAAGGTGACAGGGATGGATACAGATGTAACTCTGACAAAAGAGGCCAGGTTTGGATGCCCAGGCCAGAGCTTAAATGAAGCTCCTAGGCTGATTGAGGTGTTGTCGCATATAAGGTAACTGGCCTGATAGTAAATATTGTCAGTTGCTATTGTCCTTATTCGTTAACACATTGATTCTGGATTTCTGTTTGGGCCAACCTAATTTTAAATGAACAAGCAAAACTTCAATACTGAGCATGGAGAACTCATGCAGAATGTCACTGAGGCACTGTACTGATTTTGTCTGGTGTGGAGTTACATTTCTTCACAGTAGCTTGTATGGGGCTACTTACGTTTTCAATTTGTGATGAAACCAGCATTAATAACACAAGGTTGTTTTAGGTATTGCTGAGCAGTGCTTACACAACTTCAGGGCCTTTTCTGCTTCTCACTCCACCAGACCATGTGATGTTGCCTGAAGCAGTGAAGCTGGATGGAGGGGTGGGGAGGTTGGCTGGGGCTGCCGGTGCTTGGGAACTGACTGTGCACCAGTTGGCTGGTGGTGAGCAATTGTTTGAGGTTTTTTTGTATCACTTGTATTTCTCTATTTTTTTTCCCTCCTTTCCCTCCTTTGTGGTGGTTTGTTGTTGTTGTTGTGGGGTTAGGGGTTTTGTTTTGTTTGTTTGTTTTGTTTTTGTTTTCTTTTGTAGGGAATGAGTGGCTGGAAGGCAGTGTGGTGGAGAGCTGACCCAGGGGTTCTGGTTGATGGCAAACTGAATATGAGCCATCAGTGTGCCCTGGCAGCCAGGAGTGTCAACTGTGTCCTGGGGTGCATCAAGCACAGCATTGCCAGCCAGTCAAGGGAGGTGATTGTCCCACTCTGCACTAGTGCAGCCTCACGTGCAGTTTTGGGTGCCACAATATAAAAAGGACATCATCAAACTATTGGAGAGCATCCAAAGGAGAGCCGCGAGGATGGTGAAGGATCTGGATGGGATGACTTATGAGGAGCAGCTGAGGTCACTTGTATTGTTCAGGTTGGAGAAGAGGAGGCAGAGGGGTGACCTCATTGCAGTCCATGGCTTCATCACGAGGGGAAGAGATGGGGCAGGTACTGACCTCTTCACTCCTGTGACCAATGACAGGACTCAGGGAAATGGCAGAAAGCTGAATCAGGGGAGGTTTAGACTGGGTATCAGGAAAAGGTTTTTCACCCAGAGGGCGGTCGAGCACTAGAACAGGCTCCCCAGGGAAGTGGTCACAGCACCGAGCCTGCCTGAGTTCAAGAAGTGTTTGGATGATGTTCTCAGGCACATGGTATGACACAGGGACAGGAGTTGGACTCGATAATCCCGATGGGTTCCTTCCAACTGAGCATATTCTGTGATTCTGTGATTCTCTTATTAAACTGTCTTTATCTCAGCCTATGCCTACTGGCATCATTACTGAGATTCAATAATATTCTGGGCAAATTATATCTAATATCTGATGATAGTTAAAACATTATGTCTGTGACCACAGTTTGCACAGTGGTTATTAAGTATTAAAATGACCTACATGTGGGAGTTCAGATGATGGTCAAAGACAGACAAAATAGGCTGTTAAGCAGGACGAACCATTTGTCTTATCCAGAATGCCAATTCCTATGAAAAGTGCCTGCACTTGTGTTCTGGTACCCAAATTCCATGGAGATGGGAATTACAAAAATAGTAGAATTGAAACACTTTGCACAAATCATTTGATGTTTCTCTGCCTCAGTGCAGCAACTAAAAAGATCATGAAAGGAAGACTTTCCTGCATGTCATGTAGTTGAATCTGTCCAGGAAAATACACTCAAAGAGGTGCAACTCTGCTGTAACATACATGAAATTAGGGTATCTGTTTTCATGTTTCCATGAGTTCTTGTGGTTTTATTTTTTGTATTTGTAATGAGTTGAGAGATAATTTAAGATATGATATAATAATCTATTTAACATCTATTGGATGTGTCTAGCATTCAGAAGGTATAAGGAGCAGGTTTATTTTTGGTAGTTCATCTCTTTTTCATATCCAAATTGAGTATTATTATGGTGTGTTTTGGTGCAATTTTTAGAAGTCTTTGTCAGTTCCAAGTTTTTGCTTCATTAAGTGCAATGTTCCTATTCATGTACTATCATTCTCTCTTCCCACATGATATCAAAGGGAAGATTAATTTTTTATCAGATGAGGGGGACTAGTAATATAAAGGTGACTGCAACTAAAACGCCTACACTTTCATTTTTATCATATTTAAGTGGGTATTTATAGAATGAATGAAGAGATCCAATTAATTGTACCTCCTGTTGATGCCATACAAGATTTTCTTTCAACACTTCATACTTTTTTTCTGCCTCTTTTAGGATTTGTCATACCTAATATAGCTATATATTTTTATCTCAGTGTGGGAAGGGTTGCAAGACACATTCAGAAGACATACTCAGGACTTAACCCTGAAAGAACCATAAGTTTGTAGATGTGCAAAGGTCTGCTTCCGAGTATGCCCAGGTGTGTCTGCCTTCCCAGATGATGTATTTGCTGGATTTCTGATCTGCCTCAGGAGCAATCCATGCTTCCCAGTCAGGAAGTAAAGGGTACATTCCACCAGCATTGCTTTTGGCTTGCCCTCCCTAGGCCAGGTTGACTGCATCTAAACTGAGCAGTGGTTGAAGGGATCTTCTCGACTCCTTCAGGCCTCTCCACAGCCTACAGATTTGTGCTACACAGCACAAATACCACTCCTGTGCTGTGCTTGCATCCTGTGATCATGCCAGTTCTTACTGTGCACCCTAAGATCAATGAAGGTTGTTTTCAAGGATTGTTGCCTGGGGCTACACTGAAATCCCTAAGCATCAAGCTGTCCTACCACATCTCTCTTGGTAGTCAGGGTGATTCCTGCAGTCAAGATTCCCCTTTCTTCAAGAGCTGTGATAGTCTGGAATCCTCTGCCATACTGACTTCCTCTCAGGACCTGGAAGTCCCTCTTTGCATATGAGACATTTGAACAATTTTTAAAGGTTCTTTAGTAATTAATACCCCATTTTGTTTGTCCCATATAAAAAGATAAATACTTAGAGCATACCACTTACCTGCTTCTATAGCATGTTACCAAAGAGGCATCCTATGGGGTCATGCCAGGCAAAAGGCTTGCAAGGATCATGTTAAAGTATTAGACTAAGTGGAGGGAGGCTTCATACTCAAGCCGTTTCCTAGAGCTATCTAGCTACTACTGAGTGGCTTCTAGGTGTTGTCTGAGACAAAGCCTTGTTATTTTTCTTCAAAGGGTATTCCAGAAATAAACATGTGCACAGAATGAATGCTAATGAAGAGGACTTTCCAGGCAAAACAGGTGATTCAAACTGCTGGTATGGGTGCACTCAAAAACTCCTTATGTGTTATGTTGGGAGCCTTGGTCTGTAATTCAGCTGTAGATTCTACTGGATGGCAAAACTCCCAAGTCCATAATTCTAGATTCAGTTTTTCATCTTCAGAGTTACAAGAATTTGTCAGCTTTGGCAAACCAGAGTGTTTTTGCTTAGTCACATTTTAGAACGTATCAGCTCAATTTTAACAGAAAATTTTTAAAAAGTCAAATGCTCCAAAAGAATTTAGACTGAGCAATAAACGCTGGCAAAGTTGATAAGCATTTCAAACTAGAACCTTATAATAGGAAGTGTTAGGCAAACTTAACTACAGATTTCTCTTCCATCTGTATTTATATCTTGCTGTGTGCTGACTGTCTGGTATGCCTATACAGACTTTGCCCTAAAGTTGACTTTGTCTGCATCTTGTGTTCAGTATGTATTTTAAAAATTCTGCATAGGTATGAGTTGTATTTACATTTATATAATAATTTCTTAGGCATGTTAGGTTTTCTTTCGAAAGCTAGGCAGTTGAGTAAAACTCAGAGGCAATTACTAAGAAGTCAAGAAAAAGGTCTGTGACACAGATTTTTTTCCCTGCATACCTTTCATGAAAGCATGACACATAATCTTTATACTTGATGCATTGCCTTTGCAAAGAGGTTCAGGGTTTTTTTAACTTCATATTCTTTTTTGCTGTCCACAGTTTTTTCCTGTCCATGAAAACAGCATTTATTTATGTCAGCAGAGCTGACTGATTGCAGCTCTTCTTATAAAATTTAATTCCCACAAAACAACTCCTGTCTCCAACACGCTGTATGTCTCTGCTTTTGCTTTTATTGCTATCCTACATGTTTCTTTCCAACTTTATCAGAAGATTCTGTTCATATGTTTCTTGGCTGTTTAGAGAAGTGTTCCATATACCTGTAACATTGATTCAAGATTCTTGTGTTTTTTAATTTATGGAATAAATGCCCATGTTACTTCATGGGCTTCTTTGGTAGCAGAGAAAGAATTAGAAGGCATTTGGACTAAAGTTAACTGCTTTTCTATATAAATTGAAATGCAAAATCCCTTTTATTAGCATATAAAAGAAGCAGATTGGTAACCGCCTATCCATAATTCCCACGGCACTTTACATTTAAAGTTTCTTTCATATATGTAAAGAGCATAATGGTAATAAAGTAACTAAAGCATATAAATAAATGAGATAAGGTATGTAAAATATAAAACAGAAGGATTCTTTACATACATTTCTGTAGAAATTCTACTTCTTACCTCAAGTTAATTGGATTTTTGCAACTTACTCTACTAAGTTAGATTTGAATTTTTGTTCTCCTAAATATGTAAGGCACTTTAATAGTTATATGAAATGTTAGAAACCAGACTAACTAATAGTTGATTTTTTTTTTTCCAAGTTTACTTGTATTATGGAACCAGCCAGAGGTTTTAACTCAAGACCAAAGTATCATGGCTCTGTATATGAAATGCTAATAAGGAAATGTCACAGAAAGGTCTGGTTTTGCTATGCATTTCCGTGATGGTATGCTTCATAAAAAGCATTATTAAATTAAATGCTAAATTAGCTATATGCATAAGTTGTCAACTTGAAGCCAGAATGAGAGAAAAATGAGCAAAAGCTGTACAATTAAACCCAAAATTTACTGTGTGTACATTACTTATGAGATGCAAAGGCTGAGTAGTCATTCAGATGAGTGCACTCAGGCTTTCACTGTGCATTTCCGGGCTGCTCAGCTGTGCATAGGTCATGTGTCATTTGGTCTGAAGAGATAAAGTTCATATTTTATGATGTTGACCATTGTGTTCCTGTGCATGCTGTTTTCTGCAGAAGCTCATATAATATATCCAACTAGCCTAACAGGGTGTTGTAGGTTTGAGTGAACCTTGAATATCTGTGGTGCAGCACATATTCAAGAGCCTCTTAGCCAACTTTTAAATTATTCTGTAAATGTTACAGAAGAAGTGGATTTTTGAGAGGTGGTGAGTTCAGTTGCTCTGAGTTTCAAAGTCTTTCTATGGTCTAACATGAATTGCTACTAGTAAGCAATGATGGCTGACAAGAAGGTCTTAGAAAAAGCCTGGGGGAATACTGTGTGAGCTAAGCAAAGGACTGGGATTTGGAAGATCTGCATTCTATTCTTAATCTCACCACTGATTTGCAGTGTGATTTTGGCAAGTTAATACCTGTATCTGTTTCTTTTTCATGTCTTTTATGTCTCTTGCTTCTCTTTACGGCAATCGTGTCTACAGTGGCTAGAATAAGGAGGGAGGCACTTGACTGTGACTCTAATAACAGTGATAGCAAATAATATTAAATTCAAAGTCAGTTTCAATCATTATAGTGAATTATGATTGTAATGGGTTTGTATAGGTATACAGTGATATGGATTTAAGTTTTGTGTTCAGCCATCTTCACCCTAAAAGATTGAATCCTGCCAGAGAGCTGTCTCTAGCATCCATCTTCGTGTTCTGTGCTGAGCTGGAAGAAGTTAGACTTGAAGATAATATCCATGGATATCAAGGAAGTAACACAGTTGTATCTGTAACAATTCTGACTCAACGGCTCTTATAACTGATGGCTAAATGTCTGCTGCTCTATTACATGTATAATTCCCTTTCAAGCCTGATACATTTTCTGAAACATTCTCATTAAAAACACTTTCATATGATACTGACCTTGTGTTTGAAAATGACTGATTAATTATTTCTCAGATGCCTCTTACTAGGCTTACTCCACATATAGCTTGATGGCATTTTTATTTTCAAAGGAAAAGTGCTTTTGCATTATGACCAATTTTGCTGTCAGATTCCAGGTTATATAGGCAGCCTTTGGGTCTGGTTTGAAAGCCTACTAATTTCACTTGGGTTCGATGAAAATGTGTGATTCTGTTCAGTAAACATGAAAAAAACCTATAATAAATTAAAAGCTCATACAGACAATTGAACATGGTTAAGTTTTATTCAGAACAGTAGCTGCCAGCCTTCTCTAGGCTTCCTGCAAAACAGAATTACAACCACTTGATTTATATCAATTTATTAAAGCTTTTTTGACAATAAAGATATTTTTCCATCCTACTGTATATTTGTATCACTACTGAAAATTCTTGTGCCTTGAGTTTACAAAAGACACATCATGTCCTTCATGCCAAGCTTTGTGAAAGCAATAGTCTGCCACGTGAGTTTTTTTCTCAGGCTAGTTTGATTCTCTCTCTCTTTTTGTTGTTGTTGTTTTTGTTTAAGAATTAGTGTAGTCATAGAAAAATATACCTGATGGACTCTAATGGGAACTGACTGCTGAATAAGTGTAGTATTTGCTAACTCTATGGTCCCACTTGCACCTGGGTTTGAAACTTGTATTGAAAGGCTGAACCTTTAGACAGAAAAGGATAATCAGGTCTTCTGGCCTGTTCACCTCTGAGTTTAAAAACAGCGTGCCACCTTTGTTAAGATTGCACAGGAAAAGTTAGACTAAAACCAGGTATTACATATTTACTGTTGGATTACCTGTCAAATAGTAACTTTCAGTTACAATCAGCAGGCAGATCTGAAGCAGTTACTTTGAGATGAAAAGCTGTGTATCACATTACCAGTCACTTTAGCTGTTCAGTGTCCATCTGCTGGTTTGAAAAGAAAACATCATTAATAATTTATGCAAGGATTGTTCTCTAGCTTTTATGCTGCTATTAGTTCTTCCAGCATGAGCTATCTCAGCGTTATTTAGCTTCTGAGCTCTAACAGCTCTGTAGCAGCCATGGCAAGTTGCTTGGTATTTTCTGTTTAGGGGATAAAATTAATTAAAACATGTGACTGAAATTGTTCCATGAATATGAGGTTGATTTGTATAAGAATCTATACTACATTAATATGTTTTATCCCTGCTTCAAAATACTTTTGCAAAATAGTAAGTCTGAGTGAAAAAGAGTAACATATCATAGTTTGTTACAACTAACACATCGGTACTACTGATCTAGTACTTAGTAATATAAATCACTTAATGCTATGAAATGAGTTAAGCAGCATTTTGGCCTTACGGAGCTGAATGCTGGTAAAAATTGGTGCAGCTCTGTCAAAGTCAGTGGAAATGTCAATGCCAGAAAAATGACAAACAATATCTAAAGAATTTTCTTAGGTTTGGATAGTGTTTTAACATTTATACTTAACAGTTCCACCAGGCACAATAAAATTATTGCATTTGAATTTAAGCCATTCAAACCTGTAATTCAATTTTTAAATTGCTGAACAATATGATCTGAAAAGTCTTCAGAATTAAATCCAGCAGCCAAAACCAGACAGTATTAGCTGTTAAATTCTTAATGTCTTTAAAAGTCTTGTTCTCTGGAAGTATTGATCCATTTATTTATTTATTTATTTGTTTGTTTGTTTTCTGTAGAATAGGTTGTTTACAATTACACTGGGAAAGTAATTATGTGCCTGGGAACAAATGGTATGCAGGTGTAGTCCTTATCCAAGACATTTGAAAAATAAAAATTCTTTTCAATCTATGATTTATTTTATTTTTTTTTTTTTAATATCAGACAGTATCAATGACCAAAACACTCACAGGTTGGGCTGTTTATCTGGCATAGAGGTCTCTGCAGATTTCCTGCCTTTGTGGCTTCAAGATTGTATTACTGCAGTAGACAGGGATCAAGGAGCTATAGCTATGGCAACCAGTACCTGAGAGGTAACTGACAGCATGAATTACAGAATCTCTGAGGATTTGCTACAGACTGGCCTCCCTCCTGGCCTGATTGTTCATTCTTTTTTGCCCTTCAGTACCAGAATCAGCATCAAGGCCTTTTCTGGTCTAGTATTTATGCTATAAAAAACTCTCAAGAGTTTGTGTAGATAAACAGGTACAGATGGATCTCAAACTGGTTTAGGAAGAGATTTTTTTTTTTGCAGTCATACTTACTGTAATTCTTCAAGTGAGCCAAACTGAGTCTCATTTTTGCTGCTATCAGCATTGCTACATCTATTCTAGCAGTTTTACCAGCCTAGGAATCTCATTCAGAAGGGTATTTTTCACAACCCTGACTGACTTAGTGATTTAAGTAAATCCTGAAGTCAAACTCAACCTCAGATACAGCTTTTGTTTTAAAGATGAGGTGGGGAGTAAGGTGGGATGTGAAATATTCTTGGTTTTATTCTTTAGGTTATACAAAGAATGTCTGAATTAGGAAAGCCAGTTGCAGCCCTGACATTAAAAATTCAGGTCCTCCATAGTCACTGGCAGTCAGAGTACAGGTTTCATAGGTACCACAAAAGCCAAGAGGTTGAACAGTGAAATATAGAATAAAATAATTTCGGTTCTTGCTTTTCTTAATACCTCTGCAACTTTCTGATTAAATTTTAAGAAAAATTCAACTCATACTCCTGTTTGGTGTGTGAGTGGTCATGCTCCAGAACCTGAAATTCAGTTTGAGGTCTCCTTACCCAAACAAAAGCCAAAAAGAAAAGAAAAAAAAAAAAGACAAAAAAAAAATTAATGCTTGTTAAAAATATTTCATAGGTCAGAGTTTAATATCTCTCTTGACTATGTATTTGGACTACTTTTAATGAATGCTGTTAGCCATTTCTGTAAAGGTCATTTGCCATCGGTTATCTATTCACAGTTGCTTAATAATGTACATTTAAAAACAAAACTGTGTGCCTGGACACACACCCTCAACTGAGTATCTTCTTAGATATAATAATATTATGTAACAATAATAACAATTACTTAATTGAGCAATCTAGGACACATGTTCTGACATTACAACAGCTATTAAAATGCATATAAAAGTTTCAGAGAAAATGCAATTCATTTCTGAGAAAATTAGAACTTAAAACAAGTTTCAGCAGTCATAGGAAAAAAAAACCCTTGTCTGAATGAAGCACTTCGTAGTATAGATTTGATAGATTTTGATGGATTTCTTTAGATTGTGGAGATCTTAACGTGGAATGTTATTGTTAACTATCATCTCCAAATAGTAGACTGTAATGGTTGTTTATTAACATACGTTGCTACAAAAATCTACTTAAAGGAGAATAAAATACATTTTCAAAAATAACCACTGATTTTATCCTTCAAACGTAAGGTATAAAGAAGCAGTTCACAAGGAAGAATCCCTGTAAAATAGTATTGGAATTTGCTGGATTCAAAATAATTCAGATTCTCTGAATTTTAAATTAAGGTGACCTAATTAAATTTAATAAAGTTCTAATCCTAACTGAATTGAAATTACTCTATTTGGGAGACTCATATAATGCTTCAGTTGTGGAGTGGCAAAGCTGAAGAATTTGGTTTTCTGGTTTTGGTGCGTTTTTTGGGTTTTGTGTGTGTGTGTTTTTATTTTTCTTGTTGGTTTGTTTTGTTTTGCCTTTTCTCTTTAACTACTAGTTACTTTTTCTACTGTTTTCAGTACTATGAAAAAACTTTCAGAATTTTTTAGGAGAGTTCCCAAGATTCAGTCTTGTCTGATGTTAGTGAGGAACAGATAGCTGAGATTTTTCCATGAGAACATACAGAGAGTATGGTAAGTATGTGTTTATAATAATAAAAAAAAAATCCAAGAAAGATGACAGATTTTGTCTTATTTACTAATATCTTTTGTATATGAGATCTCTTTCCCTAAAATATTGTATTGCTATAACTAGTAATATGAGTGGACCAGTCTGATGCAGTACCATTATCCCAGGTTTTATGATTTTAGTAAGATTGTAAATGAGTAGAGATTTTTGTCTCACAACAATTTAGGATCAGAAAAAAGTTATAAATATGCAGGAAAGGTGGAATACGCATGAAGAGATAATCTGGGATAACCTATTGATCTTGTCAGTTTTTTTTTTCCTAACTAATCCCTGACAAACACATTTATATTCACCAAAAAACATTTGGTACAGAAAGTTTTACTGCCTTCTTAGTGGGTCTGTTGCTTGGCTTCCCATCCACTGCAGAATTATCATAATATATGTTCTAATTCTTCTTAGTGTAAGATTTAATTAATATTTCTTGTGCTTCTTCCAGTCTTCCTTCTAGTGGATACATAGAGCATTAGATTATCATCTTTTTACAACTACCTTTCATATATCAAGAGAATGATCTAGCCCTGCACTCTTCCAGATTTTTCACCTCTCACATAGGTCTCATTTTCTAAGCCACTTTTAGTAGTAGTTTTTTTCACTGGTTGATGCTCTTCTAGAAGTACTAACAATTGCTAAACCTATTGACTTTTTAAATTAAAGCAATGCAAAATAACTGAGTAAATACACACACTAATTTTTGTCATATTAGTGAGATAAACATGTATTGCTAACACATAATAGACATTAAGGAAAAATGCCCTAATTCTGAACAGTATAATGTTCAGTGTGTAAAGCACAGGTCTAAATGAGTTTATTATGTTCCACTGTAGATTTTAGGTGCAGAAAAATAATAATGTAAAATATGTTCTGGCCTTCTATTGAAGAAGAATGTTCACATCATCATCAGACTAAATTTAGATTTTATTCTTTTCCAGGAATTAGAATTCTAATTCTGAACTTGAAGAAACTTAGAGCTGTACTACATCAGACAGAGCTGTGGGGGATGACTGGAATAGTTTCTCTTCCTTTCCTCTCTTATTCCCAATGACAGCAATTTACTGTGGCTTTTTATTTGGTACAGCATACTCCTTAAACTTGTGGAAGTTTTTTTCTAGGTTCTGTCTGTGTGTTTTCATGGAAATCTGCAGCTGATTTATCTCTGCTTTGCCCAAGTGAAGGTATAAGCAGTGTGTCACAGGGGTTGTCATTGCCATACGTGGGTATACTTGATCTTGGCCTGATCTGGTTCCTAGTCCTCAATAGACTCTCAGTCAATTTTCAAGTCTGATCCCTGTAACTCTCACCAATAACCTCACTTTTAATCAAACAAATGAGATTATTTAAATACTACAATCATGTGGGAACATTCTAAAATAATTAAAACAAAGACACTTTGAATATCACAGAATGACACAGACTTTTCATCCAGACATGTTGAACCTTCTTCAAAAGCCTTCTGGGTCTACACCTGCATGTGGAGTCAATATTTTGGTAATTCATTTTTAGACTCAAAAAAAATTGAATTATTTCCATCTAATTATTACCAGCTACAGCAGAAATATATGGATTTTTAAGTGGAGAAGCACTTTTTATAGACTCTGATTACAAAGCAGTTTAATTCAAAGCAGTTTTGGTGCCACATGTTGATGGGGCAATGTATTCCTGCACTTTGTCTGTGCTGAGCACTACCTGCCCAATCATTGTAAGTCAGTTTAGAGAGCTACAATGGCAGAAAACTTGCTAAAGCATGTGCTGAAAGGATCAGTACAGAGCAAGGGAGAATGCAGGACAAGAGACTGGAGATCTGTCAGCAGCTAGTTATACAGACTGAAGTTGCATCACATTTCACAGACATCTCAGATAGATCATGTATTTCCAGCACCACTGTAATAAAATTAAAAATTAAATTAAAAATTAATTTATCTGCTATATATCAGACCACTGATATATGCTGTCTCCTTCCAAGAGATTCCCAGATAGCACACTCCACCTGGGGTAAATTCATTTCACTTACTTGAACAAAATTAGATTCATTTCACTTACTTGAACACAAATAGCATATTAAATATTATTACTAAATATAAACTAATAAGCAATTATGCCATGTGATTTTTTCTCTAATTTTTATTTTTAAAAAGGCTTCAGGGTTTGTCAGTTAAAAAGAATCCTAAATTGAAATATAACCGTTATATATATATAATATATATATATATAAATATATATATATTATTTTCTGGCTTTAGAAAACGAACAACTTGAACTTTACAGTACTTTAATGTACTTAATGGGGTTCATACCGATATGACAACACTATCCTCTAGTGGCAGCATGTGTTAACACAAGTCTCAATCTACATAAACAGGAATTGGTTTGTGTGTTGAAAGGATGATATGTTGGCCATATTATTATTTATAAATTCAGATTTTTGTTTTATGTAACATAATAAAAAATAACCAAATGCTGCAGACCATGTGATGATAATATAAGCTTCAACCACCAGCATCAGCTACACTGCGCGTGTTTTTATGTGACTATAAAGCAGTATATATATGATTTCTGGACATTTTCCAGACTATCAAACTTAGGTAATCCTGCTGTGGTAGATTTCTCATTGGTGTGTTGTTTAACACGCTAGGGTCACTAGTTCATTTTAGTCTACTCTTGGACTCTGGCATCAAAATCTGACTTTTCTGGTGAGAGTATCACTAGACGTTGGTATCCACAAGCACATAAAATATCCTTAATTTCTTTTTTCAGTTTGAAATTTCAAAAATCCAGTATGTAGCTTAAGGCAAAATAAGGAAGGGCAACAGTATTTATGCAGTATTCTTTTTCCTAGCATGCAAAGTGTATTGCAAAATATTTCCATTACATTTTTTTTCTCTGAGGTCTGCACTTAGACCAAAGGAGATATTTGGTCTGGAGAGTTCACAGGCAGAGAGAGAAAAGTCATTGTCTTTGTTCCACAGTCTCCTTAAGCAGTATTTGCTATAATGGTATAAATGGCGGTAGTAAACAACAGTGTAAAATTAGCTACAACTTAATGTTACTCACGGAACAATAATTAGTCTCTTGAATGAGAAAGCAACTATTTTTCAAGTGTTAATAAAAACTATCAGTAGTGTAAGTAGTGCCCCACTAAGGGTAAGATGTAACTGTGCAATCAACAGTGTTATTTAAAAAAATGTGAAGAATTCAAATGTTACTACGTTTGGAAGATATTATTCAGGGGCTTGTGGGGAGTTATGGAGCCTTTTTGCTTCTGTTTCATCAGTTTAATTGGAGTTCGCATTTCTAGTGAAAAAATACTACATAATGGCAGATAACAGCACTCTTTCATGAATTAACCATGTGTCCAGTCCACCAAAAAAGTAGCTAGAAATGTACATAGAAATGTAAATATGGAAAACACCCACAGGTTGTTGGCAGAATATGTTACCGATGTTTGAATGGCCAATGAAGAATGAATTGTCCTTTTCCTTTAGTTCTTCTCTGAATATTGAGCATTGTAAATGGGAAATGTGGAGGCTTCTCAGAATTTCTGCCTCTGCTGTGTATGTTCTGCACGTAAATTAAAAAAAGAAAAAAGAAAAATAATGTCAGGGAAAAATAACAGCCAGATATCCTGAGAGAAATACTTGTGAGCATCTGTGAAAGGGAACTGGATTTTAGTGACAGGCTTCAATCTTTCTGAAGACAGGCCATCACAGGTGAGCAAAATAATGCCTTTTATATCTTAAGCTGTATTAAAATAACCCTGTGATGTCGAAGGAGTGAAAAAACTTTGATCTTACCTCCATGTTCTCTTCAATAGGTTGGTACCACCAAGTTAATCTGTCTCTTGTTTCTACTTCCACTTAGCCGATTCTCTTGAACTCTGTGTTTCTAGATTTGGTGTATCTAGAACTAATAACTTTAAGGACATAAGAAGATGGAGTTCACTGTTATATGGATTATTATGTGTTTTACTGTTCTCATTGACCAAAAAAATAAAAATAAAATTGATGATATGTTACTGAAAAATGCATACTCACTTGTTGACTCTATCAGTGTTGTTTTTGGGTTTTTTTTGGTAGATATTGTTTTCTTGGTACATATTTTGCCCTGAAAAGGGAACCTTTTAAAATTTTCTTCAGAAAAATACTGTATTTATGTAGCAGGCAGTACGATTAAACAAATATTAATTATAATTTGCAGTTTCACTTGTTTCTAATTGCAAGAATGTTCCCTTACATACAAATACAGGAATTTAAGAATTATTCTGAAACATTTGGAAACATTATATTTGGCTATGATGCATTGCTGTCTAATGATTTATGGTTTAGGACTCCAGTGGAGTATTTTTCTCAGTGTTCTGTTGAAGTATAGAATAGATATTAGAAGAGCTCTGTAATATGTGCAGACTTCGTTATTTATTGTCATATTTTCAAATGGGGCTTGAGTGCTGGCTCTTCAGAACTGAATTAGGAGGACAAATAACACCAGAAGAATAGCCAAGCTCCTCTGCTGATCTATAGCACTGCTCATTTTAGGTATTCATTTAAAAGTTGAGCTGCATCCTCTTGTACACAAAAATAATACCATAATGGCAGAGTGTTCTCTTCCAATAGAAATCTGTAAAGAAGTACAGGAGATAAAATAATCAAATGTATTTCTCACAGGTCACTGAAGAGCTGTAATGTCTTGTGTGGATAATAGTTGCATACGGATGATGTAGAGAATGTGAACTTGAAATCCAGCATAGTCATACTCTATTTCCAGTAATAACCACATGAACCAGTCCCTGTTATGGTATAACAGCAGGTTGTATGCAATGATTAGAATATTAGATCTTTCATGTTGTGAATATGTCACTTTACAGATGGCTTCACCACATTCAATTCATTAGAGCAGGTGTTCTTCAGTGTTAATAAAGATATTGTCCTTCCCTGACTAAGGCAGCAGAGTCCTATTGCATTGGATAAGAAATTGCACAAGCAAAATGTCTTCATTTTTCTGGTGGTTGACTAAAAACATATGAAAAAAAATTAGATGACAAAAGAAACAAATCCATTGAAGAGATTGACTTCAATTGGCAGAGGCTGCTTTTTCACTACAATTTCAGCCATGCCAGTGGGAAGCATGCCTTCTCTTGCTCTCTGCTGATGCTATCCCATACATCTGGAAGCAATTAGTCTTAAAAAGGGCCCTGACATCTCAAGTTAGAAAAAGCAGACCAATAACATGTGGCAGAGCCATGATAGCAAACCTGAAAATTTGTCTTTAGTGATTTCAGTTGCAGTCATGTTAGATTTGACATGAACCTTTCAATATCAAGTCGCTCTTATGTGTATTTCTGCCTGAGCTAAATACCTGGGAAGAGTTAAGAGTTACTGTGTACAGCTCTGGAGCCCTCAGCACAGGAAAGACAGGGAGCTGTTGGAGAAGGTCCAGAGAGGGGCCATGAAGATGATCAAAGGGCTCCAGCACCTCTGCTATGAAGACAGGTTGAGGCAGTTGGGGCTGTTCAGCCTGGAGAAGAGAAGGCTCCGGGGAGACCTTATAGCACCTTCCAGTACCTGAAGGGGCTACAGAAAAGCTGGGGAGGGGCTTTTCACCAGAGAGGGCAGTGATAGGGCAAGGGGTAATGGTTTTAAACCAAAAGAGGGGAGATTTAGGTTAGACATCAGGAAGAAATTCACCATGAGGGTAGTAAGGTGCTGGAATAGATTGCCCAGGGATGTTACAGGAGCCCCGTCCCTGGAGGTGTTTAAGGCCAGGCTGGATGGGGCTTTGTGCAGCCTGGTCTAGTGTGGGGTGTTCCTGCTCATAGAAGGGAGGTTGGATCCTGATCATCTTTAAGGTCCCTTCCAACCTTAACCATTCTATGATTCTACTTTTTATTGTAAATTGAATAGACAGATCATACAAGTATGTGCTGAGAAATTATTTGAATTGGATAGGATGCATAAGAGCCTTAAAAAGTTTAAAAAGTAAAGTACAATGAAGTGTAGCTGTAAAGTATTCTTTAAAATGCAGAACTACAGAGAGGAGAATACTCTACTGAGTTAGAGTAGACTAAGAGTTGACTCTTAGTCAACCGATTAATCTTTCTAGAATAAAAGAGCCTTTTCATTTGCCATAACACAAAGTAAAAAATATTATGTTTTCTAAGAAAAGCTGGAGAGAATAAATTTTATAACTGAATACTGTATTTTCTATGGTGGATTATTTTTAATATCTATTAATTTGCTATAATTTTTGAAAATGAAACAGTTTTCACAGTACATCTTCATGTAATTTGTGAGGAAAAAAAACCCCATAGTTTTTTCACTTTGCAGTTATTTAAATAAATGTCCCTAAATATGATATAAATCAGAATTTGTCTTGTGAAAGGGACAGCTCCTTCTTGCATTCAACACAGACATAGGTTACAGGCTGGTATGTTCTGATGAAGTGATTTCAAATTCTATATGAGGAAAGAGAAATTGGCTGGTGATATTGAAAAAGAAGCTATGTCCTTCTCATTTTGTAAATGACATTGCATATTGTCAGTAGTATGAAATAACAAAACTAGTAGTTTGTTACCAAGTAGAACAGAAGGCCAGAACATGGCCACTTAAATTAAAAAAATTAGTAGTCCTGTTCACTGAATTGGGACTATGTAAGAGAATAAGTACTCACTGTGGTGAAAAAGAAAAATCATTCATAATCTGGCTCTGCAGCCATTTGCTATTAAACTTCATGCCTTATGTTTAAATTGAGAACCTTTAGAGGTGACAGGGGATTTTTTACTTCAGGTTGTAAGTTTCACAGTTTATAGGTGCATATTTCTTTACTGGCTTTCTCTGAAATAGACGTTGCCGACTACAGCTGGAAGGACATGGTACTAAAGGGATCATAGATCATAGAAGGGTTTGGATTGGAAGGGACCTTCAAAGATGATGCAGTCCAACCCCTCTGCATGGGCAGGAACACCTCCCACTAGACCAGGTTGCTCCAAGACCCATCTAATCTGGTCTTGAACACTTCCAGGGAGGGGCATCCACAACTTACCTGGGCAACTTGGGCCAGTGTCTCACCACCCTCACAGTAAAGCATTTCCTCCCAATATCTATCTAGTCAGTACATTGGTTTGGGATGGGACATTCTGTGTTTAAATTTTAATAAGTTATCATATAAAACAGATCTGAAAGAATAATAATAAAAAAAATTCTACATTAAGAAGGTCAAAAGTTGTGTAACAGAAGTACTACCAGACAGAGGAGTCACACAGCTCTTCCAGGGAGTACCTTTTTCTGTATTTGAGCAGCTCTCTTCTGGGAAAAAAGTACTACAAAAATTACTGGTAACAGAGTGTGACAGGGCTAGGACTAAGTGCTTTAAGAATAATAAGCTTTTTTAAAGCACAATAAGCATTTTCCTAAACCAAATAGTGCTGTAGTATTTTAGTAGTCCAAGACAATAGAAATTCCTACATTTTCTGTGTAATTATGTTGATACCTCTTTTCTTCAGGCCAGAATACCTATTCTTCATTGACATATCTTTAAAAAACAATAATTAAATTCTACTTTTTTTTTACAGTTTGAAAATATAAAGTTTTGTGTAGAGGAATTAACAATATTAGTCAAATGTTGTACCTTCAAAAACATTTATCTAAGTAATAATATTTTATAGTGTATGTTTGTTTTGTTGTTTAACTGGGTTCCAAAGCAAACACATTGATATTAGTATTTTTAACCAGATTTTAAAAAACCTCAAAGGATTCTACAGTCTAGCAATTCTTTCATTAAATATCTGTTGTTTATAATATTACTTTTCTAAGTAATTTGCGCCTCAAAATAAAGACATTAAGTAAATACTTGGAGGAGAATGTCATGCAGCAAGTTTGTTACTGATCACATTTTTTTGAGGAACAAAAAACTTAACTTCATAATGTCATTCTGCCTGTTAATCACAACACTCTTCAGCCTCTTTGTTACCTTCCAAACTGTTTCCTATGCCTGGACCTGCCTACTGTGAAATTATTTTACTCTCATAAGTGTCTCAGACTGTTTTCATGCCAAATAAATGTTTTTAGCACCTTACATTCTGTTCTTTAACAGTATCAAAGAGAGTGAGCTACTAAGCCAAATTCCCCTCAGGATTTGAGAATGTGACTCTCTAATCTTGTGTAAAGAGGCATTAACAACATTAGTCACAGTATTCTGCTTTTTACATATTCCTGACTAGTCCTTGATGTGGCCATCTCTGCACAAGCAGCATTCTCATTAACATTAACAGATTAATCAAATAATGAAAAAAAAACATAGGGGCTGTAGAACAGCATTCCTGTTACTTGTAGAAACAACATAATTTGTTTTTATTTACTAATGCGTGCAAGAGTTAGACAAAAAAACCCAAACAAACATTGGAATTGCAAATCACCAATATTTCATAGTAGGGGATGCCTGGGTAGAGACCAAGGGGAGGATTTTAGGCATTTGGGCTTTACTACTGTAAATAACCAAATTTGTTTGTAAGCACAGCCTGTTTAAGATTTTTATGAAAAAAAAACATTGAAATGATTATCCAGGACATGTAATGTTAGCAGACTGGTTTTTGTGGCTAAGGACCAGCAGGGAGATACTTAAAACTTTTGGATTAAAAATTCACTTTTACATCAGCCCCTGCAGCATTACAAAAAGGGAAACACTCAAACATTTACCCCAGGTATGATCCACATGGGGCCAGATGGAATTGTTTTGCTCATGTTCTGTGCTTGCTTCCCAGTTCATAGAATCACAGAATAATGGAATAGTTTGGGTTGGAAAGGACCTTAAAGATCATCTAGTTACTAACATAGACTGTAGGGATTAGTTATAGTGGGTTCCAGCCAGCTGGGAGTGATTTCTATAATCAGGGAATTCTATCTAGAGAGAGGTATCCAGTCTTTTTTTGATGTTGAAGCAAGGTAGTAAGAGCAGACTGGACAGCAAAATGTGATCCCAAAAGTATCTTAGAGTGGCTAACTTATTAAGGGAAATGTTTGATGGACTGTTTGTTCAATTCAGTTTTATCAGCAGAAGAAAACACCTGAATAATGAGTCCAAGATCTGGTTCTTACTGTGATTTATTTACCTTTTCATTCCTTGTTCTGTTATCTATGAATTTTGAGTAGATGTAGAATCAGACAGTTTTTAGACTATTAGTTACAACATATAATACAAAAAATACAGTAGGTGTGCTCTTACCTGTCCTGATAGCTGCTTTCTTCCCATAGGTACTAATGGACTTGTGGAAGGATGTGAAAACTCAATTCCAATTTTATTTACCTGGAAAGTAAACACAAAATTATTATACTCATGTAGACGGCAAAAAACTCTTGAGTTTTAAACAACCAATGTTTTTCAAAGGGAAGAAAACTTTCTTCCTTTCACCTGGTTCCTTGAAGTTAGAAATTTTCTGGTTACAAGCCAGTAATTAAAAATTCTGTACTGCTATTTTCACAATTCAGATTCACTTGAATAATCTTCCACTCTGACTCCACTACAACTTTGTGGGAAATTTATCAATTACTACCTTCATAGAAGAAATTTAAGGGATTAATAAGTTGAATATGCACATAGTTAAATGCAGTTTGATTGCTAAGAATAAAGTCCAAAATATTTGAAGTAGTATTTTCAAGCTCAGATGCTAAAATGTGGTTCCTAACACAGGCTCACAAAAATCAAATTGCTGACTATCTTCCAAAAAGTTCAAGTCACTTTTATTTTGTAATCTAAACATGCATTTAGGAATCCAGCTTTTGAGCACTAATGACTGATTTGCAGTAAATTTTAATAGTTCATTTGATGATATATAAATTAAGTCCAGAAGACTAATGAATCTGTGATTCTGTGAATTTTCTAAGTCCTCATAGCCACTAAATTTATAGACTATATTCTACTGTGCTGTTGGCTTCTGGAGGCAGATGTGTGCACCCTAAATGACTGTCAGAAGAAATCTGGGTGTCTATCATCCCTGTTTCCCCATTGATCTAATGCTGTCATTTGTGTTGAACAGGAACCTAAAGATATAGGCAGAAAGTTTTCAGTTTGGACAGTTTTTTAGTCTGACCAAAATCAGGGGAGCTGATGGTAAACTCTGCTTCACATTTTAGGATCACAAGCCATAGGAATTCAGTCCTATTACATTTGAAAATAGAGATCTCCTTACAGACTACAATAGAATAATATGTCATGGAAAAATTATGACTGTATTTATTGAAGAATTTTTCAATCTTGCAAATTTTACTGAAAATTTTATTTTCCTATTTTTCAGAATTGTCTTAGTTTCTAAAATTGATGGTATGGAATGTAGAAACTACATTTATTGACTTGGCTATATAGTCTGTATAGCACTTCAAGGAAAGATGACAGTAGGCATCAGTGGTTTTTTGACAGTATTTTTTGTTGCAGAGGAACATTGTTAGTAGAACTGGCAAAACGAAAGCTAAGCAAGTACAAGGGGGCAAATAAGGACAAAGGGCCACATCCTGCAAAGTGCTGAACATGTTTTGAGGCACTGACTGCTGTTAACTCTTGTTGATTCCTTCATGCAAGGAGGGTGGATTGAAAGAACGTGTGTATGTGCATGTGTGTGGAATCAAAGAACCTTATTTGAACCTGTCTTTGGGTTATAGCCAAGTACTTTAAGTCAAGACGATAGTCAGATGCTTGGGCTGTGAAGCTATTTAATGCAAAAGAAAAAAAAAGGAGTATAGCTGCTTTGGTTTTGATCTTGCTCATGTGATATAAGTTCCAATAGCTTCCGATCCTCCTGGCAGGTCCAAAGGCCCTCTCTAATTATATTTATATAAATGTTAATAACTTTTTCAGTATTATTAGCAATGGCAAGATTTGAACTCATTAAAGGTGGGAAATCGGTGGGATTAATTTGCTTCAGCTTTTATTTGCCAAGAGAGCATTTTCCCAGCATTATTCTTTCTCCATATATTTTCACTTTGTAATTGTGGATCAAAGCCTACTCAGCTTTGGTTGTATTAAATGAATCTTAATGAAATAGAAACTCAGAAAGGCATTTTCTGCCAAAAAATGTAACTGGAGAAGTCACGATTGAGTTCAGCTTATTAAATCTGTTTACTCAGTGTGCCTAAGTCTTTTTGGAATTTAAAAAAACCCACACAAAATATGGGTGCACTTGGGCAGTGGGACATGACAAGTTGTACGTTTTTAAAGAAGTAGTCCTGGGAAATATTTTTGAGAAACACTGACAGTACAGAACAATAAACAAGGCCTCATAAATGTATTGCCTGGAATAATGTGTGTCTCTATGAAATGAAAACTATCCAGTAATTGTGAGAAGTCGGAACTTTGAAGACTTGCTCTGTATGTTCATCTGAATATGAGAATTCCATCTGGCCCTGTATCCCATCTCTGAAAATTGCTGATATATTTGTGCTCTCAGAAGGTGGTATCAGATTTTTACACAAAACTACTGTGGTTCTCCTGAACTCTAATTGCTAATCTGCTTCAACTTGTAGTGTATTCATAAAATGGATATAAATGATTATGATAATTGTGAACATCCACTGTATTTGTATTATTTCCATATAAGTTCTTGACCTCATATAATTATTATCATTTAGAATATAAGATCAGCCACATGAAGTGAGAGCAAAGGTCCATCTACCTTAATATTGCCTCTCACCTGCTGTATGAGAATTTTGTTTGGTGAGCCTTATTGTTTGCAGAAGAACAAATAATGGATTATTTTTCTCTATTAACTGACTTAATTGCATTAATGACATTAGTCATATCAACATTAGGAATCTTTTGCATTCAGTCTGGATGTTTTTTAAGTGAAGCATCTTGGTGTGTTTTGTTTCTCTTTTGTGAAGCGGTTCCATACTTCTGTTTTGGTTTTTGTTTTTTTTTTTTTTTTATGGTCTTTCCATAGTTGCATAGAAGCTACAGTTTTTGAGAAACTAGAATTATAGCTTTGTAGGGTCTTTTGAGATGGGATTTCAGAACTGCATATTTTGTAGATGTTGGGAACATGGTAGGTTTACATTGTCTCAGAATGATTTCTGTCTGTTTCCTAGTAGTTTATGTTGTTTGCCTTTTTGAATCCTGTTGCATATTGAACTGCTATTTTCAAAGAATAATCCATAATGACTCGAAGACCACCTCTCACTATGGTAATCCTTAAGAGATCCTATTTTTATATGTCTTTGCCTTATGTATTATACTGCCTTTATTGATTTTATGCATCCATTATCCATTTTAAGAACGTTGGAACGACTATATTAGGTTAGACCAAAGGTTACTCTATGCCAGTTTCCTGTCTCCAACACTGGCTAAAATAAAATGCTGTTGGAGAAAAAATATTGGAACAGGGCAATCACGTATTGTTAGTTTGTCAGAATATTCTCCCCAGCTCCAGCAGTTCGCAGTTCAGGAAATTCCAGAGACAGAGATACTGTCTTTGTAGTTAATGAATTTTATTTCCTGTTGCGCAGTACAGTATGATTCTTCTACAAATGCTAGCAGTTCGTTTTAGATTTGACTGTCCTGACTAATTTTTGTCACCAATAATACTTCCTCCTATTTTGTCCGTATGCTGTTAGTTTTAACTGAAGTAATTAAGCCAATTAATGTTCATAAAGCTTTAAAGTTCATGTAGACCTTCAGCTAATTGATCATTCTGCTTTTTTGATCAGCTGAAATGTAGCTTATGTTTTTTTTCCAATCCTTTGTTAAATCCCAAACAGTTTAATTTCCTACTTTGGCACATTACTGGTTTTTTTTCACACAAGGTAGAAAACATTTATTTGAGGAAGAGATTAATGGAATTTGAGCCATCCTTTGACTGTTTAAGCCAAAGCATGCTGCTGCTGAAGCTGTAGAATTTAATGGTTAGTCCAAGTGCCTTCTGTACCAGCTGCAGCTCTTTAAGTAATTCACTATTTCTTGAGGAGATATGATTTGAATAGGGATAAAAGTGGGAAGAGCTGATAAGTGTTGCGATTTAAAATCACTTAAAATGCTTAACCATGTTCACACAGGTTTTTTGGCAAAACTACTATCATTAAGCAAATGGTCTTTGACTAAAGATCTGCCTGAATGTATGACAGTCTCTTGTCTAATGTTACATGCAGGATTAAATCCTGCATTACTGAAATTAATGAGAGTTTCTGCTTTGACCTTGTTTATAAGGAGCAGAACCTTGGACACCAAGGTGCAGCTGGACACATGGGTAGATAAAAAGTTATCTGGGGTGGGTTTTTGAGTGATTGAGTACAGAGATAAGAACTCTAACAGTATTTACATTTCCAATGCTATTTAAGAGCTGAATTCCTAACGTACATTGCACAGTTATAAGTGCAATAGTTTGTGCAACCAGAAAAAAAGTTGTATCATTATTCCTTTGAACAATTTAATATTTTAGGCATGGTATGTTGGTTGTGGCTTACAGAAAGAACAGACGTGCAGTTTACCTTGTGGGAAGAGGAATCAGCTGCAGTCATTTAGGCTTTTCTCCTGGTATTTCCCTATTATCCCATAATCTCTTTGATGAGGAACAGTCCCGAGTTTTATGTTCTCCCTTCTGAGTCTGGCACCTGCCCTAAATCTTTATTTATTTGAAGAAAGAGCCCCCCCCCCAAATGCCTTTCATATTTAGCACTGCTGTTTCCAGTTACTGCCTGATCAACTTTTTTAGACACTGTATTCTTTACCTCAAAGGTTATTGTTGCTGGGGAAAAAGGCTAAGTCCTACTTATGTCCTCAGGTCTTAACCAATATCTGTCCCTAAACCACAAGTTCTTGAAGTGGGCCCATGTTAGCTATTATGATGGGTTTGCTGTGGTCCGGGCATTCAAGATCCAAAATGTTGTCTTTGCAATATTAGTAGAGGTGTACTGGTGCTCTTTTCCTAGCTACTCAGCACATAGCATATAAGGAAGGTCTCTTGCTGAAAGGGAATGCTTTGCAGATTTTTTGGAAAGTATTGCCTTTTGCTTCTCCTGTACTGAGGATTTAGTCCAAAACTTCATTTCAGGTATGCAGAATGTGTGAAGGTTGTGTCCCATGATCAAGCTTACATGTGGGATATCTTGGTTTTCTCAACTAGGGCCATGTTTCTCAGGGGTTTTCTCTTTGCTCGTTGTTCAAGATGATAACACTGTGCAAAAGGCAGCTAGACTCTGAGGTTTTCTTATATGAGTTGAGAAGGCTTTTAAATTTTCATCCTCTCCTGAGCATCTACCAGAGCCAAACTTTCTTGTGTCATTTGGGTAAGCACATCAGCTAATTGTACAGGTGAGGTGTTCACAGTAGCATCAGGGATGTCATACTCCCTGGTCATCTGCTGTGTACCTTGGGAAAATGCTGGATGTTTGTGCAGTGCTTATCTCCTATAACATCAATTTGTTATCAGCTGTATCAGCTTTGGCAACATCCACAGAGCACTGCAGGACTGCATCCACATTGGCCCATTTACTGTTGCTTCCTGAATGTTTCTTACCTGGTGGCTCTTCTTGGATCTTTTGGATTGTTAAGGCTAAACTTGTTACCATCAGCACTATACACATTGTCCTGCCTGCATGATTCTACTTCCTGAAATCTCCACCTTAGTGCTTAAAATCTCTTCAGCTATCTGGGGCAGCAAGAGTGTAATTTGTTTGCTATTCAGGGTTCTAAACTAATTTGCTGGAAGGAATGGTGAGAAAATATATTTTTGTCTGATCATTAAAAGAAGAGCTAATGACAGGAAGCCTAAACTATCGATGTCAGCACCTAGTGGTATGTGTGTGTTTTACTCTAAAGATGTGTTCTTGAACTGGCTTACATGGATCAACCTCCTTTCTCACCAGTCTAAGTGGGCTTGGTTATTTCTCAACATCGTTGTAGTGCTGGCTGCTGAACTATTTGGCTTTCTTTTCTAGACATATCTTCAAACTGCTTGACAGGTTTCTTCTCTGTCTTCTTGTGTCCTAATACTTTCTTTTCTCTTCTTAATGGAGGACAGGTGTTCTCTCACGCATCACATCACCCCAAACTGGTTTTGATGTGGCAAACTAAGTTCCCACTCTATCGCATTACCTGTTCAACAGTGGTGATTTCCATAGCTTTAGGACATGCTATACTTGTTGAGAATTTGGTGTTCAACCATTTCTTCATTTTCATTTCCAGAATTAAATTCCATTCCACTGTCTTAAGAATTCTTAGATCAGTTCTGTTTGCCAGGAGTCTTCTGTTGCAAAACAATGTTTTGCTGGTTGCTAATATTAGATGGCCTGTGCCTCCACAGTCTTTGAAGACTGCAAGCCTTGGCAGTGTATCATTCATTTTAGGCCGCTGATTTATGTTTCCTCCCAGCCAGGGAACATGCAATAGATAAAAGATCACCTATTTTCTACATTTTGTACTCAGTTTTTGGGTGGAATATCTGGCTACTGAAGATTATTGAAATAACTGGCTAGCTAGGCATTCTGGCTTGGACATCCCTAGCAATCCAAGTACTCAAGAGAGGAAGTCAACTGACATTTCAGAATGAATAAACTATCTTTTATTAGAGTTAATTTATTACTGAAAGGGATAGATGGTAGTGACTAATGGTAATATTCTGTATGATAGTATTACTGTTAACCCTTAGGAAAGACCTAGTTCTTCAGTGCTCATGATGTTCTTGTCTTTTACATAATGGAATCTCTGTATAATGTCTCAGATCTAGGCAGTGCTCAGACATGCACAGAAGCTCCCTATCTAAGCCTCCGTAACTTTGCTGCATAACTACTGATTGCATTTTAATTTCATCACAATCTCAGGCTTTATGCAAACTTTAACTAGTTTTGGTGTTTTCTGGAGATCTAAACATTGTAAGGATATTTTTTCCAGACAATTCTTGTTTATGGAACATTGCAGCTATGGCCTTGATCCAGAGTATTTAGTTAGGATTTAATAAGGTGTCAGTATGAATTACAGAAGAAGCTTCTTTGGAAAGCTTTCCTAGAAGTATAATCGTTGGAAGAATGAACAATTCCAGTCTGCTTTGCCAAATAAATTTTAGTGTGTCTTGTAAACAAAGAAGACAATCATTGCATGTTTGGATGCCTGATATTTTTCTTTTACTGAATTACAGAATAGCAATATCTCTCCATTACTACACAAGTCTATGAGTTGTAGTGATAAACAGTTCATCAATTCTAGTATATTTATCAAACCACTGCTTTTAAAGATCAACATTGCTCCAAGAGTGAAACTGTGTATATAATGAAAAATCGGGAATGTGAAATTCTACGATGTAATAAAGCCTTCAGAACATATTGATACTCAGATTAAAACAGTGGAATGAAAAATCAAAATTTTTAATTTTAAGAATTAATCTATGATCATGAGCAGATGGAACTGGAAATACCAGATTGCTAACAGATAGGTAAGTTCACATTGCAAAAATACATCAGTATTTACCTCAGTATTTCCTGGGAAAAAATGTTGGCTTTTCTTTATTTACTCAAATCTTTAAAAATACTTTTCTGTATATAATTTCTATTATTTAGACTCTTGGTATTAAAATAATCCAAAATTCATTATACAATTTTGTTTTTCAGAGTCTGCTTTTCCATGGTGGAAAAAAAAAGAGTTTTATTTGCTATCTAGCTTCAATCAAAATTTGGCTAGAAGATTTTGTTAGTTTGTTTCTATTCCAGCTGTAGGAACATCCATGCTTTGGGGTAAATAGCAATGAGCCTTCTCACAGTTACTCAGAAGCTCTTTAGATAAACAGTAATTGTTTATGGTAGGCAGCAGCACAACTACAAACTCTTGATGTCAGAAATTCTTTTTTTAAGAGGCATTCAGTTTCTGCTTCATGGATTGATATCTCTTCTCCTGATAATATTTAACAATCACTAAAATATATGTCTACAACTGACATAGTAGGAAATTATATGAGAAGGAGCTATAGGAAGTGACATTAGGATCTGCACAGTGTGTTGGTAAGTAAGTAGCTAAATAGGGCTAGGATTTTGCCTCTGGTATTGCAGAAAGCAATAAAAAGCCCGTCGCTTAGGAAACATCAGCTGTGTCCATGAAGAGGTAGACCTTGAGCTGCAACTGGGAGTTATCATGGGGCTGCCAAAGGGAAAGAGAATAAAGTTCTGTTTAAGCTCTCTGCTAGTAAAAGAGTTGGTTTAAATCCCCGGTATGCTCACTGCCAATGGCCCCAGTGGACTGATACAACCACCACTGGAAAATCTCATGAAAATCTCGTTTTGTGCCTTTTGGCTGTGCCCTGTGCCTCATTAGTGGTGCATAATGAGATAGGGGCACTCTGCTGGGGTTGCACCATGGGGAACAAACTTCTCACTGCATTTTTCTTAAAGAACTGCAGGTGTCACTAAAAATCACGGAGTCCATTCTCTTGACGTGAGGAAGGTGGAGAAATCTGGGGAAACGGTGAAAAAGATTAATCCTTTTCCAGTTGCAGAGTGTGATAAGCCAATGTATCAGAAAACAAGGTTTGGATTTTTCTGTGTGTTTGATCTATGTCAGTGCTTTATGCATGTATGTCCTTAAAAAGTGCTAATTGTGGCTATAATTGGAGTTAGTAAGTTTTCCAAGTAGTCATTATGATAAGAACAGTCTAAAAGGTTCAATTTCCATCTGTTAACAGATCCATGGCTTGAATAGCAGACTGATTTCTTTTTCTTAGAATTGGCTTTGTTTTTCATATTACACTTGTTTGTCACTAGGATGAGTATGTGGAAGATAAATACACATCACTGTAAAATATTAAAAAATATTTTAAAATGCTGCTTCCTGAACAGTTATAGGACTTCTGATGGTCACCATTGCTAGTTCTTTCTCTTGATTCTCTAGTATTGAACATAACTTACTTAAGTGTTTTCTTTCCATAGCTCCTTTGCTTGGCTTTCCATGTGTTTTAGTGGCTCCTGCTTTCTTAGGTCGTCTCATAGGATGTAAGGATTTATCTGTTTAGTGAAAAGATACAGAAAATATCTTGATAAGCATATTTTAATAGATATGATACTGAACACTGTGGAGAATGAAGGACAGTCTTGCAATAGTTCTCCATGCACTCTGCATATTTTAGTTTCCTACCTTTCAATTTTGACATGAAGTAATGTGTTACATTTCATCCTTGCCCTGGAGACAAAATCCTGGGAGTATTTACAGTGAATGATCTGTCACAGTGTTAAACAGTGTTTCAAGAATATAATAAGACAATTACCTACGGATGATATTTTTTTCTAAAACAATAGAAAAGTGCAAACAAAATAGAGAAAGAGATAGACAAGCAGAGAGCTGCAGGCTGAATCTGAAAGGTCAGTGTGTCTCTCCTGCTCTACAATGTCATACAGTCTTGTTGGGCTAGGGACCATTGACCTTTGCCTCTAAATGGCCATTGAATGGTGGATTGTTTTAGAAAAGCTGTTTTTTTGGCATCAAGCTACTGCTCATTGCCCTAACTTTTTATTTCAGAACAAGCATAATTTGCATGCAGTGATGTGACTGCCATAGCCATTCCCAGAGTTGGAGGAAACACTGATAATTTACACACATGAAGAAGCAGTATGAGGGCTGACTTTGAAACTGATTTGAGGAAGCTTTGTGACAGCCATAGTGGAAAGTGCAATTACTTTTGTCAAAAATCCGTGGTAAATATGAATTAACATCTCACGAAATGTGTTAAAAAAATGTTTCACAGAATTTATTACTTTGCAGCTTTACATCCTGCTGTTAGTATAGCAGGTGCAAGGGTTTGATTTCAGAAATAATTTCTCTGCCTTGCTATCACTTTCTCAGGTGGTCTCTGGTAGCCTTTACTTGAAGACTCTATCTTAGGTAGTCCAGTAATGCATTTGAAAGGTTAATTCCATAGGCTGAGTTCAGCTTCTACAGGAAACAGCATTGATAACGAGAAGTGCACTTTTCCAATTGAATTTCCATTTTTCCAAAGTTCTCTATACCTTGTTTACACATCTTCAGCACATTTCTGAAGGACTAACACTTAGTAATTTTAATTTTTTCCCCAAAGAAATACTTCAATTTTCTCCAATCATTTGTATTGTTCCAAAGCAATAAAGTATGCTGCACATCTGCCTGTCTTTTTCTACCAGAAAAAGCTCTGCCCAGAGCTTTCCCACTTTGATTTTTCACTTCGTCTTTATTGGCTGAAAATCAAATGCATTCTTGTTTACTTTGGCAGGCTGTTGAAGGTTATGACAGCCTCTCCATTTTCTTTCTTTGTTACATTTACAGTAGTGATCAGAAACATGAGGCTCCCTTTATGTGTTTCTTTGCTAAGAATTACTATCAAACAGCACTTCAGGCATAACTGTTCTTGGCACCTACTGCCAAAATTTCATTAGCTGATGCCTGTGTCAAGTTATCACTTATAAATTTCAGTCTTCTCTTAAAATAGGTCTGTATCGTGCCTTTAGCCACATTTTCATTACCTGTCTTTGACACCTTTTCCTTTCAACTAAACATCTTTTCAAGATTAGTTGAACACAATATTCAGAGATTCATTGCACCATCAGTAACCTTTTCACAGTTCATATTGTTTTCCAGCATTTTTCTCTGCTGTATTAAATTCTCGGTTTGATAACTTTCTGGGGAAGTTGTGAGACTCAATTGTTTTCTAAAATACCTCAGTGGGTTTTGTATTGCACTCACTCTAGCTACATCATTTATATTTCTCAGATTTAGTATTTGTGCTAGTGTTTTGCACTGTCGTAATAATGAAACTGGACTGTGAGGGCTTTCTGTATCTAGTTCATTTCACTAATTGGTTCTTTATGATGAACAGCTTTTGGGTTTCTAGCACAGAAAAAGAATGAGCAAATTTCATATAGACAGGTTTGATGAAAATAGTATAACATGAGAAATATAATACACTATAGTCTACAAATATTAAAAAAAAATAAGTAAAAAGATCAAAGTAAATCAAGTAAAGTAAAAACCAATGTTCCTTGTACATTAATGCTTTTAATTGGTTGGTAACTAAATTTTGTTCTGTTCATGTAATAGCATTTGCAAGTACCAGGTTGTTTAAAAATTTGTTGTGCTCCTTGGAATATTGGAGAACTTTATATATGTGCTCATGTTTACATGAATAATACGCATAAGCAATTGTTACATTTTCATTTTATGTGAGAAATATTGATGCATATAATATATATAAGTAATTGAGACAAATTAAGACTTTGCAATTACCTCTTTGGATAAAATGTGCCACTGTATGTAGAAATACCACCTATAGTTAGTTACCTTTTACAAACCTGAATGAGCGGTGAGAGGACTTTTGTTGCACACGCATCAAATATTTTGTTAGCAGCTCCCCCACTTGCATCTGCATCCAGCACTAGAAGAATGGCATGTTGCCTTAAGAAAATACAAAGGAACAAATGAAGGGAAAAGTCATTATCTACCAGAATGAGAAAAAACACAGCATTAAAAAAAGATGTAAAAGAAATATTCAGTATTTCATAATGAACTGAAAATGAGATGGAAGCGAAACTGAAGAGAATAATAAAGCAGAAATGAAAACATACAGAATAATGTACATTGTGTTCAAAAACATATTGAAAAGCAGAAGTAACCTAATTAGTGATCAAAACTTGTAGATTTCTGCCACCAACTCATATCTCTGTGAGATGTTGGCCATCTTCCTATGAGAAGGCAAGGCTTTCAGAAAGCATGGAATTCTCACAGATGAAAAGAGACTTTAATGTTGGCACACAGATGCTCCATTGGCTTCTTAAGTTGTTGATCTAGAAAAATTTCTGATTTCAGTAGAAGAATATATGGTAGAGCTGCTGGCTGTGGAGCATCTCCACTTTCTCCTGCAAGAGAGATGACTTCAGGAGTCTGAGTTTTCTTGTGAATGCAGAGCTGTATGAGAGGGATTTTCTCTTTGAGCCTGCCAGGGAGAGGAAGAAGAACACGGTCAATTAGCCTGAAGTTCAGTGCCTTTAGTTTAGTATAGGGGATGGCAAGGATGTTTTCTTTGCATCACTTTTTGGTTGTGAAAAGCAGAGCCTTGGTTCTGCTCCTGAATATTTTTTATGTGTTTTGAAGTAATCTTAAAGAGATACAGAATTTGTGATCAGCAGTAATTCCCAAGTACTTTTTGTAAGTGCTCAGCATGCTGCCTTGCCCGCATTCAGCTTTACTGGCTAGCTTAATTTCGTGCCCTATTGCTATTAAACAGTCCCAAGTGTCATCCCAGAAATGGTTGCACTTCATTGAGATAAGGTCAGCTTTGACTATAAAGTCCTGTCCTGAGATATATTATGTGCCTGCAAATCCTGTTGACCTCACTGGATATATGAAATCTTGTGTAGAAGGCTGGAGGATAGCAGTTCATTTTTATAAACTCATAGCAATGTTTTTCTTTGAGTTGACTGCTGAACTACCCTGTAACACAGTTAATGGTCTAGAATTTTCCTTAGCAGTCTTGTCTTAGCTTATTCCAGAGCCAACATCTGTGTTCTTCCTTTAAATCCTCATTTGAGGGAAAGAGGCTCACTTGGCAGACAGAGTTACCGGGACAAATATAACTGGACCTCAGTGTAATTCCCTCATGGGCAGATGTGGACTGACATTTTTTGCTACTGCTTGTTGTTTGTTGGAAGGTAATCTCTTGCAAGGCCAGGTTGGGTATTGGTTAGATTGTAAAGCTTATAAACAGTTGAAAAAAGTAGAAATATATGAAGTCCGAAAAATGAAGAATCCATCATGAGTTTCCATCTGTGATTTTCCATTGGTTTGGGACATAACCATTTGATTTTGGCTTTGTACCCATGTTCATGTCAATAAATAAGATAGCTAAACCTCCAGGGAATTACTGTCTCTTAATCAAGCCCATCATTTAAGTGTGTACACAGAAGTAGGCCTAGAGACTGGAGCTCCTGCCAAAACCCCAGAAGCCAAAAAAGAATATCAAGATTTTAAAAAACATTCCTGTGAGACATTTACCAGTGTTTATGCAATTCTTAGTCCATCTCTTCCACTGCTGCTTTCTGTTGGTTGAGAGCATAAGGTGCTGTGTTTCTTGTAAATCAAGAGAAGCTTCTGTAGAAGCAAATAGGAGCAATGCCTTCTTTTCACCTTGATGTAATCTTAATCTTACAAACTTAATTTTCATCAAAGGATTCTCTTGGGTGCCCCTCTGGGCTTCAGCAGTCTGCAGAGTCCTAATTAAGCAAGGCTCCCATTTGGCTTTAATCTCACATTTCACTCTGTGAGTACCCCAGCATGTTTGGAGGGCCTGTGGACTTAAAGATTTTAAATCTTCTTATGAAATATGTTTGTTAGATGTGTGTAGTCTGAAATGTGTTTATTAGATGCACAGAGAATGTGCATATTTATATAAACGTTTAGTTTATCTAGAAACCTATACTATTTTATGTTCTTGCATTTACTTGTTGCTAAGAACTGTTCGGTCTCGTTTGTATGTTGTAAGAATACGTGCATGGTATTAGCACAAACCTAATGGGAGCATCCACTTCAAGGTCTGGATTTGCCAGGTATTTACTATCACATGGTCATTAGGTTTCAGACAGACTGTGTGTGTATTACATGCACATGCAAATATACTGTCAGTGGCAAGGACGTAACATTGAAAATCAGACCTTGAATCTTACCTTTTTTTTTTTGTATTTCCAGGTTTTCTCCACTTCCCTCAGTAATGTGAACAAACTTTGAAATTAAATTGTTGTCTTTGAATTTAAATATATTGCAGAAAATAGTAATTAGGTATGAGTCTTATTTTTTTAACTCTTATAATAATAAACTTCAACCTATAATTAACAGTGGCAAGGGCAAAACAAGAATAGCTCAAGAGTTAAACTGACCTGAAGTGCATTCTTATTACTGACTTCTATATCTTACACAAAAGAAAAAACTAACCAAACAAAGCTCAACAAACAATCCACACAATTGGTGCACAGATGGTACAGAGCAGAACCAGATTCCTCTGCAGAACTGCAAAGCTTTCATCCCATGCAGCTTCTACACTGGTACAGATTTTACCCACCCATCTGAGCTGTTAAGTTTTTGTGCATCGAGTGTGAGACTCAGAGATTTGGCTCCTGCATCGACACACCCCCACAGAGAGGGCTATGTCTTACATACTTTCCTAGCACAACACCAGAATCTTTCTCCTACTCCATGACCTGCTACACCAGCTGCAGGTGGCTGGCAGCTTCTCTCATCTTCTGCCTCCCTGTGCACTGGTCTGTCGAATGGGACAGTCTTTTGGGCTACATCTCCACCAGATCCTACTGAGGTGGCAGGCTCCCAGGAACCTGCTTACTGGCACATTTCCTGCAGCACAGAAACACTGGCCTCTTCTCCACCATAAGCCCCAGCACCCAGATATGTCTTCTGTACAGGACCAGTCTACAGTTTTGTCTTATTCATTGGAAAAGAAGAAACATGAGAGGGCTGTTCAGTTTGTAAATGAAGATATGCAAAACTACAGTCAATTTTGTTTGCCAAGGCTTGATGATTTGAAAAATTTGTTCGCATATTTCTTCCAGCCTGCTTCAAATATTCTGGAAAGTCATCTGCTTCTATAAACAGAATTTTGGTCCTCTGTTGTATCTGGATGAATGAGTCCTGTCTTACTCCTGTTAAAAGTCCTGTTTTAGTGGACTTCTGCTTTTGTGCTGATAATTCACTGAATTGTCATTATTTTTTACACACCAAAAAAAAAATTAATTTCTTGTTTCATAGCTGGTGTGGCTTGTTAAATTTTTGCTTATTTCAGGTCTGGCTTTGCCATATTTCACCAAGCCACCAAAGCTTGGTGGGAGATTTGTCCAAGTAAAAGCTCTAGGATTTGACTTGTATTATTTTGCTATGTGTTTGTGCTGTTACTGTCTTTCATTTGAATTGGAACATAGTTAATTATATTCTAGATTTAAAAAAACAACTTTTTTTTTTTATAAATAAAATATTTGTTTTACTATCCAAAGTCTGGAAACACCTTCAAAGAGGTGATTTTAGTATCTTATAATTTTCTGTACACCATAAATGGTTACTTGGAATGTTCTTCTAGTTGTCTGCCCTAAAAGGAAAAAAAAAATACTGACCAAAAGAATTTAAAGTGCTTAAGAGTTTTAACCACAAAGGATACACAGAGAGGTTAGAATGGCACATGGTGCTGAGCCTGTCAGATTCTTAAAATACCAACAATTTGGTGGTCTATAATCCTGTCACTCTTTTCATGTATCTGAAAAAAATGCTCAACATCCTCGTTAATTGAAACTAGAGCTTTCAGGCAAGATATTTGATTTTTCCAATATCAATGTTATAAAATCAAGGAGGATTTAGAGTAAGAGCACAGGGGTCTACTTTCTAAAAAAACCCAACCTACTGAAGTTTTATAAAAAGATTTTGCAAAGCAGTCTACTCAGAAATGTTCTCTTCTGTATCATGTTATCTGCAATTTCTCTTTCCCCATCTGTATTGTTGAGAAATTTTCTTTACAAGCTTTGTGATTTAAAATCCATGTGCTCTTTTTTCTTCTTACCCATGTGAATGAATCCTTTATTTGTGACTTTGTTCCATTGAAATATTTGCGATGTCCCAAAAGATCAGATCCAGAGAAAACCTAACAATTGGTCAGTAGAAGTTAGTGCTTGGGATTTCACAGGATTGAGCTCACTGAAAGAATTACAATCATGTTGAAGCATGATCTTCTATCAAAAGCCAATGAACTTTAAATGTGAAGTGGTCCAAAAAATATATGAAGCATAAGCATGAATGTTTCAAAATAAAATGTTTCCAAAGCTTTTTGTGAAGGGTCAGCCATGCAATTCAAAAAAAAAAAATTAAAAAAAAAATATCTTGTGTTAAAATCTAAGAACAGAAAGATTTTAAACTAGAAATAACGGTACTAAGTAGCACATAATCTAGAGTATGAAACCAAATACATTCTAGAATGAACTGGAACGTTATCATCTTTATTGTAATAATCTTATAATTATTTGCTCTGATACATTTATTCAGGGATGTCTTCACTCTTTTCTTATCTCTGCCTTACAAACAAAAAATATGTAGAGATGGTCTTGACCAATGAAACAGGAAATTGCAAAGCCTGATGAATCTTATTTGTTGAGCTATGCATGATTGGTGTTGGAGGTTGGGGTTTTGGATTTTTTAGTGGAGTTTTCCTCTCCTTAGCAGCAATAGTAATGACAGCAGGGAAGGCTCAAGCCGTTCTGAACTACAGTGTTTGTCAGGCTGCCACAGCTTTTTGATATAATCATGTTATTCTTTATGCAAATTAATCTTAGCTTCTTTCACTGAAAAAATGGAGACAGAATACATGCTTCTGTGGACAGAAGAATAGATGGGGGAAAAATACCTTTATCATTGTTTTTTGTTATTTTCCTGCTACATAGCATGTTCTTACAGATGTCCTTTTCCAGTTCTCAGCAATGAGATAGTAGGAAAATAATTACTGAAAACAGGTAGCTTGCAAGTTTACGGTGTGCGTGCTGAGCCTTTTTGGTCTTGAGAATAGGATAAGACCTTTGCTTTACTGAAGTTGTGTGTAGTCTTAGGAATTTTCTTAATCTGACAGCAGCAAGGTATGTAGAATGAAAGTGAGTGTCCTTCCATCAAAGAGGAAGAAGGACATCCTTGGTTTAGCAAAAGATATTAGTGTGTTGTGGGAAAGATGGAATCTTAAAAGGTTCTGTTTACCTTCATCACTAGAAGGACAAGGGGACCAAATGACAAATGTGACACTTGCTTCATATTGAAGTCTGACCATAAATTCCTGTATGCAAACTGTTTGTGCATTTCATCCTTGCACATACTGGCAGACTTGTTTCTGGGAGAATATGAGAAATTAGTGGTTTCTCAAATGAGACAATTGCCTTTGGTACTGTGTTTTCATTTGATGCTTGGCACATTGTGAATTCCATACAAAACAACCTGCCTGCACTGTGATGTGATATCCCCATGACTTCTGCTCCCTAACTGGATGGAAAAGGTTGTTTCCTTATCTCTCATATTCCGTCTTCGTTTCTAGACTAAAAAGATTTTAGAAAAGGTACAATCTTAGAATGACTTCAAGGAACAAAGGGAATAGAATCATAAACTCTTGTCAAGTATCATATATTACTCAAAGTCTCCTAAGTATTCTTTGATTTCCAGGTTTTCCAAACCTCTCTCTCCCAGATACTTTTTGAATGATGTTTTCCTTCAGCTTGCATTCTTCCAGAATGAATCTCATTTTGGGTGATATCCAAAGCTGATTGAGGTCAGAAAAATGTCTCCTTTTGACTTCAGTGGGCTTTGGATTTGTTCCCTTATTTCCTATATCCAGGAGCCAAATTCTGCACACCTTACTGTTTTAATGGGGATTTTGTATAAGCAAGGCAAGCAGTATTGGCTTCCATAGTCTGATATTTTCAGACTCCTTTGCATTGTACTTCACTCTTTTCACTAGAACTCATAGTGGTACAATATAGTTTACAAATGTAAGTGCTGCTTCTCTGTCACCATGGATAATGGAAACCTGAAGTAATACTGAGTGAACTCTGTTGTGTCTACTACCACCTCTTTCCAGACTTGATATATGTTCTTCCCTTACCTTTTGTTTCAGTCTTTTAATTGCTTTGCAGTTCATAGGATTTTGCCACTGTTTGGGAAAATGGGAATCATTTGTGGGTAATGTTTTGAAGGGCACTGTGATGAGATATGAAGTCACGTTGTTATATTCTACATATAATAACTTTTGCCCAGATTCAGGAAAGCACTTTGGCATGTGCTCAAGTCTATCCCTGTTAAGCAAAGCAAGTAGATTTTAAAATGTAATTGTCTAAGTGGGACTTTGGTCTTTGGTTCTGCTAGAACTCCTCAGGTTTCCACAAGAAAAGTGCTAATCCATATTTCTCCCTTTTGAATTTTTCCATTTCTCAGTACCTTCTCCTCTTGACATAACAATTTAATTGTCAGTTGTTCATAAATTGACTAGCAAATTCCTTTATGATCTGGGGATACATATGTCCTCCTTCTGTGTTTTTGTTTTTGTTTTTTTCCCCTACTGTTTTATTAAGTACTTGTTATAAATAAATATACCAGAAAGTATCTGCTGCTCTAGTTGTTCAGGCATCTTTTCCTTAGTTTTCTTGTTAAAGACTAATTTTAGAAAAATTATTTTTCTGTTTTTCATTTCACCTCTTTAATATTCTTTCAATTTGAGTAATATTTTATGGAATCATAAATCACAGAATGGTTAAGGTTGGAAGGGACCTCTGGAGGTCATCTGGTTCAATCCCGCTGCTCAAGCAGTTGCCCAGAACCATATCCAAGTGGCTTTCGAATATTTTGATGGATGGAGATTCCTTAGCCTTCCTGAGCAACCTTTGCCAGTGCTCAGCCACCCTCACAGTAAAAAAATATTTCCTGATGTTCAGATGGAAACTCCCATGTTTTAGTTTGTCCTCATTGCCTCTTGTCCTGTCACTGGCATGACTGAAAAGTGCCTTGTTTCATCTTCTATACACCTTCCTTCAAGTACTTATATACACAGAGCACATCTCCCTGAACCTTCTCTTCTCCAGGATGTATGCAGCCTTTCATTATATGAATTGCTCTTGTCCCTTAATCATTTTAGTGATTCTTTGCTGGACTCCTGCCAGTAGCTGTATATCTTGCTTGTACTGGGGAGCCCACGTGTGGCCTTACCAGGTGTGGCTGAGCAGAGGATCAAATTCCTTGACCTGCTCACAGCAATCCTCCTGATGCAGCCCAGGAAAACTTTGGCCTTCTTTGCAGCAAGGGCATGTTGCTGCTCATGCTCAGCTTGGTGTCCAACAGAACCCCAGGTTCTGATCTGCAAGCTGCTTTCCAATTGGTCTTCTTCCATTATTTATTGGTGCATGGTGTTATTTTAACACACTTTGATTTCATACTTAGCAGAGAGCGCATAAGGATGAAGACCAGCAGCTGAAGAAATCTAAAAAGGCACAGATAATTACCTAATACAACCTATTAATACACACAGACCGTTAGCTGGGCTCTATGTGGAATTACAGATTGGCCGAGCAGCTGGAGCCCTTCACTTCAGATCATGGTTCAGTGCTGTTATTACTACAGACTTTAAAACTGGCATAAATTCCTTTATTATAATTAGGTGAGTTTTTGCAGTATTTGGTAAAGAACGGGCTGGATGGTCATACTCAGAGTTGTGATCAACGGCTCGATGTTCAGATGGACACCAGTGACAAGTGGTGTTCCCCAAGGGCTGGTACTTGGACCAATGCTATTTAACATCTTTGTGGGTGAAATGGACAGTGGCATTGAGTGCACCCTCAGCAAGTTTGCTGACAAAACCAAGCTGTGTGGTGAGGTTGACATGCTGGAGGGATGGGATGCCATCCAGGGGGACCTTGAAAGGCTTGAGAAGTGGACTTGTGCAAACTGCACGAAGTTCAACAAGGTCAAGTACAAGGTTCTGCACCTGGGTCAGGGCAATCCCAAGCACAAATGCAGTCTGGGTGGAAAATGGATCAAAAACAGCCTTGAGGAGAAGGACCTGGGGGTGATGGTGGATGAGAAGTTCAAAATGAGCTGGAAATGTGCGCTTGCAGCCCAGAAAGCCAACTCAAAAGAGGCGTGGCCAGAAGGTCAAGGGAGGTGATTCTGCCCCTCTACTCAGCTCTCATGAAACCCCACCTGGAGTACTGTGTCCAGTTCTGGAGTCCCGAGCATAAGAAGGACCTGGAGCTCCTGGAGAGAGTCCAGAGGAGGGTCACAAAGATGACCTGAGTGCTGGAGCACTTATCTCATGAAGACAGGCTGAGAGACTTGAGGTTGTTCAGCCTGGAGAAGAGAAGGCTCTGGGGAGACCCTATAGTGCCCTTCCAGTAACTGCAGGGGGCCTGTAGGAAAGCTGGGGAGGGACTTCTTACAAGGGGTTGTAGTGAGAGGACAAGGGGGAATGGATTAAAACTGGAGGAGGGGAGATTTAGGTTAGACATTAGGAAGAAATTCTTTAGTATGAGGGTGCTAAGACACTGGCACAGGTTGCTCAGGAAAGTTGTGAAAGCCCCATCCCTGGAGATGTTCAAGGCCAGGTTGGATGGGTCTTGGAGCAATCTGGTCCAGTGGGAGGTGTTCCTGCACATTCAGGGAGGTTGAATCTAGATGATCTTTAAGGTCCCCTCCAACCCAAACCATTCTATGATTCTGTGATTCTCTGATTCCTCATCTTCCAGCACAATGTTTAGTTTCAGCCTAGGTGTGTCTGGACAGGACACTTCAGTTTTGTTTTTTTTTTTATATCCCCTACTCATACACAAGCCTCTTGCAGGATGTTTCAGGGAATGTTAATTAATGAGGACCTTCTCTGTACCCAGAAAATTTAATCTATGACAGACGCTGCTAGAAAGATGTTTCTACACAGCAGATGTAAATAATTCCTTAGAGGTAGTTCTTGAGGGGTTGTCAACTCATGGCATGGTATTGTCCATGGTAGTGGACAAGCAGATCTGATGAGGGAATCAACTTTCTTGTTTCTCTTTCTCAAACAAATTTGATACTTTGTAAAAGAAAGTCATGACAAGTGGGAACAGAAAGACAAATGGTTGAACATCTTCAGAAAAAAAAGATTCAATTTCATATGACTTCAGCTGATTTGAATTGTACTGTTTGACTAAAATAAATATATTCAGTTTAAACATCTGTAATTTTAAAAATATTGTAATGTGAAAACTGGAAGCTTTCTTTTCAAAAATGTCTGCTTGAAATATATCTACATTTTATAAGTGTTTTCCACTTGTTAAGAAAAGCTTAAATAAAATTTATTTTTTTTTTATGGAGGAGGGATTAAATGGAAATTACAGTTTTCTAGTGGAGAGCTGCTCAACACATTTTAGCACTTTGTGCACATCATTTAACTGAAATACCTGTTTTGTTCCCATGTGAGAGGAGAGTTATGTAGTTTATTTGCCTGGCAGAATATTAGGATAATTAATTTGTATTTACTAAGCACTGTAAAGACAGAAGCTCAATCCCTGAGTGGAATTATAAAAAATATTATGGTAACCTAAATTCCATCAGCTTTCAATGAAATTAAAAGGCACTATCAGGAATATTCTGAATCACTGATATGGCTTAATCAAAAGACATAGTTTAATTAAATAATTAAAATCTCTGTAGACTTTGGTGTCCAGAGTTACAGCAGGCTGACATTTTGTGCCAAATGTGTACACACCTTTTTTCCCAACATGGAAATGGCATTTAATTTCATCTGTCGCTTTACCATCTAGCCCTTTGGTATTGTGAGATGCTTCCATACTTTGCCTCAAACAACCTCAGGTTTTTCTGTCCTGAGTAATGTCATATCACCAGCAGAATGTATAGAGTTTCTGTTTACTCTGTAGTTGAAATTACTCCTGAGTGGACTGAACAGCCCAGATTCCAGCATAGCTCTTATAACCCCCTGCGAGTTACCTTCCGTCCTTCTGACAACCCACCATTGGTTCCTCCTTTTCTTTCCTAGGTTGGAAAAAGCTAATAAGGCACAAGAGTGCCTCTTGTGCCATGGTTGCTTCACTCTTTTAAAGGCCTGTGAATTTTCCAAAAGCTGTATGGAAATCCAGATTTTATCCACCCAAGTATAGAATTTCAGTGCTGCAGTTACCAGGTCATCTATTCACATGTTCCTCTAGACAAGCTGAATACATTTTTGAGACATGACTTCCATCTGCAAATCTGCATCGACTGTTGCCCAGTTACAATCTCTGTCACAGCTGTAACTCCCATCATATTGCTGTACTAGGGTGAACTTGCTTAAATATGCAGTCTTTGTCTTCTAAATGACTTGGATGCTTACCCTTTGATTACCCCAAGTATCATTTTTGCTTTTTCTGGTGGATGATACTGAAGGAACATTGTACAGATAAAGTAAGTAAGAGTGAACAAAATACCATTTAGTTTTGGGACTAAATCATCAGCATTGGGGAGTTCATTAAAGAATGCTTAACAAGATAGCCAAATCCTGGAAGCACATTTTGTGTAAGAAAAAAACCAAACAAAAAAATCCTTCAAGGTGAGTCAGTTCCTGAACCTGTGCATCTGTTTAGCTAACTAATTACGTATTATTTCCTATATGAGCTCACTGATACTGTTTTCTTTGTTTTGATTTTCAAATACAAGTGTAGGCAACTTTTGTAGAGTGTGGATTAATCGAGGCTTTGGCTTTCATTCAGCTATGTCTGGCATATGCAAATCTGAGATGTGTAATGAAAGAGTCTGGTTTAGAGACATGCACATTCACATCAGTATCACATTTCTCAATTTCAGAACAGTCTTAATTTTCAGAGCGTCATACTTTGTGTGTGCTAGATTTCCTTATTGTGTCAATTAGCTTTTCCTTCTGTAAAGCGCTGAGAAAAGTGTGTGTAAATTCAGATGAAAATTGCCTGTGCTCTTGACATTTTCTGCCACTGAAAACGTGGCAACTCAATTCTGATTTTCAGCTTGCTTTAAACTTAGAGAAATGGTGCAACTGCTGCCTGTTTCTAATTATTCCTGAAAAGCTAGTAAGAGGTGGTATGAAGGCCACTCAGGAGAATGATTCAGAGTAGTCTGGAAATTTTAGCTATTGATCTTTGACTTTGACTGATGACTTTCTCTTTGCTCAGCCTGACATGTGCTGCCCAGACCTAAGGTTGTTTCTCATGTCCAGTGCATCCTATATAGTCCAAGACACAAAAAAGCAGAGATAGGGGTTCAGAGAAGCTAATTCTAAGAATTTTCTTAGAATTAGTATAAGAGAACAGAAGGGGCTTTGAGAGGTGCTCTTTGGGTAACTATAGCTTTGGTGAAAAACTTAAATCTCTACAGCTGATCAATGACATCAGCAGCTAACAAAGGTCTTAGGGCATTGATGCTAGAGGCTTACAACTAAAGTTCAAAACTGGATATCTGTATTTAAATAGGCTCCTGAACCTATAATGATAATGAGTTTATAAACAGTTTGATGTTTAGCTGAGTCGTATCTCTCAGCCATTCACTGAGATTTGTGCGTATCTGCCACTGAGGTATAACAACTCTACTGACAGTAGGGAGACTAAATATGAGTTGAAAAGCTTATCATGAGGCAACTGTGCTAATATTTTGGCCCTGTTTCCTAGAAAATTACCCTTTTATTTTTAAACTCAAAAAAACTCCAGTGAGTATAGCAAATTTTAAACATAGTTACCTGGTAGTTACAGCATCCTTCAAAAGCTTAGGATTGGTACAATCAAGTACATGAAAAAATTGCCAGGATTTTGTGAAGATAAATAGAGCAGGAGCAAAATCCTACTAAAATGAAAGGCAAGTTTATTGCTTTTCCACATTTCTGGACATGAGGCAGTGAGACAGAAAAGCCCTATATGAGCTGGATGTAAAATGAGCAGTTTCAGTAGGATTGTGCTTTATTTTGTGTAGACAAATAAATCTGTGCATGTGTGTGTATCAAATCCCTCATCTAACTTTGATTCTTAAGGAGTCTTCATCACTCATAGCTTCCCAGCTGACTGCATTAATGCTACTATTTAATATGGATTCTTTTCTATTTCACTTAACACTGTTCTCGCCTTTTCTGAAGCAAATCTCACTCATCCTACCTCCATTTCTCAATGATGTGTTTATTTTCACAGTTCTCTCAACCATCTCTTGCACAGGCAAGTTTACTGACCATTTTTCAGTAACATTTGAGACCTAAGAATGTACTTTCTTCATATGATCAGCTGGTAATTTGAAATCTAGGTCTCTTCATCCTCTTATTTCCTGGCAGCTTTTTGTAAAGACTATCGTGGGGCAGCCCATCATCCTCGAATGCTTCATGCAAGAAGCTGATCTCTACAGAAGCTCAGATAACTGTTGTCTTTAGGGATCTTCTTTATTGAATGGTCATTGTCCAGTGTTATGTGCTTACCTTGAAGTATATTTATTCAGTGTGTCACATGAGTGTCTCCAGGGCAGATAACAGCAATTTGGGGAACTTGAGTCCTAAGCTGCAAATAACTCTTTTGTAATACAAGCTGCCTCATCTCTCATGCACAAGCAAAAGGAGATTGCATTGAAACATAGAATGAAAATGAACTGGTAACTTTGCCATAGCTTATTCATGTTTCTTTTTTTCTCATAGTTAAAATGGAAATATCTTTGAATAGTAGAATAAAGATTAAAGGTTTTTTTATTATCAGGGACAGTATTCAGAATTACATCTCCTAGAGGTACCCAGGTCCTCTGTTAAAAGGCTAGGCTTTTTTGGAAATCGCTGCAAGGAGGAGGCAGGAATTCTCCCCTTCCTATGTTCACTGTTGCACCAATGAATTCTATGCTGTCTCTGACATACCAGACACTTGGCATTGCTGGTGTTCAGATATGATGAATTATGGCTCAGATCTGATGTTTCTCTGTCAGTTTTCTGGTATAGCATATCCTTCTTTTATTAGAGGAGAAACCTTAATAAAACTCTTACATAAAGAAAGCTCTCAAATGGTCATATGCTTAATATCCCTCCATCCTTTTTACAGGAAGAAAAATGACTAAAACTTGAAGTCAGACTCTGGCATGCTTGAATACCATATGCCTGCGTTATTGAGAGACTGGAGCAGAGTATCTGGAGAAAGATGAGAGAGTGTGGGTGGCAATAGAAAAAACAACCACGACTGTAAGTTAGCAAGATAATATCCCTACTTTCTTCTGTGGGTCTCAAGAGTGATTAAAAAAACATTGGTGTTTTAAAAATATTGCTGAAGACTACAGTGTGACTCATAATGCTTCAGAGAATGGAATTCTTGGAAGTTTCACTGTAATGCCAGATTTTAGAACGGAGGGCAGCAGAGCTGCAGAGAAGTAACATGAGGATATGTTGACGGAGAAAGAACATCTCTGAGGAAATGCAGGCAAGAGAGAAAGAAAGGGAAGAGAATGAGCCTGGGGAGAGATGACAAGACAATTATTTATTCTGGGAACTTGTTGCTTGCACTGATGAGAATGTTTCTCTGCTTTTTGAGATTTTATTGGCCAGCATGCCTGCCTACACAATGCTTGGCCATATAAGCAGCAGGGGAAGATATGTAAACATGTTTACCAATCAGACAATGAAAACATGTACATGCAACTCTGAAAGTCCATCCTACAGCTGGCCTGAAACTTTTGAATTAAACTTTTTTTGGTTTTTTTTGGGTGTGGGTGTGGGTAAATTCCTGGTAAATTTAGCTATTTTATGAGTGAACATGTTGGCTAAAAGTAAATTTTCACTGGAAAGTTTTCTCCAGTCAGAATAGACATTCTGGTCATAATAAAATAAAGGAAGAATGACAATTATCTGGAATTAAATATTAGCCTCACAGTTATGGCATGCACTTGATTTTTTCGCTTGATACTGTAACATACATGTTTTATATTCTAAGTAAGTACCTTTGCTAGAAAAGTGAGCAGTCTTTCTCCCACCATTCCCCAGAAGTGCTCATAAGCACCTGTTCCCCTAAAGTTCCAAGAAAATGGTTTGTGTATTTCACAGGCTATGATATTGGCAGGAACATGGAAATTCCTGGTTCAGATTCATGAACATGGGCTGAACTTGTACCAGAACCTCCTCCTTTAAGTGAGTGTCCTAACTAACTGGCAGCTGAGGGATCATTGAATCATCACTATTACTTACAGGTGAAAAACATATTGTTGATAGTGGAAGCAGAAATACTGAAATCTAGGCACTTTTTTTTTTTTTTTGAGGGTTCTTATTGTCTAGTCTCTCCTATAAACTGTATCCTTTCTGCATTTGGTTACATAAAATACGTTGGTTCAGAGTGCTGAAAAAGTATTGCTGGCTTAAAGGTGGATAATGCTATACTGCTGCTGTCTGGATAGAAACTTCATGCACCTTTTAAACATTTAATGATTAGTCATCTAAAAATTCACATCTGAGAAATGTCATGACTTAGTATTTGGTACTTCCAAACTGAAAAAAAAAAAATCATATATCCAGTAGGGAAGCCAATATGACATGATTCGTATAAGTGATGGTTATATATCACAGTTAAATAAATACCCTAAGTGAGCAATTAGTTGATATGTTCCTGGCTGAAATTTGTTAGTGTAATTTGATGGATGAAGTGTGTGGATAAAGAATAGATTAACAGATCATAACCAGTTCATGAACAAATCATGAACAGGAAGAAAGACTACAGAGCAGGGAGTTTGAATAACATATTTTATTTCACTTGTATAACAGGAAAATGTAGATTTTTGAGCTGGCCAAAACTGAGAATTAAACTTTTTTTTTTTTTAATGTATTTCTCCTGGAAAATTAAATGTACTATGTTTAGAAATGAAACTTCTGAAATGAAAACGTGGTCTATGTGAGTATAGATTTTATGAGTTTTTACTTCTAGTGTTTTTATGTTTTAATGAATTCTTTTTGGAATAATTTTGTAGTTTTCGTGTGTATGACACATGGATTTTAGCCAGACTGAACTGGCAACTTGGGTGGATAAAACTTTCAATAATAAAACTGTCCAGCTTTCCTGGGCTTATGATCTACTGATTCCCTCATTTCCCAAAGAAGTGAACTGAGAAAAGTTTATCCATTATAGGATTAGTGCAACTAATTCGTTCTCATATTGTCTGTCATCTTGTAGATTTCAGAATATATGAACACAACTGGACTTCTGTGATCTCAGAGTCAGAAGTAAAATCTACAATTCATGGTGATAGTAGGTTCTCATATAAACAGAATCTTGGACAGAGTGAAAAGATGCACTGAAAATTCGGGTAAACACAACAAGACAATCTGCATCTCCTTGGTTTGTGTAGGAGATAGGTTGAAGCTGAGAAACATTTTCTGATGTGCCCTTTAATAGATGCACGACTCATCCAATCACTCAGGAGCTAATACTGCACTTTTCTGTTCTGTGCATAAAAAATGTCATGCCAAATGACTCTGAGTGGTATCCTTAATGATGAATTTACAGCCATCAGTAAAGAGCCTTCTTCGATTATCTGCATTAAAGCAGCAGTTGATTATAATCCCATCCAGCGATGCTTTTCCTTGGCCTTATGAAAAAGAGCAGCATACAAGGCAATCATACCCTTGGGTGTCTTTTGACTTACCCAAAAGTATGGCTTAAGTGTTGATTTCTTCTCCAAAAAAACCCAAAATCCATTTTACAATGATGACACATCCATTGCCTAAAAAACAAATGACATGGGAATTACAATGAATGCCGATTGCTCACCTGGCTTAAAAATAGTAGCAGGTTTCACAAACAACATTTAGCTGGGCATATCTGTCAACTGTCTGTGCTGTGCATGGGAAATAGACAACCAGTTCCCTCTTTTTGTCTTCCCACAGTTTGGGCCTTATCTCATGTGTCCATAATGCAGTGCTGCAGTCTCTATCAGAGACCCTATGTGCGTGATGGCTTCTTCCCCATCCTCTGGCCCATGAAACACTGTTAAACTGCATTGAGCAAGGAAAAGCTTGTTCTGGAAATGAGTTGTGAACCAGCGAGCATGTCCAGTAACTGGAAAGATAGTATAAAGTCTGATTTTCCTGTCTGTCATGTGCTTTTCTCAGGATTAGATTTATTAACAAAACAAAAGATTCCACAGTGGGTTCATAGTAACACAGAATATGTGGCAAAAGACAAAGAAGATCTCTCTAGCTTCCAGCAGTGTCTGGAGAAAGTGCCAATATGCATCCCTCTGGATAGCTTCCTATCCAGCTTTAGGAAACACAGGTGTATTTCTATAGTACATACCAATATGTTTCAATTCTACTGGTAAATCACTACTGAGTTTTCCAAACCGCTCACTCTGTTCATGACAATGTGGCTGCAGACTTTAAAGTTCAGTCAGTAAAAAAATTAAAAGCAAGATCAATGACATTTCTTCATCAATCTGCTCTTTTTTTCTTTCATCCTTTTTTTTTTTTTTTTTTTTACCCTCAATGGAGAATTTCTAGAAATTATTTCAGCTGGGTGAATCAAGTGAAGACATCTCATGGGAATAGGAGAGGTCTTGCAGGTCAGTTCTGGGGAATGGGTGTTACAAATTCTTTTCTTGCTTTTGCTTACCACACCTTTGCTCTTATCAGGTAGATAGAACTATTGACTTAGTTTGATGGCATGGGAGATTATTTAGCGTTGGAGATACGTAAGTCAGCTAAACATTAACTAAAAAAAAATGTATAGATCTGCATGAACATCACAAAAGAAGGAGCAGCATAATCATGCCAGTGGCATGCATTCTAGAGAAGGCAACAAACAGTTAAAAGAAGAAAAAAACAAAAATAAAATGAAATAGAGGAAACAAGACAACTGAGTTCCATCAAATATTTTCCATTTCCCCCAGAACTGTTCTTTATTCACTGACATACATGCAATGAATGTGTTCCACTTAGAGTGGTAAGAAGTGGAAATGAACTTTGTAATTTGCTTATGTTTTTTTGTATAATTATCACTTTTTGAAATAAATATTTCATTCTATAAAAATGCAGAACTCCCTGCCTCTTCCTTTCCAATGATCCAAAACTGCTTTGGACTAATTTTGATCTCTGTCTGCAACTGTATGCATGTGTCTGTGTGTTAGTAGCATAGCACGTTCTCTGTGTTCGTGTGCTGCAGATCCAGTTGTCCAGCCTTGCACCCTGTTGTGTCCTGATTTTCCATCACAAATGGTAAGTGATCAAATAGCTGTATTTTTTTTTCTTATGTTGAATTGTGGAACTACCACAATTTCATCAGCCCAGTCCCATAGTTTTCATAAGGGTCACCTCCTTTGTAACAATTCTTAAAAGTCATAATATGCAGTTTACATTTTATTTATCACTTAATAAAACACATTTTTTCATAAATGTATGTTTTAAAATTTATCCTTAAGTTATGTAATGATTTGTATTCTTAGAAACTAGTTCTTTGGCATTAATGATATCTTGGGCATAATTATGCTTATGAAGTTATACGAGCTTGGAGAAAGCTCTGAAACATGTTTCCACACAAACTTTTTCAAGTTTAAGATATTTGAAGTGAGGTTCAGTGCTGTGAGACCTCATTTAAATTCCACAGTGTGGCACATCAGTTACTGCAAAGGCTGTACATCCTGACTGACTCTTCAGGCAACAAAAACAAGACCTACTAAGGAAATGGGTGGGTCTAAGAAATAAAACCCTAAAAATCCCACCTGGCATGCCATGGAATCGATGTGGAAGTCTGGTCAAATACAGCCCGCTTGAGCACTGGTTGTTGTAGGAGTCTAAGAAGCTGAGAGGGAGAAGACAGACAGGAGAGAAAGAAAGCTTTGCCATGGTCCTTAACCTCATTGCTAGAGGTTTCAGTAACATTTAAATCTGTTTATTGTTGATTATAGTGCTTGTTATTGTATAATGGATAATGGGGTCCCCTTCTGCCAGGGACCATGTGCCTATTCATCCTTGAATATCTCCAGTAAGAACTGCAGCTCTTGAATGTTGTCTTATTAGACATTCAGGAATTGCTTCTGGGTCAGGATTGTTCTGAGCACTGGGAGAGTGCTATGTAGAAAGCTGAACTACCTTACCCCATCTGGCCATGTCCTAAAGGTCCTATTGAGATGGAGGATATTTTAAGTAATGTTAACAAGAAATGGAAAGAAATGCTTCCATGAGCAAAGTCAAGGAGAGGCTATTAACTTGGAAAAGAGAGAAAACATCAAATAACCCTGATCTTCTCTGTTTGATGGCCACAGGAACTGATGGACCAGACTGTGGGATCCTCACTTCTGTAAAAATACACTTTATACCCTGAGAAGACTCTTATACAAAACATATTAGCTTTAACCTTGTCTAGTAATGTATTTTCAGACAGGAAATATTGAATAATGCTTACTGTTCTAACTAGGATGTTTTTGGCTGTTGATTTTTAGTGCATTAACCACAGTAAACCCCTTCCAAAATCTCTGGAGAAGCAGATGGAAGGCCAAAAAGACAAAAAAAATACATGGAGTAGTCAATTAAGAGGAGGTCATAAATGAACCTCTTTTCAAGAGGCATCATCAGGAACTTGTCTGAAAAGGGGGATTTGCAAAGAAGGAAGCAGGTGTCAAATTCCTTTTGGCAGCTGGATGCCTAAAAGTGTTTAAAATGAAAAGCTACCTGATCTAAAAGCTCAAGATACCGAGAGGATGTGCCTTAACAAGTGGAAGGGAAGACATATCAATGGCGTTTATAACCCTCACTGTGTAGGGAGAGTGCAGAATGTTGAAACGTGCTGATGTGACTGGGTTCTGGCAGGATTTAGGATACTGGCACTCTCAGGGAGGATGAACTTGAGGATGATTTTTGAGCTCTGTATTCAAACATCTGCCTTCCACAGCATGCTGTAGAAAAATAGAGGGTTTGGGCCGTTAGAGAAGGAAGTGCAATAGCCCAGATTTTTATCATAATTACACCCAGGTGGTTCTGAAGTGACTACACCCGAGTCATTGAAGTTACACCAGTGCAAAACTTGTGTGAGAACGAAATCAAGCCTTTTGTTTTCTTGCATTTGTGTACCAAAAGAGCACTCTAACAGCTCTTAGTAAATAATAAATTAATAATGATATTATGATCTCCGTTATGGCTGGAAGAAGTACAGAAAAATTAGTGTCAGAGTAAGAATTTGCTTGCAAGATTCTTTGAATGTGTCATTTCTAGATTTGTACTGGACATAAAATGCTTTGCTAGACTGATTTTATTTTTTATTTCAAATATCAGAAATATCAAATGTAATCACTTTTTATGTGGTGAGCAAAACAAAACCTACAACTTATAGCTTATAGACGAAATGAGTAAGACCTACGTCCTGTTCATCATAAAACACCTTTAGATCCCCAACAGAAAGTAGTAAATGAAGATAACTCATGAAAGAAGCAATGAAAACAAGTGCTTTTTCTGTCTCCCTGCTGTAAAGCAAACAGTATTTTAGTAGTTGGTTTCGTTTGTGTTTCCCCATTTGTGCCTCAGAATACACCAGATTGCAACGTTACATCACATTTTTAATGACTGGAACCATGTCCTGAGATCCCCCTCTGACCACACCACAACTTCCTTCTCTCTTTTCCCCTCCCGGCCAGAGGACTGTGTGTAATTATGTTGAGGACATAATTCAATTAATTATTGACAGAACACGTAATCACCACTCAGATCTCTCTCTGATAAATCTCTTCGCTGCTCTCTGACTTCTGTTTGTCATGTACGAGGGAGGTGGAAAGGCAATAAAACTGTGTTTTAAAGATAGGACGCTTCTCAATATTCTCTTACCAGCCGGAGAGGTTTCTGACACTCCGGACTCTGGATGTGAAGCAAATTGTTCTTGTCTGTGCTAAACAAGTGTCCCCGAGAAAGCTCGCGGGATGGAGGCTTGTGCTTAATTTTCAGTGGAGGATATAATAGGAGCAGATAACTTTAATTTGAGCAAAGGACATTGGGCTTTCACAGCAAGTTTTTCTTTTGCTGGTAGTTAAAGTGATAAGTAAGAGCTCTGTGTTGGGTTTAAAGGAGGAACGTAGCTGACTTATTTAGGAAAAATAAAAAGTAAAAATAAAAAGAAGAATCCTGACCTCCCATAGCCTTTGACCAAAATCAGCCAGTAGCAGAAAGTAAAGACGAGGCTGCTGCTGCAACTGTTAAAGCCCAAGTAAGGGCAGTGATCGTTTCTGTCCGTATGACGGGAAAACGGCCGCCGGGTCGGGGTGGGGACGTGCCTGGGGGCTGCCCGTAACTTCGGATTACAACTAAAGCATGCCAAAAGCGCATAAGAAAGAGAGATAACGAGGTGAGAAAGGAAATAAAGGCTTTATTGTAAAGTACGGAAAACTAAGCTGTGGAAAAAAACTCCAAAAGACAGTAGGTAGAGGCTGCCCGGGCAACCTCGGCTAACCCGGTGCCGGGTGGGTGCTGCAGCGCCGGGCACCAGCCCTCGCCTTCACACGCCCCTGGGAGCCGAGCCCAGCGCTGGCGAGGGACCCGGCTCTGCACCGGGCTCCGCCGCCGCCCGCGCTGGGAGTCGCGGGGCGGTACCGGCCACACCGGGACTGTGGGCAGCGAGGCGTGGGGCAGCCAATGTCCTTCCCCTGAGGCTACCTGAGAAAGTCCTTTCCTGCTCCCTCCTGGGCCTTCTGGCTTGCAAGAGCTCTCCTGCCGTTGGTTTTTCACGGGGGACAGGGACAGACCCCGCGGGGACAGGGACAGGGCTGCGCCGGGGCTGGCGGGCAGCGGGGCAGTGGCGGGGGAGGAGCGGCTCCTTAACCTGGTGTCTGGAGCACGGTGTGGGAACCTGCCTCACCTCCTTCCCCCTCCTTCTGGATGTGCCAACATGACTTTTGTTCTGTCGGTGTCGGGAACTACGTTCAAGATGAGCGGGGCGTCGCCGTCCTTAGACAAGAGGCAGCCGAGTCTGCTGATGCTTGGGGGTCTGGGAGCAGGAAAGAGCTGCGTCGAGGGGAGGGAGACAAGGCTGATACGCCCATGCACTAGGCAAGAGGCAGGACGGTGGCTGGAAGCTGCCCAGACATTGATACTGGTACCGTTCCCGGGCGGGCGCTGCCCTGGGCGGGGCGGGGTGATGTCCCTGCCCTGCTGGAGCTGCCACAGAGGTGCACCCCCCCTCCCTTTCCTGTCCTGGGTTTCGCAGAGGGCTCTGTGCTTAAGCGTCCAACGCGCAGCAGAGGGAATCGAGCCCACCTGGGGCTCTCTGCCCGCCGCCCCAGCATCACGGGAGGTGTCCGAGCCGGGCGGAGCAGGCGCATCCCTGAGCCCGCTGCCGCGAGAGACCGGCCGGGCGTCTGCTTCTGGGGTCGGCGGAAAGGTGAAGTGCTGAAGGGCCAGCAGAGCAGGTTGCACACAAAGCGGCCACTTGAGCTTGATCTTTTGAAGCCTCAGCCGAAGTGGCCGGATTTCCAGGAGCGCTGCGCTCCCGCCGCTCTCGACGAAAGCAGGAGCTGCGGGGGCAAAGGGGAGTGAGGACCGGGGTCGGTGCAGCTGGTTTAGCTGTGAGAGACCTCCCGGTACTGCTTGTCTTGCGGGGTACTGGCGGGAGAGGTGACACGGACTGATCTAGACCGTGAATACTGAGAGATAGGGACATTGCGGAGACAGAGGAACATTGTCATGGACATGAAAGGGGCTGTAACGCCCTTACAAACAGCGTTCCGCAGGTTTAGCTTAGTCCTGCGGGCGCGACTCTGTTCCTCAGGTGCGGAGAGCTGCGTCCCTGGCTTTCCTTACCCTAGGGCGGAGCACCCCTCTCCAAAACTTGGGGGCTGAACAGCCCGAGCCTCTCTTCCGCTGCACTCAAGGACAAAGACGCGTTCATAGGCGTAACGGGAGGTGCTTAAAGACCCGCTGTTTCTGGCTGGATTTGCTCAGCTCCTGTGGAGGCTGCGGGATGCTCTTCATGCTCGTCTTCACCTGTCGGGATCCGGGGGAACAAGCTCCGGCACCCCGGCAACCTTTGAAACGCAGCTGCCAGCCCCCGGGGACGGGGGTGAGCCTAGCAGTGCCGGGCCGGGCGCTGCCCTCCTGCCCAAGCCCCGCTACCGGCCCCGCCTCCCCGCAGGTGCCGGTCGCTCTGCCCCCGGACGAGCTCCCGCACCGCCTGCATCCTTGGTGGGGCGGGTCTCCCGGCAAGGACGGCTTTCCCCGGCTTTTTTTTTTTTTTTTTTTTTTTTTTTTTTTTGCCGGGATTCACTTGCCTGCGCGGTGCCGGCCAGCTCTGCACCTTCGCCCTCCAGGGGCTCAGCCCCGGGCGCGGCTTGCCGGGGTCAGAGAGCGAGTGCACAGTCCTTCGGGACGGTCTTTAGGACCACCGATATAACTCCCTCCCCCGGGAGCCTCCGATGTTTGGATTTCCCCCTGGGGACGCCCAGTACCTTCCCTTCTCCTTCGGGTCGCGGGCAGTTCGCGCTCCTCCTGCAGCCGAGCGAGAGCCTGTCGCCGGGCGCGGCTGCCGCCCCCGAGCCCCCAGCAGCGCATCTTCTCCTGCCGCTTCGCCCTGCCCTCCTCGGCTGCGGGGAGGGGACCGCGAGGTAGGCAAAAGAGAAAGTGTGTGTAGCGGTGCGAACAGAGAGAGAGGCAGTCAAGGTTAGACGTGTATTTACTCAACCTTTATTATTTAAAAAAATTATTAAAAAAAAAAAAAGGTGAACGAACGTCTTACAAAACCCCCCCACATAAATAGGACATTCCGTTCAGCTCTGGCTATTGGCAGTTCTAGTACTTGACAACATCAGACGCGATTTCCTGGCATCAGAGAAACCCATTTCAAAATCGGTCATCACAAAGAAATACTAGAAATCCCAGTTAGCACTTGCTAGGCAGCACGGAGCACTTGTACACAACTTTTCAGACACACACCCGCGCACACACGCAGCTGGGAACAGATCCCGTAGGAAGAGAGCCTCCTTAAAAAATAGTAAACGCTTCTCAAAAAAAAAAAAAAAAAAAAAAAAAAAAAGAGAGAGAGAGAGAAAGGAGAGTTATTTACAAAACGCACATGGAAATACAGTATCGACAGAGCGTGGCTGGCAAATCAACATGATTTGAATAGAGAAAGGACTATGGCACATCTTGCTCGAAAGCACGCACAGCAGCCTCCTTCGAGTGTCCCCGGGAAGACAGCTCCTGCCATCCGCTTCGCGGTGCCTTCTCCCTCCCCACCTCTCCTCCCGCCCTCCCCTCGCCTCTCCACCCCTGCACTTCTTGCCAGGTCCTTTTTACACTTGGATGACCACCGTGCTGGGGCTCTGGAGCCGGGTTTTGTACTCGTTTAGCCAGCTCCTCAGCTCCGAGATCTTGTAGCCCTCTGGTCCTCTGCCTCCCTGGTACATCACCTTCTCCTCCTGAATGATGTAGAGCCTCTCGAAGTAGGCACCGTAGGCGGCGCTGGAAGCATTGTCCATGGTGTCCACGGCCAGGGGGCAATCGGGCGCCCCTTCCCTCATCAGCTGAGCTGCCCGCAGCCTGTCCTGGAGGCACTGGTGCTTGGGGATGTTGTAGGCTGCGTCCGAGCTGACCCAGCCGTCGGAGGGGTGTGCTTCTTCGATGTACACCAGCAGGAAGTCAGCAATGTCCACGAAGTGCGCGGCCAGGCGCTGGAAGGACCTCAGGCGGGCCATGAACGGGGGTCAGGTGCAGCTGCCGAAGTTGAGGATGAGAGGTCTCTTGCCGCGGGCGAAGTCAAGGATACGGAGCCTCTTCTGCCCGTCCAGCTGGATCACCTCGGGGTTGGGGGCTAAGGAGCCCACGTGCGCCGACTTGAAGAAGTCCAGCTTCTGACCGTGCCACACAGCTTTCAGCGACTCCAGCGTGAACATGCGGTTGGAGTCGGACACGCAGACCGGTGGGTCGTCGGGGGGCGGCCCCTCGCTGGCGCTGGCCGCCTCCTCCGCCGTGGGCATCATCAGCATCTTCTTCCTAATGCACAGAAAATCCAGGAGCCAGAGCATCACGGCGGTGAGCAGGAAGCGGGGGAAGAGGAGGATGCAGGCGGCCGCCTGGGTGAGCAGCTGCAAGGTGTGAACGCCAAGGGAGTGGAGCATCGCAGCGGCTTGTGCTGCAGGGCGCTGGCTGCCTAGGGGCCCCCACGCACCCTGCTTGCCGGGGTCTGTGCAGCACAGCTGAGATCCCGCTTCTCTTTAAGCCCATTTTATAGTCAGGGATTTAAATGAAAAGTGACTCCACCTCCGGCCAGAACCCGCCCCTCTGGAACTTGAGCCTGGGGATTACCTACCCCTCCACTCTAATGACCTAAAAATACACAGACAAAAGGGGAGAGAGCCCCGGCGGGAGCTGCGAGGGACGTGCAACGAAGCAGGGAGCAGGCGCTATCAGGCACCACCAGAGAGTCCGAGATAGGGCACCGCCGGGGTCCCCGGCGGCAGATAGCGGCAGGCGCTCACAAACAGCCCCGCCAAGGACAATGCAACAGGCTCAGCCCGACCCCGGCCCGCCCCGACCCCGGCTCGGCTCCGCACCGGCTGTGCGAGCGCGGGGCTGGCGCCGCGCCGGAGAGGCAGCGGGAGCGGGGGCCGGGGCCGTCCCGGCAGCGCCTGCAGGTGACAGGGACGGGCCGCCTGCACCGCCTCTCTCCCCGCGCCTCCTTCCCCTCCGCGCCCCGCCAGTCCACTCGCCCCCCGGGCACAGCCTCCGCCCCGCCACACGCCCCGGCGCCGCGGGGGCACCCAGGGCTCGAACCCGCGGATGCGGTGCTCCCGCATCATCCCGGCGCAGCGGCGGGACGAGAGGCGGCCGCTGCCCCGGCCCGCAGGCAGCCCCTGGCCCCGCGGCCGCTGGCCCGAGTCCCGGGGGCGGCGGGTCGCTGCGCGGGGGAGGGGGTGCCAGGTGGGCGCGGGCCGGCGGGCGCTGCCCCGCGGGGAGGAGGGGCGCGGGGCGGCGCAGCGGCCGCTAGGGGGAGCTGTTGCCCGAGGAGCCGCGGCGGCGGCAGCTGCGGCGGGGCTGAGCCGCGGGTCCTGCCCCCGGCCCGGGGCCTCCGCGCCCCCGCCGCCTTGCCCGGCGCCCGAGCCGGAGGGGGCGTCGCCCCGGCCGCCGTGTCCCCTCGGGTACGGATCAGCAGCTGCCCCCGAGGGCGCTCGGTAGTGAGGGTCACCCCGGGGTCGCAGGAGGCTGGGGCGGGCGGGCTGGCCGCGGGTGTGCGGCGGGGTGCGAAGGCGCGGCCGGGCCGCCCTGCGGTTGCGGTCTTCGACCGCGCTCGACGCCGGTTTCGTCAGGACGGCCTCTGCGTCTTCGGAGATCATCTCGCCCGGTCCCGGGGACGCAGCGGGGCCTGGGGGCGTCTGTCACCCGGGCTGCTCCTGCCCGCTCAGCCCTGCCCCTGCCCCGCAGAGCTGGGGCCAGGCCGGGGCTGCGGGGCTGCCCCGACGGGAGGGCGGCGGGCACAGTGGCGGGGGCAGGAGAGCGCTGCCTCTGCCGTGTGCCCCTGATCACCGGGGGTCCCGCTGCATCCAGGTGAGCTGTTGATCGGGGCAGACGGCTCTTTTACAGCCACCCAGGAGAAGCCAGTGATGTTTTTTTTCTGTCATCAAGTGAAGTGTAAACACAAGCTTCTCATGTGAGTAGGTCTAGCAAAGTTCTTACACAGATGACTGAAGTGTCACCTAGTGGGCATGGTCAGGTGGACCTATCTACTGTCCACAGAGTGGGCATGCAAGGACCCATTTTTGCTGGGGTGGGATGTGTATCAGTACTAAGGTGCTTGCAGATGCAGAACTGAGCACAGACTGGCCACCTTGTCACCCAGTCAGGAGGGATTTTATGGCCCGTAAGTGCCTTCTTGCTGGATTAGATGGAGACCTGTCCCAGAGGTACGGAGCTTAAATCTATCATAGTGTATAGACACAGCCCTAAACGAAATACACCAGCTCTGCTCACAGCCTTGCCACTCCTGTGATGCAGGGTTCCCAGCTAGCAATGTGCGCATCATTTCCTCACTAGCTTCTTCAGAAAGGGATATTGTCCAAAATGCTGAACACTGCCCTCTGCTACACAAATATGACTCATGCATCCCTGAGCTGCTGCTTCAGCTGCTGCTCACCCAGGTGCCTGCCACGCTGACTTTGGGGACACACGACCCAAGCATTCCATATGTGTATGGGTCCTGAGCTCCTCATGTAGTCTTTGGCTGCAGGTTCCTAGGGGATTTGCAACTCCCCCTGGTTTCAGCCTGCACTTCTCCGAATGTGTCTGTGCATGTCTCTGTGCCTCCTGTCTAACATCTGCAAAATGGAAAAATTAATGCTGAGCCCCCTCATGGGAGTCTAGGCGGCTTACTTCATTTTTATGTAACTTATTATGAGAACTCTGAATAAAAGGCAAAATTAAAATCTCATTTCATTTTTTCTTTATCTGGTTCCGAATAGGCTGTTTTAGAGCAATCTAATCAGGCGCCTGGTTTGCAGCCCCCTGGTGCATCGTCTTCAGTTGGTGTCAACCGCAAGTGAAGGGAACTCGGCATTTTAGCATCTGAATGGAAATGTATGCTCCAGTCCTCGTAAAACCATGTTCATACACTAGCCTGATTAATAACTTTTTTTTTGGCATTCTGTGGTGCCCATTCCAGGGAAAATTACTGAGTAGATATTTACTATATTGTCAAACTTATTTTGAAGTCTTCATGTGGGCCTCTCACCACCTCTCTGTGCAGTTATGCAATCCTGAAAACCACAAATTAAAGCCTCTAAACAGACGCAATAACAAGTTGTGGTAGCTCTGAAGAAACCCCCAGGAAAAAAAAAACTGATTTCTCAAAGCGACCTCTTCAAACTATGCTGACAGACAAAAGCCTGAGTAAACAGATGGGTTTGCAACCCTGAATATCAACAAACTTTGCTCTACTAGATCAGTGAGAGATAATCTGAGGTAAAAAATGTATTTGGTCATCTATAGTGTATTTGTAGCTGGATAGGGACTTTGGAAATGACTTTTTCTCCATTCACTGGAAACAGCTTTGCTTTGTTTTTATAGTTTGAAGGAAACTTTTGAATTGGGGCTTCCTATTCAGCTGTAGGTAGATCAGAGAAATGAAGGATTTTGCTTCCGTGGCCCACTGCTGCACTTTCCTGACAGGAAAATTGAAATATAAGGTGAGGCTGCTGTTCCATAGTGAAACGGTGGCTCTGTGTGGCTCTCCAAGCCAGGCACCAATGTGTTCTGTCGAAGTACAGTGCTCACATGTATACAAAACTCCATAGGAAAGGGTGGAATTCCTTCTGCAGCCCTTTGGTTTATGGGAGGTTTGAAGTGACGTGTCACTGCTGTTCTCACTTCTGTGCTATGCTGGAGGGTGTTCAAAATCATGTGTTCTCACCCCAGTAAACTCTCTCTCTCCTTCGCAAAGGTCATACCTCCCAATCGGATCTTGGATTATTTTTAGCTATCATAGAATCGTCTTGTTTGGAAGGGACCTTGAAGATCAAGTCCAACCATAACCTAAATCTCCCTACCATAATCTAATTTACCTGTTCAGTGCTTAAATCATGTTGCTAAGCACTGTATATTTCTTTTAAGGCATTCTTTCTAGGAATCCATATTGCTGCTACTAAAACTGTGGGAACTTGTGTCTTCCTGTGCACTGAGGAGTTCGTAGAATATGTCCTAAAATACAGGATTAACAGTGGCACATCTGGTTATGGGTGGTTTTTACTCTTGTGCATGTGGTCTGTGGTTCAGCAGTCACTAACTTAAGTATATATGTTTGTGTGTGTGTCCGCACGGGTGCACATACAGGGTTCACATTATTTCCTTTTTTGAGAACTTTATAGTTGTAGTTTTTCTTCATTTGATAAATGTAATTTATAACTCTTTGAAAGTTCTTCTCATAAACAGGAGCTAAAAAATAAATTCAGCAACTTATAAAAACAAAACCTCAAAAAGCCGAAATTAAAAACATCAGGCCTACTTTGATGTAGAGGATGTGTTGAAATGGTATATTTACATGTTTATTTTCTATTTTATAATTTCCTGCGCAAAGGCACGCAATACTTTCTGACAGGAAACTAAATGTGTTTTGGAAGAGTTCCACTTCTCATGTCATCTGAATTACATGTCGCTAATATGTTAGAACAGAACTTTATGTGAAGGAAATGAAAAAGCCTTCACTGAAGTTTGGATCTGGCCCTGAAATAAGAGTTGGTCAATTTTGTCTCATGTATGTGGCTACCCAGTGACTACAGAGAGGTGCAGTATCGCAGTGGTAAATTACCCTCCTGTCTGGTATCATTAAGAAGTGAGTAAATGTTATATTGCTGAAATCGGAGATAGACAAACTCCATTTGCAGTTGTTTGCTCATAGTGACACCTCTGGAAAAAAGTTACCATAAGCTGGAGTCTGTGCATTGGTCTGGCTGCCTCTGGATCTACATCACTCATCATCTTTCAGCACTTTTAGCTGACACTTGTTTTTGTTTCTCCTATTTTTTTAGTACTTTTTTTTTAAAGTGATGTGGGGTTTTGTTTTTTTTTTATATATATATATGACTCAGGAGAAACCACACAAAATCAAGCACCTAGCCAATGCTTTGAGTAGCTTTGAGAATTGAAAGAAAGCAAGTGCCACACTGCAGATTGGTCTATAAGATTGCTAGCAGAGCCATGGATGTTGGCGATCCTACCACACCCTGGCATTCTCACCTTCAAATACATTAAGATGTCACATAAGACAAAGAAGTTCCCTGCACTGAAGCTTTTTAATCCTCCCCCCCCATCTTGCTGACTCTGGGTTGAACTGGGAAGGAATTGTTTAGTTTGGAGGAAGGACAGATTCCACAGCTACAGGTCTGTTAGTGCAACACACAGGTTTTACCCTGAGTAAGCAGAAACCAACATTTTCTTGAGTCTGTGGGCCACCTACTAAAGCTTTGCAGCATGACCAAGAGTACAGTTCCGCTGACATGTTAAGGCATTTCTGCACACTGCAGCTCACTAGTGCCCCTGATGTGCTGGCAGCCTGTCAGGCTGTGGTAGAAATTAGATGACCAAAAATTTCTGGATTAAGGAATTCTGTGTTTAAACCCAGATGATTTTGGTGACTGGGTTTACTTTAGGATCCCTAAAATTGCACAGTAGCCAACTTACTGTGCAACTTGATGAATGCCAAATGATGTGACTTTCCACCCCAATGGTCCTTCCTCATTTCTGGTTGCACTGTGTCTTGTGTGATCCTGCAGTGACCTGTGGTGACTTGGTTCAAGGACTAAGGGGGCAGAAAAGCTTTCCTTTAGAAAAATTAATTATTTCCTGACATGTTAGCCCCCTAAACTGGCTCATGATAAAAGGACATGATCATATGTGTGATGCAGAGAAAGCAGAAGAGAAAGGGCCACAGCATGTGGCCAAGGCAGGGGTAACAGAATGGACCCATCAGACTGCCTTAGCAGTATTATCAAACTGCCCCTGGGTGGGACTGTGTATTAAGAATGTGTTACGAGCAGAAATTTCCTCAACAAGCTTCACTGCAAGGAAAATGTATGTAGTCTTACCCTTTTGTGTAGTGGTGGAGTGTAGGAGATGTACAGGAGTTGACAGCGGCTGTCACAGGGTCCTGCTGGGCAATGGAGCCAAATGGGGTGCACAGCCGGCTTCTGGGGTGAACCAGCAATGTTAACTCCAGCAGCAGCTGCTAACACACTTCCTCCAGCAGCAGAAAATCAGATTATTCAGAAACCCACCGTGCCAAGCACATTTCTGCTACCCATCATCAAAAGCTGCTGTGGCTCAAGAGCTCAGGCTGGACTCCCTGGCAGTATGGTATAATTATAGTCATCTGAATGGTTTGCTCTGCAGCAAAGACAACAGCCTAGTCCAAAAGTGGAACCCCATAGAGTTATACTTAAGTGGCAACTTTATACACCTTGAATACAGATGAAGTCCTTGGCAGAAAGAAGAAATACTTCTCCCATTGTCTTTGTTCATACTGGTTTCAGGTGTGATGCAGCGGAGGCTGGGGAGATGCAATTTGCTGGAATCTAAATCTCCTCTAAGAAGATTGCAACAAAATTCACCACGTGCAGTGCTTTACAACAGCATGTTTCAGCACCTGACAGCCAATGTCAACACACTAATACTGTTTAGAAAGATGAGAATAGCAGGCTGATAACTAAGGTCAGTTTTTCATCTTTAGAAAGGCAGCGTGGCAAGGGTATTTTCTCAAAATGTTAGAGGATACTTTTGAGTTGACAAACTCAAGGTTTTGTTGGGATAAAGGAAACACCACTCCTTTGAGCACCCTTGCTGTGGGAAGTCTCACTGCTGCCTGCCAGCCTTTGTTGCAGGCTGATTCTCAGAGCCCTGAGGTTCGTGCGGTGAAAGCCGTGAGACACCGGCGGCAAAACTCCCAGCGCCTGCCTTCCGAGCAGGATTTTGCCCAAGCCATGGAGCATGATAAGAGACAAAGGAGAGCTGAAGACTCAGGGTGCCATTTCCATCTTCTCACTTCCCTTAGCAATTGCAGTAAGATAGAGTTTTAAAATAATATCATTTAATGATTCTCAGCTCTTCAGGCAATTGCACGTGCCCTGCCTGAGCCGACATGTAGGTTTGAATCTTCAATCTGTAACAGACTCAGAGGGAAAGGCAGGAAAAATAGCATTAAAAAAACATTTATTCAAGAAAAATCTTTAGGGATCATGTCTAGGATAATCTTTTTCAGGGTGACTCTCATTTTCTACAACATAATGGTTTTACCCAGCAGTGGTTTAACGGTTTTGAATAAGCTGTAGAGCGGAGGAACAAATACTTCAGCAAGAATTAAGGAGTTCAGTCTACTCAGAAAGGCAGGAGTATCGGCCCAGCTTTGAATATAGAACAGAGATGATTAATCTACTGACCTTTTATCCCCAAGATCACTAGCAGGTATATTACATACATAACGTGGTCTGGTGATGTGTAAATAATGGCTTCAAGTGTGATACGTGTTCAGGGCAAGTGACAGGCCAAACAGGAGGCTAGAAGGCACCATTGCTGTGCACTTAGGCTCTTGTCAAATAACTCACTTGCTTCAAGCCTTTGCTTTGAACATAAATGTTTGAAGTTTTCCATTGATTTTTTTTTTTTTTTCCTGGCATTTGCCCTGTAACTTATTATTTTTAGCCATGTAAAACAGCATTATGCAGTTGCTGAAATTTGTTTCCTTCAGCCTATGGTGATTTATAGGTCTTAATTTCCAGGATACTCCCTTGAAGTTACCTACTTTTTGTGACCTCAGGATTTCTCTTCCCAGACCTTTGGTATTTATTTTTACTATTTCTGTGGTCAGGGTTTGGCAATGTTGTTTTGGATTAATGACTAAACATACATAAGAATTGGAAGGAATACACATCTTAATCTCCTAATTTAGTGTGCGTGTCATGTATCAATAGTAGAAAGGAACTTCTGGACATGTTTGACACATCCTAATAATAGACCTATGCAGCCAGATAGAAAGATTTTGATGAATCCGAAGTGCAAGTAATTCTTCAGTTGCTCCAAAATAGATACAATTTGCTCATTTTATATTGCAATGCAGTATTTCTTTCTCAACCTTTGCCCAGAAAGAATTGGAAGTGGAAGTCAGTTAGTTTAGACAACTACACATTGTTTATATGGAATATTCTAATTGACATGAAATTGTGTAAACCTGCTAGCTTCTCTGCTCTTGGATGAAGAAAATACCTTTGGCATGCATAATAAGAGCCTGAATTTCTGTTCTATTTTTTCCTTTTATGCAGGAAACTGCAAATAATTTAATGCTCAGATGAAATTACTCAGCATTTTACTCAATTGTTGAGTGTTCCTCATAAGCGGTATATTTTGCTTTCACCATATAGCCAGTAATTTTCTATCTAATGACTTCTGATGATCTTTTAACTTTCTCTGTGTATTCTTATTTACCTTCATTGTTTATTTACTTAGGCTTAATTCCTTCCCTCCACAGCCTACTGTGAATAAAATGTTCCTCTGAAAATGATTAATTTTGCACTTTGTTTACAGAATAGTCTTGCTATGTTGTATCTGATACTCATTAGCAGGAAAGCAGAAATAAAAGGAGATACATTAGTTCTCACCACAAATCATTTTGAATTGACTGGGATCAGGATCTGACCCAAAAAGCTTAGGTTAGCTCAACAGCTCAAGTTGATTTGAAGGGTTTCAATGTTTAGGCCTAACGGCTCGTCCTCCTATGACTTTTTATTTTTAGCTGCTCAACAGTTCTTACTTTCTGTGAATTTTAAAGTTATTCTTAGATTAAGTCTCTTCACAAGGAAAACCTGTGATAAGCATTGCTATGTGATACAGTTCATCATTTCATAGGCCCTATTATGTCCACCTGGACTCTGGCAGAAAAAAACCCCAAAACAAGCAAAGATTGAATCATAGAATCACAGAATCATAGAATGCCAGGTTGGAAGGTACTTCAAGGATCATCTGGTCCAACCTTTACTTTAAGCCTAGATGTTACCTTTTGGGTTCAAATTCACTCTTTTCAGTGCTTAAATAATTGTGGATACCTGGAGAAGTCCACCATCCTTTGTCAAACTTAATTTAAGGGCCACAAATTGCCTCTGAATATTAACATATGTCCAAACCTGCTTCCTGGAATCCAACTGTACTTTTGTTTCTGACATTTAAATAACATTGATTCTGCTCGAGTACTAACCCCTCGCTACTAGTTCTTACCCAAAACCAAGTTTGAATTTTCTAAAATGAGAAAAGGGTGTTTTTTCAGAAAAGGTATTAAACCTCCTTTTAAAAATTGGTATCATATAGAGAACGGGGAATACATATGCAAATGAAATGGATCAAAATGATGTGAGCCTGCTCGTAGAAAGAAGAAAGAGTTTGAAATGCATATTTATTGCAAACAAACCCTGGATTTACTAGGTACTGAGGGAACATTTCTTTAAGAACAATTATGTTGTACTTGGAAAAGCTGTCATTTTCTTTCTTAACTGATTTTAATTGGCATTATGCTCCCACTGAGCCAAAAAAAAAAAAATTAAAAGGAAGACAGCAGCAAAATATAAATTATAGTAGGAGTAAAGTATCTTAGCTGATGGAAACACAGATAAAAGGCTCTGAAGCCTTTCTTACAAACATCTTCTTCAAAATGGTGCAGTTCTCAGGCAGTGGTGGCCTGTGCCTGTTCCCTGGCCTCTTTAACTGTCGTTGACATTGTGCTGCCAATGAAGCAGCTGTCACTTTTTACCAGCGTAACGCCTGCCAGCAGCCAGCTTGGAATAGCTGCTTTTAATTAAATGCCTGATTTCTATTGGATTTTGGTTCGCAGTTCACAGCTAACAGAGTTTTTTAGGGTGGGGTCTTGTAGGGCATCTAGGAGTATTTCAGACATCTCTGTGTGACAGAGGTCTGTGCAGAAGCATCACCTCAGAATCAGTTACATTTTTGCCCTCATTACTTGTGAGAGCTCTTCCAGGATCTTGCTGCCATGTTGGCTAGAATTGTTCATATTTCCAGCTTAAACATATCTATCGTGGATGTACATCCTTTTGGTCTTATGCCAACATTGTGTGTTTGCTGAGGCTGTTTTCCTTCCCCCTCATTCTCGGTGTGTTGAAGAGAGAAGTCCTGTCCCCTTGGGCACTGTTCCACTGGGGCTAACGAGCCAAACTTGGGGACGTATTGGCACCAATGAAGGCAGGTAGGTTCAGGCTCTCTCTGCTAACAATTGGAATGAGCTGGGATGCAAATTTGGCCTCTCCTGGTGCTTATAGGGCTATGCCAGTGTAGTGCTAAGCCTGAGCTGCTGAGTTCTGCAGGAGACTTCATTAACACCATGCTAATTCAGTCTATATGGATTCTGGGCCAGTAGGAGGCCAACTGAGGCTCACATTGGTCTGCACCTGTTTATTCAGATGTGCTCACAGTCTCTTCTCATGAGATGGATTTTCCATTTCTCTGGTCCTCCTAGAAGCAATCTTCTGCACCTGTTTCATGTCAAGTCCACTTTCCTGCATCATATATGAAGAGATTAATTGGAGAATGGGAGATGGCTCTGCCCTCTCCTCCTTGCATTAGCACTGCTTGGCACAACATACGGTCACTGGTTCAGCACAATCATTCTCATCAGTCTGGTTGATGTCTGGAAGCCACAGACTAACACAGATGCAGCTTGACAGCTGAACACCTGGACAATGAGCATGGCAAGTCAGGGACATGCTGGGTGTACCCTACATGTGCTGTGTTATTTGATTGGGGCAAGATAGATTGGACATACCTGAAACCCAAAGGACAAATGAAAAGTTTACGTACGGTAGCTCTGGAACCTCTCTGCTGTATCAGCCAAAGCACCATGGAGTCAACCCATCTTGGTGAGCCCAGTGCAACCGGAGAGCGTTGGGCTGATTGTGCACTCGCTGGCCATCTGTGTCACTCATGTTTCCCACAGGCTGGATTTCCTGCTCATGCGGTGCATGGCATGGGATTTCCCAGGCACAAATATGGGAGCTCAGGCACATGCTCGGGGGCCGTGCAACAGGGCTGTGGCTGTGGATCTCCCCCATATGGAGCACAGCTGTGTCTGTCCTTGAAAGAGGTGACCTAAATTTTACACAGTGTTCCAGTGACATACGACTGGCACATCCCTCGCTGCTGGAAATACCTTGTGTGTTTTTTGAATTGTACTTGTTTACTATAGCTGTCTCTCTTTAGGGGCTCATGCTAACATTGAATTTGATGGAACCATCTAGAGTTTTCTCCTCCACGTGGAGCTGGCAAGCACCCAGTTTATAGTGATATTTTTTGCTGCCAGCTTAATGAAATGGAGCTAGGCAATTCTGGATTTCATCCTGTTTGTATTGATTCAGTCCTTGAAGTCTTTCAGTTCTTCCAGTGAAATAGCCCAGTACTGTTCTGTGCCCCCATGGATTTAATAAGCTCGTTCCCAGTTTTTGCACCCTGGTTTTCTATGTCATCTCAGCTGACCATATTCTTGTAACGATGTTTGATTGTGCTAATCAGCAGACAGCAGATAACATTAGCTGATGTAAGCTCTCACAGCTTTGGCAATTAAAGTAGTGCTGTTAGTGTTTCTAGTTAAAGTTCTGCCAGAATGTAATTAGAAATGTACATTTAAAATGTGCTATTTCTTTAACTACTGTAAACATAATTCAAAAGAATTCAAAAGGCTTTGATTAAAAACACCACAGTGCTTATGAAATAGTTACTCTTCAGCCAAATTAACACTAGAAGTGTATCATAATATTAAAAGTGCTACAATATTAAAGGTTTAGATTTCCGTTATTAGGAATATTCTCCCTTGCTTACCTCTGGTAGCTGTGTTTCTTGTATGCAGACGACCCCCAGTTATTGTGATAAATCCTACTCCTCTTTCTCAAGTGAGATGCCAGAGAGATATTGCAACAAGCACTTGCTTTTTGGCACGACATCAGTCCCTCTCAACAGTGGCTTTGGAGCTGGCCTTTCAAGCAGTTTTGTTGTGTTACCCAAATTACTGGGCATTATGTTGCTATCTTCTCTACGCCACCAGGGCTGTCTTCCCCCAGCATTGCTCCCATCTCTTTTCTCCAGCTTTACAGCTGAGAAGAAAACCCAGGAAATATAAACCATCAGCAACAGTGCATCTGAAAGCAGTCTAGGTAACAACTCCTAGGGATAGAAATCAGGCCACATCTCACATATGTTCAGTACTGGTGATTTAAGTGTTGACATTGTCATGGAGACAATTAAGAAGCAAGAAGGGGAGGATACTGAATCTGTGTGGTTTAATGGGAATATTTTGGTGCTAATAGTCACCTCTTGTCAAGAACCAACCAAGCTTAGGCCTAGCAGGCTCCATGAGTATGATGCTGTTTTAGGGGGAACAAAGCTGGAAGAGTGTGTGTACTGAGGAAACAGGAACAGGTCCTGAGCAGTCCTGTTCTCAGGGAGCAGTATCTTATCTGGGCAATTGGAACAGATGTAGCCTAACTAGTGGGTGGCACCATCACTTTGGCCGTTTTGTCTTTGATAGGAGATGATCAAATTGGAGCATGTGGCAAAAAAAAAGTGGCGATGCAGCCACTGGCATTTAATTAATCACTATTGAAGGTGTTTGGAGCTTTTTCTCATTTCTAAGCAATAATCAGTCAGAGAAGGCCTTTATAAAACATCTATCCTCTTCTCTCTGTGTAAAAATGATTTATTTTATTAGGGGTTTGATGCATTCTTTTTTTTCCATTATGAAAACAAGTCTTACTCTGTTAAACACCTGCATGGAAGTATCCCAAAATGACCTGATATGATGAATACTGTTATAGACTGTAGTTGAATAGATGCTTCTTTTCCCAGCTGTGTCAACTGTAGGAACTGAAAATGTTCTTTCTGAAAAGTTCTGAAATCAACTTTTTCTCTCAGAGGTCTTTCTAGTATAGAATGAAAGTTGCTTAAGTATATTTCCTTGCAGTGAACATTCTAAAAATAATACAGGATGATAAATAAGGTGACATTTGTATTCAGTGCAGCGCTCATTGCCATCAAATTCCATAACCACAGCCTTCTTGTATAGACATTTGATACATCACCTTTGATTCACAGCTCTGAATAGCTGAAAAATCCTCTCATAATGCTTGCCCTTGGCCCCCAGTAACTTGCTGTTTCCTTGAATCACATACGATGAGTAAGCACTTGAAGCAGTGTACATCTGTACATGTCAGTAATGTTCATGTAAGGTTTAATTTAGCCCCATATATTATATTGCAGCCTTCACTTTCTGGGAAAAGGTGATGTGAGGAATTGTGTTGCTAAGTAAGGACTGCAAAATTCATTACTTACTGCATGTTATTTCGATGTACCATTGTATAATTCTAGATGGCTTTTTGCCACTCAAGGGCTGAATGATTTAATGTTGGAGTTCAGCCTGGGTATTTGTGTCCCAAAGTACATGAGGATGAAAGTACTAAAGGGTTTACCAGCAGTTTTCTGCCAGTTCAGATATGTTGTGTGTTGAGGCTGAAGTCACTCCCTTTTATAAAAGACAGAGAAATTATTTGAATGCAGCATTTCTCTCCCCATGTGCATTTAAAGTGTGGGGTGCAAATTTTTATTTCCTCTTCTGCTCTAATTGAGCTGGGTAAAAGTCTCCTGGAATTTGCCATAGCTGTAACTGGATAGTGCTATAAATGGGTGTACAGGTGCCCATAATGTAACTCTTCTCTTTAAAAGATACTGGGTTTTGTTTGTTTGTTTTGGGTTTTTTGTGGGGTTTTTTTAGTGGGAAAAATGAAATGCCTTGAATTTGTTCATCCAGCCTCTCTGATCTCATCCAACCTGGTAGTGTTCATACCTTGAACATCAAAATGTCATGGGAAACTATGAGTAATCTGAGGCACTCAAATTTTGAGTAAGGTGAATTTTCAAGACCGCACGGAGAGATAACATACTTTTAAAAAGATTGTTGAAAGTCCTGGTCCAAGCTGGCATGCCTTAACTGCAGTTGTGTTAGAAATGGTGCATTAGAAACTGCAGAAACTAATGTAAAAGATTTGCTTATCTTTTAATCTGTGTTACTGTCCTTCGCTAGAAGGTTATCAACATAATTTCTAACTTTAGCAGCATCTCAGTCCCCATCTTTGAGTCCTACACTTCTTCCTGTTACACATTCTTCCCGTGATTACATATAATTTATCCACAGTGGCATTTTTCCAGAATGTACCATAATAAGCATGGGCAGATGTACATCTGCCTGAGGACCACTGGAGACCAGTCTTTACTCAGACGTAACTGCAGACTTACTCAAAGACAATTTCATTAATAGCCACAAACCCATAGTTGCTGAGTGTCTTATGTGCTTGTCCAAAAGGAATTCAGTGAAGCTATCAATGAACTTCATTCAATAACTGCAAGTTCATAACAAATTTTCACTATTTCTAATACAGGACAATAAAAATGAATGTGTTAACAGTGCAGTTGTGTGAAAACAGCAGTATTGCTTATGAGAGAACAGTTACTATTTTCCTAGTGCAATTTTCACACATTACTATTCATTTAAAGTGAAATACAAATGAATAGCCACCCAGGCTTTGTAATCTGGATTTTTAATACATCTGCTATACACCTCTTTTTAAATTTTAACTTCTTCATTGTGTGTATTTCTTTTCTCTCTATGTCCCCATCAATATCCTCCAGAAATGTTTGTTGTTTTTTTTTAAATACAGCTTCAAAAGATGACATATTCCCAGCATGCTAAAATCTTGGGGGTGGTATACAGTGTTGTCACTAGTCATATAATTTAAAGTTAACACCACTGACAAATGCTGCTTTAAAGCTTCTCTTAAAAAATCATAATAAGTAAGTGCAATAGGGCTTTTTTTTTTTTTTTTTTTCCCCCTGATCTGGATTTACATTGGCATTATGTACAGTTAATAAATAGCATAATCTTATTACACATGGATTACTCTTCTTCAGTTTGTCCCTGGTTTTGTATCCTATTATTCACTTGAAGACTTTAATTAAACGAATCAGAGTGTAAGCACATATTTGCTGCAACAGTCGCAATTCCCCATAGATTCTTTTCTTTGGCTTGTCTTGCTGGGATTTCCAGGAAAGTTCCCAGAAACTGTTTCACAGAATAGAGAGATTTTTCTTTTTAAACCCCTTTTTTGGTGTTACTTAAATTTGAGCCCAGAAGAGTTTATTTTTTGAGTAATAAACATGAATACTACATGCATGTGTGCCTCTATAATAACAAAATCTGGAGAATAAACTGAGTTTAAGTTCAATCTTATCTGATTTCTGTGGTTGGCTTTGGAAACATTTGTTAGTTATTTTCCATTGAAATTCACACCCGCTTGAGGCAGCAATATGTTCAAGTGCTTCTCTGTTTATTTCTGCTCTGTAATCTTAATTTTAAAACTAATTTTCCATTTTTTTTTCTTATATTTGCTCTGTTGTGTGTACTTATCTTTCACATGGCAATAAATAATCCTGCATTTGTTATTGGTGGTCTTGTTCTTAGTGTGCATGTATGTGTTTTGAAGGGGTAAAATATAGCTCTGTAAAGAGCCTTGTCTGATTTTGAGAAAAAGAGGAGGGATTCTAATTTCCCACCATACTGCTGAAATTAAAATGTAGCCTCTCCATTCAAGAACACGGCTGTGACTTTTCTAAATGACTTATGAAACTTAGAAGAGTGCATTTATACATGGCTAAACTGGGACATTTTTTAAGGAAGAAGGTTTTAGAGAAGAAGGTTCAACATTACAGATATTTTAACAGGACAAGCTGGCCCCAAAGAACCAGTAAAAGTCTCAGCTGCTGTGAGTGCAGTGCAGTTCTCTTGGTCTCTGTTGCATTTATTGGGTCAAGGTGCTTGATTCTGTATTAGACATTAAAATAAGGTGATTGATCCCTCAGTGTACTGACAGTCTGAATACAGGCATTAAAGAGATGAGGCACATAGAATGAATCAAAAGAGGTAAGTTGTTTTCTTATTTTGTGATTTATTTTTTTGTGCTTATTAACATAGGGATTAATTAAAGACATTTCTATGAGAGCAGGTGCAAACTTCCTATGAGCACACAGTACACCAACAAGGTCCAAGTCATCTTAAATCCAGAAGCTGTGTCACTGTGTCAGCCTGACACTATTTAGCAGGAAATATTGTCTCAGGCATAGTAACCTGCTAAGAAAGCCCAATTTTTGTGCCAATGCTGGGTTGCTTCAAGCCAACATGGGTAACTAAGAGGAAAGAGTAGCTCTGACTTCTCACACATTTGCAGCTATACATCCATTTCTGTGAGGATCAGAGGCTTGCTCTGGAGGGCCCCCAAATCAGTGAAGACATAGCAGTCATCTCTAAGGAGTTTGCATCAGACCTCAAGAGCTCTAACTGGCATTTTTGGCAGGTAACTATTACACCTTGGAGCTCCAGCTGATACCTGCTTACATACAGAAAATTCAAAGAAAGAGATCCTGCTTCCAAAACTTTTCTCTGACTTGAGAGGAAGCTTAGATGGAAATAATCATCCAGCCCAAACCCCTGCCAGAGCAAGATTCTATCCTGCAGGCTCTTTTCTAGCATTTGCCAATCTGGCTATAAAAGCACCAAGCAAATAGGATCCATTACTGGAAGAGTCTGGGAGGTTGCTCCATTGTTTTAAAGATGTCATGAAAGTACATTGTGTTCGAAAATTAAGTATTCTTTTTTTTTTCTTCTTATCATAATTGCATCTTATCCTCAGTTATGTTCTGAGATACCAAATTGAAATCTGACATTCTTAAAGTCTATGTAGTTTTTTGTTATTACAGTTTACCTTTGTGTCCTCAAACTGACCAAACTGGGGTGCTGGTCACTGCAGGAGAAAGGGCTGCACAGCTGCGTGACTGTAACAGCATCTGTTGAGGAGGGATGAACTTTGTATAAACAGCTCCAAAGAGCTTTGTTTTCTTGCTGTGTGGCAGTGCAGTCACTCATGCTGTGCTTCTAGTTTCTTTCAGTACTGCACCTCCTTGAATTTCTTCCACCTAATGAATGTGTGTCCCTTTTCTTATGCATGTAAGTTTCAATTTTTCCAGTTTTAATTTCTTTCCTTTCTCCTGCTATTCATTACATATATATTTTTTTTAATGCCTTGGCTTCATCATCGAATTTCACTGATGGAAATTTACTCTTCCAGATACTGAAAGTTTTCACTAAAGCTGAATAAAAAACCGTGTGTATCAAGTAACCTGAAAACACCCAACTGGTTCTCTTCAGGTCAGTTTAAATTTAGGTTCAGATGAGACATAATAGCAAATGCTCTACTGAACTGATGGGATGCGTTTGTTTCCTGCCATTCATTTGTGATTTGCTCAAGCAGAAAACTTCAAATTAATAAAATTGCAGCCATTATCTTCCTCTGTGTTCTACATTATTGTGAATTATTAGGTGTCTTAAAACAGAACTTCTCTGTTCTAAAATACACATTTCAGACCTAAACCAAAGCATGTCCCACTCCTAAGCCTCAAATTGCTCAAAAAGAGCATCCATAAATTTGAGTTCCTTCACCATGGAATTTTAATGGATGTTAAGGACCTTAATTCACTAAGGTTCATTCTAAATCCCCTCCCTTCTGTATGATTTATTTATGCATTTTCTGCTGTAGCTTATGAAGATGTCAGTGTCTCAAGAGGATGAACCTTTTCAGTGGATGGTACAGATGTCCAGTTTTCACACAAAGGATAAGTCTAGACTTGCCTCTTGGCTGCTGCTTATTGCAGTCTCTGGGAAAGAGAAGTAGACTCAAATATACCCTACTAAAGTGTTTTAAAATCCAGGTCACTCATTTCCCAATTACTTACTTTAACATTGTCTCCTGCTCAAAAGATAACAAAGATTTAGAGCTCTGAAGCCATTTCATGTGTGTGTTTTTGCGCTTTCTGATGAAATTTTAATTAGAAAGATATATCTTTTTATTTCTCAGATATTTCCATTTTGCTAGGACAATCTTTGGAAAGATTTTTTTGATGTCCAAAATTATCTGTATGCCCCTATCACTTTCTGATACTGAATTCAGAAATGTCAAAAAGAACAATAAAGGAGATATGTTTTACTACAAACATCAGTTTTGGAATGAAAACATTTTCAGCTATGAGGCTCCATTAGTTCTGCAGTTAGCAAATACTTCAATTGACACTGTTGTCAAACCAAGGACATAAAACTGAGAGTGTGATATGTTATCTGCTGCCAATTACGTAAGTTCATGATGCATAAGTTATTGCAAAAAATAAGGTCATGACTCCAAAACCAACTCCTTTTGAAGTTGTAGTTCTTCATAAAACCTCCCGCATATTTGTATATTTTACTTGGTTAACTCTTAACTGAATTTATGTGAATGCTTATGAAAATGAAGTATTATATGACATTAAAGAAAAAGCAGAGCTTGCAGGGGCTACAGGAATACCAGCTTCTTGTTATCAAATGCTTGTAGAGCCATGGATCTGTCTAAAACATAGTTTTTAGTTCCGAATGAAGACCTTTATCAAAGTTTCTTATCAAAGAGCTGTTTGAAATAAGTATTTTTGATCACTAAACATAAACATTAAAGTTATTAGGGAACATTATCTAGGGGGTAAGTAAGAAGATTAGGGCTCAGACTCCCCAATTATTATCTTACCTTTTATATGGTCTTTTATGGTAATCTTAGAATAATCACTGAACTTTTCTGATTGCCTTCATTTATCTTTCTGTATGACTAATATGACCAGAAGTAATTTTTGTCATGCTAAGATAGTATGTAAGTAAGAGACTTAAGCCTTCATTTGAAAAATGCCAGCAAAGCTGGGAAGAGTCTCAGAGGAACAAACTACTCCACTCAGAACTGGAACATTGGATCCTTCTCTGTGTCTGGAGCAGAGGTTTCAGAAACTTTAAGAAACAAGCTATCACAATGCTAGAGGTGCTTAATACCTTCATCATAATGCAAATGATTTGTTAGAGGATCATGTAGCGACATGAATTTTTTTCACTTCAGAAAAAAAGTATGACTTTCAAGTATTGTCTCTTCAAAATTTGATGGAAGCATGACCTTTGGAGATGACTGGAAAAAACCTATCCTAGAACAGCTAATAGTTCTTATTCTGCCTTATTGAGGTCAAGGACTAAAAAACAGGTATTTTGTAGTCTTCTAAATGACTTTACCACAAGCCTTTGCACTTTTTCCTGAGTTTTTGGGACCTCCTCAGCTACTTCTGTTGCTCTACAACTCACCAAGTTTGTAGAAATAGTTACCTATTCACTGGCTTGGAGAAAGACCCATGCAGTAGTCCAATGGGCAGTCTAAATTCAAGTCCTGGGTCCAATTAATGTTTGATTATTTATACAAAGTGAAACAAGTCCAACAGTCCAACAGGAGAGACTGATGAAGCTTTTCTTCAGAATAACTGATACTTTGGTGGTCAGAAATCTTGCCTGGAATGCAGAATTCTGACATTCAGACATCTTGCAGAACAGAAACTTGAAATCTGGACTCCTGTGCCACCAGGCAGTACCTTCATCATAGGATGATTGTCTGGGTGGGGTGACAGTTTTCTTGCTCTTTGTTGTGTTTTAAGTCTCGTCCTAGGTATGAGAGCTTTTCCCAGGTAAGAACTGATAAGTACCTGCAAAAAGTTCTGGTCTCAACAGAATATAATTTTTCAGCGAAAAAAATGCATATCTGTAAACTCTGATGGGAGCATGACTAGAGTTTTCACAACCATGTGGGTCCATAGTGGTTTGGCCGTTGTGTTGATCTCTCAAAGTCCTGTGTTTGAAAGAAAGGTCAACAAGCAGCACTGGGGGGCAAGAGTCTTGGGAAGCTTGTAGAATGCCAAAGCATATGTCTGCATTAGTGTCAGACTTGTAAATCAGCTGTTGTTACAAAAGTTTAACAATGGGGAAATGGTTACATACAAACATTGGTTTGGGCATTAGGCTTGTGAGTCTGGCTGTTTTTAAACATTTCAGCTGACACTGGTATGAAACTGGGGCATAAAACCAGAAGCCTAACATGAGATCTGTTGCCAAGTGCCTTCAAACCATATCTGATGAGGGAAAAAAGAGAGGAAGCGGATGGACAACTGGGCCAGGTCATCTGCACTCTGATAATTAATGTTCCTTAGAAAATAAAAGTTTTGAAACTTTCCTGGAAATGACGTTTTATGATCTGCTACAATGGCCCACAGGGGGGATGCTGCAACCTACACATATTGACAATTGTGGTATTACCAGGCAATTCATTTTTATGAGTAATTTCCAGAGCAACCCTGGACCATGCAGTCACGCATACAGTGCAACAGTGTGCCACAGAAGAAAGATTCTGCTAGAGGCCAAAGATTATACAGATTTATTAATATTTGGGAAAAAGCTCCTAGCAGCAGAAAGCAAATTGAGCAACAGAGGGGAGAAGAAGCAATGGATTTGACAACAAAGTGAGCTCTGTAAGGATGTGATCCAGAGGACAGTGGACTCAATGGAAAGATTTCCATTGATTTTTTTAAGATCTTAGATAGATCTCAAGGGAACAGAGACACTCTGTCTTATACCTTCCCCCTCCTTTCTCTATCTGAATGGAAAAGACATTCTTCCTTTTTCACAACTACCATCATTTAATGACCAACCATCACAATCAAAATGTTCTTCATACTTGGGATTTTAGAACCAAAAATCCTTACCTAAGGAGCCCCAGAAGTGCCTTGGCTTTTCCAAGGGTTGAGCAACTTGCAAATTCTCTCTAACAGCACGTTTATCTTTTTGTTAGAATCAGATTAGTCTTATCCTGTACTTTGCAAAGCCACCCTGCTTTCTCCTTTAAAACACAGAGAATAATGGAACAGTTGGATCTATAATCTTGGTTCTCTTAAATCCTCCTCCATAAACAGTTTTCTTGTAAAGGTAATGATCCGTTTAGTTGTCTTCTGTTTATGACTAGTCTAAGTAGTTACAACTCTTACTTTTAAATAGGTATTAAATACTTCAGTAGTTCTTAAACAGTGCCAAGCAATACTTGGCATAAAAGAACAATGAACAGAGATGACTGAAAAAGAAGTTGTAGAACTGGATTTGATTATGTATCATTCAGAGGAAAAAGAGTTCTGTCAAAGTCCCTGTTAAAGACTGCTTGAGAAAGTGATATACTTGGCACTAAGTGAGGCTACATCGATCATGAATCATGGTTCCAAGTTATATATCCCCAAGATAAGCTTGGGTATCTGCTTTCAAAATCCTTCCTTCTATGGGAACAAAAGTTTGCTGCCTGAGGTAAATAGTGTTTGACAAATTCCTCCTTCTGTGACAGCAACTTTTCATCCTACACACTGAAGAATGTAATTTATGTTAACAGTAGGTACTGGTCAAGGATAGCTACTGGTCAAGGATAGCTGTAGGGAAGAAGAACTGCTTGGAAAGGGACAACTGTCTACTGCAACCAACTCTGCTGCCTATACTGCCCCCTCCTGCCAACTCTCCACCAGATGCTTCTACACCTCTGACTCTCCACGGGGACAACTCTGTGGATTGGTCGATGGCACACTGCACTGTGCTGCTCCTCCCTGCTTCCTGGGGCTGTTCCTCCGCCTGACACTGCACCATGCTGATCCTCCCCACCATGTGGCACTACGCTGGTCCTCCCCACTGCATGGCACCATGTCTATCCTCCCTACCACCTGGCGTCATGCTGCTTCTCCCAGCTGGCCGATACGGTGCTGTTCCTCCTGTGCACAGTGAGTTCCACAGAGCTCTTGAACATCTCTGCATGGTACTGTGGGGAGCTCTGAGAGCCTGACAGCGAGTTGTCCTTCACAGGAGACAGAGAGGGGACTGCCTGTGAACTTATTCCTGCTCTGCCTACAGTAGACATTACATTTAAAGGAAGGGGACATGGGATGGGGGAGGTAGAGGGGAAGATGGACACCTGAGTGCGGCCTGCTGGGAGGGCCTGCCATTTTCTTATATGAGCCTTGACATTTTGAAATACAAAAATGAAAATTTTGACCAGCATAAGCATGGGCAGCTAATGCACAGGTAGGACAGAAGACAGGCAGGGAGAATGGAAGGAGGGTTTTGTTTGAGAAGCCTGAGAGCTTGTGGCTGCCCTGCTGCAGGGAGGACCAGGAGTGCAGTGCCACATGGCAGGGAGGGCTGGCACAGCATTGTGCACCCATCTTCCAATCCACATAGAGATGTCCTGACAGAGAGTTGGTGGTGTAGAAGTGTCTGGTGAAGAGTGGGTAGCTGACAGTTGTCCTAGACCCACATTACTAGGGTTTCCTTTTACTGCTGAATGCAACTGAAATCTGGAGTCAAGCCAAGCCTGGTTTAAGTACTTTGTTGATTATTTTCTTTAACATGGTGTGAAAGACTAAGGCTGCTTTATTGCAGCATGTGGGTAAGTTACCAGCAAGACATGCTGAGATGAGGAGCTGGTGACAACACACAGAGAGAAATATGCATTACTTCCCATCACTCTGGAGATGCAAGAATAAACATCTTTATAGCGAGAACCAGAACATTTTCATTGGAGAATGTTCAGCAGGGAGTCTTATGGTTTGATAGATTACAGCCTTCTCAGTGACCAGGCAGTCAGGAGTGAATGCTCTCAGGTCCCTAAGCATAAGTCTATCACCTCCCCCTGTACATGATTGGAGTGCCTGCTTCTCATCTTCCTGCCTACTGGGATGCCAACTGTGTCAGAAAGCCCAGACTCTACTGTCTGAGGATTTAACCATTCTTTTCACTAGCACTGAAGGTATTGGTTTTGGCAGTTCACTCTGTGTTGCTTCCTCCATAACTCTGCAAGGCAGCATTAGTGGAGACAGTTGTCCTTCACCTGGCCAAAATGAACACGCACACTAACAACAGGCATTGGCATGTCCTTCCATATCGTGGTTCTGACCTAAGGGACACTGTTTCAAGCTTTGCAACAGGGCAGAAAAAAATGCAGTCAAACTGGTTTAAAAGAACAGAAATGAATTAAAAAGATAGTGCTCTGCTATTACACTGGACACTGAACAGTGATTCCAGTCTAAAGTCTGTCAAATGTTGAAGCACAGAGAGTGCATTTGGAGATTTCAGTTTAACTTCTAACCCAGACTTCCCTGCGGACAGTGGGAATCCCTCTGGGTTTGGTAAGTGCAGTAGAGGCTCTTCCCTCAAGGACAGGTAAAACACACAGTCATTAACAGATTGTAAAGGAGAACTGAGTGTATGCAAGAACTTGTTTTCTCAGATGCACCCTGCACAATCAGCTTGAACACATCTCTGAGGATCCCCTAGGGGTTCTGCAATTTTCCTTCTCTGCCTTGTTTCAGGATTTGTTTTAGTGAGTTTCCTGTCCACAGGGAGATGTGGCAGAGCTTGATGCTTAAAAACCCGGTTCTGTTCACTCTGTCTGTGTTGCAGTTGATCTAGTTTGTTTACCAGGAAGCCCCAGTGTTATGACCTGAGGAATGAAGGGGACACAGACATGTGAAAGGCAGCTGGGACAGTGGTTAGGGCAAAGGATTAGAGTCAACTTCTGTTTTCAGTCTCCATGCTACTGACTTGTCCTGAGGTTGAAGTCTTTTGTGGTAAAGTCTATAAACCAGAGTCACTCATCTAACTCTTCTGCAACTGCTTGCACTGCCTTTTCACTTCTGTGCACACTGTAGTAGTTTATCACCTCAAAACAGTTTTACAAGCTGAGATAAAAGCTGCTGTTAGAGCTGTTATGGAGAGTCAGTGCATTTTTACCCCCTTTTGAACATGTGTCCAGAGTTCACTTGATGAGGATGTGTTCTACATCTGTAAATGTGGGAGGTATTTAAAAAACTTGGCATTGTTGCCACAGCTAATATCAAGATGGAAAAGCCTGATTCACAAATTGAGACACAAAGGTGAGTATGAGTTTGTTGGGCAGATACAATTTCTAAATCCTTGCTGTAAACAAGCAGCCCACTAGCATCCTTGCTTAGTTATGTGCAGAAGTGAATATGATGGTAAATATGATGTAGTTCTATGTCTATGACAAAACTCATAGATTTTTCTGTGGATCCAGTCAAAATGCTAGGAAAAAAAAATACACAAAGGGTGCTCTTCTGTGCTTCCTTACTGAAGGAATTCAATATTAGTTATGCTTTCAAATGGAGGAGTCTCAGGCTGTATCCAGACACACCCAGCACATGACTACACAGCTGATCCATACATCTTTACTTTTCCTACTCTCACCAAAAGATTCATCAAAGCTGTGGAGATGTTTGATATTTCTGCTGAGACTGAACAAGACATGGTCAGCGCTCCTCTCTTAGAGCTGAATCATGTGAAGTGGAAGATGAAAGGGGACAGAGGGCATGGGAAATGTTAGGTACTATTTTTAGCACAGGGACATTTTTCAGTAGTCCTGGCATAACTGAAAATCTCCAAGGAGAAGTCTCTGTTGAGGATATGATTAATGAAGCGATATAGTGAAGAGATGCAGAGACCTGCAAGTGGCAGCCTCTCTTAGAATCATGTCATTGACACCTGTTTGCATTTGGATTTTATCATACTTGTGTGCCAGTATTTCAGGCTTACTATTTTTCCTCTTGATCTTTTAGAGGGTAGCACAGATGGCAACTTCTCTTGGATGTCTTGCCCTTTGCCCTTGTTTCTAATGATCATTCTACTGCCTTCACCATGGTTCCTTTCTTCTCAGAGTGCTATTGATTGTATACTGCACCTTGTGGGAATCTGGCATAAAGGGGCATCTTTCTGAGCCATCATGGGCTCCAGGTATTTATTTTTATCAACCTGAGCAATTGTTGCTTAGAAAAGGAGACCCCCTACTTCCCAGGCCACATGCGGCTGACCTCGGTTAGTCCGAACTCCTTTGACCCCAGCTCAGCTTAAACGATATGACAGCCGACTCAGCCCCTTTAATTCCAGACTTTGTGAGGCTCATGTGATAATCATGCACTTGCTCTGTCAGAGGAGCCGGCAAAGAGCGATTCTGTCTATGCTTGCTCCCTGCAGCAGACCTCTTTCTTGCCTTCTCTCTTCCACCAAATTCCTTTCATTTTATTAGTTCTATTCAGGAACAAAGAGGACTCTGTTGAATTGCCTTTGTGGTTTATTTTCCTGAGCCTTGGAAGATAGCAGACTTTTGCCACTGTTTTATCCAACCCTTTATCACAGGCACAATACCCTGAATGCCTGAAGGAGGCTAGTGTGTGTTAGCCTAACTCTCTTTTTTTTTTTTTGGAAGCCAGGGCTGACTTCTGGACGCCAAGTTGGAAATAATTGCTGGACTGAAAATGCAGGGAGGAGTCTGTCCACAAAGCTGCCATAAAGGCTCCAGTCATCAGTAGATTTCATCTTGTTTTTCATGTGTTTTGGTCTTACCAGGTCCCACTGTCTACAGAGATGTGTTTATTTACAGATGTAGAACACATCCTCATCAAGTAATCTTTGGACACATGTTCAAAAAGGGGCAAAAATGCACTGACTCTCCACGACAGCTCTAACATGTAGCGGTTTTTATCTGAGCCTGTAAAACTGTTTTGAGATGATAAACTACTACAGTGTGCACAGAAGTGAAAAGACAGTGCAAGCAGCTGCAGAAGAGTTAGATGAGTGACTCTGGTTTATAGACTTTACCACAAAAGTCTTCAATCTCCGGACAAGTCAGTAGCATGGAGACTGAAAACAGAAGTTAACTCTAATCCTTTGCCCTAACCACTGTCCCAGCTGCCTTTCACATGACTTGCCACTCTACCTATTCCCAACACAAAGCTCCCAACATGTTTCCTTTATGTAATACGTCAAAACATCTTTCTAAATGCTGGAAAAATGTAGCTGTTACTCAAGGCCGCCCTTGAGTGATAGCTTTATCTATTTTGTCTATTGCCAGAAGGACACAGTGTGGTCCTGGAGAGCCTCTGGACAAGGTAGTAATAGAGAGTTGCTTCACCAAAGCTCTTCCTATGAGGGACGAGATCTATAATCTTTGTTTTTAGTGGAACAGGCTAACATCTCCAAAGGCACAGAAGACGTCAAAATACAGTGATTCTGAGCTCTGTATGCAAAAGATCAGGCAGTTTTTAATCCTGGGAGTGACCTTGCACCTTGAGGGAATTTCATCAAGGATGTAGTTAATCTGTATTTTGCAATAATCTGTAGGAAATAAGCTTGGCATTTCAGAGATAAAATTTGCAAGCAGTACCATTCCAGTCACCCAGCATGCTTTCTAAATGGGATTTCTGTGACTGTTTATTTCTTAAAAAGTCTCATGTTCAAAACTGAAACGTTCAGCCCGTACTTGGGCAAAAACTGCAGAGAAACCAGTAGGAATACTGCCTAGAGTGAAGTGAAATAAAAGCTGGAGGATCTGGTGCTGTGTTATTTGGCTCATGCTGCAAAACTTCAGCAAATTTGTCTCTAGCAAGAAAAGTGAGCAGTTTCGACAGCTTTTATTATATTGAATTACAATGACAAATAGGGGCATTGATTTGTAGAACATTTGAAAATGTGATAAACACAGTCCTAATGACAAAGATGTTTCTTTTTATTTGACAGAACACGACTGTTATTTTCTTGTGCACCAATTAAAAAAAAAAAAGAAAAAAAACAGAAAAAAAAAGACCTGGTTATTTGAGGTAAAATTCTTGAAAAATTATTCTCTGAATCTCTAAGCTTTCACTTATTACTTTTTACTCCCAGAAGTATCGCATGATTTTATTGTCCACAAAAACTGTAACAGTAATAAAAGAAAATAAAATTGTTAGTGCAAACATAGAGTATCTCAGTGTTTTCTTATGAATTCAAATATTAATTTAAAGTCAAAGATGCTTTTCAACACTAAAAATCTTACTGTGCAAAGGGTAAATGGTGCTCACAGTAAGGGGATTGCTCTTATATCCTTTACACAGTTATAGTCCTTGGGTTATTTATCTCCAATTTCATCCACCCTTGTGTTTTTTGAACTTCGAAGCCTAACATAAGTAACTTGTACTATAAAATAAAATAATTTCACATCTACATTCATGAAACAGTTGTAGCAGACATTTTGGATAACTCTGTGTTTGGAAAGCAGCTAGTATGTTATGGGTGCTGCTATAAATAGAAGAAGTAACAAGATAATTTTACTTGTCCAACAGTAACACTTGCAAGTGAAGGCATTTCACCTCATCTATTAGGGATTTGGTCACTTCTAACAAGGTGTTTCATCTGGGATGTTGGCATTTTACATGAGTGTTGTTTTAACTGAAATCTGTTTAGTGCTTTCCTTTGTTGTATTTCTAAACCTGCCTCTACCTCTATCTAATCTAATACTTTATTTAAATGTGAAGAGTTGCACAGAGCTTGTGCAGATTCACTCCATTATGCCAGGTCCCCCACACAAATCCATATATTTAATCACCTGCTTTACTTTTGATGTGGCATTAAAATGAGATCAGGAGGAAGCTGCTATTCACACAAGTGTACTCATGGATCCAAGCCCTCCCACTAACTTTCAGCCTTGTGAAACTTGCTTTTTCCTAATTTTCTGAGAAATTTTCAGGAGACTTACTTCATCTGTGTCTCTGCTGCCTGAGCTTTTTCACTTACTTCTTTCACTAGCCTGTTTCTCTCTGTCCTCTCTGTGTGCCTGCCTCAAACCCTATTGCAGCCTGCTGAGATCAAGCCCATGAGCTGCCCGGGGCAGGGATGCTTTTCTGAGTGTCTCCTGACAGCACTGCCTGTTCTCTGCAAGTTCAGCAGCCTGGGAACTCACTCCCTCTGCTCAGATGCAGTGAGGTGCAGGACCAGATGAGAGGAAGCTGTCAAGAAAGCCACAGGAGCAGAATGCATATGGAAATAAAGCAAGATATGACAAATATATATTCCTCGTTTAGGTGTATGCACAAGAAACAGCTGCCACTGGGGCAGCCTCAGCTTGTCCAAACTGTGCTGAGAAGAGGCACAGCTAAAGGAATCTTTCATGTGTTTTCAGATCCTCAACGTTTGTTTTTCAGAACACGTAAATGCTTTTTATTGTCTCAGAAGGCACCGCCTGCACATTTACAACTTTTAAGTCAGCCTTACTTGGATTCAGCAGAATTAGGGATAGGGAAATCCTATCAGGTCTCATTATCATTTAAGCTACCAGAGCACAACTGTTTTATATGTTAATTTGCCACTCTGTTCATGTTTAAATAACTCAGTGTAATAACCATGCAATTGTTACCTATGCCTTCATATGTTTGAAAAAGAATTTTAATATTTGTCTTAGAGTTCAAACACTTTCCTGCCTCTTTTTAACCCTTTGAACAACTTCCTCTTCAAGAATGTCATGTTAATTTTGTAGATGAGGCAGTGGAGGGAGTGTGAATCTACACTGGCTGCTTAAGCCCTATTTCCTTTTACCAGATTGCTATTAGGCCACTTTTTGAATCAACTGATTCCCTTAAGAACAAAATCCAAGAGGATGGATTGCTCCTGGAACCTCTCCAGAAGCACAATGAAGAAGGAAATACAAGGCTTGACTCCTTGCATCCAGCATAGACCATGTCCAGCAGCTGCTCAAGGAGGTGTTTGAGAGAATACATTCTCCCATGACTTCAGCCCTTGGAGAGGGCAGGAGAGGTGAGAATCAGCTAGCAGGCAGAGGCAGACAGGCAGAGGTGGAGTTTATTTGGCTGAGATCATCTTATCCTTATGCATCTATTCCCATGCCCTCTCCCTCTCCAGCAGTCTGGCCCCTCAGCTCACTATCCCCCCCAGCCTCCAGCTCACTGGACGATGTGTTTGCCTGGTGTAGGAAAGACTCCTGGGGCCAGGAAACAACTGAGTGGGGACCATTTACTCCTGAGTGAGAAGGAAGATGTTGGTCTGAAAGCAGAAAGCAAGAGACTAGGAGAAGGACTGACAGGTCTCATTGACACCATGGTGGCACCCCTCTGTTCCCATCTGCCCATGTTGCCACCAGTGTCCTGAGTGCTCCAGGCAGTGAGGCCTTTCTCCAGCTCCTGCCTTAACTGCAGAAGCTGAGGAACCAGCCCTGCAGACTGGCCTGGCAGATCTCATCAGGATGCAGCTGGAGAGGAGCCATGGAGCAATTCCACTTTCGTTTTTTTCATGCCTACTACCACTTGAGATTTTGTATGCCAAAGACTTTATTTTGATATTATAAGTGGTGTGCTGATAGGGCATTCAGGGTCTGTTGTGGGACCTCTCTGCAGGGTGGTGAATGAGCAGGTCTCTTTATAGCAGTGGTTAAAAAAAAGAGGGGGAAGACATGGGGATACACTTCAAAGAAGCAAATTAGTAGGTAGAAAAGAGGAAAATGAGGGAGCAATAGCCAGGGTGCTGACTCAGATATCTGGAGACATCATATTTGGTAGCCTTGGGGCTACCTCCCTGATGTGGAGAGGGACTGAAGCTCCTGGTGTCTGGAACAGAGTGGAAAGAAACTTCTGTACATCCTGTGTGATTGGCAGTGGTGCTGAAAAGGGACACTGCCTCTCAGGAGTGTGTGGGGAGAGGAGGGAAAGAGCCACTGCCAGCATGGATTTACTGGTGAACTGGCTTATAGGTGCCTTACAGGTGAGCCCATATGCAGGTGGCAGCAATGACCTGTCCAGACTGTCTCCCCAGGTTTGTCATCCCGAGGTCAACCACGTATACTCTGCTGAGAGCATGCAGGCAGTCAGACCCATGCTTGTCTTGGTGGTGCTTGAGTCGCTGCGGGAGGTTATAAGCAGTGTTTGCCCAGATGCTGTAAAGTGTTTGGTTGCCAATATCTGAGGTTGGAAGAGAATCCCATCTCTCATGGCACAGACCGGAGTTTCAGTGAGCCGCTCTTTTGAGGGTGTCTGGTGCAGCTGATGGTTCTCTCTGGGCCTTTTGCTTAGGGCTCAGGAAAGGGGAAAAGACTCAGGACAGAGTGGCAATCTTTGGTTGACAAATTTGTGGAGGATATTAAGGAGTTTCATTAGTATGCCTGGATATCTGGAGAATGCATACTGGACAAGCATCTGTACTAGCCTCCTAGTATTTTCAGTGCAGATAGTTCATAAGCAGACAAGTTGACTAATCTCACAGACCTCTATTCCAACATTGTCCATGGAGGCAATAGCCAGCCTTCAACTGGTTGTCAGCAACTGGTGAGAACTTGGAGTGGAAGAACTCTCTAAGGTGATGGCAGAAGTTTCTTCTCTCACCATGGGTTTCTAGAAGAACTGCTGATTCAGGCAGTCTTGTAGCTGGTTTGATGTACACAGAAGTGTTGCCTCCATTGAGGGTAATCCCAGATGCACGGCACAAACTAATCTTCCAGGGATGTCTAGATCCAACATTTCCTCTGAGCATGAAGTGACTGACACAGAGAGCAGATGATTCTGTGTCCCATTTCAGTGCCATAAACCTGGCATAGCTGCCCTGATCTTTGGCATGTCTTGTCTATGCCTTGAAGGTCCTTGAGGAACAAAGCTGCCCATCTAGCACAATGCCTCAAACAAATAGACTTTTTTTTTTTTTTTTTTTTTTTTTTTTTTTTTTTTAAGAAAAAGGCAGATCTATTGATAGGTATGAAATAGCAGCAAGGATGGTAGAGATGAGCACAAGGAACTTGTTCAGTAGTGGTGAAACAGGGGATAGCAGTGATGACCATGATGCTGCCTGCATGTTGGACAATGTCTATGAGAAAGCTGGGTGCATGGCCTGCTTTTGATGTGCTTGCTACTGCTGTGGGGCAAATAAGGGTTAAGCATGTTGTGTGGGGCAAACTGGAGGGGTGCGTGGGCAGGTTCAGAGGCCTATGGATAGGTATGGGGCTGGGGCTCACTCCAGTTGCTGTTTGGTGCAAGTAACCCTGACCAGAGAGATGCGGACTCTCTGCTTTGCTTGTCTTGGATATTTGTGACAATGCAGAGATAGAGAGAAGAATAACTCTCCTGTAGCATTAACAGGGAATGGATTTGGACTTCCTCAGTCCCAGTCTCTCTGTTAGACCCTACTGCAACTCCAGCACTTGGATCTGTTTTTCAGATTATACATTACTTTGCTTTGGGGAATCCCTCTCTTTCTGTATAAGAAACACAAAGAACAAGCTGCAACAGGCTCTATTAAATTATCCAAGAGATGTGCTGGAGAGGATCCCTGGAAGTCATCTCCTTGCTCTGAGGCAAGATCACACTTAGCTAGATGGTCCCTGGGAGAAATTCCTGCAGCTCTTCCTTGACACCTCCAGTGATGTGGTATCAACTATAAACAGAGGCTGCAACGCTTCACTCCCATTGCACTTAATTTATTTTTTTCCTCCTGACCTCAATGTATCTTTGTTGCAAGTCAAGTTACAATTTCTTGTACAACTCCTGCTGCATATGGCAAAGCTTTCTTTTGGTAACAACCTTTCCTTTATATTGGACAACTCTTGGGGGCCTCTTTCTCATCAAGGTTTCTCTTCCCCAAGGCATTTACACTTCTGCTGTGCTCTTCTGGCCTCTCTCTGGCTTCCCTGCACTGCTCTTTTGGTAGGAGCTTTGTGTCCCTGTTGGCTTTGTTGGCAATTGAGGTCTAACATTCAATGTGCAACACAAACCTAGGAGTGAGGCGGCTTGCTCCAAAGACCAGGACGCTGGCTGAATTCTAACATGTGACTGTCCTAAAAGATAATGACTCATGAGGATTTGGTGACCTCTCTATAAGTCTTGGGGAGGAACATGCTGGCCAAGGCCTGGGGAGTTCTTCTGTGGCATGTTGGCCTTCCCTGCTCCATCTGCTTTCTATTGTGCTTGAAAAGGAAATGAACTGCACTCCCCACACTGCACTTGAATTCTGTAGCTGCCAGCTCCATGCAATTCCCAGTACTAAAATGTCTAAAATAATAGCCTTCGAAAAGAGCCAAGGCTTCTAAAGGGCCATGCACCACCTCTGCTGGAGCAGTAAAATGGTGGCAGAATAATTTCCATATGCAGTGGATGGGTGTTTGGTTATTTGGGGGTCGAGCATAATTTCTTCCTTTGCCAGAAATTTATCTAAGCCAGGAGTCAAAATTACTTTTTTCCTTTGTGAACTCTTTTTAAATGCAGTGTTGACTGATATATCAGCTGTGGTTTGGTCTCCAGTTGACTGCTCAAGCTTGCCGGTTCAAATTTTGCAAATGCAAATTTTTGAACAGGCAAAAGAGACTTTTTAAACATGCACCACTCTGGATCTCCATATAGATAGGGGGTGAAATAGATTTTTACTCCCAGCCCTTTGATCTAATTAATTTCCCATGTGCAGTTCTCTAGATGCCTCTGTGGCAATGATAGCGATGGTTTGGTTTAGTCTGACACGTATTAACTACATCTTCAGTGTGATGTAACATCTGGGGCAAGAAACACGATGCTCAGCCAGCTGACAGCAGCCAGCCACCAAAGATTTGCTGACCAGTGGTGGTTTGTTCAATGCAGTTCAGGAACTGTCAGCCTAGAGACTTTGGCATGCAAACCTGCAAGACTCATTGAGTTTTTTGCTAAACCATTAGCTGGTTTGTGTTGCGTGCCTTCTCTAGCAACATCTCTGTTAGCTCCATTAATAACTCATATTTCCCTCCTCCTTATATTTTTGGTCAGATGTTTTTATTTCTTGAAATCTAGCTCTGAAACAGTTCTGTACTTTCGGTATAATGTATCTACTAGCATGGTTGACTTTGCTGGATAGTACTGAGTTCACTTCTGGAACTCATCAAATTATTGTAAAGACTATTGTATGCATTCAATTAAATGAATTACCCTACCTTTAAACAACCCTTCTCTTGGTTTTGATATAGAGAATTCAGCTTTTTTCTTAAAGAAGGAAATAATGGGAATAAAAATAGCATGCAATCTCTCCAGCAACAACCAGTCAAAATTTATGTTCTCAGTGTGCATGGCTCTGAAGATGTGATGATTCCACTCAGCTGGGCATCAGAAAAGATCAAAAGACTGTACTGAAGTATAACTGTCACTTTGATCAGAAAGCTGTATTGGAAAATAAATGAAAAGTAGTGGCTTCTTCTGGCGGTCATGATTCTTCCTATTTCTAGTTGTGGTGTCAAGACTATGGGAAAATATCCTGACCCTGTTGAGTCCAGACACTATGGTTGGGTTTTCTGTGAGAGATTAGATCAGGCTTTCCCTTGTTTCAGTAAATATAGTTGCCTTAATTCTGGCTCCATCCAGGTGATTTCTCAAGTTGGATTTTTTTTTTTCCCCTTTTGTCCTGATCGCAAGTATTTTCATTCATGACGGATTTTCCAGCTTTCTCAGTAACTCGTGAAATGAATGTTATTTCCTGCTCTGGAAATGGAGAAATGATCTGATAGCTAATTCTCTAGATTGAGACTTGAACAATTTTGGCAGAATTGTGTGCAAATAGCTGGCTGTGTTTTTGGGAAAGTTCAATGACTTGAAGCTGGATTTTATCGCAATTCTGTTGTGTTTGACTTTACAGAAATCACTGTGGAGGCTAGAGAAGTCTGTAGGATGGAGCCAGGTTGACTGCTGGGGTGGTGGCAGGGAATGGGTCAGGGATGAACAATGCAGATCACTCCTCAGGAGTCTTCTTGACTGACCCTTCCTTTGTGTTGTCTCACCTAGGTGGTGACTGAATATGGCTTTGAAGTTACTTGCCCCCAACTAAATATAAATAGTTGGGGGAAAAATCAACCCGCTTTTCTCAGCTTGTTTCTGAAGTTGCCTAGAAAACTCTAGGCTCAGTGTATTCTGCATGGGATTTTAGTTTTTTGTGGAAAAAACAATTTTTTGTTCTTTTGCTATTGGGTTTTTACTTTTTAAATATCTCTAAAAAATCTCAATTTTAAAATTGGGGCATGAATTTCCTCAAATCTTTTATTTTACTTTGTGGTCTAGTTCTAAGAGCATTAGCATATTACACATGATCAGATGGTGATTTCAGCTTTTTAAAAAACAAGAACTATGTGTTAGACCCAGTGCGGCACTCCAAAGGCTCTTGTCTCTCTCTCTAACCAGCTTCTACAAACACCATGTTTGTTTCCAGAAGGTGACCACTTCCAAAAATGGTTGGTGCCAACTTGCTCTGAAAAATTAAGCAGGTGGTTAAAGATTAGCTTGTGGCCTGAAGGCTATGGCCTTTTGAAAGTATCTTGTTTTTAAAAAAAAAAAAAACAACTAACAGAAAAAGCCCCCACAAAACAAACAGGAAGAGTTGTTTTGTGTTGTCTTCAGTAAAAGGTGCAGTTGATAGTGGAATGGCATGTTTCTTTGGTGACACCTCATGTCCCTCACAATGAATATATCTAAATTCCTGTTTCCTGAACCCTGGAGACAAGTCAAGCGTCTGAAGAGAATTTTTTTGCTCACAGGTCCAAGACTTCTGTCTTCAGCACGCTGGGCAGACAGTTTGTCTCCACTTTCTTATGGAGAGTGTTGCCAGAGCTTGCCTGGCTGCTTCTGACAGCCAATCTTTCCCACTGCAAAGCAGGCTGCTGCCTCCTCCCTGGGTCTATCAGCCTCCTGGAAACTCCAGCAGACAGCTTGGATCCTGCCATTCCCAAGCCGCATGCACTAGCCCATGTGCAATGTGGGCCACAATCCCAGTTTTTGGAACAGAGATGTTCCTACAATTAGCTTGAGCAACCATCAGCCATGCTCCCCCTGGCCCCGGTGAGGCTGTGCCACCACCCGGCCTCCATCATTGCACCAGTGGGGATGAGCCATGAAGTCCTTCTCCTAATTCCTAGGTTGCGTTTTGCTCTGAAGCTTGAAAGTGTAAAGCTTTCCAAAGCACTTGTCTTTATAAAATGCTTGTAATTCTGGGTATTTTTATTACCCCTATGAAGACTTCCACCAGTGTAACTTCATGGATTTCTAGCAGAATTATTCTTGATTTCTATCCATGTAAGTAGAGGATCATATTCCAGGACTTTTCAGCCTGGAACCATTATATTTTCAGTTGGAAGCATCAGCATTTTGTCGATAGACGTTTCCAAACCTAAAGTATTCTGATCTTTGAGTTCCACCAATTTATTTAATTGATACTTTGATTTCTTGGACTGTTTCAGGACGGAAATGAAAGTTGAAATAACAGGATTCCATCCAGGTTGGAAATTCTGCTTTTTGAGCACGTCTTATGCCGCATGGGATTCCTTCATTGCCTAATTTAACATATATATACATACATATATATATATACACACATACACACATCTATACATGTATATATACATCTCTCTGTAATGAGCGACTTGGGACCCTGAATAAAAGTTCATTACAGTTGAGTGTTCCTTGTAACAGCATCTGGCAGTTTACCAATAAATGGAGAAATGTCCAATTCTAATCCAGCAGGAATTGTATAGTAACTTCATGGATAAGCTTCAATATTGATCAACTTTAAAAAATATCTTGTAAGGAATGCAATAAATAACTCAGAATAGAAGACTTGTGTATTTACAAGCTAAACACAGATTGCAGTGGAGAAAGCAAGATAAGTAAAGCCATAATACCCAGGTCAGTCTCACGTCCTTGGGATTTTTCTGTGTGGGAATTTGGCACAAGCAGATCTACTATGGCAAAATCAGCGTGTTTTGAGCATGTTGAGCATCCCTTTCAAGCTCCCCCAGGCAGCTGTTTCTCACTCCCCTCTTCTCCCTGCATGCATCCTCTTCATTTCTGATGTTTGGAGCTGTTGTTCTGCTGACCTTCGTCTTTCCCAAACCAACTTCTTTGCCTTGCAGACTTTTCTTTAAACAAAGATAACTACCAAAGACAGCTACCAAGCTGTCTTTAAACATCTAGTTAAAAATCTTTGTTTTGCATTTTAGTTTCATCTCTTCCCCCTCTATCTCCAGGATTTTCAGGACTGTGGTACCTGCTTTTGGGAGGAGCCCTTGGAGGGAGACAGGGAGGGCAAGTGGGCATTTTTGTTGCTAGAAATACACAGGGGAAAGTAGTTTAACTTAATGTCTCTCCCTTCATCTAATACCAGAAGCTTTCTGTTTCTGGATGGAGACAAAATAAAATTTTCTCTTGTGGTGTTTTTTTGGTTGCTTGATAGCTTAAAAGTTTCTGTTCCCTGGGGTCAGTGGGGACGGGTGTTGAGAGCCTTTGAAAATCCTTCTTCTTAGGAAGCCCTGCCTGGAAATGCTGGGCTAGGTCAGGCTGGGCCCTGCATGGCTAAAGATCAACTCTGAATTGGGCCTGGATGCTCCTGACATATGCCAACCCAGTGGCTCAGCTAGTCTTTTGCTATTTTTGTCTTTTCTTTAGGGAGACAGCTTGACTGCTTAACACAGCCCTTAATTCTCAGGTCATGATCTGAATGTCTTCAGGTCATAGAGGAATTTTGACTTGCCAAGTGTTAAACCTTCTGTGTTTATAAGTGTTAGACGTTAATGTGGCTACTGCTTTCTGCTCTGTGTTTTGTTTCAGTATTGTGAAGACTATGACATATAACTTAAGGGCACTGCAGACAGCAACTCCATCTTTAAGACATCACTGTTAAACATGTTCCATGCTACTAACACTTCATTGTAATGTGGAACATTTTATGCTGAGTATATATACAAAATGCATATTAAGAACGAGATATTTTGTATTTTCTTGCCAAGGGAAATATTTACTTAATTTTTTAAAATAATATTGATTTGTACATAATTAAACCCCCACCATATTTTGTTAGCTTTTGCATGAATTAGGGGATAGAATTTAAATTTAATTTTAAAAGTAGGAACCCCATCATGCAACCATTTCTACACGATGTGGGAGTGCTGACCTCTTTAGTCACCTACAAAGCACAGTGAGGCTGAGGACAGATGGCTTTTCCAGTCACTGCAGTACTGACAGCCTTCAGCTGAATGACATGTGGGGAGGACACCCTCTCTTCAGTCTTCCCAGCTTCTTATTTCTCTGATAGCTTTGGATCAGCACAAAATTCTTGTCCTGCTGAGCCTCTGCTGACCTCGGTGATCTGCTGAAGTCAGCCAACCTCTGCTGACCTCAGTGATTTCCTTAAGAACTATTGTGTATATGGAGGCCTTAAGACCTATACTTTAAGAGCCTGTCCCAAAACTTACTGAGTCTATGGCAAGCATTTAACTGACCTAAATAGGCTTTAAATTGAGTCTTAATGGAGAATTTACTAGAGGAATATAATGGGGATTTTGTGTCTTGGCATGTTTATGCAGAAGTGCCATTCTGCTTCTGGACCAAGAGGGTAAAGCTGTATTTGTGTGGGACAGGGGATTGCTTCCTGATGTGGATTCAGGGGAGTGCTCATATATAAAAGGCCATGAACAGCTCTTCTCCAAGCATTGAGAACTGTTTAAAAAGCCACTTGGCAGCTTTATAATCTGTTTACAAAAATGTGTGCAAATCTTATTTCAAGGTAAGTGAAAAAAGGCAAATACTGAGCTATTAAATCTAATCTCTATCCAGAGCATTGTAATAAGTAAAGAAAGAAGAAAATACTAAACTACCAAACAACCTAGATCTTGTAAGTTCATGTTTGCCTGGACACCAACCAATGACTGCACACTATACATTTGCAGGAGGTATTTCTGTTTGATTTCATTCAGTCCTCCAGAGCTACCTATTCTCTAGGTGGAGGATGTGCAGAGGTGTAACTTTACTTAGCTATATGAGAAGTTCTTTCACACATACTTGGATGAGGTCTTGCTATAAAAGGTAGTAATTATTTTGCCTTGTATGTACTGGTTCAGGGACAAGACCTATATAACAAGGTACTTTGCTATTTCGTTGTTATGGAGCAACTACTGGCATGTTCCACTGTGTTGTTATAGGAAGCCAAATTCTGATCTCATTTGTAAATTCACAACCTTTATAGAATATGAGAGGCTCAGATGAATGCAAATGAGAGCAGGAGTTTACTTCATTCTTTAGAAATTTAAAGCAAAGTACAATCCTAGAAAAACAGGGGTGAAAGAGTCCTCAACAGATCCTCAGTCATCTGTGTGGATCCCGACAGGGCCAATTATGTCTATACTGTTCCTATCAGCTGTTCATTTAAATTGTAAAAGATAGTCCAGTATGGGAAACTCCACTCCTTCCTTAGACAATATCCTCCAGTCCTTCACAGTTAGGTTTTCCTTGTGTCAAACCTGAATCTATTGCCAACTTAATGAAATTTCTTTTTGTTCTAACTACCATGCAATATTGCACTACTAATCTTATTTTAATTTTGCTAGGAATATTTTCTTGTGTTTTCTACCTGTAAGAGTTCACAGACGTGTTTTCCAACAGAACAATTGTAATTGAATTACAGTGGTATGGGACAACAAGAATAGAAACTATTACATCTACTAACAACAGTCATCTCTCTGCTTATCTGCGTAATAGAAGAACAATGTAATTAAATGCCTCTGCTTAGTCAAATGGGTTTGCAGTCAGAGTTTGCCGTTCCTGTTGATGGAGTCAAATTTGTCTATTTTTGGGGATTCCAGAAATTCATGTAACCATTTTCCAAGAATGGATGTTGTCATCAGAATGATAGTAACCTTGAATCATTTGTGCTGGGTTGTGACAAGGATTTCCATTCCTGAAGAGGCAGCAATAGAGAAGCAGGAGTACATGCAGTTACAAACCATGGTGGGCACTTAAGGTGTTGATGAACGTGAAAAGGACAGAGGAGCTTTTAAGAGAACAGCCAACAGAGACAAGGGGATTGTTCAAGGTACGGCACCACAGACTTGGCAAAGGAGATGAAAACTTTGTCCCTGCAAAGGGAACTTTCTAAAAATGCCTCACCATTGGCTCTGCTTCACTGAGATTAGTAAGGCTGGAAGATGTAGAAATAACCTAAAAGATTAAAAGCATGAGTGGGAGTTCTTTGCTGTGCCATACTGGTGGAGCTGGAGAAGTGCACGCAGCAGTGGGAAATCCTTAGTGAATATCTCTAGCATAGACAGGGCCCCACGGAGATGTTAGGAGTTAAATCTGCAGGAAATAAAAAGAGGGGGAGGGAGTGTGAGAGATGCAGTACAGACAGTTCCTAATAGGAGTAAAACTGCACATAGCCCAGAATACAATATCCAGAATATAATTGAAAAAGAGGTTTTGAATGAACAATAACCTTTAAATTCTTTAGTGTGTGTTCTCTGAGCTGTAGAATATTCTGATTGTTAAGGCAATTAGCTTTTAAAAACAGTTATTTTTTTAGATTTTAATTACATGCTGCATTTTGGCTTTGTTATTAGATGGGGTCAGTAAGGTTACTGAAGTAATTATTGCGCTCTGCTTGGCACTGGTTAAAGCATAACTGGAGTAACTGCATTCAATTCTGTATGAAAAAATGTGAACAAATTGAAGAATTTAGAGGAGTGGAAGAAAGATGGTAAGAAGTTTGGCATCCATATCTAAGAGGAAAGGTTAAGATAACTTGGCACCTTTAGCCTAAAGGCAAGAGAAGAGTGTGAGGAACATAATAACGGGAGACATAAATGAATGCTGTAAAGAGGAGAAGGATCAGTTATTCTCATTAGTCAACAAAGATGGGACAAATAATAATTGGCTGAAGCAGAAGGGAAGTTTTAGGTTAAATATTAGGCAAAACTGTAGAAGAACTGTTCAACAGTTGGACAAGCTGCCAAGAGCCGTTGGACAATCACTGTTGTTGGAGTTATTCAAGGCCAGACAACCATCTACAGGAACAGTTATAGAATAATTAAATCAATCCTGCCATGGGCAAAGGGGTGGGTAAGGGGTCCTTCTGGCCTCAGTGACCAAGATTTTGTCATGGATCTAGTTTTTCAGGATTCACATCCAACCCCTGTTCTGCAAACTATTGAGTCTGCTTCAGTCTCTGCTAAAATCACAGGGAGTAGCAGCAGTTTAAAGCTGCTCTTTGTAGGGTCAGAAAACATGTGAGACATATAATTACCCCCTAATCTGTGGCCATGCATTTCTTTTTACAGCTTCTTAGAATCAGACTTCCTCTCCTCTGTGTGTCTCTGCTTTGTCCCTTTGAAAATATGAGCTCTGGGAGAATAAAGTAGTAACCAAAACAGAGTAGAATGGCTTTGGACTTATTCATTGTTATTCTCTACTTTATGGCAGCTTTTAGAAGTTGAATTGTAAATAACCTCTTAGTTTTATTGACAATATGCTCCTCATCTTCCCTACTACTTATATGGAAGAAACTGATCTTTCTGAGTGCAAACTCTGGTGTCAGGAGACCTCTTCCCATGGATTCTTTGGGATGCTGAGAAGAGAGCAAACCAGGAGTAGTAACTCTACAAAAAGTTGCTCTCTTACAAAACTGTTACCAGCCAGATTTGGCCCAAAGATTGGCTTGGATAGGTTCTGCTTCCAACTGCATGGTGAATGCCAAGGGATGGCTCCAAATATTGGTCACTGTGTTTGAAAGTTGAGCAAATAATTCTTAAAGGTACATCACACTGTTTTCAGCACATTTGAGATTAGAATCTGGCTGCGTGACGAACAAAAATGAGATTGCTTACATGTGCCCTGAGAGGCACTGCAGAGATATAAAGGGCAGTGAGCTAATTTATATTGCTAATAGTGGCCTTAAAGTGGTAATTACTTATGTAATTACAAACCATGAGCCCAGCCTGTTTATTTTTCCCCAGTAGTGCTAATGAAAAACAAAGTAGTCTTAGTATGTTGTGAGATCCTGAATGCAACGCAAGTGGCTGGTTAACTGGAAGGCAGAGGCACAGTATGACACTGTTTGGGCTAAAAAGAAAAAGAAAGAAAAAATAAAAGAAAAAAGTAGAAAAAGAGTGCTACTGGCAAAGATTTTAAATCCCCAGAATAATGGCAAAGTCACATGAAATCTTTCTATTTGCTAAGCTTGAAAACACCGAGCAACCCCTAGTGTTTGGAATGCCCTGTCCGTCCCTGCTCTGTCCACTTCTAGCCAGCAACATTATTTCAGATACAGGGATACGTCTGCCATGAGATTAGTTCTCTTTGCCAAAACAAGAGACTAGAAAAGGGTCACAGAGTATGAGATGCCATTGAAATGTGATGCTCCACCCCACATGCAAACTACCTATGACCATAACCTGTGACCATAACCATGAGATGTTTCACTAAACTCCATTGCTGTTTTTTTTTTCTTTAATTTTTTTTTTTTTATCCCCAGTCTTGGATTATTTAACATAAAACAAAAGGTGCTGGGAGACTTTGAGGAGGGCTGCATAGGAGTGCTCCCTGTGACTTGGGCGCCCTGGGAAGGCTGAGCTGGTGAAAACCCCTGTGTAGGACTGGCAGTGGGTCTGTGTGCTGGCTGGTTACTTCCAGCCAGGGGGGCAAGAAGGGCCAATGGGTGCCTATCTTGCCCCCCATCATGGCCCTTATATGTATGGGGGCTCCTTGAGGTATCACGGCCATCTCATCTCTAGGCTTTGCTCCCCTTCACTCCAAGGATGATCTGATCATCTTCTGCAAAGGACAGAAAGAGCAAGGGGAAACATTTTACATGGACCTGCTTTTCTGCCCTTGTGGAGCCAAGAGAGACCATTTCATAGCATTAACTCTGTATTTCTCTTCTAAAAGGAGATTGTACTTTTGATGAGTAAGTAATACTACACAACAAGCAAACCGTGGTCTTTGAATTTAGTTATCCTTGGCAAATATTATCAATATGTATATGTCATGCATCTAAGTGGGGGGAGAATGAACCTTTTCTTCTGCAATGTCTATTAATGAGTCTACGTGCAAAACTACATCCAATGGTTTTTGGAACTATAAACCCTTCCTTTTTTGGCTTAGTTCTTCAGGCTCTGCTAACTCTTTTTTTTTTTTCTGCTGTCTCACTCTGGGCTTATTCACATGTGAATGTGAGGGGGAAGAGTACCTTCACCACCCCTTCGGTGCTGAATCAAAGCAGACTGGAGGACCAAGAGGCCAGGCATTTCTACCTACAAAAGTGGTTGATGTGTCAGCGTGGAGGGCAACAAGGTCCTAACAACACTGGCGCTTAATAACTCAAAGCTACTTGGTGCAGTTGTACTTTTTCTGCTCGTGGGTCTCTTTGCCTGCTAGCACCACTTTGCAATCTCAGGCACCCTCCAGACCCAGCCCCCTCGCTTGTAATTCACTGGGGAACTTGTGACATAACAGCATTAAGGCTCTGCCTGCTCAGGCTTTTTCTGCAAAGAGGGTGTTTTAAACAAGATTCCTGCTACAAAGTTGAAAGTGTAGAGAAAGAAAATACGGCATGACTTTGAGGTAGAGCAAACGAGTCATAGGAAACTCACTCTAGAGATATCTCCAGAGACTAGTCAAGACAAAAGTTACAGCACAGGCATTTGGAAGAGGGCCACTGCAAACAATTTGTCCTCATTCCAGTTGAGCAACTGTAAGCAGGGACATTTTCAACACAGGCCATTTAGGGACAGAAGGAAAGATTGGATGGCACTAAAAGAAACTACACAAATACATGGTGATAGGATGACTCGGCCACCCGCCACACATACTCTGCTGCTTCATTGTTCTTTCTCCTATC